>NC_090445.1:319749075-320364844 GCF_031143425.1 Pleurodeles waltl | reverse complement strand
ATAAGTTCACCTTGATGTAGCATAATTAATTGAGAGTTTCACTCAAAACTAAATCGGTCTATAGGAAAATCGGACTAAGTCCAACAAGCCTGGGACTCACTCTGCCCACAAACCTCTTGCACATGGTTAGTCAGGAACTGTAAATGTCCTAGATTGCTGGTTTCTGTTTAAGTTAATTTAAAGACACATCTCAAACTTTGCATCTCTGTGGACAGCCCAATATATAATGGCAGTTGGCACAGGATGTCACTACCCCACCTTTGTCTAATAAGAATCATATTGAAGCCATTGGCATCACAGTAAGTTGGTTTCTGTCAACCTCTCGATAATCTTTTGCCTCTCCCTGCTTCCTCTCCCACCCAAATTCAGGACTGGCAAAAACACACGTGAGGGATACTTGGGTAAGATTTTATTTTCAAAAGTAAAAATCATACTCACAAAGGAGGTTGAAAAGTGCATAGTGTACATGGTGAACTGGAGAATTCAGTCTAGCAGCCACAGTCTATAGGAGTAGTGAATCTACTATAATGCTTGAGAGATAACTGATTGAGCCAGCCAACCCACCATTTTTGTGCATGAGTCTGTAGCAAAACTGGCACGATGACTTTCCCAAACATTAAAACATTGCAAACAATATTTTACGCTATATTCAGACTCCAGCTCCACAACGAAGTGCAATTGGCAGCTTGAAAATTGAGGAGAGGCGAAACAGAAAGCAACATGCCTGACAACACTAGCCACAGCCACTCTGACCAAGATGGAGAAGAGAACATAGTTCGGGTCATAGAACCAGCAACTTCATGGGATTCTGGATGCCAGATTCCTCAAGTGCTACCTGGGGTCTTAAAACACACATGAGCGCATAGGGCGATTGGAAGACAACAACAGGTGTAAAAGGGTGAACTCAAAATATAAATGGGATGGGCTTCCTCCAGGGACACGTTACCTGAGGCGAAGGGAGGTGGGGTGGGAGAGGGTTGTGGTCAGTGTTCCTCAACAACTTGAAAATGTCAGAATGTGCTGAAAATGGATTCTGTCCTTCCACATTGGCACAAATTCGAAGATCCTAAAGGTGTGATTTTCTTCAGTTACTTACACACATTGGTATATCAAAAATATACATATCTACATACATACAGAAGATGTCAACAAAGAGATAGGGGAGGCGTTTGGGAAGCTGGGCTAGCAGTGGAACAGAATCTCCTTCATTGGTCTTGCTGTCTATTCAGGAAAAGTGGTTGGTACACACAGGAGTCTAAAACATTTCCCTTGCTAGCCAGGCAATCTAGAGATATATACAGCATCTCTAGTTGGTATGTTCCGGTTTCCTCTTATCCCTGTTCACGACAGGCTTAAAAGCACAGACTCAGCCGTAGATTGGAAGAGAAGCTCTTCAGACTCTGGGTTCGGAAAGAGAGTGATGGAGCTGCTGAAGGAGTCTGACACTTCCTGTGTAAGCTGCTGCATAGCCAACATCTGCTCCACCTGCCAGAAAAAAAGCAGAAATGTGTTAGGAGAAGCAGAGGTTTTAACAATAGATAGTTCAATGAAGAGATCTCTATTGGTAGCAGAAGTGGTGTGTGCTTACTGGAGATGTCATGCCAGGACATAGACAGGAACAAGGCCATCTAATATCATAAAACAGCAATGAATGCTTACTTGATTACTACCAGCAGTCTTCATTACTCCGATTCCATGTTTCTCATAAAAACGTCCACCCCAATTAGTATGTAAAGGTTATGATGTTAACACAGTTCCAGATATATGCATCCTCCTTCCCCCGCCAACCATCCCCCTCAGTTGAACCTCCTGAAATTAGTAAGGGAGGGAGGGCAGTACCGAACGTACTGAGATGTGAAACATGGAATTGGAGTAATGAAGATTACCACTAAGTAATCCAAGCATTACCTCGTCATCCATATTCCTCATCCCATTCCTCACTAATGCAGACATACCTAAGCATAATGTCCTTGAAAAGTGAACATTAATCAACATACAATTAATTCTCTAAATAACTTTGAAACAACATGAACCAGCGGCGGCTCGTATTGTGCAGCAGTGGCGGGGTGAGCACACACACACACCAATCCACATGCACACACACACACCCCTTCACAAGCGTGCACACATACACCCACCATTCACAAGCAGATATACAGGCAGTCATCCATTTACAGCACACATGCGCACATACAAATACATTTATACAAACCCACATGCACTCAACATTCATTAAGGACTTACTTACTGCAGAGACACTGGGTAGCGGAAAGGAGAAGCACAAGCCTCGGTTGTTTTTCTATAGGCCTCAGGTAAGGAAGGGACAGAAGGAAGATCCTGCCTCCTATTTTCATTGGCTGAGCTTGTCATGTGGCAGCCAATTAAAGGAGAACCTTTCTTACCTTGTCACAGAGTGAGATGGGGGTCAGTGAGAGCTGCTGACCCCACTCTGTGACGAGACTCACAGATGAGCAGCAGTGGGCATTTTATGGCTTAAAACTGAATGTACATATGTCTAGGTTCATCAGTGATGATCGCCCTTGTCATGAGTGGGAAACTAACAGAAGACTTTGTGGAGCTCAGGAAATCATGCCCTTCAGGCTGTGAATTCTTAGCCCAGCAAATGTCTGTGCAGGTAGCCAAGCACTGCTGCATTTAGCACATGTACACCGCCTGGCTGCCTGACCCAAACATGAAGAGTGCCTGTCAGGCTGACCTTTGCTCAGCCTGGCAGACACTTTTGGTGAATCGGAAAAAGGTGGAGGGGTTGGGTCCCTCCTCCCTAAACAACAGGCTGCAGCTGCCTAAACTTGTGTCAAAAAGCAAGATTAAATTAAGGTATCTATTTCTATTCAAAAACCTTTATAACAAATGCAGATCCTTGGCTTCATTTTACCTGTCGTACTTCACAAACGTACAAGGGTATGCCTATATTGCTTTAGCACAAATGTCTGCATTAGAAAAGTAAAAGTAACCATATATGTTCTGGAGCACAAAGGATAAGAGACAGATTCTATATATAAAGAAGCCTAGTGATAAAAACTATAACACTTTCTAGCAGACTCCTTCCTTGAAGATAGGGTGGAACTGGATACAGCAAGAGAAAGATCTAAGGGGCATATTTACAGGAAACTGGTGCATCAGTGCTGATGAGTCATTTTCTTTTGGCGCCACCCTTCCCCACCCAGCGACACCATGGGTGCACGGTATATACAATACGGCGCACCATGGCGGTTGTTAGGACAGTAGCATCAGAATTTTTAACGCTATTGTAGCACTGTCAAAAATATTGACGGTAGTGCAGCAAAGTGCAAGGAGGCCCATATGTTTCTATGAGTGCGTCATTTTAACGCCTACTTTGAGCAGGCATTAAAAATGACGCCAAAAATTTTGCAGTGAAATCTTGTAGATTTGCCATTTTTGCGGGCCTCCCTTGCATACATTATTGCTGAAGCAAGCGTAATGTGGCGCAAGGGGGTGCAAAGTGGCACAATGGAAGCATTGCGCCACTTTGTAAATACAGCGCAGCAAAAAAAACTTCCTAAAGCCACATTAGCGTAAAAGAAATTGACGCTAATGTGACGCAGGTAAGCGCTAGGGGCTTGTAAACATGCCTCTCAGTTCCACTGTCCATACATGTCAACTTCCAAATGGCTAGCCTGAACCGCTGGATTGATAAGAAAGCTAGAACTGATGGAGGATTCAATGGACATGAATCTAGATGAAGCAGCCAAACCTGATTCACTAGTCTTTCTGCTAGAAGAGAAAACACTACCTTTTGGTTTGGGCAGACTAATATTGCATCTGCTTATTCTCTCTAGTTTTTCTAAATTGCTCGAGGAACCACAGGGATAGAAGGGAAGGCATACCAAAGGGACTTGGGCCACTGGCTTGTTCATGAATGCAGTTCAATCACCAATGAATGAACAAGGAGATAAGGTCAGAAACCAGAACATTCTGGTGATCTGAAAGGAAATCTACTGTTGGACTCCTAAATCTCCTTCAAATTTCCTGACGTATGTGAGTTGTCAACCTGAGGTTTATAGAGGAAGGATTAAAGTATCTGTTCTTTCCCTTGAATATGAATCCTTTTGAGAGAAAGAACCTTCCTTTCTGCCCAGCATGAAATCTTCCAAGGTGCCTTGTTCATGGATTAGGACCCTGTCACAAACTGCCTGTTCAAGTAAGACACTGATATATAATTGTCTGTCCTTATGACAATGTCTGCACCCTGAACCTCCTTTCTCAGCTCTGTAAAACCTTCCAGACTGTCATAAGTTTTCTCCAGTTTGAAGAATGACTCTTCTCCTAAAATAGTCAACAACCCTGAACCATCTTTGAGTATAAAACCGCTGGCATCTGTTGTTAATACGTATGGGGACTGGGGATTTATAAGAACTCCCTTGTCTAGAATCCGCTAATTTGACCACCTTAGTAGTTGTTCCTTTACAGTCCTCGTAACAGGAATTATGGGCCAGATGTACGAAGCCGTTTGCATGAAAAATGCAGTTTGCGGCATGCAAACGGCCGAACGCGATGCTCATTCCCAAATTGCGAGTCGGTACCGACTCACAATTTGGGAATGCGACACGCAAATAGGAAGGGGTGTTCCCTTCCTATTTGCGACCGCATCGCAATGCAGAGTTGCTTTGTGACCGCGAATGCAGTCGCAAACCAACTCCCAGTTACCACCAGTGTCACACTGGTGGTAACTCATTCGCAAAAGGGAAGGGGTCCCCATGGGACCCCTTCCCCTTTGAGAATGCCGAAAAAAAATATTTTTTCAGAGCAGGCAGTGGTCCTATGGACCACTGCCTACTCTGAAAAAACGAAACTAAATGGTTTTGGTTTAGTTTTCATTTTGCAGCTCGTTTCCTTTAAGGAAAATGGGCTGCAAAATGAAAAAAAACCCAGCTTTATTAAAAAAGCAGTGACAGACATGGAGGTCTGCTGACTACAGCAGGCCACCATCCCTGTGAGTGCAGGGACTCGCTATGGGGTCGCAAACTGCGACCACCTCATGAATATTGATGAGGTGGGTCTTTTTTGACCCCATAGCGAGTCGCAGAAGGTGTCTGAGACACCTTTCTGCATCCAATTTTGCGAGTTGCAAATTGCGAGTCGGTCAGACTCGCAATTTGCAAGTCGCAAAATTGGAGTTTCCTACATCTGGCCCTAGATCCTTGAAATTCTTCTATAATGGCCTCCAGTGTTGTAATGTAAAGTGAAGCTATGGTCCCATGTGTACATGATAAAGTGATATGCTGCCTAAAAGAAAAAGAAATATCAATTACAGCCTACAGCTGGAGCTGATATCCTGCAGTTCTTCTCCAACATTACACAAGGGATCATGATCTACCTGTCATATTGTCTTGGACTTAAAGCCATTCCCAGATTGGTGCTTGGTTATTCTGTAATAAAGGACTCAGTCTCTGAATCACTTTTGACTTCCTGTCTGGCGAAAGGCTCACTTTACATAAATCTGTTTGATACCATGTGTCTAGGTAAATCAGGTTCTTGGACGGGCACTAAAGGAGTAACTTCTAAATGTTGAGTTGAAACAAAGCTTTGAGATTTGTTCAGGTTTTTGAAGTTCTCTGCAAATTTTAACCATGAGTGGAGACAATTAATAGGTCGGCTAGATAAGGATTGATCTGAATCCTCTGTTCATGCAGGATCACCATTACTGGATCCAAACATTTGGTGAAGACTATGAGAAGATTTCAAGCTACATGGTAATACCTGGTAATGCCAATTATTTCCTCCTATTGCAAACCTAGGTCCCTCTGAAGTTCCTTTCATATTGGCAGATGTAGATACGCTTCCTGCAGATCTGTTGATGCCAACAAAATCTTCCTCTGTTCCCAAAGGAATTACCATTTGCAGGGTACTCATCTTGAAATACATTTAGGTCTTTCAAGACAATCAGACGATCACCTCCTGATTTTGTTTTAAGCAACTCTAATGTATACCACCTCTGACTTTCACTGCACACACAGACTGGAAGTTTTGTCCATTTGACTCAACACATTCTTTTGTAAGGCCTTATTCTTTTGGGTGTTGTAAGGAAATGGCTCCCTGTTGCAGTTACCCCCCACTTTTTGCCTGATACTGATGCTGACTTGACTGAGAAGTGTGCTGGGACCCTGCTAACCAGGCCCCAGCACCAGTGTTCTCTCACCTAAAATGTACCATTGTCTCCACAATTGGCACAACCCTGGCACCCAGGTAAGTCCCTTGTAACTGGTACCCTTGGTACCAAGGGCCCTGATGCCAGGGAAGGTCTCTAAGGGCTGCAGCATGTCTTATGCCACCCTAGGGACCCCTCACTCAGCACAGACACACTGCTTGCCAGCTTGTGTGTGCTGGTGGGGAGAAAATGACGAAGTCGACATGGCACTCCCTTCAGGGTGCCATGCCAACCTCACACTGCCTATGGCATAGGTAAGTCACCCCTCTAGCAGGCCTTACAGCCCTAAGGCAGGGTGCACTATACCACAGGTGAGGGCCTGGGAGCACTATGCCCCTACAGTGTCTAAGCAAAACCTTAGACATTGTAAGTGCAGGGTAGCCATAACAGTATATGGTCTGGGAGTCTGTCAAAAACGAACTCCACAGCTCCATAATGGCTACACTGAATACTGGGAAGTTTGGTATCAAACTTCTCAGAATAATAAACCCACACTGATGCCAGTGTTGGATTTATTAAAAAATGCACACAGATGGCATCTTAGAGATGCCCCCTGTATTTTACCCAATTGTTCAGTGCAGGACTGACTGGTCTGTGCCAGCCTGCTGCTGAGAGACGAGTTTCTGACCCCATGTGGTGACGGCCTTTGTGCTCTCTGAGGACAGAAACAAAAGCCTGCTCTGGGTGGAGGTGCTTCACACCTCCCCCTGCATGAACTGTAACACCTAGCAGTGAGCCTCAAAGGCTCAGGCTTTGTGTTACAATGCCCCAGGGCACTCCAGCTAGTGGTGATGCCCGCCCCTGGACACAGCCCCCACTTTTGGCGGCAAGTCCAGGGGAGATAATGAGAAAAACAAGGAGGAGTCACCCACCAGTCAGGACAGCCCCTAAGGTGTCCTGAGCTGAGGTGACCCTTGCCTTTAGAAATCCTCCATCTTGATTTTGGAGGATTCCCCCAATAGGAATAGGGATGTGCCCCCTCCCCTCAGGGAGGAGGCACAAAGAGGGTGTAGCCACCCTCAAGGACAGTAGCCATTGGCTACTGCCCTCCCCGACCTAAACACCCCCCTAAATTCAGTATTTAGGGGCTCCCCAGAACCTAGGAAACTAGATTCCTGCAACCTAAGACGAAGAAGGACTGCTGACCTGAAAGCCTTGCAGAGAAGACGGAGACACCAACTGCTTTGGCCCCAGCTCTACCGGCCTGTCTCCCCACTTCAAGAAAAACTGCAACAGCGACGTGTTCTCCAGGGTCCAGCGACCTCTGAAGCCTCAGAGGACCACCCTGCATCTAAAAGGACCAAGAACTCCCGAGGACAGCGGCTCTGCTCTAAAGAAGAAACATCTTTGCAACAAAGAAGCAACTTTTAAAGGACACACGTTTCCTGCCGGAAGCGTGAGACTTTGCACTCTGCACCCGACGCCCCCGGCTCGACTTGTGGAGAAACAACACTACAGGGAGGACTCCCTGGCGACTGCGAGCCCGTGAGTAGCCAGAGTTGACCACCCTAAGCCCCCACAGCGACGCCTGCAGAGGGAATCCAGATGCTCCCCCTGACAGTGACTGCCTGCTTCAAAGAACCCGACGCCTGGTAAAGACACTGCACCCGCAGCCCCCAGGACCTGAAGGATCCGACCTCCAGTGCAGAAGCGACCCCCAGGTGGCCCTCTCCCTTGCCCAGGTGGTGGCTTCCCAGAGGAGCCCCCCCCTTGCCTGCCTGCTTCGCTGAAGAGACCCCTGGGTCTCCCATTGAACTCCATTGCAAACCCGACACCTGTTTGCACACTGCACCCAGCCACCCCCGTGCCGCTGAGGGTGTACTTTTTGTGCTGACTTGTGTCCCCCCAGGTGCCCTACAAAACCCCCCTGGTCTGGCCTCCGAAGACGCGGGTACTTACCTGCTGGCAGACTGGAACCGGGGCACCCCCTTCTCCATTGAAGCCTATGCGTTTTGGGCACCATTTTGACCTCTGCACCTGACCGGCCCTGAGCTGCTGGTGTGGTAACTTTGGGGTTGCTCTGAACACCCAACGGTGGGCTACCTTGGATCCAACTTTGAACCCCGTAGGTGGTTTACTTACCTGCAAAACTAACAAACACTTACCTCCCCCAGGAACTGTTGAAAATTGCAGTGTCTAGTTTTAAAATAGCTATATGCCATTTGTGTGAAAACTGTATATGCTATTTTGCTAATTCAAAGTTCCTAAAGTTCCTAAGTGAAGTACCTTTCATTTAAAGTACTGTTTGTAAATCCTGAACTTGTGGTTCTTAAAATAAACTAAGAAAATATGTTTTTCTATATAAAAACCTATTGGCCTGGAATTGTCTTTGAGTGTGTGTTCCCCATTTTTTGCCTGTGTGTGTACAACAAATGCTTAACACTAACCTCTGATAAGCCTTCTGCTCGACCACACTACCACAAAATAGAGCATTAGAATTATCTCTTTTTGACACTATCTTACCTCTAAGGGGAACCCTTGGACTCTGCGCATGCTATTTCTTACTTTGAAATAGTACATACAGAGCCAACTTCCTACAGGTGTTCTTTAACACAAGAGTTGGTAGGAAGCAAACTTATGAAGTATGACCATGAATCTCTAAGGAATATCGAAATGGTTACTTACCAGTAGGAATAGTTTCACAGCCTGAAGAGTTTTCTGGATTCACATGCTGTGCATCATTCCCTAGTGGTTGGGTCTGGAATTGTCTTTGTTTTTTTCCCCTTCTCCTGGGCGTCGTTGACCACCATTTGGTGTTATGTCCGTATCCGTATGAGGACATACAGCGCCCCGGATGTTCCCGTGCGTGGTAGTCCCCTTTGGATTCTTTTTCCGTTTGCCTTTGTTTTATCTCTTACATTTTTGACCTCTTACCCCACCTGTTTGTCGTGTTCTGTTTTCTGGGGAGGTGAGTGGGTTGCATGTGAATCCAGAAGACTCTTCAGGTTGCAAAACTACTCCTACTGGTAAGTAACCATTTCGTTTTGCAGCATAAATCCTTTTCTGGATTCACATGCTGTGCATCAGATTGTTTAGCAGTTTCTCCCATTTATTTGGGTTGGTTGGGTTGAAAAGATTAACTTTGTCCCACCTTGGCTGTCCACACAATAATGTTTTGTGAATGTGTGAGGAGATGCCCATGTTGCTGCTGTGTCTATGGGCACATTAGCTATGAATGCCAGCGCTGCACCTTTTTTCCTTGTTGAGTGTGCCTGTAGGCATTGTGGCTGTTGTTCGCCTGCTGCTGCATAGCATGTTTGAATTGTCTCCACAATCTATTATGCAATGGTCCCCTTTGTGACAGGGTTCCCTTTGTTGCCTTTAGCATACGCAACAAATAATTGATTACCCTTGCGGAGTTGCTTGGTTTCTTCCAAGTAGTATACTACTGCCCTTCTTACGTCCAATGTATGCAGTTTTTTCTCCATTTCGCTTTGTGGGTTTTTTAAGAAAACAGGTAACTGTATGATTTGATTTATGTGGAATTTTGTGACCACCTTTGGTAGGAACTGCAGGTCTGTTCTGAGAACTACCTTGTCCTTGTGGATTTGCATGTATGGTTCTTCTATTGTTAAGGCTTGGATCTTACTTGCTCTTCGTAGCGATGTCATCACAATTAGGAAGGCTGTTTTTAGTGTGAGAAATTTTAAATGAGTCTTGTGCATGGGTTCAAATGGTTTTGTCATGAGTTGTGTTAGCACTGTATCCACATTGGGGCTGGTGTCTTTGTTGGTGGGTCAATTATTATACATCCTTCCAGGAACCTTTTTATTATGGGTGCTGTGAAGAAACTTCTGCATAATGCCCCTCTGGTGTAGGCCACGATTGCTGCCAGGTGTACTATGAGTAAAGAGTAGTTGCTTCCGTTGTCCAATAAGTGTGTGAGATAGGTGATTACGGTCTCCTGTTTAGTTATTGTTTGTTATGTATTGTACCCTGTGCACCACAGGAGATATTTTTTCTATTTTGATGCATAGCATTTTCTTCTTGTTGGTTTTCTTGGTTCCTTTTTTTGATCTCCATGGTTCTATTTGGTAGGTTTAAGTGTCCGAATTCTATGTATTCAGGCGCCATGCTGTTAGATTGAGAGTTGTTGGTTCTGGGTGGAATACTCTGATCATCTGTATTGTGAATAAGTATCGATCTTTGAATTTAATAAACTGTTCCCTGGACAGTTGGAGTAGGTCTGAGTACCATGCTTGTCTGGCCCATTGTGGGACTATGAGGATGAGATTCGTTTCTGGACTCCTGGCCTTCTCCAGTACCTTTAGAATTAAGGGAATTGGTGGAAAGGCGTAGGGGTAATGTCCCTGATCAGTTTAGTGACAGGGCATTCTCTTCTGATTGGTGGTGAGGAAACCTGGAGGCGAAGCGTTGGCATTTTCTGTTCTCTGCTGATGCGAACAGGTCAATTGTTGGTGTGCTCCAGATTTTGACATTTCTTCTGAGGCTCCTTTGCTTTATCTCCCATTCATGTGTGCTGCTGTTTTGCCTGTTTAGTTTGTCAACTTCTATGTTGTCCATTCCTGGTAGGTATATACCTATAGGTATCGCCCATTTCCATATTTTTTAGGCTTATCTGCCTAGGGTGAATGATTTTGTGCCCCCTTGTTTGTTCAGATAGAACATTGTTGTTGTGTTGTCTGTCTGTATTAGTACTGATTTTCCCGCTATTTGTGATTGGAATGCCTTCAGGGCTAGAAACACAGTCTTCAGCTCTAGAAAATTGATGTGTTTGACTGCATCTTGTTTGTTCCATAGACCTTGTATCTTTAGGCTGTCTCTGTGTGCTCCCCACCCCTTGTGGAATGCATCTGTGGTGATGGTCACTGAGGGAGTTGTGTTGAAGGGCCTTCCTTTCTTTATTTGCTTAGATGCTGTTAGACCTGACAGCATTTGGGTGGTCATCCCTGTAGGAGTACCCTTTTTTTGGCACGGCTACCCCCATTTTTTGCCTGATGTCTGTGTGTTTGATTGTGTACACTGGGATCCTGATAACCAGGACCCTAGTGATTATGCTTTCTCTCCTCTAAATGCTGTCACTGCATACTGGTAACCCAGCATTTCACCCAAAATGGCCATACTGGTGCCCTCCTATAATTCCCTAGTATATGGTACCTAGGTACCCAGGGCATTGGGGTTCCAGGGATCCCTATGGGCTGCAGCATTTCTTTTGCCACCTATATGGAGCCCATGCAAAGGCTTCTACAGGACTGCCATTGCAGCCTGTGTGAAAAGGTGCATGTACCCTTTCATTGCCATTTACACTGCACCAGGTCACTTATAAGTCACACTTACAGCAGGCCCTTCAACCCTGAGGGCAGGGTGCAGACTACCTGTGTGTGATGGGACCCCTGCACTAGCAGAGGTGCCCCAGGTCCTCCAGGACCATTTTCCCAGACTTTGTGAGTATAGGGACGCCATTTTACACGTGTACTCGACATAGGTCACTACCTATGTCAAGCTACATAATGGTAACTCCGAACATAAACATGCTGGAATCATACCCCAATGCTTTTGCAAACATTGATTGTATGATTCCATGTACTCTGGGGGCTCCTTAGTGGACCCCCAGTATCACAATTCCAGCCTTCTGAGGTTTTCCAGGCATCCCCAGCTGCTGCCACCTCTCAGACAGGTTTCTGCCCTCCTTTTGCTGGAGCAGCTCAAACCCAGGAAGGCAGAACAAAGGATTTCCTTTGGGAGAGGGGTGTTACGCCCTCTCCCTTTGGAAATAGGTGTTACAGGCTTGGGAGGGGTAGCCTCCACAAGCTACTGGAAATGCTTTGAAGGGCACATTTGGTGCCCTCCTTGCATAACCCAGTCTACACCGGTTCAGGGACCCCCATTCCCTGCTCTGGCGCGAAACTGGACAAAGGAAACGGTCCATCACCACCCCAGGGGTAGTCCTCAGTGCTCCTCCAAAGGGTCCCTGGGTTTTGCCATCTTGGATTCCAAGTTGGCAGGGCACTCTGGGAGCATCTGAGTGGACAGTGCCAGCAGGTGATGCAGAGCCCTCCCCTGATAGGTGCTTACTTGTGTAGCTGACCAATCCCCCCTCTCAGGGGTATTTAGGGTCTCTCTCTTGGGTGGTTCTTTAGATTCGGACTGCAATACCCCAGCAGGAATCCTCTGCATCCTTTACTTCACCTTGTGTAGGAAAGTACCATCTTGCCTGGCATGTTACCCCCATATTTCACTATATATATGTTGTTTTAGTGTATATGTCACTGGGACCCTGCCAGCCGGGGCTCCAGTGCTCATAAGTGTGCCCTCTATGTGTTCCCTGTGTGATGACTAACTGTCTCACTGGGGCTCTGCTAACCAGAGCCTCATTAGTTATGCTCTCTCTGCTTTCCAAATTGTCACTAACAGGCTAGTGACCAATTTCACCAATTCACATTGACATACTGGAACACCCTTATAATTCCCTAGTATATGGTACTGAGGTACCCAGGGTATTGGGGTTCCAGGAGATCCCTATGGGCTGCAGCATTTCTTTTGCCACCCATAGGGAGATCTGACTATTCTTACACAGGCCTGCCAGTGCAGCCTGAGTGAAATAACGTCCACGTTATTTCACAGCCATTTACCACTGCACTTAAGTAACTTATAAGTCACCTATATGTCTAACCTTCACCTGGTGAAGGTTGGGTGCAAAGTTACTTAGTGTGGGGGCACCCTGGCACTAGCCAAGGTGCCCCCACATCGTTCAGGGCGAATTCCCCAGACTTTGTGAGTACGGGGACACCATTACAAGCGTGCACTGTACATAGGTCTCTACCTATGTACAGCGTCACAATGGTAACTCCGAACATGGCCATGTAATATGTCTAGGATCATGGAATTGTCACCCCAATGCCATTCTGGCATTGGGGGGACAATTCCATGATCCCCCGGGTCTCTAGCACAGAACCCGGGTACTGCCAAACTGCCTTTCCCGGGGTTTCACTGCAGCTGCTGCTGCTGCCAACCCCTCAGACAGGTTTCTGCCCTCCTGGGGTCCAGCCAGGCCTGGCCCAGGAAGGCAGAACAAAGGACTTCCTCAGAGAGAGGGTTTTACACCCTCTTCCTTTGGAAATAGGTGTCAGGGCTGGGGAGGAGTAGCCTCCCCCAGCCTCTGGAAATGCTTTGATGGGCACAGATGGTGCCCATCTCTGCATAAGCCAGTCTACACCGGTTCAGGGATCCCCCAGCCCTGCTCTGGCGCGAAACTAGACAAAGGAAAGGGGAGTGACCACTCCCCTGACCTGCACCTCCCAGGGGAGATGCCCAGAGCTCCTCCAGCGTGCCCTAGACCTCTGCCATCTTGGATTCAGAGGTGTGCTGGCACACTGGACTGCTCTGAGTGGCCAGGGCCAGCAGGTGACATCAGAGACTCCTTCTGATAGGCTCTTACCTGTGTTACTAGCCTATCCTCCTTCATAGGTAGCCAAACTTCCTTTTCTGGCTATTTAGGGTCTCTGCTTTGGGGAATTCTTCAGATACCGAATGCAAGAGCTCACCAGGGTTCCTCTGCATCTCCCTCTTCACCTTCTGCCAAAGGATCGACCGCTGACTGCTCAGGACGCCTGCAAAACCGCAACAAAGTAGCAAAGACGACTACTGCAACCTTGTATCGCTTCATCCTGCTGGCTTTCTCGACTGTTTCCTGGTGGTGCATGCTCTGGGGGTAGCCTGCCTCCTTTCTGCACCTGGAACTCTGAAGAAATCTCCCGTGGGTCGACGGAATCTTCCCCCTGCAACCGCAGGCAACAAAAGACTGCATCACCGGTCCTCCGGGTCCCCTCTCAGCACGACGAGCGTGGTCCCTGGAACTCAGCAACTCTGTCCAAGTGACTCCCACAGTCCAGTGATTCTTCAGTCCAAGTTTGGTGGAGGTAAGTCCTTGCCTCCCCAAGCTAGACTGCATTGCTGGGTATCGCGTGATTTGCAGCTGCTCCGGCTCCTGTGCACTCTTCCAGGATTTCCTTTGTGCATAGCCAAGCGTGGGTCCCCGACACTCTAACCTGCAGTGCACAACCTTCTGAGTTGTCCTCCGGCGTCGTGGGACTCCCTTTTCTGACTTTGGGTGGACTCCGGTTCACTCCTCTTCTAAGTGCCTGTTCCGGTACTTCTGCGGGTGCTGCCTGCTTCTGTGAGGGCTCCCTGACTTGCTGGGCGCCCCCTCTGTCTCCTCATCCAAGTGGCGACATCCTGGTCCCTCCTGGGCCACAGCAGCATCCAAAAACTCTAACCGCGACCCTTGCAGCCAGCAAGGCTTGTTTGCGGTCTTTCTGTGTGGGAACACCACTGCAAGCTTCTTCACGACGTGGGACATCCATCCTCCAAAGGGGAAGTTCCTAGTCCTCTTCGTTCTAGCAGAAACCAAAGCTTCTTCCATCCGGTGGCAGCTTCTTTGCACCCTCAGCTGGCATTTCCTGGGCATCTGCCCACTCTCGACATTGTCGCGACTCTTGGACTTGGTCCCCTTGTTTCACAGGTACTCAGGTCCGGAAATCCACTGTTGTTGCATTGCTGGTGTTGGTTTTCCTTGCAGAATCCCCCTATCACGACTTCTGTGCTCTCTGGGGGTTGTAGGTGCACTTTACACCTACCTTACAGGGTCTTGGGGTGGGCTATTTTTCTAACCCTCACTGTTTTCTTACAGTCCCAGCGACCCTCTACAAGCTCACATAGGTTTGTGGTCCATTCGTGGTTCGCATTCCACTTTTGGAGTATATGGTTTGTGTTGCCCCTATACCTATGTGCTCCTATTGCAATCTATTGTAACTTTACACTGCTTGCATTACTTCCTTTTGCTATTACTGCATATTTTTGGTATTGTGTACATATATCTTGTGTATATTTGGCATCCTCCTACTGAGGGTACTCACTGAAATACTTTTGGCATATTGTCATAAAAATAAAGTACCTTTATTTTTAGTATATCTGTGTATTGTGTTTTCTTATGATATTGTGCATATGACACCAGTGGTATAGTAGGAGCTTTGCATGTCTCCTAGTTCAGCCTAAGCTGCTCTGCTATAGCTACCTTCTATCAGCCTAAGCTGCTAGAAACACCTCTTCTACACTAATAAGGGATAACTGGACCTGGTACAGAGTGTAAGTACCCCTTGGTACCCACTACAAGCCAGGCCAGCCTCCTACATTGGTTGTGCAGCGGTGGGATAAGTACTTGCAACTACTTACCACTTTGTCATTGTGTACTTTTCATAAGAGAATAATATACAAAACAAGTTCAGTGTATGTACACCTAAACAAAAAGTTTTGCTTTTCTTCTCTTACACTATTTGCTAAGTGCTAAAAAGTACCTCTAAACTTTCTAAAAGTTTCAAAAAGTTGAAAAAGTTTTTTTTTTTCTGTTTCTTTAAAAAAGTCCTGAAACTTTTTCTATCTTTTATCTGTCTCTAAACCTTTTTCTATCATGTCTGGTGTAGGAACTCCTCTTAATTTGGTCAATACAACTTATGACCACCTCAACTTTAAGAGCCTAAGGAGTCTCTGCATTGATAGAGGTTTAGTGGTAGGAAAGAACCCTTCTTGAGAATTATTGTCTAACATGCTCATTGAGAATGATAAGGCCTTAGCTGGCAGTTCGATTGAGAAGTTAGGAGATAGCTCACACTCTGACTCAGGGGAGCCCCCAGTGGGAGTGTTACAGGGTTCCCTTCCTAATCTGCCCCTTAGCAGACCTCATAGCAATGCTGGTAGTATAAGAAGCTCCCATCATAGTAGGGAGGGTTTTATTCCTGAAGGCCAGGTTGTTAGAGTGCCAACTGTTAGGGACAGGTCTCCCTCTGCTCTTTCCAATCCTTCTTCTGTGTCAAAACATTCCCAACCCACCCACCCTGATGAGAAGATATTAGAAAGGGAACTCAATAAGTTGAGAGTGGAAGAGACCAGGCTGAAGCTTAAACAGCAACAGCTGGCTCTAGACAGGGAATCCCTAGACTTAGAAAAGGAGAGACAGAGGTTGGGGTTAGGACCCCATGGTGGCAGCAGCAGTATTCCTGATAGTAATCCTGTTAGAGAGCATGATTCCAGGAATCTGCACAAGATAGTTCCCCCTTACAAGGAGGGGGATGACATTAACAAGTGGTTTGCTGCACTTGAGAGGGCCTGTATGGTACAGGGGGTCCCTCAAAGGCAGTGGGCTGCTATCCTATGGCTATCTTTCAGTGGAAAGGGTAGGGATAGGCTCCTTACTGTTAGAGAAAGTGATGCCAATAATTTTACAGTTTTGAAGAATGCACTCTTGGATGGATTTGGCTTAACCACTGAACAATACAGGATTAAGTTCAGAGAGACCAGAAAAGAATCCTCACAAGACTGGGTAGACTTTGTTGACTATTCAGTGAAGGCCTTGGAGGGGTGGTTACATGGCAGTAAAGTTTCTGACTATGAAAGCCTGTACAATCTAATCCTGAGAGAGCATATTCTGAATAACTGTGTGTCTGATTTGTTACACCAATATCTAGTGGACTCAGATATGACCTCTCCCCAAGAATTGGGAAAGAAGGCAGACAAATGGGTCAGAACAAGAGTGAACAGAAAAGTTCATACAGGGGGTGACAAGGATGGCAAGAAGAAGGATGGTAAGGCTTCAGACAAGGGTGGGGACAAATCTAAAAATGAGTCTTCATCAGGCCCACAAAAACACTCTGGTGGGGGTGGTGGGTCCAAATCCTCTTCTAATCAAGTAAAAAAACCTTGGTGCTATTTATGTAAAGTAAAAGGCCATTGGACAACTGATGCCAGTTGTCCAAAGAAAAGCACCAAACCTCCCACTACCACAACCCCTACTGCAACCTCTAGTGCCCCTAGTAATAGCAGTGGTGGTGGGAGCAAACCTACTAATAGCCAATCCAAGGGAGTAGCTGGGCTCACTTTTGGTAATTTAGTTGGGGTTGGTCTTGTTAGGGAGACCACAGAGGCTGTGCTAGTCTCTGAAGGTGCCATTGATTTGTCCACCTTGGTTGCTTGTCCCCTTAATATGGATAAGTACAAGCAACTTCCCCTAATAAATGGTGTTGAGGTTCAGGCCTACAGGGACACAGGTGCCAGTGTTACCATGGTAATAGAGAAACTGGTACACCCTGAACAACACCTACGTGGTCACCAGTACCAAGTGACAGACGCTCATAACAACACTCTTAGCCACCCCATGGCTTTTATGAATCTCAACTGGGGGGGGGGGGGGGTTACTGGTCCAAAGAAAGTTGTGGTTGCTTCAGATTTACCTGTAGACTGTCTACTAGGAAATGATTTAGAGACATCAGCTTGGGCAGAAGTGGAGTTGGAGGCTCATGCATCAATACTGGGCATTCCTGGGCATATTTTTGCTTTGACAAGGGCTCAGGCCAAAAAGCAAAAAGGACAGGGTGACTTGGATCCTGGAACAATGGACCAAGTGCTCCCTAAAGCTAGGGTTAGTAAGGGTAAATCCCTACCCACTATCCCTCCCTCTACAGATGATTCAACTTCTGAGGAAGAAGAATTTCCCCCCTGTGCAGAACCTTCACCAGAGGAGCTGGCATCAGACACGGCTGAGCTTTTGGGTGGAGGGGGGCCTGCCAGGGAGGAGCTGAGTGTGGCACAGCAATCCTGTCCCACATTAGAGGGTCTCAGACAGCAGGCTCTCAAACAGCAAAATGGGGATGTCAGTGACTCACATAGAGTTTACTGGGAGGACAACCTCTTGTACACAGAGGCAAGGGACCCAAAACCTGGAGCAGCCAGGAGATTGGTCATTCCCCTGCAGTACAGAGAGTTCCTCCTAACTCTGGCACATGACATTCCTTTGGCTGGACATTTGGGTCAGATTAAAACATGGGAAAGGCTTGTCCCCCTGTTTCACTGGCCTAGGATGTCAGAGGACACAAAAGACTTTTGTAAATCTTGCGTGACCTGCCAAGCCAGTGGCAAGACTGGTGGCACTCCAAAGGCTGCCCCTATTCCACCGCCTGTGGTTGGGGTTCCCTTTGAAAGGGTAGGGGTAGACATAGTTGGCCCCCCTGACCCTCCTACTGCTTCAGGCAATAGGTTTATCTTGGTGGTAGTGGACCATGCCACAAGATATCCTGAAGCCATTCCTCTAAGGACCACTACAGCACCTGCAGTGGCAAAAGCCCTCCTGGGAATCTTTTCCAGGGTGGGTTTCCCAAAAGAGGTTGTATCAGACAGGGGTAGCAACTTTATGTCTGCATACTTGAAGGCCATGTGGAAGGAATGTGGTGTAACATACAAATTCACCACACCTTATCATCCACAAACAAATGGACTGGTAGAGAGGTTTAATAAAACTCTCAAAGGTATGATAATGGGACTCCCTGAAAAACTCAGGAGGAGATGGGATGTCCTGTTACTTGCCTCCTTTTTGCTTACAGGGAGGTACCCCAGAAAGGAGTGGGCTTCAGCCCCTTTGAACTCCTCTTTGGGCACCCTGTAAGAGGTCCCCTAACACTTGTAAAGGAGGGTTGGGAACAACCTTTAAAAGCTCCTAAGCAAGACATAGTGGACTATGTACTCGGCCTAAGATCCAGAATGTCTGAGTACATGAAAAAGGCCAGTAAAAACCTTCAGGCCAGCCAAGAGCTCCAAAAGCAATGGCATGACCAGAAGGCTGCTCTGATTCAGTACCAACCAGGACAGAAGGTGAGGGTATTGGAGCCTGTGGCCCCAACAGCACTCCAAGACAAATGGAGTGGACCCCATCTTATTGTTGAAAAGAAGGGAGAGGTCACCTATTTAGTTGACCTGGGCACTGCCAGGAGTCCCCTTAGGGTGCTCCATGTCAATCGCCTAAAACCCTACTATGACAGGGCTGATCTCACCCTGCTCATGGCAACAGATGAAGGACAGGAAGAAGAGAGTGACCCTCTCCCTGATCTCTTCTCTTCCACAGAACAGGATGCTCTAGTGGAAGGTGTAGTTTTGGCAGACTGTCTTACTGCTGAACAGAAAGACAACTGCATAAACCTCCTAGGTCAGTTTTCTGAACTATTTTCAACTGTGCCAGGCACCACATCTTGGTGTGAACACACAATTGATACTGGAGACAGCTTGCCTGTCAAAAGTAAAATCTATAGGCAGCCTGACCATGTCAGGGACTGCATAAAACAAGAAGTTCAGAAAATGCTTGAACTAGGAGTGGTTGAACATTCTGAAAGCCCATGGGCCTCTCCTGTGGTGCTTGTACCAAAGCCTCACTCCAAAGATGGAAAAAGGGAAATGAGGTTTTGTGTAGATTACAGAGGTCTCAACCAGGTAACAAAAACTGATGCTCACCCTATACCCAGGGCAGATGAGGTCATAGATACACTGGCATCTGCCAAGTATCTAAGCACCTTTGATTTGACTGCAGGGTATTGGCAGATCAAGTTATCAGAGGATGCTAAAGCAAAGACTGCATTTTCGACTATTGGAGGGCACTACCAATTCACAGTAATGCCCTTTGGTTTGAAAAATGCACCTGACTCTTTTCAGAGGTTGGTGAATACAGTCCTGCAAGGGTTGGAAGCTTTTAGTGCAGCATATCTGGACGATATAGCTGTCTTTAGCTCCACCTGGGATGATCACCTGGTCCACCTGTGGAAAGTTTTGGAGGCCCTGCAAAAGGCAGGCCTCACTATCAAGGCTTCAAAGTGCCAGATAGGGCAGGGGAAAGTGGTTTATCTGGGACACCTGGTAGGTGGAGAACAGATTGCACCACTTCAGGGGGAAATCCAAACTATCATAGATTGGGTTCCCCCTACAACACAGACCCAGGTGAGAGCCTTCCTAGGCCTCACTGGGTATTACAGGAGATTAATTAAGAATTATGGCTCCATTGCAGCCCCACTTAATGATCTCACTTCCAAGAAGATGCCTAAAAAGGTATTGTGGACAGGTAGCTGTCAGAAAGCTTTTGAGGAGCTGAAACAGGCCATGTGCACTGCACCTGTCCTAAGAAGCCCATGTTACTCCAAGAAATTCATTGTTCAAACTGATGCATCTGAATTAGGGGTAGGGGCAGTCTTATCACAACTCAATTCTGAGGGCCAGGATCAACCTGTTGCTTTTATCAGCAGGAGGTTGACCCCTAGATTAAAGCGTTGGTCTGCCGTAGAGAGGGAGGCCTTTGCTGTGGTCTGGGCACTGAAGAAGTTGAGGCCATACCTGTTTGGCACTCACTTCATTGTTCAGACAGACCACAAACCTCTACTTTGGCTAAAACAAATGAAAGGTGAAAACCCTAAATTGTTGAGGTGGTCCATATCTCTATAGGGAATGGACTATACAGTGGAACATAGACCTGGGAGTACCCACTCCAATGCAGATGGAATCTCCAGATATTTCCACTTAGACAATGAAGACTCATCAGGTCATGGCTAGTCTTATTGTCCTTCGTTTGGGGGGGGGCGGGTTTGTGTAGGAAAGTACCATCTTGCCTGGCATGTTACCCCCATATTTCACTGTATATATGTTGAGCGCTGGGGCCCTGCCAGCCAGGGCCCCAGTGCTCATAAGTGTGCCCTGTATGTGTTCCCTGTGTGATGACTAACTGTCTCACTGGGGCTCTGCTAACCAGAGCCTCAGTGGTTATGCTCTCTCTGCTTTCCAAATTGTCACTAACAGGCTAGTGACCAATTTCACTAATTCACATTGGCATACTTGAACACCCTTATAATTCCCTAGTATATGGTACTGAGGTACCCAGGGTATTGGGGTTCCAGGAGATCCCTATGGGCTGCAGCATTTCTTTTGCCACCCATAGGGAGATCTGACTATTCTTACACAGGCCTGCCAGTGCAGCCTGAGTGAAATAACGTCCACTGCACTTAAGTAACTTATAAGTCACCTATATGTCTAACCTTCACCTGGTGAAGGTTGGGTGTAAAGTTACTTAGTGTGTGGGCACTCTGGCACTAGCCAAGGCGCCCCCACATCATTCAGGGCAAATTCCCCGGACTTTGTGAGTGCGGGGACACCATTACACGCGTGCACTGTACATAGGTCTCTACCTATGTACAGCGTCACAATGGTAACTCCGAACATGGCCATGTAATATGTCTAGGATCATGGAATTGTCACCCCAATGCCATTCTGGCATTGGGGGGACAATTCCATGATCCCCCAGGTCTCTAGCACAGAACCCGGGTACTGCCAAACTGCCTTTCCCCGGGTTTCACTGCAGCTGCTGCTGCTGCCAACCCCTCCGACAGGTTTCTGCCCTCCTGGGGTCCAGCCAGGCCTGGCCTAGGAAGGCAGAACAAAGGACTTCCTCAGAGAGAGGGTATTACACCCTCTCCCTTTGGAAATAGGTGTCAGGGCTGGGGAGGAGTAGCCTCCCCCAGCCTCTGGAAATGCTTTGATGGGCACAGATGGTGCCCATCTCTGCATAAGCCAGTCTACACCAGTTCAGGGATCCCCCAGCCCTGCTCTGGCGCGAAACTGGACAAAGGAATGGGGACGGACCACTATAACTGACCTGCACCTCCCAGGGGAGGTGCCCAGAGCTCCTCCAGCGTGCCCCAGACCTCTGCCATCTTGGATTCAGAGGTGTGCTGGCACACTGGACTGCTCTGAGTGGCCAGGGCCAGCAGGTGATGTCAGAGACTCCTTCTGATAGGCTCTTACCTGTGTTACTAGCCTATCCTCCTTCATAGGTAGCCAAACCTCCTTTTCTGGCTATTACGGTCTCTGCTTTGGGGAATTCTTCAGATACCGAATGCAAGAGCTCACCAGGGTTCCTCTACAACTCCCTCTTCACCTTCTGCCAAAGGATCGACCGCTGACTGCTCAGGATGCCTGCAAAACCGCAACAAAGTAGCAAAGACGACTACTGCAACCTTGTATTGCTTCATCCTGCTGGCTTTCTCGACTGTTTCCTGGTGGTGCATGCTCTGGGGGTAGCCTGCCTCCTTTCTGCACCAGGAGCTCTGAAGAAATCTCCCGTGGGTCGACGGAATCTTGCCCCTGCAACCGCAGGCAACAAAAGACTGCATCACCGGTCCTCCGGGTCCCCTCTCAGCACGACGAGCGTGGTCCCTGGAACTCAGCAACTCTGTCCAAGCGACTCCCACAGCCCAGTGACTCTTCAGTCCAAATTTGGTGTAGGTAAGTCCTTGCCTCCCCACGCTAGACTGCATTGCTGGGTACCGCGTGATTTGCAGCTGCTCCGGCTCCTGTGCACTCTTCCAGGATTTCCTTTGTGCACAGCCAAGCCTGGGTCCCCGACACTCTAGCCTGCAGTGCACAACCTTCTGAGTTGTCCTCCAGCGTCGTGGGACTCCCTTTTCTGACTTCGGGTGGACTCCGGTTCACTCCTCTTCTAAGTGCCTGTTCCAGTACTTCTGTGGGTGTTGCCTGCTTCTGTGAGGGCTCCCTGACTTGCTGGGCGCCCCCTCTATCACCTCATCCAAGTGGCGACATCCTGGTCCCTCCTGGGCCACAGCAGCATGCAAAAACCCTAACTGCGACCCTTGCAGATAGCAAGGCTTGTTTGCGGTCTTTCTGTTTGGGAACACCTCTGTAAGCTTCTTCACGACGTGGGACATCCATCCTCCAAAGGGGAAGTTCCTAGTCCTCTTCGTTCTTGCAGAAACCAAAGCTTCTTCCATCCGGTGGCAGCTTCTTTGCACCCTCAGCTGGCATTTCCTGGGCATCTGCCCACTCTCGACATTGTTGCGACTCTTGGAGTTGGTCCCCTTGTTTCACAGGTACTCAGGTCCGGAAATCCACTGTTGTTGCATTGCTGGTGTTGGTTTTCCTTGCAGAATCCCCCTATCACGACTTCTGTGCTCTCTGGGGGTTGTAGGTGCACTTTACACCTACCTTACAGGGTCTTGGGGTGGGCTATTTTTCTAAACCTCACTGTTTTCTTACAGTCCCAGCGACCCTCTACAAGCTCACATAGGTTTGGGGTCCATTCGTGGTTCGCATTCCACTTTTGGAGTATATGGTTTGTGTTGCCCCTATACCTATGTGCTCCTATTGCAATCTATTGTAACTTTACACTGCTTGCATTACTTCCTTTTGCTATTACTGCATATTTGTGGTATTGTGTACACATATCTTGTGTATATTTGGCATCCTCCTACTGAGGGTACTCACTGAGACACTTTTGGCATATTGTCATAAAAATAAAGTACCTTTATTTTTAGTATATCTGTGTATTGTATTTTCTTATGATATTGTGCATATGACACCAGTGGTATAGTAGGAGCTTTGCATGTCTCCTAGTTCAGCCTAAGCTGCTCTGCTATAGCTACCTCCTATCAGCCTAAGCTGCTAGAAACACCTCTTCTACACTAATAAGGGATAACTGGACCTGGTACAGAGTGTAAGTACCCCTTGGTACCCACTACAAGCCAGGCCAGCCTCCTACACCTTCTTACCAAAGAAACTGCATCTGGACCCTCCAGGAACTCTACAAGCTGCAACCAAATGGTTTATTCCAAATGGTAAGACCTTGAATTGTTATTGCACTCCTTCTAGTGTTAATCTGAGATTTTTTGTGTGCTTGATTATAGGAAGCTAGCCTGGTGTGTGGTGGGTACCTATGGGACTTACACCTTATACCAGGTCCAGGTATCCCCTCTTAATGAAGTGTAGGCACTGTCTAAAAGCCAGTCTCTGTAGAGGTAGCTGTGGGTGAGCAGCCAAGGCTTATCTAGGAGACATGCAAAGCTCATGCAATACCACTGTAGTCACACAGCACTTACACACATGAAAGAAAACACTCAGTTGTACAAAAATACAGGTACTTTATTTTTGGCACAAATCACCACAAAACACTAGACAGGTGACCCAGCCTTAGGAGGTAAGGAATACACTAAATATATACACTAGCAATCGGAAATAGGCATAGAAAATAGTGCAAACAGTAGTGACCCTAGGGGGAGCACAAGCCACATACTAAAAAATGGAATGCGAACAAGGTACCACCACCTAGGTAAGTAAAATGTGTAGAGGGGAGCTGGAGGTATTAAAAAAACATAAAGGTAAGTAACACAGTACCCCCAGTGACCAGCAATGCTGGAGTAAAACACTGAATTTTCTCCAAACCACCCAAAACGAGGAAAAGAAGAAAAAGAAGACACCCAGAGAAGACTGCAAGAAAACCAATGGTGGATTCCTGAAGGAAGAGGACCTGTGGAGAGAAGGGACCAAGTCCAAGAGTAACAGTGGAGTCCAGGAGGAGTAGGAGGTACTACCCACCCAGCTGTGGATGCAGGAGTTGGTCAACGGTACTGAAGAACAGGTTAGCACTGTAGCCCACCAGCCAGAGAAGAGTTCCAGATCGGTGCAGAAGATGTCCCACGTCGTAAGGAAGATTGCAGACAGGTGTTAGTGCAGGATTTTCACCAACAAGCCTTGGCAAAGGCAAACTCAAGGTAAGTGGAAAAGAGGTTGCTGCCAGGGACCAGCAAGGACCAGGAGGGGGAGTCACAATAGACCCTCAGCATCGCGGAGAGTCCACAGGAGCAGAGGCAGCACCCACAGGAGTCCAACAGGATGGGGACACAGGAGTCACAGAAGAAGCCCATGCAGCACTACAAAAGACGATCCCAAGCCACAGGAGAACCATGCAGGAGGCTGGGATTTTCAGGAAGGAGTACTGTGGGCTGGAGCTGCACGTAGCCAGAAAATCCCTTGGAGGAGATGCAAACAAGCATTGGCAGCTGTAGTGAAATATATGTTTTTGACCACTGACTTTATGTTGTACTACTGTGCACCTGGATTAGATGTTCAGTGTTCACCAATTGCAGACTACATTTTGTATTCAGTTTAGCTGCTTATTGGCTTTATCGTAGTGTTAGACATTGCAGTTGAGACCTTGTTAAATCTGTCTGTGTTTTTCCACATTGTAAACTTTGCTTGTTTTCGTATTCTTTCTCACCGAAGAGATTGGACATATTATCACAGTTAGTCAGTCAGCATGATAAGAATGTACCGGACTTCTGTTTTTTGTGCAAGCAGGGAATGGTTTGGCCTTTGGAGAAATGCCTTGGGATGTTGGCCAATTCTCAATGTGTTCCTTTCAAAGCTTACCTAAACTAGCAAGCATGTTGTAATATTTCCTTCTTAGGGGAGGGTTTTTTATAGAAATCCCCTTGGTTCTTTAAGATATAAAAAGGTGGTCCTGCTCAGTAGCGGTGGAATTTCCAAGGCCTCAGTCAGGATTAGACGATGAATGCCTGACATATCTGTCCCGTGAGGGTGAAGATCGCTTTCTCGCAGTGGAACGGGGTCATCTTCTTGCTGGCATGAGAAAGATAAGGAGCTTGGCAGGCCCTACGGTGATTAATTTTTACTTTATTCTTTGCTTTGCATAATCATAACTACATATATTTGCTGTGTACATTGCAGTTGAGAATCATTTAGGCATATTTTCTTTTCATTGCTGTGACTATTTTTAAACGTGTGCTTTCGACCTACTAATCTCCTTTTTTAGGAACCTCATGGTGAAATGATAATAAATGTCTTCTTTGAACTGAGAAGTGTATTCCAGAGATTTTTGTCAGCTCGGTCATTAGTAAAAGCAAAACAGCAGTTGCAATGGATGCAGTGCACGGGGGTGTGCTGTTCTGCGTGGGAAGGCAAAGGCTTACCTCCAACAAAGTTGGAAAGCTGGCAGGGAGGACTAACAGGACTACTCTGGACCACCACCCATGATGCAGGATCCATCCACGCAGCTGGTAGTTGCTTGTCGTAGGTGCCTACGGTTGCAGGGGAGTAACTCCTTCACTCCAAGGGAGATTCCTTCTTCTTCCTGTACAAGCTGAAGAGTTGCAGCCTTCTGAGGATGCACAGCGTGGAAACTGTTGCAAGGCTGGCAGGAACTTTGGATACAATGTTGCAGAAGTCTTCCTCGTGGATCTGCACCTTGTCAGTTCCTGGTGGGTTCAGTAGCAGTTCTGGAGGCCAGAAGTTGAAGCAGAGGTTGCAGAGGAGACCTGCTGGAATCTTGAAAACCGAGTCTGAGGACCCACCCAAGAGAGAGACCCTAAATAGCCCTGAGAGGGGGAGTGGTCACCTAACCAGGTAAGCACCTATCAGGAGGGGACTCTGACGTAATCTGCCTGGCCTCGCCACTCAGATGCCCAGAGTTTCTTGCCAACCTTAGAATCAAGATGGCAGAACCCACGGACCCTCTGGAGGAGCTCTGGGCACCAACCTGTGGTTGTGATGGATAGGGGAGTGGTCACTCCCCTTTACATTGTCCAGTTTCGTGCCAAAGCAGGGACTAGGGGTCCCCGAACCGGTGTGGACTGGTTTATGCACAGACGGCACCAAATGTGCCCTTCAAAGCAAAACCAGTGGCTTGGGGGAAGCTACCCCTCCCAAGCCAGTCACACCTATTTCCAAAGGCAGAGGGTGTAACAACCCTCTCCCAAAGGAAATCCTTTGTTCTGCCTTCCTGGGCTTGAAGAGATCAAGCAGCACGAGGGCAGAAACCTGTCTGAGAGATGGCAGCAGCTGGGGTTGCCCAGAAAACCCTGGAAGACTGGTGGTAGCAATGGGGGTCCTCTAATACTTGCAAAGGTATTGGGGTATGATTCCAACATGTTTGATACCAAACATGCCCAGGTTCAGAGTTACCATTATGTAGCTGGACACAGGTAGCAACCTATGTCCAGTACTTAATAAAGGGGCGTCCCCACACTCACGAAGTCCAGTAAAATGGGGCTTAAGTTCGTGGGGGCACCCCTGCTAGTGTAGGGGTGCCCTTACACACAGGTATCTGCACCCTGCCCTCTGGCCTGAGGGGCCGTACCATAGGGGTGACTTACAGTGAGCTGGTCCAGTGACCTGTAGTGAAACCTAGGTACCATATACTAGGGACTTACATGGGGGCACCAGTATGCCAATTGTGGGGATAAAAAGTTACCAGCAACCAAATTTAGAGGAGTGAGCACAGTCCTAGTTAGCAGGATTCCAGTGAACACAGTCAAACTCACTGATAAACAGGCCAAAAGTCTGGGTAACCAAGCTAGAAAGAGGCTACTTTCCTACATTGATGTATTGGTATGCGTAGATATGCATCCTGAAGGTCTATGGTTGCCATGTGATCTCCTTTTTTCTGGCGTGGTATGATCTTTTTAAGTGCTGTCATCCTGAAATGCTGTGTGCAGATGAATTTGTTTATGAATCTGAGATCTAGTATTGGTCTCAGTGAAAGGTCCTGTTTTGGCACCAAAAAGTAGGGTGAGTAATTCCCTTTGTTTAACGTGTTTATTGGAACTTTTTCTGTTGCTTGTTTTAGCAAGAGTTCTTTTACTTCCTTTTTCAGGAGAGTGAGCTCTATTAAGTGATACCCCTTCTTCCTTGGTGGATTTATTGGTGGTGTCTTTGTTAGTTCTATACAGTAGCCATGGTATACCACGTCTAGTATCCAATTGTCTATGGTACTTCTTTCCCACTGTTGTGGGTACTGCACTATTCTTCCCCCTACTGGTTGGTGTGTTGGGGTTTGTGGGCACTTGCACGTCATTTGGTTGTTCCCCCTCCTCTGGGGGTTTGGTACCTTGCTCTTTCTCTACCCTGAAAGGACTGTCTAGCGGGGTGTTGCCGTTGTTGGCATCCGGTCTGTTGGTTACCCTGTGATGTATTACCCTGTGTTGACTGTTGTTATTGCTGCCCGTAGGTAAAGGTTCCCCTTCCTGTGGGTCTTCTGATGTTGCTTCCTCTCCTGAAGCTTCCTCTGAACTGTAATACCCCCATTGCCTTGGCTGTTTCATTGTCCTCCTTGATCTGTTGGAAGGACTTGTCCACGTCTTGTCCAAACAAGCTGTCTCCATTGAACGGTTTGTTAATTATGGAGGTTTGTACCTCTGGTTTTAAGCCGGATATTCTGAGCCATGTGTGCCTTCTCCGAGTTGTTCCTGTGCACACCTGCCTGCTTGTAGTGTCTGCGGCATCTAGGGCGAATTTCAAACATGCATTTGCGATGTTCTTTCCTTCTTGTATCACGGCTTTTGCCCTCTTTTTATCTGTCTCTGGGAGTTTCTTCATGAGCTCCTTAATTTCGTCCCACTGTTGATGACCGTATCTGTTGAGGAGTGTGTTGGAGTTGGCTCTGCGCCACTGTGTTGCAGCCACTCTTTCGATCTTTCTCCCCACCATGTCCAGTCTTTTGCTCTTTCTCTGGAGGGGCTGTGGATGAGTGTGCATTGTTCCTCCTTCTTGCAGTGGACACTATGATGGAGTCCGCCACTGCATTACCTTGTATGTTTTTAGGGTCCTTTGGGGAAGGTTTGTATTTCTTTTCCACCCTGGGTGCGACCCCTTTGGCTGCTGCTTGATCTTTGAGGGCTTCCCTACCTTGATCCAGTATACTTGGTAGTACGGGAAGAAATAGGTTCCCCTTGCTTGTTGTTATTAGTGTTTATAAGAGGAAGCATGAGTCCCCTTTTTCTTCCTCAAGTGGTACCCCATATGTGTCTGCTGCCCTCTTCACCAGGCTACTGTAGCATGTGATGTCATCAGAGGGTGAAGGTTTCAAGGGATAGCTGTTGATCTCCTCTTCGGGGCTGCCAGTATCGAGGTCCTGCAAGCTGTCCTCAAAACTTCCCATTGCCAATTCCTTCTCGGGGTAGTAGAAAGACTCCTTGACCTCCTCTTCATGTGGCTTGGGTGTTGTCGGGGCTTCGATGGCAGCTTCTTCCTCCTCCGCTTCTGTGGAGGTCTTCGATGGTCTTGGTGGGATTCGATATTGTTTCATCGCGTCTTCAAATTATTTTTTCTTTGCACGAGTGCTGTCATTTCAGCCTCCAGACAATGTATTTTCTTCTCCACCTCCAACGCCTTTTCGGCGTCTCGTTCCGCTGAGGTGTTTCTTTTTGGCATGTGTTCCCCCATTAACCTCAGGGTCTTTTTCCCTGATGTCTTCGGCACCTCCTTCCCTGATGGTTTTGGGGTGTCCTTCACCGACTGTGGTCTCAACAGTTTCGGCGGTCGGTCCTCTTCGGTATCCCTGGTGTGGGATCTGTGGGGCTCTTTTGTTACTGGCTGACCCTCAATGGTCCTTTTCTTTGACGTCGAGGCTGCCTTGAGGTATTGCCTCTCAGGTGCTTTCCCCCCCATGTCTTTGGGGTCTGCCTATTTTTTTCTTGTTCCTTTGCGACGTCTCTTACCGTCTTCTTTTTCGGAAGTCTTTCCTCTGCTGTTCCTTCGAGGAATTAGACGTCCGACCCTCCCTGGGTGGACTCTGCACCTCCAACTTGATCTTCCTCGTCTCTGAAAAGTCAAAATTCCTTCAGCGACTCCTGTTGTTTTTGGCTCTGCATCGCGGCGTGGTGTTCCTCGCTCTGTTTCGGCGTGCTTTGAGCATCTTTGGAAAGAATGCTGCGCAGGCTTCACAGTCCTCGTCTCTGTGATCTCTTGTGGTGGCAGTTTGGGCAGATTTTAAAGGGGGTATTTTCCATGACCCCTACCTTGCTTCATTCTTCTGTCCTGCTGATTTCCACTGGTGTTCCCCGCCGGTAATGCATTTGTCTGCCTCTGTGTTGGTCTTGGCGTTTGAAATCTTTGTCGAAGTTTATTTGGTTGTCCTCTGTCCAAAACTTCAAAGCTTCTCCTTTTGCTTCCAGACCCAACAGCAGAAAAAAGAATCTGAAGATGGCTACCACGTACAGAAATTTCCGGGGTGCCTTCTGACGTCATACAGGGACAGACCTAACACTAAATGGTGGTTGACGATGCTCAGGACAAAAAAAAAAAAAGACAATTCTGGACCCAACCACTAGGGAATGATGCATAGCATGTGAAACCAGAAAAGGATTCATGCTGCAAAACCAAGGAATATTACTTGAGTTGCCTTTTAGTCTTTGATTTATCTCAACCACATTTCCTGAAGAAGACTTAGTCGCCAACATCCTACTTTCTCTTAGAAACGCCTGATCACTATACTGGTGGGGATTTTTTGTAAACTCCTGAGAAATCTTAGATTCACTGCTTTTTAGACTAGAATGAAATTGTGACCTTTTGGAAGATGGCTCATACCTTATATTTCTTGAATGCTCGTAAGGTTTTCTACTTCTGTCAAAATGCCAAGATCGTACTTCAAAGATTGTGCATGTTATTAGTTCTGGAAGGACTTACAAATTACTTCCTTCAGCTCTTCACCAGACAGCTTATCACCTTAAAATATCATCTTAAACAGGCTTTCTCAGCTCCATCCACCCAACAATCTCTTAATAAAATTGCCTTCTAGCTGCCACCATTTCTCCATCTTGCATGGAGGAGGCATTCAAATGATCAAATGTGATATCTGACAGATACTTCGTCTGATTCTCTATTGCTGCCAAAAATTGAGAAACATGTTCTCCATCTTAAATGATCAGGGCTATAAAGCTTTCACCAAAGACTTAGAGGTGCAAACGAGAGTCAATTATTGCTATCATTGCCATGTTCAGCTCAGAATAAGCTCATCCCACAGATGCATCTGCTCTTTTATCCACCATGTCCAATTGAACTCTGCCAGTAGTGCAGTCTGTCAAGTGAAATTTGATAAGAGTGGCTTCACTTGACTTCTATGGAAGATCCATATCCACTTCTTCTGTTGGACCCAGTCTCCCCATAAACGTAGGAACGGATTAATTTTCCAGATCTCTCCATTCCCTCTTATGAGGATCTTGTATAACAGGATTAATGAGAAACGTTGGCACCAGGGGTTTATCAAATTGCCTGAAAGTGTCCCTACATGTAAAAGGTTGTTCATCATCCTTGGGAAGCTGAAAATATACACACATATGGGAAATTCAGCACCTCAATTCTTGTTTTGGGCTATATTTCCCTTTGACACACCAAAATCCATATCATCATTTTGGGAAGACAAAGAGAATGAGACATGATGGGTACATCCATGACATCTGGGAAGAATCTGTACTCAAAGGTGAAACCTATCTCCCCTCATCCTCTTGTGATTTTATTAAGGTGTTTCTCAGGCTTACTGCAAGATAAGTCTGAACTCCTAAAGAGAAGCAAATTCTTCTAATCTGTTGATTTTCCCCTTGAAGAGGAAGAGTAGGATGTGTTTCTCTGTTTTGGCTGTATTTCCCCATTTCTACACCAAACCATACGACCTATCCTAGTTTCAGGTTCTTGTGGAAAGAGGACCCCTATTGTTAGACTTTTTCTGTTCCTCTTTCCTTTTCTTCTTTTTTTAGCCTAAAACAACTTCTCCACCAATGGAAGGAAATCAAAATAAGGAGGAAATCTCCAATTCTACTGATATCATTTTGCAGGCAAACTCCTAGACACCTATAAAATGAATGCTAAGTCATGGCTTCCTAAAAAAAATCCCCAAGCCCTCCAGAATGTTTGGTGTCTAAAAGGAACCCTGCAGTCAAATTGAATTTTTATTTGTTTTGGTAATTGGGATATCTCTGTCTTTCTTCATACATATATTGGCCTTGCACCACTTCATTTATTGCCATTTATTTTCAAAGAAAACATATTGGTATGACTTTTTAAACTGCTTTTAAAAAACTGGACCAACACACCGCTTGCCTTATAACGTGTGTTTTTTTTCCCTCAAGGTGGGTGGGCCAATGCTCTGCTCCAACTAGACAGGCTTATCTGTACAGAATGCTACCCCCGTTCTTCTCTTGAGCACAAGCTGCCTACATACTACTGTGACTTGCAGTATTCCTTGATGGTGATCAAGTGCCAGAGTGGCAAGCGTTTCTCCCCCTCCAGCCCAATCTTTCACACAGTGTGAGGTCTGATGTAAGGAAACCGCGGGCCAGAGCACCACTTCTTCCTGTAGACCTACACTGCTCTCATGGGCAAATGTACCATGTAAAAATAAATTCTATAAAAAAAATGACAACATTTCTCTCATAGCCCCAGCACTGTGTGAAATAATGCTGAATCGTGTACCCAATGGGCACACAAGAAAAAAGGAAGTTCTTTAACATGTTAACTTTTATATAGTAAAAGGGGTGTGGTATGTTAGTAGAAAGGGAAACCATATGCTTAGTAAAGGGTGCCGATAGTGAAGCTGGCATTACAATTGCTTTAGTACAGAAAGGGACGAAGAATGTGGATGAGGAGGTAGGAAAATGTTACTTACACTGATGCATCTATTTGAAGCATGTAGTGCTATAGATTCTCAGGATCTGCATACTCTTACTATCTTGTGTTGGGTTTGGACATTAGCAACTTGTTTTTGTTTTAAGAAGCCGTTCAAGTGACAAGAGTTCTACTGCCAGAGCCATGTGTCCGGAAAACAAAGTGGGTGCATGTGAACTTACAGTGCTATGCGCTATGAACATATGCTTACAGAGTAAGTAATATTTTCCATTTGTTGCATGTGTTGCTGTAGATATACATGCTATGCATAGACTTTAAAGAAGCCCCTCTGTTTAAGCAATGCTAAAGTGTAGATGGAGAAGATGTCTGAAAAAGAAGTCCTTAGGACTGTCTGGCCAACTAATGCTTACTCTCTAGCAAAAGCATAGACACAGTAGTATTTGGTAAACATTTGCGGTTGACCAAGTAGTTGCCTTCCAAATATCAGCTAGTGGAATTTTTCCAATGAAAGGCAAGGAAGTGGCCTTCTTTCATGTGGAGTGTGCCCTGGGAAGTACAGGTGGAACTTGCTTGGCTTTAAGGTAGCAGGACTGGATGCACTTGGCAATCCGTCTAGCAATCCCTGCTTTTCAAATAGGCTGACTATCTGGGGGTTGCTCAAAATACAAACAGCTGGTCTGCCTTACAAAAGGGTTTGAACTATCAGTGTAGAATATATGAGAGCCCTCTTGACATCTAGAGTGTGGAGAGCTTTAGATGGTTGTGGAAAAAATACCAGGAGTTCTTTAGTCGTAATGAGATGGAATGGGAAAACCCCACTGGGCAGAAACTTTGCGTTGTTCCATAGTATTAACCCGTTTTTGCAGAACTGGATGTAGGGTTCTTGTAATGTGAGTGCTTGCAGTTAACTAATATATCTGAGTGAGGTTCTAGCTACTAAGAATTCCACCTTCCAAAAGAGGAACTGAAGGGGCCAGGAATGCATTCGCTCAAAAGGGGACCCATGAATCTGGTGAGGAATTTGTTGAGATTCTATTTAGGAGGTGGAGGCACTCTCCAAGGAATGACTCTTTTGAGGCCCCTCACAAAACACTTAATGACTGGTATGCAGAACAACAAGGAGTGTTCTCTATTCTGAATGTAAATAGCTATGCCCGCTAAGCGGAGTCTAATGAAAGTGTATCTAACCCGGAGTATTATAGATGAAGGAGGTAGCATATAATGACCAGGAATGCAAGTTTTAACAGGTCTATGTGCTTTGGGATACAGTAGTGGACAAACCTCTTCCATTTGGCCACAAAGGAAGCTCGAGTAGTTGGTCTGTGTGCTTACCTGAGGATATCTAATCACTCCTCTAGGAGGTGTAGGCAGCCGAACTCTATGGTTTCAAATGCCCAACAAGTTTCAAGGTTGGTCTGCTTAGGTAGTGGATGTCTGATCTGACCCTAGTTTTTGGTGGGAAGGTCCAGCCGGTATGCAGGCTTATTGTGGGGGCTGAGTAGGAGCTACAAGGCTGAGTGTCTGGGATGTTTGTCGCATCGTGCGCACCACTAGGGGAAGAAGTGAGAGAGGCGGAACAGTGTGAGCAAACGTCCCTGACCAGTTCATCAATAATGCATTGCCCATGGACTGAGACTGTGAGAATGTGAAGCTTTGGCATTGCGCGTTATCTGAGATGGCAAGCAAGCCTGTCTGCGGAGTTCCCCAGCGTTTGAAATAGCTATTTAGGACTAAAGGACTGAATTCTCATTCATGAACTTTAGTGTGACCTGCTGAGTAGGTCTGCTAGGTCATTGTCCGACCCTGGAAGGTACTTCACTATCAAATGGATGCAGTGATGAAGGGCCCAAATCCAGGTTGTTTGAGCTGGAACGTAAAGGCGGAGAGAGTGGGTGCCACCTTGTTTCTGCAGGTAGTACATCAGAGTTATATTGTCTGTTCTGACTAATGCTGACTTGTCCTATATCTGTGGGAGGAAGATTTTGAGGGCTAGCTGGATTGCTAGGATTTTGAGGTAGTTGATGAGGTAAACCTGTTGTTCTGGGGTAAACAGCACTTGTATTGCTGAGAGACTGAGATGTGCCCACTATCCTGCCTTAGATGTGTCCCTGATGATGGTGACTTACATTAAAGGGTCTGTGAAAGACCAGTCCTGCAACAGATTGTTGGTGTTCCACCACTGCCGAAAGCGATGAACACTGGCCTTTACCAACACTAAATTCTCCTTATGACCCCCCACTTGGTAACATTGTGCTGCAAGGGGACACATGTGCAATCTGGCATGGAGCACTGTGGCAATGCAGGAGGCCATCATGTTGAGAAGGTGCATAATTGGTAGAGGACGATTTGACTGAAAAAGAGGGACAAGCTGTTGGGAAGCTATGACTCTTTGTTGGCTGGGGTAGGCTTTACCCATTACAGAATTTAAGGTTAACCCTAGAAAGGGTTGTATTTGAAGAGAGACCAGATATGACTGGGTGGTGTTGATGGTATAAGCTGAGGCATGTAGGAGAGATATAACTGTTTGTGTGTGGGCAATACATTGAAGCTCGCTTGAGCAGCCAAACATCTAAGTGGGGGAATATATGAATATCCCATCGTCTTGGCTGTGCTGGGACCATCACTAGGCATTTGGCGAAGACCTTTGTTGCCGTGGTTATGCCGAACTGCAATACATTGAATTGGTGATGACAGTCACTTATCATGAAGCACAGGTAGCATTGGTGAGCTGGGTGGATAGGGTTGTGGAAATATGCATCCTCTAGATCTTTTGTTGCCAAGAAGTCACCTTAATGAGGCAGAAGTATGATGTCCATGTGGAAGTGTTCAGACAGGATTATTGGTTGAGGGGCCTGAGATTGAGGACTGTGCTGAGAGTCTCATCCTTTTTGGGGATAAGAAAGTATAGGGAATAAACCTCCTTCCCTTGATATTGTAAGTGGATGGGTTCAATGGCTCCTTTCTGTAAGAGGGCTTGTACTTCTTCCTCTCAAAGACGTATGTGATCCTTGCTGTGTGAGGTGCGGGTTGGCATGCTGGATGGTATGAAACCATATGAAGTAACCATGTTGAACTATGGCAAGATCCCATTCTTCTGAAGTAATTTCCCACCAGCATGTCCAGAAATCATTGATTCGCCCCCCAAAGGAGGTGTAGGTTTTGTGATGGGGAAGGTCCCCTAGCCGGAACCTTCCTTGGCTCTCCCATATTATCGCTTCCCTTATACACGCCTCTTGTGTAACCTCTAAGGGTGGTAGGCCTGCTGTTGTTGTTGCTACAGCCTTGGTAAGTGTGAGAGCCTGTGTCTGGGGAGGTTCTCCTAGAATCTCTACATCATTGTTTCCTTTGAAGAAACCGTCTTTGGCCAGTGATCTGCATCTATAGCCTTTATAATTGTTTTCTAACATTTGGTCATCCTGTGGTCCGAACAAATGTTCTGTATCATAGGAGAAATTAAGTAGCTGTTAGTACCTAGGGTTTAAACTCCGAGATATGGACCCATGCATGCCACTGAATCAGGTTACTTGCATTGTTGTCTGGGCTGCGGTGCCCACAGCATCGAGGGCACAAGGCATGGTTGTTAGAAATTGTTAGAATTATCTGGGACTATTTCCTCCCCTTTTGTCGGTATTCGGATAGCAGGTGCTGAAGCAACTCCTGCATTTAGACCCAATGTGCACTACTGAATCCTGCCAGTATGCCAAAAGAATTGGCAATACACCAATGGTTAGAGGCCCCAGTGGCCACCCTCTTTCCTGCTGCGTCCTGGTTCTTCTTACTCTGCTTGTCGGAGGCAGAGTGTCCCCTAACGCTAAGAAGTTATGTGCAGAGTGGATGACTAAGGAATCCGTTTCTTTGTACAAACATGTCTCTCTCCTATATATTTCTACATACAAACATCAATCACAAATATAACTAATTCTGAAAATATATACATTTTATTATAAATAAAAAAAATGCATGAGATATAAAACCAAAATACTATTCCAACTAACATAAAGACACAAAGACAAACAATAAATAATCAACACAAAGCCTCACTCAACCATGCTCACATTGAAACAACAGATGAAGACAAATCAAATTTCACAAAAACAAAATCATTTTAACAAATATATTTCAAAATCACATATATTTCTCCTTATTCTTTTGTCTGAGCTAATAGCAAATAGTCTTTTCAGAGTTCATCAAATATATACAGAGATGTCAATACATCTGATTCTCATGACCAGCCTTGATCCTAATACATAAAGTTGTTGGGCTAGCCACAATGCAAATAGCCGATAATCTAGTGCATATCAGATACCCATCCTTGATGTTCCGTACTTGAAATCTTTTGGCCAGCCACAAAGTAAAATGCCAATGCGCGTTTCGGTGGATTACGAAGTTATTCGATCCTTTATACCACCTTCATCAGGGCCACAGATCCCAATCTGTCAACAAGCTGGAAAATGCTCTACATCAAAATTAAATACTTTTATAGTGACAGACGCCACCAAATGATTCAACACTGTGATGTAGTGAGTGTATCCTAATGTGCCCAAACACTCAAAAAATCACCAACATAACAAAAAAAACTAAATAGGATATTTACACCAATGTCCATATCGTGAAAAGCAGAATAAGCTCAATACTCCAAACGTGTGAAACAGATAAAAACAAAAAGACAGAAAGAAACAAACATGCTGTATACACATGTACATTCATTACAGTTTCATTTAGGTGCGTAACATATGCTTCAGCATATCAAGCGGCCACAGTCCAAGACTTCTGTGATTTCTACAAAGGGAAATATATACAACGGGAACAATCCCTTGTCACTAATTACACTTTCAAACGTTTGGTGAAAATTAACCCCCACAACACAAACAAAGCCTCTTTTTTTGCATCCGCGATTATATAAAGTAAATCTTTCTCGGACGCTATAAACGTACAGAGGATGCCGCAACCTCGCCCTTCTCTATATTTAATAATACGGAGGAGCCAATAACCACAGAAGGCATTCTGTGTGGCTAGAACTTTAGTCTCAGGGCTTACCTTCTTTTTATAAACTTCGCTCGATCCTGCCCGCTCAGCCATACAATTGCATCTGGTATAAAACTGGCGCCTGATATTACTGGTCCTTGTTCTTAGGACCCTCTCCACCAAATACTCACCTGGTGATGATACGCTTCCAAATCCTCCGAGTAGACATCGAAAAGAACTACAAGAGGCTAACACAAATGTGTTTTCTAAGGCGGCCATCTTGGAACATAAGAATTGCAATACAGAAGCTAATAAAAAACAAGACGATTTGAACCCAACATTCGAAATGCTTACTATGCACCACAAGTTTGATGCAAAAAACTGTTCACCATTTCAAAAATCTACCCAAAGTTCAGAAACCAAAACAAGCAGTTTATCAAATTGAGACACTTAATATATACAGATCACTAGTGAAGGAACCTCCCATGGCTTATAGGCGTATCAGTAATTAATAAATTGCATTCTGCCATGGGATTTCCTCATTCAACCCTTTTTGGTAGGCATCCAGAAACTAAATCCAAAAAACTTCACGTTTTTTCCTTTTTCTATCTGGATCCTCACCATCCCTCGTGCTAATCTTTTCCAGAATGGTCCATTGAATGTCTTCCTCACTATGCTTATGTTCTAGCCAGTGGGAGACAAGTGGGGCATCAAGTTTTTGAGTTCTACACGCTGAGCAATGTTCATAGTATCTAAATCTGAATTCCCTCGCTGTTTCCCCCACGTAGCCTAGCTTACATGGGCAAAGAATCAGGTATACAATGTTCTTGGTTCTGTAATTCATCATGTTTCTTAATTGGACATTTTTGTTGTTACAAATAACCATTTCCGAAACTAAGGCACCCTTGCATGCTCCACATGTACCACATTGATGATTGCCCAAATTCGGATCTTGGCCACAAATAGATTTTTGCACCCATTCCTTTGGGGCCTTCATATTTGATTTAACCAACATGTTTCTCAAGTTATTGTTCTTTTTAAATGCAAACAATGGTTTTTCAAGTGGTTCAATCTTTGGTCTAGAATTGAGAATGTGCCACTGTGAGTTAATTATTTTATAAATCTTATTCATATTCGAATGGCAAATCGAACAGACCAATCTATTGCTCGTATCTTTTTTATGCATTTGGAACATTGCATTACGGTCATAATATTTAGCTCTCTTCAAAGAGTCTTTAACCAATTTAGGGGGATATCCTCTTGATACAAATTTCTTGGCTAGAATCTCTGAATGTTGTATAAACTCACTTATTTCTGCAATTCCTCCGCACTCTCAAAAATTGACTAAATGAAATATTTTACCTTTGACTGCTAGGGTGGTAACTATCATAGTGCAAGCAAGGTATTTCTAGCTGTAGGTTTCACATAAAGTGATAGAGAGTTCCCTCATTATGTATAATGCAAATATCCAAAAATTCCACCTGATGTTGATCATATTTCATTGTGAATTTTAAATGTGTGTCACACAGATTCAGCCAAATTAGAAACTCCTGTAATTGTTCTACTTGTCCCTTCCGAATGAAAAACACGTCATCTATATATCTTGCCCAACTGGTTATGTTTTCATAAAATGAGGCAATCGCATTATAGATGAATTTTGCTTCAAACAAACCTACATAGAAATTAGCTACACTTGAAGCACATGCTGCTCCCATGCTAACTCCTTTTATCTGATAATATATGTTTGAATTAAACTCAAAGAAGTTATTATAGAGGACTGTCTCCAAGCAGTCACCAATAAACTGTTTCAGAAACTCGGATTGCATCTGTTGTAAACTCTGTTTCACAACCTCCAACGCTTGTGCTTGTGGAATGTTTGTATACAATGTCTCTAGATCCATTGTAACCAGGAATTCAGTATTTGGATTAAATTGGGTACCCTCTACTTTCGAGATTATGGGGGTCATTCCGACCCCGGTGGGCGGCGGGCGCTGCCCGCCGGGCGTAAACCGCCAAAAGACTGCACCGCGGTCAAATGACCGCGGCGGTCATTCTAACTTTCCCGCTGGGCCGGCGGGCGATCTCCAAAAGATCGCCCGCCGGCCCAGCGGGAAAGCCCCTGCAAAGAGGAAGCCGGCTCCGAATGGAGCCGGCGGATTTGCAGGGGTGCGACGGGTGCAGTGGCACCCGTCGCGATTTTCAGTGTCTGCAAAGCAGACACTGAAAATCTTTGTGGGGCCCTGATAGGGGGCCCCTGCACTGCCCATGGCAGTGGCATGGGCAATGCAGGGGCCCCCAGGGGTCCCCACGACACCCGTTCCCGCCAGCCTGGTTCTGGCGGTGTAAACCGCCAGAAACAGGCTGGCGGGAAGGGGGTCGGAATCCCCATGGCGGCGCTGCAAGCAGCGCCGCATGGAGGATTCCCTGGGCCAGGGGTAAACCAGCGGGAAACCGCTGGTTCCCCTTTTCTGACCGCGGCTTTACCGCCGTGGTCAGAATGGCCCAGGAAGCACCGCCAGCCTGTTGCCGGTGCTTCCTCTGCCCTCCACCCTGGCGGTTTCAAACCGCCAGGGTCGGAATGAGGGCCTATATGTCCTGTATCCCTCACATAAGACGGTAGCTCTGCCACCAAAGGTTTAAAAAAACTATCCACATATTTAGACAACGGCTCAATCGCCGAGCCAATCATGGACGCAATTGGTCGAAGAGGAGGATCAACCAAGTCTTTATGCATTTTGGGTAAACCATATATTACTGTAAGTCGAGTATTTTTTGGAGTTAAAAATTCAAACACTCTTTTACAGATCACCTCCTGTTGTAAGGCTAACTGATTCCTTTCTCTGATCCTGTTCTTAATCCTCGTTTCGGGATTGAATGATATTCTTTTATAAAATTCCTCACATTGTAGCATATTATACATTTTTGTGGTAGATCGATGAGAGTCAAAAACAACAATTCCTCCTCCTTTATCACAAGGCTTAATCACAATTTGTTTGTTGTTTTGTAACATCTTGAGAGCACTTTTCTCATCTCTTTGTAGGTTCTGACGTGGTTTGGGTATAAATCTCAATGCTTGGGTAAGTTTTTTAAGGACCACTCTCTCAAAAGTTAAAACTTCAGGTTCCAACATTTTTATCCCCGGAGTGAACTGCGAGGCTAGTCGAAGTCCAGATTTGTTATTCTCTTCTTGAAAAGAGGGTTCAATTCCCAAAAACTTTTTAAGTCTGATCCTTCTAAAGAAGGCATGTATATCTTTTAACATATCAAACTTATTTACATATGCACATGGCACAAAAAACAACCCTTTGGACAGTACTTTTTCCGTAGAACAATCAAGTAAAACTTTGCTTAGATTAAAAATCGGTGCATCATCTAGTCCCGCCAGTATTGATTTCTTCTTGTTTGTAGGAATTGGGCTGGTTGTTCCGACCCTACAAATCTGCTGCTCCGGTTGTACTGGGATCTGAGTCTTTGGTTGCCCCTTCTGTTGCCTAAAAAATGGGTATTCGAAAAAGTTTGGTCACCCTGGTTCCGTCTGTTACCGAAGGAAATCCCATGGCAGAATGCAATTTATTAATTACTGATACACCTATAAGCCATGGGAGGTTCCTTCACCAGTGATCTGTATTTATTAAGTGTCTCAATTTGATAAACTGCTTGTTTTGGTTTCTGAATTTTGGGTAGATTTTTGAAATGGTGAACAGTTTTTTGCATCAAAATTGTGGTGCATAGTAAGCATTTCGAATGTTGGGTTCAAATCGTCTTGTTTTTGATTAGCTTCTCTATTGCAATTCTTATGTTCCAAGATGGCTGCCATAGAAAACACATTAGTGTTCGCCTCTTGTAGTCCTTTTTGGATGTCTACTTGGAGGATTTGGAAGCGTATCATCACCAGGTGAGTATTTAGTGGAGAGGGTCCTAAGAACGAGTGACCAGTAATATCAGGCGCCAGTTTTATACCAGACGCAATTGTATGGCTGAGCGGGCAGGATCGAGCGAAGTTTATAAAAAGAAGGTAAGCCCTGAGACTAAAGTTCTAGCCACACAGAATGCCTTCTGTGGTTATTGGCTCCTCCGTATTATTAAATATACAGAAGGGTGAGGTTGCGGCATCCTCTGTACGTTTATAGCGTCCGAGAAAGATTTACTTTATATAATCGCGGACGTGAAAAAAGAGGCTTTGTTTGTGTTGTGGGGGTTAATTTTCACCGGCCGTTTGAAAGTGTAAGTAGTGACAGGGGATTGTTCCCGTTGTATATATTTCCGTTTGTAGAAATCACAGAAGTCTTGGCCGAAGCATATGTTACGCACCTAAATGAAACGGTAATGAACGTACATGTGTATACAGCATGTTTGTTTCTTTCTGTCTTCTGTGCTTGGTATCACTTGTTGACATTTTTGTTTTTATATGATTCACACTTTTGGAGTATTGAGCTTATTCTGCTTTTCACAATATGGACATTGGTGTAAATATTCTATTTTGTTTTTTTTGTTATGTTGGTGATTTTTTGAGTGTTTGGGCACACTAGAATACACTCACTACATCACAGTGTTGAATCATTTGGTGGCGTCTGTCACTATAAAAGTATTATAAAGACACTTATGACAAACCAAGATTAATCAATATCAGTGTGTTTTAATTTTGATGTAGAGCATTTTCCGACTTGTTGACAGATTGGGATCTGTGGCCCTGATGAAGGTGGTATAAAGGATCGAATAATTTCGGAATCCACCGAAACGCACGTTGGCATTTTACTTTGCGGCTGGCCAAAAGATTTCAAGCACGGAACATTAAGGATGGTTGTCTGATATGCACCGGATTATCGGCTATTTACATTGTGGCTAGCCCAAGGACTTTATGTATTAGGATCAAGGCTGGTCATAAGAATCAGATGTATTGACATCTCTGTATATATTTGATGAACTGTGAAAAGACTATTTGCTATTAGCTCGGACAAAAGAATAAGGAGAAATATATGTGATTTTGAAATATATTTGTTAAAATGATTTTTTTTTTTGTGAAATTTGATTTGTCTCATCTGTTGTTTCAATGTGAGCATGGTTGAGTGAGGTTTTGCGTTGATTATTTATTGTTTGTCTTTGTGTCTTTATGTTAGTTGGAATAGTATTTTGGTTTTATATCTCATGCATTTTTTTGATTTATAATAAAATGTATATATTTTCAGAATTAGTTATATTTGTGATTGATGTTTGTATGTAGAAATATATAGGAGAGAGAGACATGTTTGTTCCAAGATTGATTTGATTCCCTAGTTTTCTCTCCTTATCAACCTAGGGACCCCTTTTTTTTAACCTTTCCTAAGGAATCTGTTTCTACATTTCCCCTGATGTATGGTAGGTCAGAAGGTGAGACCTTATTTTTACATTCCCCCCTTGGGGTTACTACAGGGGTTGACAAGGTCCTTAAAGGCGTCTGTAGCTGGTTATAACATGCCCTTAAGCAGGGATAGAAACTGAACAGTAAGTTCTATCTTTGAGAGGGCCTCAACTAAAGAGTAATCCTCCTCCTGGATCACATAAAAGTCCACTTTGGGGTATTGGGCTGCCCTTCATATTACCTCATGGTAGGAGATTGTATCATTGGGTTGAGGGGTAAAAGATTGGATAGATACAGGTCTGGGTCAAGATACCCAGGTGGATCCACATTATAATCTTCCCAGGGTCTCCACTCTCACCTTAAGTGTTGTACAGCTCATCCTCATGGTATGGGCTGTGTGATTCAGTCGAAGATTGTGGAGAACCCTGAGGTGTATTTGCCCATGGTAGTGATTATGGAGTTGGAAGGGGATGGAGAGAAGGAGGTGGAAGAGGAGGCAGAAATGGTGGAGCAGTAGAAGGGGCAAAGTGGATAGGGCTTGTGCTTTTTTCTTTGCTCTTATTTTTGTGCTCCAGAGCTGGTTCTGGCACCAAGGCTAAGTCCTCCTCGACAGCTGGTTTCCACCTTATGTGGTAAAGACTTGACTGCCTTGGACAGTGGTTTGGTAGTACACCTCTTAGTGGATGAATTTAATGTCTCTTTTGACAGGCATCAAGCTCTGCTTGGAGCTGCTCAAGGCTGGCTTTTCTAAATCATTGGGGCTGGTGGCTCTTGACGCTGCAGGTTTGGCTTTCACAAGTGACTTGGAGGCTTTCGTGGTTGGCGGCATTGAGGTAGTTCTTCGCTCCCACTGCTTCGGGGCTTGGGGTGGTGTCATCTCTAAACATGATGTCTGATTTCAGTCTCGGATCCTCTTCCAGTATTCCATGCCAGCAGGGATTCGGCACTGAGGAGGCTAAGATCTTTGTCTTGGCAAACGGTCAAGTAGGTCGGGAGCCCTTGAATTAGGTGGAGGGGAGTGTGGGTCAGCTTTGCCAGAGCCATGCAGTACCCCGGAAGGCTGACTTGACTTCCAGGGGCTAATGCCCCCTTGGAGTTGGTGCTCCACCTCACCTAAACAGCCGTTAGTGGTCTTGGTGTAAGTGTCTATTACATTCACAGCCGGTGATGTTGTCTGTCTGTCTGTCTGCGTGGGTCCCGTTTTCTCGACCATGAGCGGTGATTGTCCCTATTCCTCAATGGAGCTGGAAGAGAAGGTTGATTCCAGTAATGATTGGTGGGCTGAAATGTCTGAGGGTCCAGCTTTCTCAGTGTCTTTGGCGTTAGGGGTTCCTTTCTCAAAAATGACCAGGCTCTTTTCCAGAGTGTCAATACATCTTATGATGTTCTCAGTGCCTGTCCCTACAGTAATAAAGTATTTTTCGACCAGAACATCAGGCAGGCCTGACACTTGGTGTCGACGTATTGAGGTGACAAACACAAATTACACACCTGTTGAGGGTCAGACCAGGGGTATTTCGTGTCTCAGAGGGAGCAGTTTTGAAACAGGGTCAGTTCCATCACCAGCAATACATCCTCAAGCTAGAAAATGTTGAGGAGGGGTTTGAAGGCTTGAGGCCCCTAGCCAGGCCCGCAGGCCAGCGGTAGAGAGTCTGCAATACCTTTATGTCACAGTGGTCTCTGTAGCTAGTCTGCATTAGTATACTGTATTACCCTATGACCAGTGTCGAAAAGAAGGCCGGAAATGGTGGGAGAGCATCGATGGTTGTGTCGATCATGGAGTTCTGGTTGTCACATCTGAACCCGATGGCGGGAAAACAACCTAATATGGAAAAGGTGCCCATATGAAATGGCAGCATAAGGAGTCACCATATACCTCATTACTTGAAAGACATCTTCGAAGAAATAAAGTTGCAAACGTTCTCCCCCAACACTAGATGACAGAAGTATGCAAAGCATGTGAATCTACAGCAATGCATGCTACTCCAACATAGGTATGACTGACTTAATTACTGTAAACCAGCGGTTCCCAACCTTTTGACTTCTGTGGGCCCCCACTTGATCATTACTGAAACCTGGGGACCCCCAATGAATCATTATTGGAATCCAGGAACACCCCCCTGCCCCCCACTGAGCCATTACTAAATGCTGGGGGCCTAATCTTTTAATAATATTTAATTTTCTAAGTAGTTGAGGACCCCCTGAGGAGGCTTTGCGGACCCCCAGGTGGTGGGAACCACTGCTTTAAACCTGTCCTGTGAGAGCTAGTGACACAGAGAAGTTGCACTTCATTCAAGATCCCTACTGGGTTGCCTAGCTAAGATTGTGAGATGTTTAAGCTTTGTGTTCTAATGGAGGGAAAAGGTTATTGTGACCTGGGGAAATCCTGTGAGGAGAGAGGTTTAGAAAGGGACATACATTAAACTAATTGATTGAAAAGCATCCTTGCTACCATCGTCAGGGGTAGATCAGCCTATTGTATGACCAAGTCAGGCAGACACCTCAATGATTGAGAAGCATCCCAACTCCTGGGCTTGGCAGCTCAGCAGCAGAGACTTTCCAGTCAGAAGGTGCATCTGAGCTTGTTCCTGTTTCAGTAGACAGTTTGTGTGTAGATTTATATAGTTTTTACCTAGCTACAAGGTAACAAGTGCTGCGCTGATGTCATTTCGGTACATTACAGAGGTTAGTGCGGTGATGTTGGGGGTGGGAGATTGAGTGTTACGGTTTAGGAGCAGGTGGTAGCCCACAGGATATCCACAGGACTCTTGATTGGGGAGGGTGGGATGTTTTCATTTATCAGGCTGGATTGTTTACTGTTGCTATTTGGGCTGAGGTTTTTCAGCATGGAAGCTTATTCAAAAGTAGGGGTGAAATTAAATCATTTAATTTGATCTCAGTATGTCAGTTAGGCCCACTGGAAATTATTAGGTCAGTCGAAACACTGCAGACCAGAATGTAGTTGAAATCTTTGAGAGAAACAGCTGCGGAGAATAAGAATTTACCCAGCGAATCAAATGCAGAATTACTTATGTTCTTTATAATTACTCATTCCTCGGTTAATTCTGCAACTCCGGAGTAAATGTGATCTCTAGTAGTAGTAGTAGTAGAAATACTTCATTCGGTTGTTATCAGCAACCATAAAAGCACATATTAAACAATTCAAAAGTTAACATAACTGTATTAAGAATTAAAATCCGTGGGTGGCATGCATCAGTTAATGTTGGTTAAACGAGGAGACATATTTCCATATATATTGTGCAAAACTGTTAAAAAAGATTTAAGCCATAGCAAAGTTTGTAAATGAAACACCTACAGAGTTATCTAAAAACCCTTTCTGGCTTTCGATACTGAGCATAGATAAACTGCAATACCATTGCAAATTTTGATTGATGGAAGAGTTTGTAGGTACAGATGAGCCGGGCGACACTGACGTATTTGTAGAGATTTTAAAAGCAGTATTACAAATGTCTTTCTCTGGCTAATATACAATTTACAAAATAGGACTGTATGTATTGTACTTTGTATTGAGACTGAGTCGCAGGGGCAGTTCTCCAGTACAGCACTCCAATTATTCATTACAGGAAAACTAACCAAGCGATGGAATGTCGCTAGCCCTAAGCGTATGAAAACAAAACGGTGCCTGGGGTTCAAAACATACTGTAGATAAGGTTCTATGCCATCCGCCATCTGCATCAGTTGATTCCTCATTATACTAGGTTTTTGTGCTTCAATGGCCCACCTTAAATCAGCCAGGTGGGTAAGACACTCCATTCCAAGATCTTTCCGGCTCAATGTTCCCATTATATCTGGTGTAGCGTAGTAGTCCAGGTGGCCCAAGTCCGTGAAAAAGTTCTAAATATACTCCAACTAGGGAATTCGCAATGGATAATTTAAAGTTAAACAATCATTTAAAATCGCTCGGTTCAGACTCGCATATTCTGAAGACCAAACTTTATGCCATAACAATACTGGTTGTATCCTTATTAAATTTGCAATGTGCGTAACCCCCAGTTCTGAATGACACACAAATGATGAGGTGGATTTTGGAACATTTAAAAGTGACTTAAAAAAATTATTTTCCGCTATCTGCAGCACATTGCACTTTGTATGTCCCCATGGCCAGCCCCAGACATAGCAACAGGGGCGCATTTAGCACTATAAATTGTCAGCATGTCTTTTGGTGTGATCCTCCCTACTCGTTTACAGAATTTTTTTATAGCCATGTTGGTTTTAGTGAACTGTTGTTTCCTAGAGCTGATACATTGGGACCAAGTGCCTTTGTTATCAAACAGAATTCTCAGGTACGAGAATGTTGATGTAACATCTATTTTCTCTCCCTTTATTGTAATGTGGCAGTTCTAGGTAGTCTTAGTGCCACATTTCATCACATATGTTTTAGAGCGATTAACTCTAAGGCCTAGTTCTTCCATGTGGTTAGCAAAGGTTGACAAAAGGCGCTGCAAAGCTAGTGGGGTTCATGCCATAAGAACGTCGGCGTACAAAAGAGCTGGTATCGGCCAATGGCCAATTTGAGGTAAATCCTTACATTTGTTAACTAACACTGTCTCGAGTTTGTTCATATATAATGAGAAAAGGAATGGCGCTAATACACAGCCTTGTCGTACCCCTTGATTTATATTAAATGAGCTAGTGCACTCCCCGTGCACCCCAAACCTTACCTTTGCTCTGCTTCCAGAATATAACTCCCTTATGAAGTGGATTATTGTTTCATCTACCCCCAGGTGAGTCAAGGTGTACCGTAATTTGCTGTGGATCACACAATCAAACGCTGAGGTCAAATCTACAAAGAACATGCATCGATTACCTTTCTTAACCTTAGTGTATTTACCAATCAGGATGTCTAAGTTTAGAGCCTGTTCTACCATTCCTATCCAGGGCGAAGGTTGTACTGCAAGTCCGATAGAATATTATTTGTTTTAGCCCATTCCTGTAGTCTATTAAAAATAATCCGACCAGCTATCTTTGCAAAAGTGTCGAGAAGCGAAATTGGTCTGTAACAAGCATGGTTATGACGATCACCCTTTTAAAATATTGGTACTATGAAGCCCAAGTTGAAATAAAACCTATGGAACAACATGCTCTGAGGACCTGTGCCAATAAAGGGCCCCACAGTGCAGTATCAGACTAATATATGTCCACTGGGACTCCATCTATGCCAGGTGCTTTCCCACTCTTGCTTGCATTAGTGACTTCGGTAACCTCATTTATACTAAACGGTGGAGTAACAGTCAACAAATCGCCTTAATAAATATCTGCATCTGGGATCACCTTTTTAGAACTATATGTTTCAGAGAAATGGGCAATCCATTCCTCTTCCATGATAGCTATTTCTATGCTGGGAGATTTGTTTTCAGCTGGAAATTTACTACCTTCCAAAATGTAACATTGTTTTTAAGGCTTGCTTCGTACATAGTATTCCAAGCCTCTTATTTTATATAGTTTTTCCTATTTTTAACGGCCTTCCTAAACTCCTGTCTAAGTGTGGAAATCTTACTCTTACTTTTTGAATTATATAGGGCCTTCTTGAGATTTTTATAAGCCTGTGTACATTCAGAGTCAAACCAGCCTTTTTTTCCGGAGTCCCGGCATTCTCACATTAGAGCAAAGTGACTTTTTAATCCCACGTGTAATTGTGGTAAAAGCTCTGATACATTCTTGTGGGTGTATATTATCCTCAAGGCAGATCTCAAAATCTTTAGCTTAGTTGCTAAACAGCTGTTTCATAAAGCCTGTTGGTTCAATCTGGGATCAGTGTAGAGAATATCCATTTCTGGAACCCAGTTCTATATTACTGAGATGGTCCGGGGATCCCCTATGTTGTTTTTTATCCAAAAGCAAGGCGATGTATGCTTTGAGGATAAGCATTGCTAAGTACAATATCATGAGTCTGATAGTTGGATACGCTGTGAGAGAAGTTATTAGATGTTAGAATAAAATCAATTGTTGTGTTTGCGCGTCTGCCATTAAAGGTTGGTTTAAATTGCGATTTTCTACCGCAAATTTCATTTAAAAATGATAAGTCAAACCTAGACATGGTGTCATTCAGTATGTTACCATAATAATTGTGAGTGAACTGAACTTAAGCCTCATTACCCCCTTCATATAAGCCACAGACTTTCTCAGAGGATTGTGTACACAGATACATATTAAAATTGCCTTTACATACAATCAGGGTCTCTCTCCTGGTGGAGTTACACACTAATCCCAAATCATCCTGCAATTGTCTGTTTATATTTAAAATGTTCCCAAAGGAGCGTTACTGTAACAGTTTATAATGGCTAACTGTAACAAATTTTGTAGTTTGCACACAGTCACATGATAGCAAGCATTAGAAGTTAGCTTAATCACCTTTATCAGATCAAGCTTATTTGAAATATAAGTACAAAGCCTCCCTTTCGACCTGCGATGGATGGAGGGATCGCGGGAGTATGGAATGTCCTGTATCCATTTATATGTATGGGATCCATACACCAGGTTTCCTGGAGGCACAAACGGGAAAATGCTCCAATGAAGCCTAACCATTCAGTGTTTTCAGTCTTGCTGCGGAGACCTGCCACATTCCAGAACAAAGGATTGAGACCTGGTCTTACAACCCCTGCTTCATGTGTATCAGAGGTAACAAGATCTACCTCATTAAGAGGGAGAGATGAGTGAATGTCCGAGTGAACGAGATCTCCTCTTTCGCGCACTCCAGATCTAATGTTGTGCTGATCATTAATAATTCCCTCAAGTGTTTCTCTACTACGGCCCATAATACAGCCACTGTTGTTTAATGGGTCAGATAAAGATTCCGCAGAGGTCACCCACCCGCTACAGCCGTCCAGATCATAGCTCAGTCAGTCCAATTCTTCCAGGGGCGAGAGGGCTCGAAATCTATTACTAGTAGGTATGAAGTTGTTAGACTCGATTCGCTCTCTTAAGGAGGGAGTCCATTTTCTGGGTTGGTCCTGACCCTTATTGCCTTGATAGAAATAGCCTAATGGTAGTAATTAAATTTCACGGTTAGATACCTGTCGAGCACTTAATCCCTGATGGATTCTTTCTACCAATCTTGGAGATTTAAATGAGAGTACCACACAATCCCCCATTAATGATGTCCGGCTCCTACCAATCCATTTAACTCTCCTCACCATCTTTGCCTTCGAATAGAGTGCCAATCATACCAGGTTCCATTTGAGATCCTATCCAATTTAAGGATTTATTTCTTAGCACCATCCATAATTCCCAGTTATGGCCTGGTATAGTAGGAACATTAGCAAGGACCACTACATAGGGAGTTGCAGTGGGAGGTAGTTGTAAGATGTCGCATGGGAGAAGGGGAGTATCTGGGGGACAGTAAGACGTGTTATGGCTCTCAGGGCCAACTTGTCTTGTATACGCTGTCGTAGTTTGATGTACACTACAAGAGCATTCCAGGTATGTACATGACTGTGGGAGGCTGCTTGGCTAAAGATGTAATTGGCAGGGATTGCAACTCCGTTGCTAAACGTAAATTTAAGTGGGTTGTGCCATTAGATTGAAGAGTTGTGGGAATTGGATCAACGGATCGTGTCTTCAATAAGTCGAGGATGGACACCACGTTACTCTCCACTTGAATTAAATGATTTAAGAGGATATCAAGTAATGATTTAACTGTAAGTTCTAAGGCTTTAATTGTGTCTAGAATATTTACATGCAGTTTTGCTGTAGTTTCAGTTATGTTCTTAGGGGGTTTCTTTGTGACGGTTTTTATTTGTGGGTGTCCAGTAAGTTGAGTACTTGTATTGCCTTCATTACAGAGTTCAGCTGTAGAAGAGTTTGAAGCATTTCCCCTTTGAAATGCTCGAGGCTTTTGTGTACGTTTAGGTGGAGGGGGAAAATTGTCGGGCTCTAATATAGATTCATTTGCATATTGGATAAAATTAGAGGGATTGTTGTGCAGAGATGAGGCCTCCGTAGGGCTCCCTTGTGATAGGAGCCTTTCTTCTGCATTTGAAATCTGCTTATCTATAGCCCCCATTGCACCTGAGATCTACTTTAGTATTGATGTATGATCTTTATGAGGGGGTGTAGTTTTTGCATTTGGTTACTTTCTCTTGCCCATTCCTGGGCACCAATCCTAAACTGAATTACCTGTTCAATATTACTTTGACGCGCTTATTTCCTCACTGGCCCACTATTAACATACAGGCCAATAAAACTATTATGGTTCAAACATAGTACATAGGTAGATGGAACATTAGTGTAAGTTGGTGCCCAAGAAACCACTATAGAGAAAGTATTCTCATGTCCTAAATAATAATAAGCTCCATCATCAAGGGTGGCAATTCAAACACCGCTTTATCTCTAAAATAACAGTAAATGTTGGGGGGGGGTGGCCCAGCCCAGCCTCCTCCTGGCTCTGACAGGCACAGACAGTCCCGCTCTGGGCCTGGTCTTCACCCGGGCACGGACACGTGCGTCCCGCGCTGTGGGTGAAAGGCGGTATCTTTATTCTCCTCCTGGCGCTGCCGGTAAGGTGGGCGGCGTAGCCTGTACTGCGTCTGCTGCTGCTGCTGGGCAAGATCAAGTCCTCCCCCGTGTGTGCTCTGCACGTTCCACACCACGGGTGACAGGTGTTGCCTTTATGCACTTCCTGGCGCTGCCTGTAGGATGGGTGGCGTAGCCTGTGCCGCATCTGCTGGGCGGGATCAAGACCCTCCCCCCTTGCATGTGCTCTGCGTGTCCTGCTCAGCGGGTGAAAGGTGGTACCTTTTATGCGCCTCCTGGTGCTGCCGGTAACGTGGGCGGTGTAGCCTGTGCCGCGTCCACTGCTGGGCAGGATCAAGACCTCCCCTGCGTGTGCTCTGTGCGTGATCTCTAGTATTGTGTGTAGAATTCACACCCCTGCAGACCTGAACAGGGAATTTGTAATGAGGCTCAAAAACGAATTCCCAACACAGAAACAGGCCCTGATTACAAGTGGCCGGTTACATTGCAATCCCTGTGCAAACAATGAGCTTTCGCAGGGACGGCAGTTATTAGGAGTGCTATGGTGCATTCCCTACTACATATTAGAAGGCAAATGTAATGGGACAGTGGGCCTGGTATTTAGCAGACATGTGGATTTTGGGGTAGTGAGCAACAAAATATGTGTGTCACTCCTAAAAACTTGTGTGCGGGCAGAATTTATTGCACCAGGGAAGTTCTGAACCCTGAGGTATAGGAATTTATTTTTATGAGGTGCCATCCATTCTGACTATCCCCCTGAAAGACTCGTAATCAGGCCCATTGTGTAATGAAACAGGATTTCCTACATGGATTTTTGGTAGAATTCCAATCCTATGAAGGCTCAAGAAAGGAGTAGAGAGGTTCAATAGTGAATATGGCTACTTCACATTCATTGTGCTCCTTAAATGTGCATTAATAAACTCTAGTTGAGGCATGGGGACAACAGGAACTAAGTCTGAAAACCACACACACGTCTCGCTCAGCCTGTAGGTCTCAGACCTAGGCCACACGCACCATGCACAAATACCAGCTCTGAGTTTACCTGCACAGTGATGAGCTTGTCTTCCCTTCGGTCACCCTCCGATATTTCCTCACCAAAGCATAACATCACCTGGAACTTGGGGCGCGGGCCCTGGCAATTTTGGTAAAGGAGGAGCTCTGTGGAGCAAGAGTACAAGTGTGTTTCAGAAAAAGAAAGAAGAAGCGAAGCTGCCGCTTTCGGCTGTAAACTGAGTAGTGAAAATCCCTGACACCCCGTCTCTTCCGCTCCTTGCAGCGTCCCATTCTTCTTTCTACAACTCCATGCAAACGTCACACCCCTGTCTCCCTGCACATTCTCTCTGCCCTCTCCAGTCTTGAGACATCTCTTCACCTCCCTCCTGACCTCATCACTGCTCTCTCCGACTCCATGCACACCCCCTCTCTCTGCTCTCTCCAGTCCTCAGGCTTCTCTCAATCTCCCTACTGACCCCATCACTGCTCTCTCCGACTCCCTGGAGACCCCATTACTGCTCTCTCTCCAGCTCCCTGCAGACTCCCTCAGTGCTACCTCCATGTCCATTCACGCCCTCTCTCTGCTCTCTCCAGTCCTCAGGCTTCTCTCCACCCCGTCACTGCTCTCTCCGACTCCACGCAGACCCCCCTCTCCAGCTCCCTGGAGACCCCATTACTGCGCCCTCTCCAGCTCCCTGCAGACTCCCTCAGTGCTACCTCCATGCCCATTCAGGGTGGCATTTTAACTTTTAGTAAGCCTAAAATACTTTGATATTGTCTCTTCTCTTCACCTCTTCTTGCATCTCCCCTGCGTTTCACATTGCATTGCCCCCTACTTCGTTCACTTTGTACACATCTCACACCTTCCCTTTTAATAAGTGGCATCCCTTCTCAATGCTAAGGAACTCGTTGGCACAAACTCTTTGGCATTCTTTTTTTTCGTATCTCATTTCCTCCCCTTCCCGCTCTCCCTTCACATGGCATTTTTACTCACCATTAAGGAACTGGTTGGTGTCAAAGACTTTGACATGTGCCCCTTTCTCCAGCTTGTTGCTCATACCAGACTGGGGAGCACAGGGGCCTGTCCAAAAAATATGCCTCTGGCAAAAGTGCTGGACGAAGATGCCCTGTGGATTGCTGGCTAACATGAGCCCCTTCTCTAGGAAAGTTAACAGGTCCTGAGTGGATCCGCGCCTAGCCGGATCTGAAATGGTATCAGTTGGTGGCAGGAAGATGCGCTCCATCCCACTAGTAACCAATGATGGCCGAGCCGAGGAAATCTTACAGTCCCCACTCAGGATGTCCTTTTGGAGCACCAGCTGCCCTCCATAGAAGATGGTGACCCGCATGGCAAAAATACCTATAAGAGAGGAAGACAAGTTTACAACAAAAAAATCTTTGGATCAGGCAGAGATGCGCACACAAAACAGAAGATATTCCACTAACCCGCACAGTACATAGTTATCCACAGTTCTGCATCCGAGGCGAGATAGAAAACATATTAAAGAAGAGCCCCTGCTTTGCACAGTCTGTGTATGGAGCCCCCGAGTATGATCCATATGGGTACGGACCGCTTTGTACTCCAGTGTGCTGATACCTATTATACCTAAGATTCTGATAATTGTCACCCTAAGTATTTCCCTTTAGAGATTTCAGGACTGAATGGCAGAATTTCTTCATCTTAACCCCCCACCAAAAAATGAGTCCCTCTCCTTTACATCTGCTCACAAGAACAAATTTGACCTCTCTCTCTGGGTTTCTTGAAACTTGAAGGCTTCCCTCTCTCCCTTTTCTCTCACGTTAAAATCTATTGGCTTGGCACTAGAAACCCTCCCCCCCTTATCTCTAAAATCAACAATTTCTATCTTCACTTCCTCAAAGTAACCAAGTACTAAATCCCCCAAGCCTATTCAAATTTAAACATTGTTTATGTGAATATAAAGCCATTCACAAAGCCAGCCATCCCTAGCTTGCAGTTCTAACTTCCATCTCTGGTGTCCTTAGACTTTTCAGAAGCAGAATTTCCATGAAGCGTAAGGTTTCAAAATGCCGAACAACTCCTGCTCAGAAGCAGTCCTTCACGAGAGCCAGTGCCACCACCTGCGATACCCTTCCTTCACATCACACAACCCTACCTCCTTTCATTTAGAAAAGACATACCAACATATTTTCTGCCTACTCCTAAACTAACACCACCCAAACTAGTGATGTTCAAAATATTTCTCTGCCACTATTATTCTTCTATGTCTGTGCAGTTTTTCATCTATTTTAATTCACTCTGGTTTAAAATGTTTCCATACAGTTTAAAACAAATTTCCCCGGCACTGGTTACTTAACCTGTAGTCTTCATTGCCCGGATTATCCTCCCTCATCCCAGTACTTATTACTTGAGGTGTGTCCACGTCTTCCCAGACACCACATGACTTAGTAAAAAGATGAAAATAGGCCTCCTTCTACTTTCTTTCCATCCTTGCCCACAAGCTCTTCCTTTTTACAAGGGCCATGAAGGTGTAGTGACCCCAAGATCTTCCTGTTATCCCCAAAGTCTTGATTAAGGGAAGGGAGGGTGGGCCACAAATAGTGATACAAGAAAGGATAATCAGACTAATAAAGATTACTAAAAAGTAATTGGTGCATTACCTCAATCCTTCCTCATCCCAGTACTTACTAATTGAGTATATACCAGAGCAATACTTCACAAACTCATCACTATCAAACACTAAACAACCTTTCAGCAATAAAAGATGTCCCTTACAAATTTCCATTAGGTAGGCACAGTGTTATTACCAAATTTAAATCCGCAAGTAGCACAAGAGATACACAAATCCAAAACGTCTGGCACAGATCATTACATACTCTGAACCCTACAACGTGAAAGAACACATCAAGAAGAAACAGATAGGCACATTTGGACAGAAGCCTCACTCTGTCTGGTCAAAACCAGGCTTAAGTGTAACCCCCAAGCCCAAAATTGGGAAGCGAAAGCCCTGAACAACGAGCACAAGACAGGAAACTGAATGGAAGTTATGCATTTGACCAGAAAACAGGAGGCCAATACTAAACAGTGACCAGTGGTCAAGAAACTAAAGCTCATCAGGAAAACATTGCATAGCCCAGCAGTGAATCATCTCCCATAAGGCAGAGAAGAAACTAGGCAAGAGATACATGCGTCAACTGGCCAAGCCCTCTATCTGTCTTGTTAAAAGAAGTCCAAGTAGAAGGCAATATAAGTCACAAAAACACTCAATCCATCGCCTCCTCAGTCAAACTTTGGAGTGGTGAAAGAAAAGCAAAACTAAACAACAGGGGAACGAGAACCAGTCAACTCACAAATCTCACCAACCATGAGACTACAGTATACAGAACCGCAGGACACAAAGCCAAGAAGCCCATGAGAACTGGGTGGCAAGAACCCTTTAAGAAATGAAAGAACCGGACATCTCAGTGCTTGAAGAACACTATAAAAGGAAAATGTTACTTACCCGGTAAGCATATGTTTGTGTCATGTAGTACTGTAGATTCACATTCTCTTCATAACCCTGCCATCTAGTGTTGGGCTCGGATGTTTGCAAGTTGATTTTCTTTGAAGGAAGACTTTTTAATTGCGAGGTACTGCGATTCCTCATTTTGCTGGTAATGCACATCGTCACCAACTCCATTGTTAGATTATTTTCCCACATGGCGGGTGAGGACAGAACATGAAGAAAAGCATACTATAGAGAAATGTCCACTCAAAAGAGTTTGTAAAGAAATAGGTAAAGTAACTGTAACAAGCACAGGTGTTCGGGAGGAGGGTGGGCGCATGTGAATCTACAGCATTACATGCCACAAACAGAAGCTTACTGGGTAAGTAACATTTGCCGTTTCGAAGCAAGTGTGGCTGTAGATAAACATGCTGTGCATAGACTGTAAAGCAGTTCTCCTCCATAAGCGGCAGGTAGTCTGTGGAAGTTACAGCTGTTTGAAATAGTGTACATTGAACTGCTTGGCCCGCACTGGCTTTTTGACAGGTGTTCGACCTGTCTGCTCTCTGCGTGGTTTCCCCTGCATTTTTGACTGTTGACCTCCTGTTTTTGATCCTGTGCTGAATTTTGTTTTTTGCTGGCTTTAGGACTCTGGGCACTTTACCACTGCTGACCAGTGCTAAAGTGCAAGTGCTCCCTATCTAAATGGTATTGGTGATTGGTTTCCCCATAACTGGCATATCTGATTTACTAGTAAGTCCCTAGTACTGTGCACAGTGTGTGTCCAGGGTCTATAAATCAAATGCTACTAATGGGACTGCAGCACTGACTGTCCCACCCACATGGGTAGCCCTATAAACATGTCTCAGACCTACCACAGTGTTTGTGTGTGTAGTTTTAAACTGCCATTTCAACCTGGCAAGTGCACCCACTTGACAGGCCCAACCCTTCCTTTTTACTACATGTAAGTCACCGCTAAGGTAGTCCCAAAGTAGGACATGTACTGGTATGTTTTACATGTCTTGATAGTAAAATACTGCTAACTTGGGATTTCACTATTGCAAGCCCTATCTCTCCCATAGGCTAACATGGGGATTGCCTTGAAATATCTTTTAAGTGTAGATTCCCATTGGGAGTAGATAGAGATCTTGAGTTTGGGGTCTCTGGACGCACAAGTTGGTTTTTGAATTGTAGGTCTGAAAATGCCACTTTTAGAAAGTGGGCATTCTCTTGCGTAACCATTCTGTGCCCCTGCCTGTCTGTGGAACACACGTCTGGGTCAGAATGACAGTTGGGCTGTTTGTGCATTCAGTCTAGACAGTCACATAAAGGGAGCTGAGGTGTGCCCTGCATATCCTGATGGCCCATCACCAGGATGATGGGTCTTCCTGAGCTGGAGTGGTGGGAGAAGCTGACACCTGCACCCGAATAGGGCTGTGGCCGTCCTCACACAAAGCAGTCTCCATCCCCCTTGACTGTGTCTGGGGCCAAGGCAGGGTTTTGTGCACTACAAATACTTCTCTTTTAAGTTTGTCTACTTCAGAGGCAGAAATGGGTATACGTACTGGACCTCTGACACCACATAGAACACTTCTGGACATTTTGCCAGGAAGAAGAGCTGGATGCCGTAAGTGGGACTGTCACTCTGTCTGTTGCTTTGTTGTGCTAGCCTGCTGCTTGCTGCTTCGGTCCTAGGAATGAAAGGACTGGACTTTGCTTTCCAGATCCTGCTTTCCGTGGTTCTACAAAGGTTTGAACTGAGCTTGCCTCCTGTTAAGAAGCCTCAGGGTCATTAAAGACCTCATCTGCCATTGCTTGGGCTCTTCTGATGAGATTCCTGATTTGCCAAGTGGTGCCAACTCCAGTCCCTAGGCTCCTGAAAGTGTAAGCTGGTGACCTGAAGAAAAGCCATGCACCAATGCGACACATCAATGCAGATAAATCAACGCAGCGCCTGTCTTGTGGCTGCAGAACCGACACAGCGCCTGTTTCCCTGTGGCTCCATCAACACGGCCGAGGCGTTAGTTTCTTATCAACCCAGCACCCATGTAAGGAACCAAGGCTGCCTGTTTGGAAATCAAAGCATTGCTTTTTCTGCGAGGAAAGATTAGACGCATCACCTCCTCTGCCAGGAAGGAACGGATGCATTGCCTCTCCCGTGAGGAAGGAATTGACGCATCACCTCCCCTGCGCAGTAAGTAACCTATGCATTGTCTTTGTTTCTCACACATCCCAGGTACTTTGTGCTAAACGGATATAACCATTGATTCCCATGAATTAATTTTAAACCCTTAAAAAGTGATATCTTTATTTCTATATGTTAGATTTTTGTTGTTTTGGTCTTGTTTTATTCAGATAAATATTGGATATTTTTCCTAAACGGTGAGGAGAACATTTGTGGTGCTTTCAGTGTGTTACTGTGTGTGTCTGTGTGTACAAATACTTCACACATTGCCTCTGAGAAAAGCCTGACTGCTCATGCCAAGCTACCAAGCGGATGAGCAGGGGTTATCTTAGCTGTGTGACCCGCTTACCCTACTTGGACAAGATGCAAACCACTGGAAACTAGAGACCCCATTTTTAACAACGGGTCAGTACATCTACACAGTAATGTTTCATAAAAGTGAGTGGTGTAGACCATGTAGCTGATTTACATATGTCAGCTATAGGGATTTTTCCTAAGAAGGCCATTGAAGCTCCATTTTTACGACTGGATTGGGCTCTAGGAAGAAAGGTAAAGTTATTTTAGCTTTAGCATAGCATGTTTGGATGCATTTAACAATCCATCTTACAGTGCTTCATTTACAAATGGCCTTTCCTTTGGGAGGTTTGGAGAAAGCAACAAAAAGTTGTTGAATCTTCCTGAATGATTTAGGCCTGCCAATATAACACATGAGAGCTTGTTTTACATCTAATATGTGTAGAGCCCTTTCTGCAACTGAGTCAGGTTGAGGGAAGAGAAAGAAAATTCAATGGACTGATTTGCGTGGAACTGAGACCACCTTTTGACGAAATTAAAGGTTGGTATGTAGTACAACCCTGCCTCTGTGTATTTAAAAGAAGGGTTCTTCCAAAGTTAGTGCCTGAAACTCACTGACACACCTAAGCAAAGTGATAGCAACTAGGAATGTTACCTTCTAGGATAGAAACTAGAGGGAGCAGTAGTGGAGGGGCTCAAATGGAGGGCACATTAGTCTTGTTAATACAATATTGAGATTCCATGTTAGAGCTGGTGGCACCCCAGGAGTAATTACTCTTTTAAGACCTTCCAAAAAGGCTTTGATGACTGGAATTCTGAATAGGGAAGTGTGTTGCCTATTTTGTAGGTATGCAGCTACCTCTGCTAGACGTAGCCTTATAGATGTAAAGGCCAAACCAGAGGTATACAAATGAAAGAAACAGCAGTCAATGTCTTGTACCTTGGCTGCTGAGGGATCATTGTGTTTGGAGTGACAATAGTGAACAAATCTTTTCCATTTAGCAGCATAACAAGTCCAAGTAGTCGGCCTGTGTGCTTTTTTGAGAATGTCCATACATTGTCGTGGGAGATTGAGGTAACCAAATTCAGGGGCCAGATTGCAAGGTTGAGAGACCCAGGGCCTGGTTTCTCCACGGTTCTGCCTGAGAAGGTCCAGTCTGTTGGGGAGTGTTTCGTGGGAAACTACTGATAGCTTGAGAAGTGTGGTGAACCATGGTTGTTGTGCCAATGTGGGAGCCACTACGATGAGAGTGAGAGATGTCTTCCGAAGTATGCGAACCACAAACGGAAGCAGTGGGAGAGGTGGAAAAGTGTAAGCAAATATCCCTGAACAACACATCCACAGTGCATTGCCTTTGTACCGTGGGTGTGGGAACCTGTAAACGAAGTTTGGGCATTTGGCGCTTTCTGATGTGGCGAAGAGGTTTATGTGTGATCAACCCCAATGCTGAAAGTACTGTAGGAGAACTTGTAGATGGAGTTTCCACTCGTTGACTTGTTGGCTCCTCCTGCTAAGGAGATCTGCAAAAATCATTATCCACTCCCAATAGGTACTCGGCTAACCGGTGAATGCTGTGTCAGAGAGCCCACCTCCAAATGGTGTGGGCTAAATGGGAAAGTGGAGGGGTTCTGGTTCCCATTTGCTTTTGAAAATAATAGAGGCTGCATTGTTGCCCATTCTGATAAGGACTACCTTGCCAATCAGGTGAGGAAGGAAGGCTTTCAGCGCTAGGTGAACAACTAGCAGCTCCAAGTGATTTTTGTGAAGATGTTGCTGATTTGGTATCTAGTGCCCCTGGACAGTTGGATATTATGAATGCGCTCTCCATCCCGTAAGGAAGGCGTCTGTTGTTAGGTCCACTGCCTAACTGTGTCTAGGAAGGGCCATCCTTTTAACAGGTTGTTGGTGATCCACCATTGCAGAGAATGGCAAGCATGACTGCCAGTCAACACTAGATCTTCCTACTGGGCCTCTGCTTGAGTCCATTAGTGCGCTAAGTACTCCTGCAACGGATGCATGCTTAGTCTGGCATAAGGTACTATGGCAGTCCATGAACCCATCATACCAAGGAGGCGCATGACTGTCCTGGCTGTCACCTGTTGACCTGGTTGAAACTGAGGAATGAATGCCTAGAATGATTGTATCCTGGCAATATTCGGGTAAGCTGTTCCTGGTTCTGCATTGAGAATTACTTCCTAGGGGCGGCTGGTGACATTTGAAAGTGATGGAGCGTATAAATTCCTAAGGACGGTCCTATGGCAAGCGAGTGTAGCGAACGAGCCTGACCATTATAAGAGTAGTTCGGGGGTTCCCTCCCAGAAGAATATTTTGGAAATAACTGCAGGCAAATGGTGCATTTTCAAGTACATTTGAAAAAGCAAGAAGTTAATAAGGCAAAATTGTGAAAGTGTAGTTTGACATCTGTAAAGAGATTTCATATGATAATGACGTAGGTAGTTGCTTACCCAGTGTAACCATAGTTCATTTCCCAGGTTATTGACATAACCACTTGCGCTACCATGCTCCACACATTTAAGACATAAAGCATGGCATATCATATAGAATAAATGTGATGTTCATGTAATGGAGAGAAGCTGAGCATTCAGTACCCAGTGTAAAAAGCCCTTTTTTCAATAGCCACTCAACAGTGCTGTCGTGGTTCCGCAATTTAACACTCCCTGTCAATCCTTTTACCACTCATCAAGTGGCAACTTAGGCTGGTGCCAGACAATGCTCTGGAGTAAAAAAAATAAGGAGGAAGAGCAACAGGAATGAAAGTAAAAGGGATCTGCACATCGTGAGCCATTGCACAGAAACACAGAGATGCGACTAGAAGGGGAAGATAGCAGATGTGGACTTAACAGCCACCAACACATATATACAAGTACTGTGAATGCACTGCCTCCCTGTCTGCCACCCCTAAAATTGCATCAAACTCTCCGAGGTGGAGATTGTGGTTGGCAGGGCTGACACTTTCTTTGCACCCATGAAAGAGAAAACCTTTCTTTGCCAATTAAACGTAAACGGTTGTTTAACTTTTACGTTCCAGACGGTGTAGAGTAAAGTATTATACATTTAGTTATCAGACAATGATCTTTCTATAAATAACCGCATTTTCAAAACTGCCGAGAGGCAAAGCCACTCTGATGTGAAGAGACACTGCGGACCCTACAAGATACCGTAGTCAAGCACTTTAGAAACTCACTCAAGTGATGCAGATGCAAATCCTTCTAGATGGCACCCCGACTGGTACTGACCTCCGAAGACACACAAAAGCACAATCATGTTCAAACACGTACAAGCAAACAAACACACCAATGAAGCATATTAACCACGGGCACACCACTGATGACCCCAATCTAACAACCACCAGACACCATCTCTGATGCAGTCCCAAAGAGCAGCGCGTGAAGATAGCCGAACTCCAACCACACCGCGAGGCGCACGAATGGCGATATAGCGCTAGACAGTAAAACGAGATACCAGGGGAAACGCAAGTGGACTATCTGCCCTCCAACAGGAAAGGTCTTGATACACCAACAGTTTTAAATGTGGGATATCACTACCAATTTCCGGAGCACGGCACGCAGCACTCTCTGCTGTGCCACCGTCACACACCCGCAGCTCCAACAAAAAGTGAACTCGGTCTGTAGCTGAAATGCGGTAACCTACTGCTGAAGTCATTAGTTGTATGGCGTTTGCACTGAGTTGCAGGAGTAGTCATAGCCCTGAATGTTGTAAGAGGCCACCGGAGATGCAGTTGTTATGGTCTACAAGTTGAGAGGCTGAGGCAGGATGATTGAGCAAAGCATCATAGATTGTGCCGAGCGTTTGATGGAGGTCTGCAAAAACACTTTCAAGGCGTGTGTAATGTCAGATAAATTTACAGCATGGTGCGTGAGTGACGGTTTGAATTAATAGTTTGTTAGCAAACATATGATAAGTGCGGGGTTTGGTGGTACTGAGTGTACTGAAAGAAGAGTTCCGCATGGGGTAATTCGAAGGGTGGGGAGGCTTGGTATTAGAACTGAGAAGAGAAAGGGACTGTAAGAAGCACAAAAGAGGCTTCATGGTCATGGGTGGAAAATTAAAGTGCAGTGTTGATGGAGACAGACAGCAACCCCACAGGGCCCGCTTGTGTAGTCATATACAACACGTGCTTCAGCAGTGGATGACCGAGCCTTCACTTCCTTATCACCATGCACTTGACCGAGCAGAGGGCTAGGGAGGTGGGGCTCAGGATTGGTGGCATGAACAGAGGCTGGAACGCTGGTTGATATCCCTGTTGCACAACGGACACGCTGTGCGGCCTTCTTTCTCATTCTACATTGTTACCTGTAAAATCACAGTGCCCGCACATTTTCCGCTTTGCTTTTCTGGCTCATCATGAAGTGCAGAGCCATGACCCCGTGCAGCACGGGGCTGTGCACTCCGTGCAAACTGGGAAATCATGTACTTTAAATAAATAAAAGTACTTACTGATGATGTTGATTTTTCCGGTTGTCTTTGCAGAAGAAACCCACTGGAGCCTGAAGTGAAGAGCCAAAGAATCTGACCAATCCTAGAGCTGCTGTCCTGCCGTGTTCAGAATGAGAGCGGCACCATGATTGGTTGGAGCAGGCTCACACAGCGCTCCTTTTCAGAATAGGGGCCTTTGCCTGCAGTCCGCCCAGCTATTACGCAGCTAATATTGGTGCAGGCTGAAATGCGCATGTCGGGCTGGCTGTCCCAAGCTGGCGGCCAATGTGAGATGCGCCCTTTAGACTTTAGGCAGTCATCATTCCAGCTGCCAGTCAGCAACAGGAATAGTCCGCCCCGAGACGAAACACAGAGAGGGCTTGTTTCTAAATACATTTATGATTGCTGCAGCTGCTGCACTCGTATCAGGCGGGGCGACGCTCCTCCGCCCTGAAGGAGGAACTGCCACTGCTACTTCTAGATAAGAATGGATCTGATGGCGTTGAAGGTGGGATTTTAAGGCGTTGTTTGTGAAGCCTAGTTCATGAAGTAGATTAATGGTGACCTGAATTTGTTGGTACCATTGTTGTCAAGTTGCACTTTTGATGAGCCAATCATCTTGTTATGGAAAGGCATGTGCGCCATGTCAGCGCAGGTGAGCAGCTACTACTGCAAGACATTTGGTAAAGACTCTATGTGCTGTAGTGACTCCGAAGGGGAGCAGTTTGAACGGGGAATGAAAGCCTTTTATTACAAACCTTGGATACCAGTGATGTGCTGGGTGAATAGGAATAAGGAAGTAGGCATCCTGGATGTTAAGTGCGGCCATGAAGTGGCCTTGTTATGATAATGGGATGACAGCTTTAAGAGTAGCTATATGAAAATGCTTTAAAAGAATATACTCGGTTAGGGGTCTGAGATCCAATATCGGTCTAAGGGAACCGTCCTTTTTGGGAATAAGGAAGTATAGTGAATTGACTCCCGTGCCCTGTTGATGTAGAGAAACGGGTTCTATAGCTACTTTTTTGAGGAGTAGTTGTACTTCTTCCCTGAGCAACGTTTGATGTTGTGGGGAGAGTTTGTGTTTGCGAGGTGGAATGTTGAGGGGTATGGAAGTGACCTATAGATAATAATCATGTTGGATAATATTCAAAACCCACTGGCCGGCGGTGATCTTCTGCTAGGTGGGGAAGAATCCTTGTATATGACCCCCGACAAGTAACTGGGGGAATGAGAGGTATGTCAGGGTTTAGTGGTGGTGGTGGATGGTTTGGCAAATCCGCCTTTGCCTTTGGAGTTGTTACCCCTATTAGAGCCTCAGTTGTAACCTTTAGGTGAGGTGGTTTGACTTTGTGGCCACTGGTATGAAATGGAGGTCTCAGGAGAGGTGGTTTTGGACCCTCCACTGTAGGATGAGAAAACAATGGGAAGGTGTTTGGAGTACTCCAATGGTTTTCACTGTCTCAGTGTCTTTCTTGGTCTTTTCTAATAAAGTATGTAATTGAGGGTCAAACAAATGTTTCCCATTGAATGGAAGGGCAAGTGGATCTTGTTTTATTTCCAATTTAAAAGTGAAGACCCAAAGCCAAGCATGTCTGTGAAGCAAGACAATGGAGATTACCCCCTCTAGCCGCAGTATCAGCTGCATTGGGGGCTCAACGTATTGTTGTGTTGGATATTAATTTTCCCTCAAAGGCTATTTGGTAGCCTCATTTTTGTGTTCTTTTGGGAGGTACAGAGGGTGTTCATTCATCTTGTCCCAATGAACCCTTTCATACCTGGAGAGAAGGCAGATGGAATCAGTGAGTGATATGCAAATGAATAGCAGACTTTGGGGGTCATTCTGACCCCGGCGGTCTCAGACCGCCGGCGCCAGGGTCGGCGGGAGCACCGCCGACAGACCGGCGGTGCCCCGCAGGGCATTCTGACCGCGGCGCTTTGGCCGCGGTCAGTGCAGGAAAACCGGCGGTCTCCCGCCGGTTTTCCGCTGCCCGTCAGAATCCTCCAAGGCGGCGCAGCATGCTGCGCCGCCTTGGGGATTCTGACACCCCCTACCACCATCCTGTTCCTGGCGGTTCGCCCGCCAGGAACAGGATGGAGGTAGGGGGTGTCGCGGGGCCCCTGGGGGCCCCTGCAGTGCCCATGCCAATGGCATGGGCACTGCAGGGGCCCCCGTAAGAGGGCCCCGCTTGTATTTCACTGTCTGCATAGCAGACAGTGAAATACGCGACGGGTGCAGTAGCACCCGTCGCACCTTCCCACTCCGCCGGCTCGATTACGAGCCGGCTTCATGGTGGGAAGGTCGTTTTCCCCTGGGCTGGCGGGCGGCCTTTTGGAGGCCGCCCGCCAGCCCAGGGGAAAACTCAAAATACCCGCCGCGGTCTTCCGACCGCGGTACGGTATTTTGGCGGCTCCCGCCGGGCGCGCGGTGACCGCGCCCGGCGGGAGTCAGAATGACCCCCTTTGTGTCTACCTGCAGCATATATCCTTTTGCTCTCTTTATCTGGAGGAGGGGGCTTTTCCAGATGTTTGGGAATTGGCTCATTTGCGTGCTGTTACTACAACCTAAGAGTCTGTTGGAAGTTGACCTCTTATGTTTAGCGGATCATTAGGGGGCGCTTTGTATTTCATGTCTACCCTTGGAGTTATAACCCTAGCTTCCAGGGCTTTGAATATATCAGGAGTATGATGGAGCATACCCTTTAGCAGTGGTACGTGTTGACCAGAACACTGTGTCAATGAAAGTGTCTCAAAAAATAAGTTTTCCTCTAGGGGCTCCTTGTGTAGTTGTACTTTGTGGAAGGTAGCCGCCCTACCAATTAGGTCATGATAGGTAGTAGTGTCATCTGGGTGGGATGGTCTGGCAGGGTTCACATCAAGATCTGTATCCCCTGGTGAGTCTGTCATATACATCATGGATCATCCTGTAGTGGGATGTCAAAAGTGACCTGATAGTCTTGTGCCAATATTGAAGAATGGGTTGACCTTCCTGTTGAATAAGGTGTGGGGTCAGCTAGGGAAATGGATGGTGAGTGTGAGTGGTGTGCAGCTGGCAGGGGTGGTGGGCTTGTGAGTAAAGGACATGTGGTCTTATCTGTCTTCTTTCTCTGTTTGGGTGGAATTGGTATGTCCAAAGCCTCTTCAAAAGACAGATGCCGTTGTGAGGTTGAGCACCAGTTTGTGGAAGACGAGTAATTATCCGGCCTGTGTCTGGCTGGATCATTAAATGCTTTTGTTGAGTCTATTTCCTACTGCAGTCTTTGAAGCAGGGGTGCCACAGATCCATGAGCGGCTTTGCTGGGGGCCGATGTTCTCGGCTCTGACCCCAATGTTTTTGGCAGAAGGTCTTGACTCCGATGGAGCAGGTTTCATTGATGACGAAGTTTTTGGCTCTGAAGCTGGACTCGACTCCGAGGCAGGAGTGGTAGGCTCTGAAGCAGGCGGCTTCAATGTTTTCTTCATAGGCAAACTGGGTATGGGCATTTCTGAAGATGACGGGCAGTACTGACCATGGCTTGAAGGCAGTGGTGGCCCGGCAATCTGTTTGGCTCACTCTTGAATGGGTAGTCGACCCTTTATGGTAGTCTGCTGTGGTCGATTGCGAGGCGGTGGAACATCGCGGCCAGAGCTGTCATTGTGGGAGAAGGTCCCTTTGTCCGCAGCCGACACCTGTGCATGGTGTTCTTCGTGGATGTCCTCGGGGCCAAGGAGTTCTGGTGTATCGTCAGGACATTTCGAGACGTCAAGCCCGTTGGTCACGTAAAGACTTCTTTGAATGAAGAAGCATCAAGCCCCACAGCTATCCTCGTCCTGTTCAGGAGAGGCACAGATTGCAGACCTGATGGAGACCGGTGCAAGTTTGATGCCGAGGACAGAATCAAAAGGACATCCGTTCCATCACTGAGTAGACATGGGGAGAGGTATGGGGGACGACGCCTAAAGAATGAAGTAGGGACCCATGTGGGACCACGGTCGATGGGGAGTGGGTCCCATGAACTTGGAGTCGTCAAACTGACGGAAGAGAGCGAGGACTGCAATCTATAACAATACAGTCAAAAAGCAGGTATGAGCCAAGAAAAATTCAGCACAATGGTGCTGAATCAGAGCACAAGACCACACGTCCGAACCTGATTACAGAAGGAAACAAACTAACGTGACTCAAAAGACTTTTCTTCTAAGAAAAACAACTTGCACACATACAAGCCCAACACTAGATGGCAGGATTATGCACACCACGTGTATCTACAGACACACATGCTTTGAACAGAGAGATATACATTTCTACCATATCGACTCAATCCAAGAGTAAAAGAACAATTAAGAAGCTAGACAAGCAGAACACACTCCAAACGCATGATATTTATATCAGAGTTTCAGGGAAATAAAGAGCTACAGCAAAGAGTCAATACATCCAACTCCAAGCCAGAAGGGACAAGTCCAAACTTGAGGCCAACATGACTATTGTTTGATACCTAAACTCCCAGGCTCCCAAGTCCGGAATCATATACCAAAGGAGGCCAAGATAATCTGGGCTACAAACCACAAGCCTTGAACCCAAAATGAGGAAGTTCTAAGGACTGTCTACCCGACCTTTGCTTTTTGTTGGGCATGAATGTCTACACCAGTCATCTCCAATGAGTAGCTTGTGAGCTACTGGTAGCTCTCAAGCTATCATATTAGTAGCTTAGCATGATTTTAATTGAACATAAGTAGCTCTTATTAGAGAAAAGATTGGAGACCCTTGGTATACACAGTAATACTTTGTAAACATGTGGTGCAGACCCTGTTGCTGCTCTGCTAGGTTGTCTCAAAGCAATATGTTCCCTGGAAGGACAGAGGCTTCTTTTTGTGAGTGGAATGGGCTCTATGCACAGTGAGTTTACGTTTATCTTTAGCATAACAGACACAAATACACTTCACTATCCATCTGGCAACTCCTTCCAAGACTTGGGCACAGTGTAACCCAGGTGAGGTTTGGCAAATGCAGCAATGAGTTGTTTTGTTTTGTGAATGAATTGTGTCCAGTAAGTGTAATACATTAATGCCTTCTTTACATCTATTGTGTGTAATGCTCTTTTTGCAACCAACTGAGGCTGTGGAAAGAAAACTGGTAGTCAGAGGCCTAAATGTTGCTGAATGTGGAGGCAACCTCTGGAATTTCTAATGTGTGTAATGCTCTTTCTACCACCGACTGAGGCTGTGGAAAGAAAATCAGGCCAGTGGTCTTAGTGACATGGAAAGTGGAGCCAACCTCTGACACAAGTAGGTTTGTCATCAGGACATACCGACCATTCTGAACCCGAAAGAAAGGCTCTTCCATTGCTAAGGCTTGCAGTTCACTAACTCTACCCAGGATAGTAATTGCCATCATGCATCTAAGAAGAATTTAACAGCATAGGAACTACACTAAGGTCCCATGAATGGTCTCCTTGGAGGTACTTCTTAAGACTCTCCATGATTGCTTTCACAACTGGGATCTCAAACAGAGATCACTACTGTCTATTCTGCATATAAACTGGAAAATCAAGACTAAGAGAGGTGTATTTTAGACCTGATTTTGTGAATGTAACAAATAATGTCTTGAACTAAAGCCTGAATAAGTTCTTAGTCTCTATTGAGACATCTGTATACAAATCCTTTTGATTTTTTGGCACACCAAGCTCTTGCAGTAGCCCTTTGAGCCTCTTCAAAGTGGGAATACTTTCTTTAGGAAGTTATAAGTATCCAAACTCTAAGATTTCAGGTGCTGAATCGCAAGATTTGTTGTCTTGAATTTTGAGTGTTGTAGTTGCTCTTGATGATAAGTTAGAATGTCTGCTCTCAGGATTAACATCTCATGTAGAACAATGGACATGTGCAGTACCAGGGGTTCCGTTGGTGTCTCACCCGCTTTGGAGCAATTGGAATACGTTTCAAGAAACATTTGTCTCTTTTTTTGCACTATGTAGAAAATTCAGAAAACATAGCTGACTATCTCTGACCAGCTCGTAAATAGAGCACTGCCAATGGATGGTGGACGTGGGTACTTGGTCACAAAGCTTTGGCAGTTCACATTTTCTGTGGTTCTTCATTGACAGGGGGTGTCCTGTATTTCTGAAATTACAGCAGAAGTACTCTATTCATGTCCGAATTGAATGCTCGTTGATGTGTAGTGCTTAGCAGATGCACAGTGTCCACCTCTGGCAGATTCTGCGCTAGGAGTAAAACCGGCTGACGGATGGCCCAGCGCCCAGTAACATATATTTTCTGCTAACATTCACAATTGGGAAGAATGAGACCTCTTGCTTTTGAAGGTAAATACTGTCTGTTGGAATTCGGCCTGTCTTGATACAAATTAGTGTATAAAATGCTCTCAGAGCCAGTTGCACTGCCATCAGCTCTAAAACAAAATTGATGTGCTTCTTCTGTTGTTGCGGCGCCCGGGTACTTAAAATGGTCAGGTTGTGTAAATGTGACCTCCAACCCATGGGAGAAGCATCCATGATAATGGTTAACTACTGTTAAGGGTCAACAAATGACCTCCTATTAACTGTTTTGCGGTGTGCCTCTATTTCAGACATTGCAGAATTCTGGGCTTTACCAACACTAGATCTTCCCACTGACCCATCGTTTGTGACCATTTCCTGGACAGACAGTCCTGTAGAGGGCACATGTGCACTATAGCACTTGGAAGGATCACAGTGCAAGATGGGATCACCCACAACAACTTAATGATCATCTTCCATGTTAAATAACTACAAAGAACGAGCTTTGAAATGCCATTGCTCTTTCTTGGTTGGGCTATGTTTGCCTGTCACTGTGTTCATTATAGCTCCCAACAAAAGTTTTATCTGATGGGAGCAGAGATGTGATTTTTTTTTTTTTGGCTTTCGCTTAAAGTCCTAATCTGTGTAGGAATTACACTTATTTGTGGTTGCTGCAGTTCTTTATCAGCCAGTTGTGGAAGCCCATGAATGGTGCTGCATCACAGATGTGCTACGACCGCTGCTGAACATTTGGTGAATATCCTTGGGCTGTTTTGATCTCGAAGAGAAGTACTTTGAAATGGTAGTGCTGTCAGCTTACTCAAACTTGAGGGAGCAAATGTGCAAGGTGGATAAAGATAAACAAGCAGATGTACTGGAGATCAAGTGTTCACCATTTCATTGCCAGTGCAGAGCAGCTGAATGACATCCTCCAAGTTGGTCATTCTAAAGTGCTCTGACACTATTGATCAGTTGTGTGGCATGAGATCTAGTATTGGCCATAGTATCCAGGCCTCCTTTGGGATGAGGACGTGTAGTGAGTATGACCCTTATCCTTTTTGGTGTTGTAGAGCAGGTTCTAGTCCATCTTTAATGAGAAGTGGTTTTACCACCTTGCAGCAGTCATTGATATTCTTGACTTTTTGATAATGTTATCCTTCCCCTGACAGGTGGGCAAGTCATTGCTTATTAGCAGAGGCTTCCTCTCCTTGAGCTACTCTACCATTTCCTTGCCTGGTGCCTCTGAAACCCCCTCTTGAGTGTATTTTGGGAGGCTGCCCCTCCAGAAAGGACTGCTGCCAGGGTGCCGAGGTTTTGCTGCAGTCCTGTCACTCCCTTTTACCCTGTTGATGCTCAAAACTAGGCCTACCAGTATGTCTTAGAAGTGCCCCCAAGCCTTGCTGTCTCCGTGCCCTTTTTATGATCTTTTCTAACATTGAGCCTACTTGAACCCCAAACAAGGGCTCTCTTTCAAAAGGAACAACAATTAAATTATGTTATACCTCTGGTCGAAGGTTTGATGCCCCAAGCCATGCATGCCTTCTCAAATGGACACGGGTGTTCACCTAGCATGATGCAGTGTCCGCCACATCAACAGCTTACCAATATTGGCATTAGAAGTGAGCTTCCCATCTTTAACTCTGCCTGTCTTATAGTACGCTTCTGGCAGATGTTTCACCAGCTGCGCATGTCCTCCCAGTAGCAGGTATTGTACCTAGAAAGTTAGCCCATTGAGATGGTAATGCACTACTGCGTTGCTGCTCCTACCACTATTCTCTTGCCTGCAGAATGTATGTTACACTTGGTTTGTCTAGAGGCGACTTCCTGGCAGTGTGAATCACCAGACAGTCTTCAGTGTAGGAAGATGGCCTGGTATGTGGTGAGCACCTATGGTGTTATCACCTTATACCAGGACCAGGTTTTCTTGATTAGTGAAGTTAGGCAGTGTCTAGGAATCCAGGGCTCTCTAGAGATAGTTGTGGATGAGCAGCCAAGACTTATCTAGGAGACATGCAAAGCTTATGCAATACCACTACAGTCACACAGCACTTACACACATGCAAGAACCATACAGTGTTACAAAAATAAAGGAACTGTATTACAGCAATACAATACTAAAATACTGAATAGGCAATAGTCCAATAGGAGGTAAGTAAACACACTATTATGTACACATTATAAGTCAGTGATTAGAATAGAAAGCTATAGCAAACAGTTAGAACAAGAGTAAATAGTGAAGGCCCAAGCGGGAGACAAAACCATATATTAAGTAAGTGAAAGGCAGTCCTCCACCCAAGGAGACGCAATCGGGTAAAGGGGAGCTGGAGGAACTAGGAACCCCAGGGTGCCCCTGAGCGACCAGGAGAGAGGTAAGTACCTGTTTTTTCCCCAAACCCACAGGAGAACTTTGGAAAAGGACTATGCAAGCCCCAGACAAGACTGGAAAAAAAACAAAGGTGGATCCTGACAGAAGACGACCTGTAAAGGAAGGGCACCAAGTCCAGTTCGGGTTGGAGTGTCCGTTTGTGGCAGGAGCCACTATCCACCCTTCTGTGGATGCAGGACCAGGTCGACAATGGACGAACAAGATCAGAAGTGCAGCACAGGAGCCGAAGAAGAATCCCAGAAGTGATGTAAGTGATGTCCCATGTCGGCGGTCGAGATGCAGTCAGTAAGTGGTGTAAGAAAACAACCAACAAGCCTTGGCAAATGCAAGAGTCCGAGAAGAAGGTTTTGCAAGGCTGAAGAGGACCAGCAAGGTCCAGGGGACTCGACCCAAGGAGGGGAGCCTGAGGTGACCCTCATCAGCTGTGAGAGTCACAAGAGGAGGTGGCAGCCCCCACAGGCGATCCACGGGCAGCAGGCACAGAGTTGCAGTGAGGCCTACTCAGCACGCCTGGAGAAGTGTCACACGTCGCTGGAGCAGCAGACAGGAGACTGTGCATTGCAGGAAGAGGTTCTGGGGGTCAGGGCTACACGGAGCCTGAAGATCCCTTGGAGGAGGAACAAACAAGCCTTGGTAGCTGCAAGAGTCGCTGACATGCAAGGTAAGACAAGGGCTTACTGTCTCCCAAGTTGGACAGCTGGTAGAGAGGACCAAGTGGACCACTCCAGACCACCACCTGTGATGCAGGATGCATGCAGCTCCGGAGGTAAGAAGATCCACGCAGCAGTTGTCGTTGCAGTTGGTGCCTGCGGATGCGGTGGAGTGACTCCTTCACTCCAAGGGAGAGTCCTTCTTGCTTCTTGTGCAGGCTGAAGACTAATCGTCCTCAGAGGATGCACAGGGACTGATGCTTAGTGTCACTACTTCTGTAGATATCGAGCCCAGAATAGATGATCCTTAGATGTTGCAGAAGTCTTGGTACAGTCTGAGTCTCTGTAGATAGCTCATCTCCATAGTTGGAGCCTTATGAGGATACAGATTCTGAGCTTAGTTGTCCTTGATCCCCTGGGATATGAATGGACCTCCCCTTTTTCCACTAGAGTATGTTACCTCAACATCCTCGAAGCTGGACACAATCTGTGGCTTTGGAGAACTATGGTGCTGCATTCTATCATGCGTCCACTGACATTTTCTGGGTCAAACAGTTTGATTCTTTGTGGTCTTTAGGCAGACATAGATAATAGACTGTATGTTGGTTTCACTACAGAAACTTACTGTTGCACTTGAGTTAAAATTAGAAGGGCGTGTTCATATTAACCCTCCTCCCCCTTTTCGCCAGGTTATTCTCATACGACCTGGCATCAAGAATCACTTCTGCTCCAGGTTGATTCTGAAACATCATCACACAGTGTTTTTGTTAGTTGTTGGAGGCAATACCACTGTCTGCTGTCAAATGACAGCTGTTTTGTAGCTAGAGTCCCAGACCTCTGAAAATAAACTAGTTACTTAGCTGTAACAATAGTTTTGCAGCTTGACTCTTCTCGATTCACATACTTTGCGTATTCCGGCCATCTAGCAGTTGGAGTCAGAAAGTGCTACTTGTTTAAACTTTTTTTAAGGGTATGTGTGAAACCATATCCCTCTGGCTTTGGCTACAACCCCCTTTGTGCGTGTGCAAGCTCTCAGATTATTTGTTATGCCTTGTGAGTGTGTATATGCCTGTAGAATAAGCATAATATCATCTGTATGTGTTTATTGTGGTGTGAGTGCAGGGTCACCTGTTGACCCTTGAAGGTTTTTCCGTCAGACAGTGCTTGTTGTGTGTTCCACATGTGTAGTATACATATATTTGTCCCACTTAATGTTTTGTGTTCTTATGCTTTATTTCCAAATGTATTTATTCCTTTATTTATGAACTATGTAGTTGAATGTGTGTGATGTATTTTTGCGATGTCATCTGCTATTATATGAGGATGCATGTAGTCCCTTTTTGTTGCTATTTTATTGTTTTTATAATGTACATATGTACCATCCTGGGTTCAGGAAGATTGTCCTGATATTTGTTTTAAACCACCACACTCTTATTTATTTTATTACATTTTAAGTATTTTCCTTCACTAGGGAGGTAGGTTGTATCTGAACCTAGAAGAGTCAAGCTGCAAAATGAAAATGTCACTTACCCAGTGTACATCTGTTCGTGGCATCAGTCGCAGTAGATTCGCATGTTCTGCAATAGCTCGCCATCTGGTGTTGGGCCGGAGTGTTACAAGTTGTTTTTCTTCGAAGAAGTCTTTCGAGTCACGGGACCGAGTGACTCCTCCTTTTGTCTCCATTGCGCATGGGCGTCGACTCCATCTTCGATTGTTTTTCCCCGCAGAGGGTGAGGTAGGAGTTGAATTGTAGTAATAGTGCCCATGCAATGGAGTGACTAAGTATGCACTTATTTAAGGTTGAGATGATACATATATAAATAATTGAAGGTAACTTCCAAACTGCTACAGGCTCCCGGGGAGGCGGGTGGGCACATGCGAATCTACTGCGACTGATGCCACGAACAGATGTACACTGGGTAAGTGACATTTTCAGTTCGATGGCATCTGTCGCTGTAGATACGCATGTTCTGCAATAGACTAGTAAGCAGTTATTTCCCCAAAAGCGGTGGATCAGCCTGTAGGAGTGGAAGTAGTCTGAAATAATGTCCTTAATACAGCTTGACCTACTGTGGCTTGTTGTGCGGATAACACGTCTACACAGTAGTGCTTGGTGAATGTGTGAGGCGTAGACCATGTGGCTGCCTTACATATTTCTTGCATTGGGATGTTTCCTAGAAAGGCCATGGTAGCACCTTTCTTTCTGGTTGAGTGTGCCCTTGGTGTAATGGGCAGCTGTCGTTTAGCTTTAAGGTAGCAGATTTGGATGCATTTAACTATCCATCTGGCTATACCTTGTTTTGAAATTGGGTTTCCTGCATGAGGTTTTTGAAATGCAATAAAGAGTTGTTTAGTCTTTCTGATGTTCTTTGTTCTGTCAATGTAATACATTAATGCTCTTTTGACATCTAATGTATGTAGTGCCCTTTCAGCTACGGTATCTGGCTGTGGAAAGAACACCGGAAGTTCCACTGTTTGATTTAGATGGAACGGTGAAACAACTTTTGGCAAAAATTTAGGATTGGTCCTTAGGACGACTTTATTTTTGTGTAGTTGTATAAAAGGTTCCTGTATAGTAAACGCCTGAATCTCGCTTACTCTTCTCAGGGAAGTAATGGCGATGAGAAATGCCACCTTCCAGGTTAGGAACTGTATGTCGCAGGAGTGCATGGGTTCAAAAGGTGGACCCATAAGTCTAGTTAGGACAACATTTAGGTTCCATGAAGGAACAGGTAGTGTTCTTGGTGGTATAATTCTCCTAAGGCCCTCCATGAATGCTTTAATGACTGGTATTTTATATAGGGAAGTTGAATAGGTAGTCTGCAGGTATGCAGATATTGCTGCAAGGTGAATCTTAATGGAAGAGAAAGCTAGGTTAGATTTTTGTAAGTGAAGCAAGTAACCCACTACATGTTCTGGAGTTGTGTGTAATGGTTGTATTTGATTAATATGGCAGTAGCAAACAAACCTCTTCCATTTACTTGCATAGCAGTGCCTGGTGGATGGCCTTCTTGCTTGTTTTATGACTTCCATACATTCTTGGGTAAGTTGTAAGTGCCCGAATTCTAGGATTTCAGGAGCCAGATTGCTAGATTCAGCGATGCTGGATCTGGGTGTCTGATCTTTTGGTTGTGCTGTGTCAACAGATCTGGCCTGTTGGGCAATTTGATGCAGGGTACCACTGATAGGTCTAGCAGCGTTGTGTACCAGGGTTGCCTTGCCCAAGTTGGTGCTATCAATATGAGTTTGAGTTTGCTTTGACTGAGTTTGTTTACCAGGTAAGGAAGGAGAGGGAGAGGAGGAAAAGCGTAAGCAAATATCCCTGACCAGTTCATCCATAGGGCATTGCCTTGGGATTGTTTGTGTGGGTATCTGGATGCGAAGTTTTGGCATTTTGCGTTCTCCCTTGTCGCAAACAAGTCTATCTGAGGTGTTCCCCAGAGTTTGAAATAAGTGTTCAGTATTTGGGGGTGAATTTCCCATTCGTGGACCTGTTGGTGATCTCGAGAGAGATTGTCTGCGAGTTGATTTTGTATCCCTGGTATAAACTGTGCAATTAGGCGAATTTGGTTGTGAATTGCCCAATGCCAAATTTTTTGTGCTAACAGGCTTAACTGCGTGGAGTGCGTCCCTCCCTGCTTGTTTAGATAATACATTGTTGTCATGTTGTCTGTTTTGACGAGAATGTATTTGTGAACTATTATTGGTTGGAAAGCTTTTAGTGCTTGAAAAACTGCAAGAAGTTCTAGGTGATTGATATGCAGTTTTGTTTGATGTACGTTCCATTGTCCTTGTATGCTGTGTTGATCGAGGTGTGCTCCCCACCCTGTCATGGAAGCATCTGTTGTTATTACGTATTGTGGCACTGGGTCTTGGAAAGGCCGCCCCTTGTTTAAATTTATGTTGTTCCACCACAGAAGCGAGAGGTAAGTTTGGCGGTCTATTAACACCAGATCTAGAAGGTGACCCTGTGCTTGAGACCACTGTGATGCTAGGCATTGTTGTAAGGGCCTCATGTGCAGTCTTGCGTTTGGGACAATGGCTATGCATGATGACATCATGCCTAGGAGTTGTAATACCATCTTTGCTTGTATCTTTTGTGTTGGATACATGCGTTGTATGATGGTGTTGAAATTTTGAATTCTTTGTGGACTTGGAGTGGCTACTCCTTTTGATGTGTTTATTATGGCTCCCAGGTATTGTTGTACCTTGCGTGGCAGAATTTCGGATTTTGTGAAATTGACGGTGAACCCTAGTTTGAAGAGGGTTTGTATGATATGATTTGTGTGATTTGAGCACTCTATTAACGAATGGGCCTTGATTAGCCAGTCGTCTAGATATGGGAACACATGTATTTGCTGCCTTCTGATGTGTGCAGCGACTACCGCTAGACATTTGGTAAAGACTCTTGGTGCGGTTGTTAATCCGAAAGGCAGTACCTTGAATTGGTAATGTATTCCTTTGAATACAAACCTTAGGTATTTCCTGTGCGATGGGTGTATTGGTATATGGAAATAAGCATCCTTGAGGTCTAAAGTTGCCATGTAGTCGTGCAGCTTTAGCAATGGCAATACTTCTTGTAGTGTGACCATGTGGAAGTGGTCTGATTTGATGAAAGTGTTGACTACTCTGAGGTCTAGGATTGGTCTCAGTGTTTTGTCCTTCTTTGGTATCAGAAAGTACAGTGAGTAAACTCCTGTGTTTATTTGTGTGTTTGGCACTAATTCGATTGCATTCTTTTGCAATAGTGCCTGCACTTCTATCTCTAGGAGATTGGAATGGTGTGTTGTTAAATTTTGTGCTTTTGGTGGTATGTTTGGAGGGAACTGTAGAAATTCTATGCAGTAACCATGTTGGATAATTGCTAGAACCCAAGTGTCTGTAGTGATTTTCTCCCATGCTCTGTAATAATGACGTATTCGTCCCCCCACTGGTGTTGTGTGGAGGGGGTGAGTGACATGTGAGTCACTGTTTAGTAGTAGGGGTTTTGGGGCTTTGGAATCTTCCTCTATTTCTAGGGAATTGCCCTTCTCTATATTGTCCCCGAAAACCTCCTCTATACTGTCCTTGGTAACTGGACGGTGTGGCTTGTGAGGTGCTGGCTTGTGTGCTTTGACCCCGAAACCCCCCTCGAAAGGGCGTTTTACGGAATGAGCTGTAATTCCCTCTGCTCTGCGGGGAGTAGAGTGCGCCCATGGCTTTGGCAGTGTCCGTATCTTTTTTGAGTTTCTCAATCGCTGTGTCCACTTCTGGACCGAACAGTTCTTTTTCATTAAAAGGCATATTGAGAACTGCTTGTTGAATCTCTGGTTTAAATCCAGACGTTCGGAGCCATGCATGCCTTCTGATAGTTACAGATGTATTAATTGTCCGTGCAGCTGTATCTGCAGCGTCCATGGAGGAGCGGATCTGGTTGTTGGAGATGGCCTGTCCCTCCTCAACCACTTGTTTTGCCCTATTTTGGAAGTCTTTGGGCAGATGTTCAATGAGATGTTGCATCTCATCCCAGTGGGCTCTGTCATAGCGCGCAAGTAGTGCCTGGGAGTTCGCGATGCGCCACTGGTTTGCAGCTTGTGCTGCGACTCTCTTACCAGCTGCATCAAACTTGCGGCTTTCTTTATCTGGGGGTGGTGCATCTCCAGATGTGTGAGAGTTGGCCCTTTTCCTAGCTGCTCCTACAACAACAGAGTCTGGTGGCAGCTGTATTGTGATGAAAGCCGGGTCCGTAGGAGGCGGCTTATACTTTTTTTCCACCCTTGGTGTGATTGCCCTACTTTTGACCGGGTCCTTAAATATGTCCTTTGCGTGCCGGAGCATACCAGGGAGCATAGGCAGGCTTTGGTAGGAGCTGTGGGTGGAGGAGAGTGTGTTGAACAAGAAATCATCCTCGACCTGTTCTGAGTGGAGGCTTACGTTGTGAAATTGTGCTGCTCTAGCCACCACCTGAGAGTACGCGGTGCTGTCTTCTGGTGGAGATGGTTTTGTAGGGTATGCCTCTGGGCTGTTATCTGACACTGGGGCGTCGTATAGGTCCCATGCGTCCTGGTCTTGGTCACCCTGGCTCATGGTGGTGTGAGCTGGGGAGTGTGATGGCGTTTGTGCTGGTGAAACGTTAATCACGGGCGGAGGAGAGGGTGGTGGTGTAACTCTTTTCACCACTTTTGGTTGTGGTGCTTGTTCCGTCTGGAACTCCAACCTTCTCTTTCTCCTAATGGGGGGAAGGGTGCTTATTTTTCCTGTCCCCTGCTGAATGAAGATACGCTTTTGCGTATGGTCCGCATCAGTTGCTTGTAGCTCTTCCTCAAACCTATGCTTCTGCATTTGGGAGGTTAGCGAGTGCTCTTCTGTATAAGAGCCTGAAGCTGGGTCGCTTGCAGTTTGTTTCGGCATCGAAACTTTGTCTGCGTGTTTTTTCGGCTCCGAGGTGACTTTTTTCCTTTTCGGGGCCGAAACCTCTCGGCGTCGATCTGTTTCGGTGCCGCTGTCTCGGCGTCGAGCCGTGTCCACACCGGCATCTCGGTGTCGAGGCTTGTCTCCAGCACTTTCTCGGTCCCGAGAAGGCTGCGTGCCGGTGTCTCGACCGGAGTCGGACGATCTCGGCACTGTTTGGGCCTTTTTCGGTGCCGACGGTCGGTCACCGATTTTATGGGTTGAGCCATGGCCTGGTGGCAGTGGCGTCCCCTGGGCCTTGTAAATGTTTCTTTGTGTGGTTTTCGACGTCTTACTCACGGTTTGTGTATCGTCGAATCCTTCGGAGTCTGAGTCTTGGATCGAGAAGGTACCTTCCTCTTCCTGTTCCTCGAACTCCCGTCGGGCTGTCGGTGCGGACGCCATTTGAAGTCTTCTGGCTCGACGGTCTCGGAGTGTTTTTCGGGACCGGAACGCACGACAGGCCTCGCAGGTGTCTTCGCTGTGCTCAGGTGACAGGCACAGGTTGCAGACCAAGTGTTGGTCTGTGTAGGGGTATTTATTGTGGCATTTGGGGCAGAAACGGAACGGGGTCCGTTCCATCGGCGTTCCTCAGCACGCGGTCGGGCCGACCAGGCCCCGACGGAGGATCGAAAAACTACCCCGAAGGGTACCGGAGCTCTTCGATCTTTGATGCGGTGTTGAATCTAAGTACGCCGATCCCGAACGCAACAATACCGACGAAAATCTTCCGAAATTAACTATTTTTTCTGCTCCGAAACTCGGAGCGACAGGAACACGTCCGAACCCGATGGCGGAAAAAAAACAATCGAAGATGGAGTCGACGCCCATGCGCAATGGAGACAAAAGGAGGAGTCACTCGGTCCCGTGACTCGAAAGACTTCTTCGAAGAAAAACAACTTGTAACACTCCGGCCCAACACCAGATGGCGAGCTATTGCAGAACATGCGTATCTACAGCGACAGATGCCATCGAACCTATTGTTACAGGTAAGTAACTAGTTACTTTCGCAGCATGGACATCTTCCAGATTTCCATACTTTGCATACAATACACAGCAGTATTTAGCCATTGTGGAGGAGGGAGTGAAGTTCCAATAGTACCAACAGAAAAACATTATTGTGTGGTTTACCACTTGTTCTCTTTGAGAGGGCATGTGTTTTCCATTGTGTGTACACAGTATATATTAATATATCCACAGATAAAGAAAAATACATACCTATTTATACACACCCCTCTACATACCTGCATATGTGAGTGCATGTGATTATCTATAGGCATGACCGTAAAGCCCTTTATTATGCAGTTACAGCTAGCAGTTGATCGGGGTGAATGTGGAAGTTAATATATTCTCTAGGCCCATACATATTTAGCTTAAAGTGAAATCCTGTTAGTTTGTTTTGTCTGTGCTGTGTGGGAGACATCTCCAGTTATAGTCATAGTGAGAATTAAGTATTTTCTAAGTACCAGTGTGCAGTGTATGTATATATGTTAGACTGGTTCCTGGGCCATTTGAAAAACTGGTTTATGCTGTGTGGTGAAGCGTTGGTTAAGAAATAGTAACTACTACTATCAGGGTCATGGTTAACCTTAATCTCTTCTGTGCACAGTGGGTTTTGGACCAAAACATTTGCGAATAGATCCATTTTGCAGCAAGTGAATGTATGCCTCTAATTGCCTCGATTACCCCACTGATAATGGGCAAGGGTGGGATACAGTAACCATTGAACATGTTCTGTTCTGACTCTGCATGTATTTATTACCTTGCTGTACAGTTAGAAAGGTGCACCTTGTAACCTTTCTATTTTGCCTTCATGTGGGTGTATCTGTATATATAAATATATAAAAGAACCTAGTAAAGAACTGTGTTTGCATTGTATTGCCAGGAATAGGGTATGTTGAGCAGATCGTCCTCATCAGAGGCCGGATGTTGTGAGAGACCCTACAGTATGGCCCCAGAAAGCCTTGCCATGTAATATGTATATGCATGCTTTGAGTTGATGATCGCTCACTGTGTGTGTGGGTGCATGCATATATATATATACAAATATTTTATTTTTACCTTCTATGTGGCATATTCAAGGATCACGGTCAAGCCCCTATGTGGCACATTTTGAGGTTGAGGTCAAGCCCCTTTCAAGAGTCGCCAACCCCATTAAGATGTCAGGATCAGTCTCCTTGGTGGGAGGTGACTAGAACTTTCTTTGGGGTTGCCAAAGCACATGATCTGGTCAAGATCAGTCTCCCTCATCAAAACTCTCTCCTTTTATTTACTTTTGTTTTTTTAATGAACGATCATAATGGTTGGGGGTGCCACACCCCAGCATGTGGTTGAGATAAGTTTTCTTTACTGAAGCTGGCTCACCTTTTGTCCTTATGATAAACACCTTTTTTAGTGATAAATTCGTTGTAGGTCCTGCTATGTTTATTTTGTGTTGTGAGGGAAAGCTCCATTGGTGAAAAGGTACTGTTTTGCCTTTGTGGACGTTGTATCTTAATAGGGGTTTGTAAGTTTTCCTATGTGAGTGGGACCTGTCACTTCAATAGAAGTTGAATGTGTATATGCAGTAAGACAGCGTATGGTTTTTCCCCGTGCAATACTTTTCCCTGAACAACGGTTAAATTACTACCAGGTGTCCACAGGGTTGCCCACAATGTTGGTGTTACGACTCGGTCGTCCCATTTCCAGGGGGCGCTGTAAGGGGACTGTCAGAAGCCTGGGAATCACCTTGAACACCTATCTAGAGTCCCTTGCTGACTCCTGTTTGTTTCTCTTTTCTCCATGGTACACTTGTGTAGGACTACATTTGCTTCTTGGGACTGCAAATCCCATAATGCACTGCTTGGTAGTCAGGAAAACCCGGATTCTGTTTCCCATTGTCTTCTATAGGAGAAGTCCAGTTGCTCCTTTTCACTGGATCCTCTCCTCCAGGACTTGCAAGTGTCCGAAACTACACACACCTGAGACCTCTCCTGTGCAGCCCAGCTTGGAACTGCTTATAAGCAGCCATTTCCTCAAGCTCCCTGTCGTGCATCGGACTTCAATTCCTTTGTGTTACAGACCCTTTGTCGGATGGTGTTCCAGTTTTGTTCCTGTTCTGTTCCAGCCTGATCCTGTTTCCTGTTTCTCTGCCCTGCTCCTGATTGTTCCAGCCAGAGTCTTCTCCCTACTTCTTAGCCTTGTACCTGTTTGTTTCTTCCAGAGCCTGCTCCCTGTTTCTCTGCCCTGCTCCTGCCTTGTTTCAGTCTGAACCTGCTCTCAGTTTCCCAGTCCTGTCTCTGTTTGTCCCAGCCAGAAGTTTGCGCCCTGTTTTCAAGTCCTAGTCCCGCCTTTGCTTCAGCCTGAGCCTGTTCCTAGTTCTTGCCTCTGCCTCTTTGTTGTTCCCTTCTGTTTCTGTTTCTTCTTGGTTCTTTGTGTCTGGTAAGTGTTCTATCAGTCTTCACCAGTGTATACGTGTCCTCCTATGTACTGGGGTTGGCTCCTGGTTTCCAGGAGGCAATTCCAGCCCCCATCCTTGTCCAGTGTTATACGTTGTATTTCGTGCCTAACCGTGACAGTGTGCTATTGCTGTTTTCTCAGGAATCGCCACTGTATTTCCAGCTGGACCCACAAGAGCGTGTCCTGTGTATGTAAGTACTATCCTTGTTTGTGCTCTAGGGTCCAGAGACAGAATCACTTCTGCTGCCTCCTTTCTATGGGGCTGGCAGGGTGACTATCTGTAAGAGCAAAGGCATTGAGATTCCCTGTCACTGTGGGAGGTTCTGCGCCTTACTCTGTGTACAACCCCAGCGTGTTTGTCCACTGGTAATCCGTTTCCTGTTTGTTCACACAAGGGTTGCTCTGCTTTTACTTTCCTGTTTCCTGTGCCTATCCATAGCTGTCCTTTCCGTGTATGCCTTTAGCTGCTCTTCTGCCCCAGTACACTACCTCTGTAGGATATTCGGTGACCTCAAGGGGTGTCCCAACCAAAGTCCTGATCAGCCCTGCCCGAAACCGTGACAGAATGCACGACCCAAACATTTCAAGCTCCCCTGGCAGTAAAGGCACACACAAACCTAAAATGCTTTCCTATCATGTTAAGACACCCCTTTCTAAACCTAGACTTTCTCAGAAGAACTCTAAAAAAGGCCTTAGTTTAAAGGATAGACTTGTTAAAGAAAATCAAAGATTGCAAATGCAGTACTACATTGCGTGGCTTGCTGATCCATCAATGTTCAACTATTATAACATCTGTGATTATGACCCCCAATCCCTGTCTGTAGAAGAATTACAAAGTAATAATGAGTTTTTGGAGGTTCTATTACCTCAAACAGGGGAGAATGTTCCTAACAGTGAAAGTGCTTTAGCTACTTCTGCACAAGACATTTACTCTCAAGAAAAGACGGTTAATTCCTTGCCTCATGCTAGTGCATCCCAAGTTCACCTCCAGGACTCTGCCAAAACAAAGAACCCTGACACTGTTCACGAAGCCACACTAGGGATTCCCTTGTTTTCTGTTGAGTGCTTCAGCCCATCTAGGCCAGTTTCTCAGAATTCAAAGTGTTGTGCTGACTCTTGTAAAGCTCTACCAGTCACTCAGTGCTTTCAAGTCAGCAGGATAGAACCTGTGTCAAATGGATCAGTGAAGACTGTGGGATTCCTTAGTTCCACTCAAAAGGCTTGTGCTCTTCTCAAACCGGATGATAATACACCAGTCTCAATCCCTAAAAGCTCTGCTAAACCCTTTTCTATTCTGAGTGGGTTTGATAACAATATGGACATACACACACTAAAAGAGCAGTTTTGGCAGATTAAAAGGCAGATATCAGACTTCTATGATGAATATGTTATAACATACACTAGAAATCTTGCCCGTGGGCTCTTTTCATCAATGCATATTTCACTGTTGCCAGAACCAGACATTCTGTTTATCTGTAAGGTAGAGGAAGTAACAGAGCAGCTGATGGAAACTACTGCAAGGCAATTTGAAAACTTGAAAAAAGAAAATGATCACCAGCTTTGGCTTAAAGAACAGTATGCTACCTCATGTGCCTCTCCAAAGACTGCTATAAAGCAGATTTTCCCTGCTATGAATGAATGTCAAAAGACTGCTCCAGTTATAAATATATCAGCCTCTTCTTCAGACTCTCTCTCAGCTTGTAGTTTTCCAGAGAATGTCCCTGTGCAGTTGACTGAATCTCTGACATCTCTGAGAGAGTTGACACCTCTTGATTCAAAGGATGGATCAGAGTCTTCAGAAGGAAGTGCCTCACCCCCTCTATCAGAACAAATAAAGCCAAAGGAAGAAGAGAGTTCTGATGCAGACTCCAATAGATGCACCTTAAGAAACCAAGATATGACTTTACTGGAGGTTAATGGCAAGTTGTGCAACAGTGTTGAAGAATCTGAATCTAGTGATGACAGTGGTTCCTGCCTTGCAGTGAACAAACCTGCAGATAGTGCTGTTCAAATGGCGCACACACCAGAATTTTCAGATTGTGGGGATACTCCTGACCTTTCAAACAATATCATAGAATTTTCAGATAATGAAGAGACAGTTCATGTTTCAAGTGAACTAATGGATTTTTCTGACCATGACGAAATACCCGCAATTACTAAGAATGTAATGGACTTCTCAGAAAGTTTAAAAATCTCTTCTGTGTCAAAGCAAACCATGGAGAATTCAGACAAGGAAGAAAGCCAGCAATCTGAAATTAAACAGCCTGTCATAAGAAATGAGATCCTTCTCCTAGAACTAGACCCAGTTACGGCCTCAACCACTGATCCTGACTTGCTGTTCCCTGCCACTGTGTATCCTGTTTCCAGCTCCACGATTAGTGAAGAACAGATCTCTGAGCTACCGGTATCTGATCTTGATGAAAAATCAGGTACACCAATGTCACCTGCTGTGTCCCTGAAACTAAAGACTCCTGAAAACCAGCAATCTGAAACCGAAGCTCAAGTGCTGAAAGATGTAATACTTCCCACTAAAACTAAAGACTTGAATTTGAATCTTGTATTCGAAGATCTGATGATAAGTACTGTTCTTAGTGTTTTATTGCAAGAAACCATCATCAATTCAAAGGCTAAAGCTGAAGATTTAGATAGCAATGTAGAGGCGATTTCTGAAGAGACTCCAGTTCTAGTTCAATTCAAAGAACAACCTTTCAGTGTTAACAGAGTTGAAGATCAACTACTTGTAGTAGAAACGCCTTGCAAAGAAACCATTTCTGATACCACGAACACACCACAGAGCACTTGCAATGATGAAATCTCAGTCTTGTCAGAAGATCACCCTAAAGAATTAGTTTGTGGAACTTCTACATTTTCATATGTTAATCCAGTCTCTAAAGACATGAAAACTCCTGTTGCTCCTGAATTTGATACTCCGAAGTCATCCAAGACGAAAGAAAATTCTGACTTTTTTATGTTTACCTTGAGAACACCAGTTACCCATGTCTCCCAAGTCTCTATGCTTTGCAAGCCTCAGACCACAACCAATGCAAATACTGCTGCAGAAACTGACATATTCTGCTTGTCAGAAGGTGTTACAGACCTTACAGTTACTAATACAGCAATTATCTCCTCCAAAGAAGAAAGTATTGAACAGGAAACTAATGTCATAAAGAATACCGCCCATAATGCCATTCCAGATCTCCTTGCTCCTGAATCCACTTCACCAGAAACCAACGTCATGCACTCCTCCCATAATATCACTCGAACAATAAAGAGGAAAGACATTGGAGCCCATATGGGTATTAATACATGCTTTGCTCATTGGAAGATTCACCTATGGCAGGACTGTAAACTTATCAACCAAGGTTGGTGTTGGATTTTCTTGCTGTGGCTTTTCCTCTTCAACTTTTTTCAGCCAAAGGATCGCCTTCTCTTCTTGAGCAGACTGGTGGGAGGGGGTATACTGTTACGACTCGGTCGTCCCATTTCCAGGGGGCGCTGTAAGGGGACTGTCAGAAGCCTGGGAATCACCTTGAACACCTATCTAGAGTCCCTTGCTGACTCCTGTTTGTTTCTCTTTTCTCCATGGTACACTTGTGTAGGACTACATTTGCTTCTTGGGACTGCAAATCCCATAATGCACTGCTTGGTAGTCAGGAAAACCCGGATTCTGTTTCCCATTGTCTTCTATAGGAGAAGTCCAGTTGCTCCTTTTCACTGGATCCTCTCCTCCAGGACTTGCAAGTGTCCGAAACTACACACACCTGAGACCTCTCCTGTGCAGCCCAGCTTGGAACTGCTTATAAGCAGCCATTTCCTCAAGCTCCCTGTCGTGCATCGGACTTCAATTCCTTTGTGTTACAGACCCCTTGTCGGATGGTGTTCCAGTTTTGTTCCTGTTCTGTTCCAGCCTGATCCTGTTTCCTGTTTCTCTGCCCTGCTCCTGATTGTTCCAGCCAGAGTCTTCTCCCTACTTCTTAGCCTTGTACCTGTTTGTTTCTTCCAGAGCCTGCTCCCTGTTTCTCTGCCCTGCTCCTGCCTTGTTTCAGTCTGAACCTGCTCTCAGTTTCCCAGTCCTGTCTCTGTTTGTCCCAGCCAGAAGTTTGCGCCCTGTTTTCAAGTACTAGTCCCGCATTTGCTTCAGCCTGAGCCTGTTCCTAGTTCTTGCCTCTGCCTCTTTGTTGTTCCCTTCTGTTTCTGTTTCTTCTTGGTTCTTTGTGTCTGGTAAGTGTTCTATCAGTCTTCACCAGTGTATACGTGTCCTCCTATGTACTGGGGTTGGCTCCTGGTTTCCAGGAGGCAATTCCAGCCCCCATCCTTGTCCAGTGTTATACGTTGTATTTCGTGCCTAACAGTGACAGTGTGCTATTGCTGTTTTCTCAGGAATCGCCACTGTATTTCCAGCTGGACCCACAAGAGCGTGTCCTGTGTATGTAAGTACTATCCTTGTTTGTGCTCTAGGGTCCAGAGACAGAATCACTTCTGCTGCCTCCTTTCTATGGGGCTGGCAGGGTGACTATCTGTAAGAGCAAACTGCACAGAGGCATTGAGATTCCCTGTCACTGTGGGAGGTTCTGCGCCTTACTCTGTGTACAACCCCAGCGTGTTTGTCCACTGGTAATCCGTTTCCTGTTTGTTCACACAAGGGTTGCTCTGCTTTTACTTTCCTGTTTCCTGTGCCTATCCATAGCTGTCCTTTCCGTGTATGCCTTTAGCTGCTCTTCTGCCCCAGTACACTACCTCTGTAGGATATTCGGTGACCTCAAGGGGTGTCCCAACCAAAGTCCTGATCAGCCCTGCCCGAAACCGTGACAGATGGTAGTAAGTGACATTACCTTCATTAATTTAACTTGCTGTACCTTTGCATTTGCAGAGGCAGAGGGTTTTTATAGGTCCTCCTTCTGTGCCACTGCATATATAAACAAGCATCTGCAATGCAATAGGTCTCGCATTTGCTTGACTTAGAGCTATTAGTGTTGTAAAGGTCTAACAAGATTTTTATTACCACATAAATTGAAAATGAAAAGTAATACATTTTACATAAACAAGCCGTTTTGAAGCGCCACAACATCAGTGTGAAAGAGCACACAAAAGGAAACAGAAGTTTGCTCGTAGTCAAACCTATTGGCGAGATCGCGTTGCGTACAAAATAAGAACAAGTAGTCCAGAAACCATGCTGAAAACATGGAGCATCGTATGTTTTCAGTAGTTGGCCAGTGCGCTTGAGGAGGGCTAAACACCAGAAAAGGCACAACGTATGCATGCCTTTCACTAATGAAATCAAGCGCTTTTTAAAAGGTAACCCCACGAACCAACGAAACTGATGTGCGTTACATGGCCATGGTTAAAAGCCCACACAGAGATTACAGCAGGCTAGAGCACTTCCGTGCTCGACCCTAAAAAACATATATTGTTTGTAAACTGAGATTGCCTACAGCAGTGAAATAAGTCACAATGCAGTGCGTAAATAGTGACAATGCATCTATTTTATATAGGCAGTACAGCTGCTTTACTTGACATCCCAGTGTTAGGGTGCACATTTTTCCATAATTCACTGTAATAGAGACATTTTAACTTGTGGAGAGCAGAAAAAGCACTCCTGTTATCAAGACCTTCCTTGGGTGTATATACAAAAGGGGTTTCTAAAAGACTATACACATTCTTGTACTTATGGGGTCCCACGTCCTTAAACTAGTGATCACGAGAAGTTAGGTGATGTTAATACTTATTGTACAGTAAGTTACTGTACGGAAACACACATCAATGCAACTGGTGACCCACTTGGATAAACCATTCATGTACTTGCATTAGTAATTGCCTTACAAACTTCAGTCCTTCTATTTCAAGTGCTGTATGCTATGCAGCTAATTAATTTACCAAGTGGTTGTAGAAACTGGCAAATGTTGCATTTGCATTTCCATTAGTGTTTTTAGGCATATAGGAACGCTACCTTTTGTCTGGTACAACTATGGGAAAAGCAAAAAAATTACATATGTAAACCTGTGCACTTGTGTGATTTAAAAGGATTAACTCCTGCTTTATCCATTTGCTAAAAAAACAAGGCTAAACTTTTAATTTTACTGGGACTGTAATCCTTCCTTCCCGTCCTTGCATGGAGGGCACCTGTTGTGATTCCCTCGTCTAGGTCTAGTTCTTGTGTTGTGCGCAGCCAGCTACCTCAGGGGTGCTGGCTCAATCATGTCACATTAAATAATAAATATGGTTAACTGCATTGAATTGCCATTGCTGCATTAAGGTTTGTTACTAGTTGTTGTTAATGTGCACAGTTGCCATTGCCAAGGCTTGTTTATTCTGCTCCCACAAGGCTAGTTTGTAAACACTGGAGCCTGTGCACTTTTCTAGACAGCTGCTGTCCTGGTTGCTAGGCAACACCATCATACTCCTCTGCTTGCCATATGCTACACGTGACTTCTTCCAAGAGAGACTACAAGTAGCCTCACACAGGTCAGGCAGTGCTTGGCTTTGTTTCCTGTTTCTGCAGAGCTGAGGTCAGATGGGTCAGCCAACTCCTCCAAGCTTCTTCACTGTTGCCAGATAACCAGGGAAAGGACTAAGCTGAGGTCGAGAGCCAGCAGAGAATTCCCCAAGGCTTTCTCTCTGTCGCCCGGCAACCAGGATCCAGGAAATCTTCCAGTAAAGCTAAGTGACAAAAAAAAGGCACTCACAGGAGTGTGAATGCTTTTGAATGCTTTTGAATTAATCCTTAGTGTACTTAAAAAAAAAACTTTGGTGACTATCATTCCAGAAAGAGAGACATTCAAGGTGGTTATTATTTTTATTATTACACTTATTCAATCGCTTGTTGTCTTTAACTTGTGAAAGAAAGCGACACACCTAAAACCTGTTGTAAGACTATTACCCTCATTAATGTTTGTGTGCCACCTGTTACTAACAGAATCACAAATTCCTACACATTTTTAGCGTTGATCCATACTCAATGTCAGTGATTGTCACAAAACTGAACGTGGGGGCAATCATGTTTTGAAAGTCTTCTGAGCGGTATTGCTCAACCAGTGTAATATGCATATTTGCTTGTGGGAAGAAAATATTCCTGTTTTGTGTGTTTTAGTTAAGTTACATGTTTAGTGTGTGCTCTCACAGCACCTACGGAATGCGCTTCCTGGAGATAAGCCTCTGATTTATGAGGGCTTTCTGCTCGACCTAAAGGCCACTTTTATGGTGTTTTCGATCTGTTGCTGGAAGCTTCCCAGATGTGAGCCCCCCTCTGTTTCAGACTATAAAGTGAGTCTTTATAGCCCTTTGCGAGAACCTCTCAGATCTGAGCTACATATGGGGCAGTTTGGAATTTGCCTTGTGCCTAAATGTTTAATGCATGTGAAAAAAGAATTCTCTTGCAGCCAGACACGAGCTGTATCTGGTGTATTATTGAATATTGTTTGCAACATACATGTTAGATACCTGGGAAAGACCAATCACTTGGTTGAATACAGTTAAGGAGAGACCCACAACTCCCTTTTGTTCATTTTTTTTTAAACAAACTTCACAACCTTACTTTCTGCGCAGTGTTAAACCTTGGAATTTAGCATGCATGTTTAAAGAAAGCTTTTGGTGATGTTTGAAACCAGAGAAAGATTGGTAAGTAAGTAAACATTCCAGAGAGACACCAGGCTCTGTTTTTTAGGCAATTCAAATATTTTGAAGATTAGTTCATATCTTTGGGGTAAACCATTGGTGATGTTTGAAAACTAAAAAAAGATTGGGGAAAAAAAATAAACACTCAAAAAACACCAAGCCTTATTTTCAACATGTTAAACATTATGAAGCATATTGTGCATCTTTGGACAAAACCTTTTGTGATGTTTGCCACTTAAGGAAAAATTGGGAAATAAATAATCATTACTAAGAAATACCATAGTTTTTGGAAGAAACATTTTTCCTTTCATTCATAGATAATTTTCAAATGCACTCACAAAACCATGTTTAAGGTAGTTCTGAAGCAATATAAAGCTACATACAAAGTGTGCAACAGGACATTGCAGAAGGCCCAGACACATTAGACATGCTAATATTTACTGAATTTGTTAAATGCGTTCTTAAAGCATTTGTACACGTCTGCTCCGATGCATCGCACAGTTAAACCCATGGTCCAGCTTCTCTAATATAGTATTGAGTAAAAATTCTTACCTCTTCCTTTGTTTTTCAGGTGAAGCATCAGCTCCCTGCATAACCTCTCCCAAATACATTGAAAGAGTATTTTAAAAAGTTATGGAAAGTGTACTTACCTTGCTGCATGAGGTATCATGTAAGCAGTGCCAAACACACTGCTTTGTTTAAGATTACCCCCTCATGGAACCTTCCTGTGTATCACCTAAAACCTTGATGCTTTTGTTGAGCTTCACATCTTGCATCTCTCAGCTGCTCTATTTTCTCCAGTCTGCAAGGCACCTCAAATCTCCATGACGGAAAAATAATTTTAGAGCTTGCACACACACAAAGGAGATTGTAGCCCAAGCCAGAGGGACCTGGTTTCACACACACCCATAAAAAAAAGTAGCACTTTCTGACTCCAACCACTAGATGGGGGAATATGCAAAGTATGGGAATCTAGAAGAAACATGCCTGAACCCAATAGTGGAGATAACAATTTGGAGTGAACTTCTTGTCCTGATGCAGTGTGGGCTTAAATGAAGGATCACACGTTACCTTGAAACCAAAACGTATGCTTAAATAAAGCAACTTTACATTTCTGCTTCCAACAGTAGATGGCAGAAGTGCGCAAAGCATGTGATCTACAGCTACACAAGGTACAAACACAAATTTCAACAAAACTATTCAAGAAGGAACCACATATCTGCTATAAACTAGATATATAATATTTTAAATAAATCAAACTTGTTTGTCCTGAATCAATGTGCATTTTTAAGAGCATGGCTAAAGCTATAACAGTGTGGGTATTCTTTGGTAGGCAGAAACATTTTATATCAACATCAAAAGCTCTAAAACAATGGGTGCCCAGTGCTTAATTTGAGCCGGTGGTTGCCGATGTGGGCCCTTGGCACTCATTTTTGGGGGCCGGCACTTATTTTCCAGACATTAAAGAGGGAAAGAGAGGGGAATAACACCAACCGGAAAGAAGGTGGAAGAGAAAGAGAAAAACTTTCACAAAAGGAAGAAATTGGGAGAAAGGGACAGGGAGTGTCTGGTAGTGGATTGAAGAGGCATGAGGTGGATTTAAGACACAGCAGCCTCGGTATGCAGCACACCAAAATTTAATTGCAACAGTCACGGGTTTCTGAGCAGAGGTTTGGGCACTGGTACTCTTTTGTTTACAAATTAGGCTATTTTGGTGCCTTTATATTCAGTGAAGATGTAAAAATGTTGGACTGAGAAATTAAATATGCATGAATATATTTGGGCGTTTCAAAGGCGCACATTTTGCATTCTTCCATAACTGTCCGGGTTCGCCAAAAGGCCCATACAAAATCAAAGCAAAATTTGTAATAATCTTGGATCCAGGACAAAAGGCACATACTTTGAAATACCAAAATAGCTTTTACAGTCTACTCACACTTTTAATAGCCTTTTTTATAAATAGTCTAGGTGAGTTTTTATCAGTTTCTAAGGAGGATTTATTTCTTTAACTGAGATGTATTTATATATAAAGGGTTTATTTAATGCCGATTGCATTTCAAAACAAAAAGTAAAGTTCTCCTCTATTTGCATTACTCTTTCTTCATAAGATTAAGTCCATTTATAACAATCAGTTAGTTTTTCAGCAAAACAATACCCTGCTTTTGTTTTCCTGCCATTTGTGATTACATTCTCAAGAATAAAATGGTTTATTTTCAGCAGTTAATAAAGAGATCCTGAATAAACTTGCAATCTTCATATTACTGAGGAGGTAGGAAGACCAAAGTTACTTAATAAATAGCCCTCAAATACATCCAAAATGTAGATTGAGTAGAAGGCAGTGCCCATACAAAACAGGAAATATTTTTCTTCATAAGCTTTAATAAAAGAGAAAAGTAACAAGCTGCCAACTGTGTGCCTAGCCTCAAGACCAGCAGGAAACTAGAGCAACAGAGGGGAAACATGAACAACTAGTTCCTAAACAACTGTTTGCCTAAACCACTACTGCTAAACAACTAAAAAGTCTCTACAACGAAGTACTGAACAACTACTGTCTAAACAACGATTTTGCGTGAACAATTTTGTTATGGTTTATTAGTTGTTTAGAATTTATATGTAGATACATATATATATATATATATATATATATATATATGGAAAATGTCACTTACCCAGTGTACATCTGTTCATGGCATGAGACGCTGCAGATTACGCAAACAAATGGAAAAGATTTGTTTATTACTGCCATAATAATCAAATTCAACCACTACATGCTTCCGCAAAAAACATTGTAAGCTACTTATTACACTTACAAAAATCTAAACTAGCATTTTCTTCTATTAAAATACATCTCACAGCAATATCTGCCTATCTGCAGATTACACATTGAACATCACTTTTTAGAATCCCAGTCATCAAAGCATTTATGGAGGGTTTAAAAAGAATCATACCCCTGAGAACACCACCAGTCCCCTCGTGGAACCTCAATATTGTATTAACACGACTCATGGGTCCACCATTTGAACCCATGCACTCTTGTGAGATGCAATACTTAACCTGGAAAGTATCCTTCCTAATAGCTATCACATCTCTTAGAAGAGTAAGTGAATTACAAGCATTTACTATACAAGAACCCTTTATACAAATACATAAACATAAAGTGGTTCTCCGTACAAATCCCAAATTCTTACCAAAAGTTATATCACCGTTCCACCTAAACCAAACAGTGGAACTCCCAGTCTTTTTTCCACAACCAGACTCAGTAGCCGAAAGAGCCTTACATACGTTAGACATTAAAAAAGCACTAATGTATTACATTGATAGAACAAAACAGTTTCACAAAACAATTGTTTGTAGCCTTCCAAAAACCTCATGCAGGAAATCCAATATCCAAACAAGGCATTGCCAGATGGATAGTGAAATGTATTCAGACCTGCTATATCAAAGCAAAAAGAGATCTACCTATTACGCCAAAGGCGCACTCCACTAGGAAGAAAGGCGCCACAATGGCTTTTCTAGGAAATATACCTATGACAGAAATCTGTAAGGCAGCCACATGGTCTACGCCTCATACATTCACAAAACATTACTGTGTAGATGTGTTAACAACACAACAAGCCACAGTAGGACAGGCTGTATTACGAACATTATTTCAGACAACTACACATGCCATTGAACAGAAAATGTCACTTACCCAGTGTACATCTGTTCGTGCATGAGACGCTGCAGATTCACATGCGCCCTCCCGCCTCCCCGGGAGCCTGTAGCCGTTTAAGTTGAATAAAACCTGTAAATTTGTAAATTTTGTAAATCCTTACTAGTTTTATACACATTATGTACATACATACCTACTCCATTGCATGGGCACCTTTACTATATACGCAACTCCTACCTCACCCTCTGCGGGAAAACAATCTAAGACGGAGTCGACGCCCATGCGCAATGGAGCCGAAAGGGAGGAGTTCCTCGGTCTCGTGACTCGAAAAGACTTCTTCGAAGAAAAACAACTTATAACACTCCGAGCCCAACACTAGATGGCAGGATAATGAACAGCATGTGTATCTGCAGCTACACATGCCATTGAACACACACACATATATATATATACATATATATATATATATAAACAACTGATAAACCTTTAGAATTGATACTCTGCACATATAGAAATAAAAAGTGACAACAATCTCCAAAATTCTCCTGACTCATTGGGGATCACTGTCAGAAACCAGAGAGGCTGTGGCCCAACACTCCATGCCCAGCAGAGGGTACAAAAGGAAGCCAAAGTGACCAGAGACTAACATCTCAAGTCACACAACCAGCATGGAGCATCAGAGGAAACTAGAATGAGGAAAGCCTAATCCACCACCTCCAATCCATTAAATATCATTAGCAGAAACCACAGTGACTGTGGCCATACAACTCTCATGCACAGTCTAACGGGAAATATAAGAGAGGGGCCAAAGCAACACAAGCCCCAAGACCAGCAGGGAGATCAAGAAGAAAATATATTAGTACCAAAGAGACTGAAAGGCCAGCAGAGCATTCAGATATTTTATACGGTTCCCAAACTATCAAACCAAGAAACACCTAAAAATTGGAACTGTTTCCAAAGTCAAAATGAAATTCCACTAGCAAGGCGGAAATCCTAATAACATTTAATAGAGAGTAATCAACCCTACACCTAGCAATGCCAATCCCAGCATAGTGCATAGAGAGGCCCAAGGCCAGGTCATGGACACACAGATTTGTATTAATAATTACATTTATAGAGTGCTACTTACACCTAAAAAGTATCTTGGGGCTGACCAAAACCTCTCAGAAATGTATAACAACTCCCAGAGGAGTGATCTGTTAGGCACTTCCCTTAACCTATTTTCCTAGTGCCCAGCTGACTATTTAGGAAGAGCCAGATTTTCAAGTCCTTCTTAAATTGGAGAAGGCTCTTACTGGCTCTTTAAGGGGCAGGCAGCCTATTCAACAACTGAGCTGCGCTCACTGAGAATTCCCGACCTCCTTGCCTCACTTTCTGAAATTTCAGAATGCATGCTAGATTAGCTGAGGAGGAGTGTAGGTTCCTTACTGGGATATAAAGTTTACATTTTCTATGTAACAATGTAGGCTCGGTTTCCTTTATTTCCTTGTACGTGATACACAGATTTAAAAAAAAATCTTCTCTTTCACTGGAAGCCAGTGTGATTCCTTAAGAGTGCCAAAAGAGGAGGCATGTCTAGGTTTATCTAATGCAAGTTTTGCCGCTGCTGCCTGCAGCAATAAATAATCTGGGGCTCCAAACAGCAGCACATTGCAGTAATCAATTTTACTGAGAAATGTACTTTGCACCACTAACTTTCTTGCTGGTTGTGGCAGTAGTGGTACCTACATGGTGGGTGGGGGTAGAGATAAAAAAAAGAAATGGTTACTTACCTGTAGGAGTAGTTTTGCATTCTGAAGAAGTTTCTGGATTCAAATGCTGGGCATTGTTCGTCCATCTAGTGGTTGGGTCTGGAAAAGAATGTTCTCCTTGTATAGAAGTCCTTTCTTGCCTTTTTGTTTTTTTGGGCATCAGCGGTCCCCACCATTTGGTGCTTGTTTCAGCCTCCTCTGACATCAGGCGCCCTCCCCGGAACTCCCCACTGGTGGTCACCGTCTTCTGATGTTTTTTTGGCAATGTTTGTATATCTTAATGTCCTCCGAGCTTCTTTTGACTGTCCTCTTTTAAATGTCTTCTGTTTGCTGGTCTTGCCTCATTTCCTGGAAGGTTGGTGGGGGATGGAAGGGTTGCATGTGAATCCAGAAAATTATTCAAGCTGCAAAACACTCCTACAGGTAAGTAACCATTTCATTATGAAGCGTAAATCTTTTCTGGATTCACCTGTAGTGTATTGACTTTTTAGCTTTTTTGTGGTGGTTTGGTTAGAGATGAGGTTGAGCTTGTAAACAGATGTTTCAGTACTTTGTCCCACTTGTTCTTCTCTGTTTACAAGTACATCAATGCAGTAGTGTTTTGTGAATGTGTGTACTGACGAACATGTAGCTGCCATTCATATATTGTTAATTGAAATGTTAGTCAGGAAGGCTATTGTTGCACCTTTCTTTCTTTTTAAGTGTGCTCTTGCTTTTGTCGCTGGCTGCATGCTAGCTCTCTTGTGACACATTTGAATTGTTGGAGTTATCCATCTTGCGATGGTGGCCTTTGTAACTGGTTTTCTTGTGTTATTGTATGCCACTAATATGAAAAATTGCTTTCCTTTCTTGATTGCCTTGATTTTTTCTATGTAATACATTACAGCCCTGCAGCCGTCCAGTGTGTATAATGCTCGTTTTGCTTAAGTCTTTAGCCCCTGGAAAAACCCTGGTATCAGAATAGCTTGGTTTATGTGGAAGTTGGATGTGACCTTCGGGAGCAAGTGTGGGTAAGTCCTCTTGACTACCGTCTTTGTGTATTAACATGTACGGTTCGTGTATGGTGAGTGCTTGTAGCTCTCTTACTCTGCTGAGCGACATCATGATAGTAAAAAACACGTTTTTTAGCATAATTAATTTCAAGTGGCCATATGTATTGGTTTCTAATTGTTCCCTCATCAACTGTGTCAGTACCATGTTAAGGTTCCTTGCGGGTGTGGGTGCTCTCCTTAGTAGTGCTATTTTTGCCCCCTCTAGAAACCTTTTGATTAGTGGGGTGGTGGAAAAAAAACCTCTCCTTACGCATCTCATTATGTAGGCTATTATCACTACCAGATGTAACTTTAATAGCATGTAAGTTAAGGCTTTCCTAACAGGTGTGTAAGATATCTGATAATGAAAATGTCACTTACCCAGTGTACATCTGTTTGTGGCATCAGTCGCTGTAGATTCGCATGTTTTGCATAGCTCGCCATCTGGTGTTGGGCCGGAGTGTTACAAGTTGTTTTTCTTCGAAGAAGTCTTTCGAGTCACGGGACCGAGTGACTCCTCCTTTTGTCTCCATTGCGCATGGGCGTCGACTCCATCTTCGATTGTTTTTCCCCCGCAGAGGGTGAGGTAGGAGTTGAATTGTAGTAATAGTGCCCATGCAATGGAGTGACTAAGTATGTACTTATTTAAGGTTGAAATGATATATATACAAATAGTTGAAAGTAACTTCCGAACTGCTACAGGCTCCCGGGGAGGCCGGTGGGCACATGCGAATCTACAGCGACTGATGCCACGAACAGATGTACACTGGGTAAGTGACATTTTCAGTTCGATGGCATCTGTCGCTGTAGATACGCATGTTTTGCATAGACTAGTAAGCAGTTATCTCCCCAAAAGCGGTGGCTCAGCCTGTAGGAGTGGAAGTAGTCTGAAACAATGTTCTTAATACGGCTTGACCTACTGTGGCTTGTTGTGCGGATAACACGTCTACACAGTAGTGCTTGGTGAATGTGTGAGGCGTAGACCATGTGGCTGCCTTACATATTTCTTGCATTGGGATGTTTCCTAGAAAGGCCATGGTAGCACCTTTCTTTCTGGTTGAGTGTGCCCTTGGTGTAATGGGCAGCTGTCGTTTAGCTTTAAGGTAGCAGATTTGGATGCATTTAACTATCCATCTGGCTATACCTTATTTTGATATTGGGTTTCCTGCATGAGGTTTTTGAAATGCAATAAATAGTTGTTTAGTCTTTCTGATGTTCTTTGTTCTGTCAATGTAATACATTAATGCTCTTTTGACATCTAATGTATGTAGTGCCCTCTCAGCTACGGTATCTGGCTGTGGAAAGAACACTGGAAGTTCCACTGTTTGATTTAGATGGAACGGTGAAATAACCTTTGGTAAAAAATTTGGATTAGTCCTTAGGACGACCTTATTCTTGTGTAGTTGTATAAAAGGTTCTTGTATTGTAAACGCCTGAATCTCGCTTACTCTTCTTAGGGAAGTAATGGCGATGAGAAATGCAACCTTCCAGGTTAGGAACTGTATTTCGCAGGAGTGCATGGGTTCAAAAGGTGGACCCATAAGTCTAGTTAGGACAACATTTAGGTTCCATGAAGGAACAGGTGGTGTTCTTGGTGGTATAATTCTCTTAAGGCCCTCCATGAATGCTTTAATGACTGGTATCCTATATAGGGAAGTTGAATAGGTAGTCTGCAGGTATGCAGATATTGCTGCAAGGTGTATTTTAATGGAAGAGAAAGCCAGGTTAGATTTTTGTAAGTGAAGCAAGTAACCCACTACATGTTTTGGAGTCGTGTGTAATGGTTGGATTTGATTAATATGGCAGTAGCAAACAAACCTCTTCCATTTACTTGCATAGCAGTGCCTGGTGGATGGCCTTCTGGCTTGCTTTATGACTTCCATACATTCTTGGGTAAGTTGTAAGTGCCCGAATTCTAGGATTTCAGGAGCCAAATTGCTAGATTCAGCGATGCTGGATCTGGGTGTCTGATCTTTTGGTTGTGTTGTGTCAATAGATCTGGCCTGTTGGGCAATTTGATGTGGGGTACTACTGATAGGTCTAGCAGCGTTGTGTACCAGGGTTGCCTTTCCCAAGTTGGTGCTATTAACCCCTTCTGTGCCGCAGACGTAGTGGTTACGTCCTGCGGCACAGTGCTGCTGTGCCGAGGACGTAACCACTACGTCCTCGGCACACAGCCCAGAGGGAGCGCTCTCGCTCCCTCTGTGTGCTTCCCCCCACCCCCCAAAGTCAGGGATGGAAGGGGAAGCCCTTCCCCTTCCACCCCCGACCCCCCCCCACCCCCCCATAATGACGTCAGCGCGCGATCGCGCGCTGACTTCATTATGGGGATTTCGCCGCACAGGAAGCCATTTGCTTCCTGTGCGGCGAACGGAGAAGAGGTGAGTTCCTCTTCCCGGTGGGTGGGGGGTTTGGGCTAAAGAGGCACCGGGGGAAAGGAAAGGCTTTTCCTTTCCCCCGGTGTCTCTTTGAGCATTCCTGCTGCCCGATCGCATTGCGATCGGGCAGCAGGAATGCCCACTAGACGCCAGGGATTTTCTTTTTTTTGTTTCACTTTCTTGTTTCTGTGTCGGGGAGCGGCCCCTTGAGCAAGGGTCGCTCCCCTTTGGGGGGCATGTGTGTTATGGCCATTTCTGCCCCCCTTGGGGGCAGATTGGCCTACTTTTTAGGCGGATCTGCCCCCAAGGGGGGCAGAAACCACTGGATCACCAGGGATTTTTATTTTCTGTGCATTTATGTGGGGGGGGGGTGCCCCCTTGGGCAAGGGGCGCCCCCCCCAAGGGGGCAGAGAACTGTTGGCCTTTTCTGCCCCCCTTGGGGGCAGATCGGCCTATTTTTTTTAGGTCCATCTGCCCCCAAGGGGGGCAGAAGCCACTTAGGCACCAGGGATTGTGTGTGTAGTGAATGGGGGGGCGCCCCCTTGGGCAAGGGTCGCTCCCCTGTGGGGGGCATGTCCTTTAGGGCCATTTCTGCCCCCCTTGAGGGCAGATTGGCTACTTTTTAGCCAGATCTGCCCCCAAGGGGGGCAGAAAACACTAGATCACCAGGGTTTTTTATTTTTATGTGTATTTATGTGGGGGGGTGCCCCCTTGGGCAAGGGGCGCCCCCCCCAAGGGGGCAGAGAACTGTTGGCCTTTTCTACCCCCCTTGGGGGCAAATCGGCCTATTTTTTTTAGGTCCATCTGCCCCCAAGGGGGGCAGAAGCCACTTAGGCACCAGGGATTGTGTGTGTAGTGGATGGGGGGGCGCCCCCTTGGGCAAGGGTCGCTCCCCTTTGGGGGGCATGTCTTTTAGGGCCATTTCTGCCCCCCTTGAGGGCAGATCAGCCTATTATTTTTAGGCTGATCTGCCCAAGGGGGGCAGAAACCACTAGAACGCCAGGGATGTTTTTTTATGTGTTTATTTTTGTGGGGGGGCGTCCCCTTGGGCACGGGGCGCCCCCCCAAGGGGGGCATTGACCTGTTGGCCATTTCTGCCCCCTCTGGGGGCAGATGGGCCTATTGTTCTAGACCCACCTGCCCCCAAGGGGGGCAGAAGCCACGTAGACACCAGGGATAGTGTGTGTGTGTGTGTTAGTGGATGGGGGGGGGCTTGGGCAAGGGTCGCCCCCCACTTTGGGGGCACATGTACCCAGGCCATTTCTGCACCCCTTGGAGACAGATCAGCCTATTATTTTTAGGCTGATCTGCCCCCAAGGGGGGCAGAAACCACTAGAACGCCAGGGATTTTTTTTTATGTGTTTATTTTTGTGTGGGGGCGTCCCCTTGGGCACGGGCGCCCCCCCAAGGGAGGCATTGACCTGTTGGCCATTTCTGCCCCCCCTGGGGGCAGATGGGCCTATTTTTCTAGACCCACCTGCCCCCAAGGGGGGCAGAAGCCACGTAGACACCAGGGATAGTGTGTGTGTGTGTGTGTGTGTTAGTGGATGCGGGGGGGCTTGGGCAAGGGTCGCCCCCCACTTTGGGGGCACATGTACCCAGGCCATTTCTGCACCCCTTGGAGACAGATCAGCCTATTATTTTTAGGCTGATCTGCCCCCAAGGGGGGCAGAAACCACTAGAACGCCAGGGATTTTTTTTTGTGTGTTTATTTTTGTGTGGGGGCGTCCCCTTGGGCACGGGCGCCCCCCCAAGGGGGGCATTGACCTGTTGGCCATTTCTGCCCCCCCTGGGGGCAGATGGGCCTATTTTTCTAGACCCACCTGCCCCCAAGGGGGCAGAAGCCACGTAGACACCAGGGATAGTGTGTGTGTGTGTGTGTGTGTTAGTGGATGGGGGGGGGCTTGGGCAAGGGTCGCCCCCCACTTTGGGGGCACATGTACCCAGGCCATTTCTGCACCCCTTGGAGACAGATCAGCCTATTATTTTTAGGCTGATCTGCCCCCAAGGGGGGCAGAAACCACTAGAACGCCAGGGATTTTTTTTTGTGTGTTTATTTTTGTGTGGGGGCGTCCCCTTGGGCACGGGCGCCCCCCCAAGGGGGGCATTGACCTGTTGGCCATTTCTGCCCCCCCTGGGGGCAGATGGGCCTATTTTTCTAGACCCACCTGCCCCCAAGGGGGCAGAAGCCACGTAGACACCAGGGATAGTGTGTGTGTATGTGTGTGTGTTAGTGGATGGGGGGGGGCTTGGGCAAGGGTCGCCCCCCCACTTTGGGGGCACATGTACCCAGGCCATTTCTGCACCCCTTGGAGACAGATCAGCCTATTATTTTTAGGCTGATCTGCCCCCAAGGGGGGCAGAAACCACTAGAACGCCAGGGATTTTTTTTTGTGTGTTTATTTTTGTGTGGGGGCGTCCCCTTGGGCACGGGCGCCCCTCCAAGGGGGACATTGACCTGTTGGCCATTTCTGCCCCCCCTGGGGGCAGATGGGCCTATTTTTCTAGACCCACCTGCCCCCAAGGGGGCAGAAGCCACGTAGACACCAGGGATAGTGTGTGTGTGTGTGTGTTAGTGGATGGGGGGGGGCTTGGGCAAGGGTCGCCCCCCACTTTGGGGGCACATGTACCCAGGCCATTTCTGCACCCCTTGGAGACAGATCAGCCTATTATTTTTAGGCTGATCTGCCCCCAAGGGGGGCAGAAACCACTAGAACGCCAGGGATTTTTTTTTATTTGTTTATTTTTGTGGGGGGGCGTCCCCTTGGTCACGGGGCGCCCCCCCAAGGGGGGCATTGACCTGTTGGCCATTTCTACACCCCCTGGGGGCAGATGGGCCTATTTTCTTAGGCCCACCTTCCCCCAAGGGGGCAGAAGCCACTTAGGCACCAGGGATAGTGTTGTGTGTGTTTTTTTTTGTTTTTTTTTTTTGAGGGCTGTCCCCTTTGGCAAGGGTCGCTCTCCATGGGGACACAGTACTAAAGGTATTTTTTGGCTTCCTTGGGGCAGACAGGCCTATTTTTTTAGTAGGCCCATCTGCCCCTATGGCAGAATCCACTTAGGCACCAATTTCTAAAATGTTTGATGGTGGGGTGTTTGTCAACTGAAGAAGTCTTTGCATTTGTGATAAAAAATGTTTTCCTCCTTTTTGTTCTAGTTCAAAGCTTTTGCTTTATTTGCTGTGGCTCCTTGCGGTTTTGGCGGTGGTTGACCTGCAGTTTGCACAGTTGCATGTTTTAGGTAAGTAAAAACAATTTACTCCAAAGGAGTATTGTTGCCATGCATGAATGACATGTTTGTAGGGGGTGTCCTAAATGCAGGATTGTGTGTGAAATTGTCCTTAGGTTTGTGCACAATGATATTTGTTTTGTCTTATTTCTAATTTGCCTTTCTTTCTTTCTTTTTAGTGGGATATCATTGGTGATTGCTGTGTAGTTGCTGGTGAATCAAGCTTTTTCAGGCAAGTGAGCGGTATAGTTTTTGAGTTTGTAACTCTTACTAACAAAGCTACACTTTGTTACTTGTCTTACACAGTGCTGGTTGTTGGTGGTGAATTTGTCCAGTTAATTTTAGCAGGAGAGATCATGGCTAGCCGCAGGATGACCGCTCAGCAGGTGGTTGGTATGCTTTTTGAGTCACAGTCTGATCATGACTATGAGACGGACTCTGCATCTGAGGCAGAGGAGGAAGTCAGAGATTCTGGCAGTGATGTTTCTGTTGGAGGGGAATCTTCTGATGATGAAGCCACACTCAGTGCAGATGAAGGTTCTGTTTTAGAGGAGGACATTGATGTGCCAATAGTGCAGCAACCTGGGGCTGAAAGGTTTCCCGTTAGAAGACCTGATGTCTGGGTTGCCCCAAACATAGAGCAGCCAGAGTTGCCTGCCTTTACTGGTCTCCCGGGGTGTAACGCCAATACAGAGAACTTTATGCCAATCAATTTCTTTGAGTTATTCATGGATGATGTGTTTTTGGAAGAGATTGTTGAGCAGACTAATTTGTATGCGGAGCAGCATTTGAGGGACAACGCTGCTAGACTTAGGCCACACTCTAGAGCTGCCCAGTGGATTCCCACAAATTTGGAGGAGATAAAAAAGTTTTTGGGTTTGACTTTTTTGATGGGGTTGATAAGGAAGCCGTCACTGGCTTCTTATTGGTCTACTAGTCCCTTGATGGCAACAGCTATATTTCCAGCTACCATGAGTCGTAATCGGTATTTGCTTTTTCTTAGGATGCTGCATTTTGTTGACAATGCATTAGCCTTGCCACGAGATCACCCAGATTCTGACCGTCTTTTTAAGATTAGGCCTGTCCTTGATCATTTTGTAGATCGGTTTTCGGAGGTCTATGTTCCAGGCAAAGAGATAAGTGTGGACGAGTCTTTGGTCCTCTTCAAGGGTCGTTTGGTTTTTAGGCAGTACATTCCTAGCAAAAGGGCACGATATGGAATTAAATTGTATATGCTGTCTGAAAGTAGGACAGGATATGTGTATAGTTTCCGTGTGTACACTGGTAGGGATTCCAATATTGACCCCCCTGGTTGTCCTCCCACTTTTGGAGTTACTGAGAAAATAGTGTGGGATCTTGGTAGACGACTGTTCAACAAAGGTCACCATTTGTATGTAGATAACTTCTACACTGGTGTGCAGTTGTTCAAGGAATTGTTTAGAGTGGACACAGTTGCTTGTGGCACAATCCGTTCTAACCGGAAAGGCTATCCAAGGGAGCTTGTCTGTAAAAAACTTGAGAGGGGACAGTGCTGTGCCTTGCGGAACGAGGAGCTGCTAGCTTTGAAATTTTCAGACAAGAGGGATGTCTACATGCTAAGTACCATCCATGATGAGAGTACTTCCCCTGTGACTGTTTGGGGCCAGGTTGCTGAAGTGCGCAAACCTGTGTGCATTTTAGATTATAATAAGCACATGGGAGGTGTAGATAGAGTTGACCAGAGGTTGGAACCTTATACTGCTATTCGTAAGTCTTATGTTTGGTATAAGAAGTTAGCACTTCACCTCTTCCACTTAGCAACCTTCAATGCTTTTATTGTGTTTAGGGATAGGTCTCCAGACTCAAAGATGACATTTGTGAAATTTCAGGAGTCAGTGATAGAGAGCCTTATTGTGGTGGAACAGGCCAGAGTTCCTAGAGAAGCAGTGGTGGAGGATGTGGCTAGATTGAAAGATCGCCACTTTGCTGAGCACATTCCTCCCACACCCAAAAAAGACTTTCCAGCTAAGAAATGTAGAGTGTGTTTTCGAATAGGTATCCGGAGGGAGTCTCGAATGTACTGCCCAGATTGTCCTTCAAAGCCTGGGCTGTGTGTCGGTGCTTGTTTTAAGAATTATCACACCCAGAAGAATTTCTGGGAACAACCATGAGTGTAAACTCATGTCTGTTTTGTATTTTCATGTGTTTAGTTTCATGGTTAGCATTTCTGTCATGTTCTTAGTTAGAGCTTTTGTGTTTGTTGTTTTGTAATTCTTTCTACTTAGTTAGGGGTTCCTCTGTTTAAAAAAAAAAAAATATATGATGCCATTGTGTGTGGAGTGGGGCTTGGCTGAGACTGTACATATTGACTTGATGTTGGCTACTGCAACACACTGCCAGCCAAACACCAGTCCACACACTCCCATCAGCTGGTGTGATTGTTGTATCAGGCATGTGGGCGTATGTAAGTGATGGGCCCTTGAGCGGCGCTGTCTGTCGATGTGAGTGTTGTAATGTGCTGGGCCCGTGGCTGGCGGTGTGAATGGCCTTGTGTGTGTCATGTATGAAAGTTGTGTGAATGGACTGTAAAGCGGTTGGTGCCTTGTCGCGGCTTTACAGCTCACGAGCTGTGAGTCATTGGTTCAGTTTTTTGCCTTTCAGTTACTAACAGTGCTTTTCATTTTTGTGAAAGCTCTTGTTAGTAAAATTTGATCCACTGAACCATCACTCACCCTCGTGCCAAATCCAACCAGTATGTGTGGTAAAAATGACCAAACCTGCTCCGCTGTAATCAGGCGTCGCAGCACACCTATGACACGCTAGGTGCCTCAGGTGGGACCCCGATGATGCAGCATGCCACCAACTTGGTTGGTGGGTGAGGGGTCTTTTTCACATAACCTAAGTGTGTTTCTTTTCAAAATTTTAGTGTTTGGCACATCACGGACGTATGTGGGCACATCAAAACGATATATTACAAAACTACCTGTGTTTGGGGGGGGAGAGGGCACCTATGTTTTTGGTCCTGTGTGCGGCCTTCATCTAGGGAAACCTACCAAACCCAGACATTTTTTAAAACTAGACACCCCAAGGAGTCCAGGGAGGAGTGGCTTGCGTGGATCCCCCAACATTTTCTTACCCAGACTCCTCTGTAAACCTCAAAATGTGCTTAAAAAAAGCATATTTTCCTGACTTTTCTTCGTACGATCACCACTCCAGCACCAAATTCCTACTCCCCAGTGTTCCCCTCAGTCTCCCAAATAAAATGACACCTCACGTATGTGGGTCCCCAAAGCAGAGTCAGTCTAAAGATGTATAAAAGAATATGGCCCTCATTCTGACCCTGGCGGTCAAAGACCGCCAGGGCGGAGGACCGCGGGAGCACCGCCGACAGGCCGGCGGTGCTCCAATGGGGATTCCGACCGCGGCGGTAAAGCCGCGGTCGGACCGGCACCACTGGCGGGCTCCCGCCAGTGTACCGCCGCCCCATTGAATCCTCCACGGCGGCGCAGCTTGCTGCACCGCCGCGGGGATTCCGACCCCCCCCTACCGCCATCCAGATCCCGGCGGTCCGACCGCCGGGATCCGGATGGCGGTAGGGGGGGGTCGCGGGGCCCCTGGGGGCCCCTGCAGTGCCCATGCCACTGGCATGGGCATTGCAGGGGCCCCCGTAAGAGGGCCCCTACATGTATTTCACTGTCTGCTGTGCAGACAGTGAAATACGCGATGGGTGCAACTGCACCCGTCGCACAGCTTCCACTCCGCCGGCTCGATTCCGAGCCGGCATCATCGTGGAAGCCTCTTTCCCCGCTGGGCTGGCGGGCGGTCTGAAGGCGACCGCCCGCCAGCCCAGCGGGAAAGTCAGAATTACCGCCGCGGTCTTTCGACCGCGGAACGGTAACCTGACGGCGGGACTTTGGCGGGCGGCCTCCGCCGCCCGCCAAGGTCAGAATGAGGGCCTATGTCCTTATAAACTCGCAGTACTATCCCCTGTATCTCTACAAGTTTTGGGCCTTATTCTGTTGGAGGCACCTGGCCCACCCACACAACTGAGGTATCATTTTTATCGGGAGACTTGGGGGAACGCTGGGTGGAAGGAAATTTGTGGCTCCTCTCAGATTCCAGAACTTTCTGCCACAGAAATGTGAGGAACATGTGTTTTTTTTAGCCAAATTTTGAGCTTTGCAAAGGATTCTGGGTAACAGAACCTGGTCCGAGCCCCGCCAGTCACCCCTCCTTGGATTCCCCTAGGTCTCTAGTTTTCAGAAATGTACAGGTTTGGTAGGTTTCCCTAGGTGCCGGCTGAGCTAGAGGCCAAAATCTACAGGTAGTCACTTCGCAAAAAACACCTCTGTTTTCTTCCAAAATTTTGGTGGTGTCCACGTTGCGCTTTGGGGCGTTTCCTGTCGCGGGCGCTAGGCCTACCCACGCAAGTGAGGTATCATTTTTATCGGGAGACTTGGGGGAACGCTGGGTGCAAGGAAATTTGTGGCTCCTCCCAGATTCCAGCACTTTCTGCCACAGAAATGTGAGGAACATGTGTTTTTTTTAGCCAATTTTTGAGCTTTGCAAAGGATTCTGGGTAACAGAACCTGGTCCGAGCCCCGCCAGTCACCCCTCCTTGGATTCCCCTAGGTCTCTAGTTTTCAGAAATGCACAGGTTTGGTAGGTTTCCCTAGGTGGCGGCTGAGCTAGAGGCCAAAATCTACAGGTAGGCACTTTGCTAAAAACAGGTCTGTTTTCTGTGATGTGTCCACGTTGCGCTTTGGGGCGTTTCCTGTCGCGGGCGCTAGGCCTACCCACACAAGTGAGGTATCATTTTTATCGGGAGATGTGGGGGAACGCTGGGTGGAAGGACATTTGTGGCTCCTCTCAGATTCCAGAACTTTCTGCCACAGAAATGTGAGGAACATGTGTTTTTTTTAGCCAAATTTTGAGCTTTGCAAAGGATTCTGGGTAACAGAACCTGGTCCGAGCCCCGCCAGTCACCCCTCCTTGGATTCCCCTAGGTCTCTAGTTTTCAGAAACGTACAGGTTTGGTAGGTTTCCCTAGGTGCCGGCTGAGCTAGAGGCCAAAATCTACAGGTAGTCACTTCGCAAAAAACACCTCTGTTTTCATCCAAAATTTTGGTGGTGTCCACGTTGCGCTTTGGGGCGTTTCCTGTCGCGGGCGCTAGGCCTACCCACGCAAGTGAGGTATCATTTTTATCAGGAGACTTGGGGGAACGCTGGGTGGAAGCAAATTTGTGGCTCCTCCCAGATTCCAGAACTTTCTGTCACCGAAATGTGTGAAAAATGCGTTTTTTTAGCCAAAATTTGAGGTTTGGAAAGGATTCTGGGTAACAGAACCTGGGCAGAGCCCCTCAAGTCACCCCATCTTGGATTCCCCTAGGTCTCTAGTTTTCAGAAATGCACAGGTTTGGTAGGTTTCCCTAGGTGCTGGCTGAGCTACAGGCCAAAAACTACAGGTAGGCACTGTTTTCAATGAAAAAATGTGATGTGTCCACGCTGCGCTTTGGGGCGTTTCCTGTCGCGGGCGCTAGGCCTACCCACACAAGTGAGGTATAATTTTTATCGGGAGACGTGGGGGAACGCTGGGTGGAAGGAAATTTGTGGCCCCTCTCAGATTCCAGAACTTTCTGCCACAGAAATGTGAGGAACATGTGTTTTTTTAGCCAAATTTTGAGGTTTGCAAAGGATTCTGGGTAACAGAACCTGGTCCGAGCCCCGCCAGTCACCCCTCCTTGGATTCCCCTTGGTCTCTAGTTTTCAGAAATGCACAGGTTTGGTAGGTTTCCCTAGGTGGCGGCTGAGCTAGAGGCCAAAATCTACAGGTAGGCACTTTGCTAAAAACAGGTCTGTTTTCTGTGATGTGTCCACGTTGCGCTTTGGGGCGTTTCCTGTGGCGGGCGCTAGGCCTACCCACACAAGTGAGGTATCATTTTTATCGGGAGACGTGGGGGAACGCTGGGTGGAAGGAAATTTGTGGCTCCTCTCAGATTCCAGAACTTTCTGCCACAGAAATGTGAGGAACATGTGTTTTTTTTAGCCAAATTTTGAGCTTTGCAAAGGATTCTGGGTAACAGAACCTGGTCCTAGCCCCGCCAGTCACCCCTCCTTGGATTCCCCTAGGTCTCTAGTTTTCAGAAATGTACAGGTTTGGTAGGTTTCCCTAGGTGCCGGCTGAGCTAGAGGCCAAAATCTACAGGTAGTCACTTCGCAAAAAACACCTCTGTTTTCTTCCAAAATTTTGGTGGTGTCCACGTTGCGCTTTGGGGCGTTTCCTGTCGCGGGCGCTAGGCCTACCCACGCAAGTGAGGTATCATTTTTATCGGGAGACTTGGGGGAACGCTGGGTGCAAGGAAATTTGTGGCTCCTCCCAGATTCCAGCACTTTCTGCCACAGAAATGTGAGGAACATGTGTTTTTTTTAGCCAATTTTTGAGCTTTGCAAAGGATTCTGGGTAACAGAACCTGGTCCGAGCCCCGCCAGTCACCCCTCCTTGGATTCCCCTAGGTCTCTAGTTTTCAGAAATGCACAGGTTTGGTAGGTTTCCCTAGGTGGCGGCTGAGCTAGAGGCCAAAATCTACAGGTAGGCACTTTGCTAAAAACAGGTCTGTTTTCTGTGATGTGTCCACGTTGCGCTTTGGGGCGTTTCCTGTCGCGGGCGCTAGGCCTACCCACACAAGTGAGGTATCATTTTTATCGGGAGACGTGGGGGAACGCTGGGTGGAAGGACATTTGTGGCTCCTCTCAGATTCCAGAACTTTCTGCCACAGAAATGTGAGGAACATGTGTTTTTTTAGCCAAATTTTGAGCTTTGCAAAGGATTCTGGGTAACAGAACCTGGTCCGAGCCCCGCCAGTCACCCCTCCTTGGATTCCCCTAGGTCTCTAGTTTTCAGAAATGTACAGGTTTGGTAGGTTTCCCTAGGTGCCGGCTGAGCTAGAGGCCAAAATCTACAGGTAGTCACTTCGCAAAAAACACCTCTGTTTTCATCCAAAATTTGGGTGGTGTCCACGTTGCGCTTTGGGGCGTTTCCTGTCGCGGGCGCTAGGCCTACCCACGCAAGTGAGGTATCATTTTTATCAGGAGACTTGGGGGAACGCTGGGTGGAAGCAAATTTGTGGCTCCTCCCAGATTCCAGAACTTTCTGCCACAGAAATTTGAGGAACATGTGTTTTTTTTAGCCAATTTTTGAGCTTTGCAAAGGATTCTGGGTAACAGAACCTGGTCCGAGCCCCGCCAGTCACCCCTCCTTGGATTCCCCTAGGTCTCTAGTTTTCAGAAATGCACAGGTTTGGTAGGTTTCCCTAGGTGGCGGCTGAGCTAGAGGCCAAAATCTACAGGTAGGCACTTTGCTAAAAACAGTTCTGTTTTCTGTGATGTGTCCACGTTGCGCTTTGGGGCGTTTCCTGTCGCGGGCGCTAGGCCTACCCACACAAGTGAGGTATCATTTTTATCGGGAGACGTGGGGGAACGCTGGGTGGAAGGACATTTGTGGCTCCTCTCAGATTCCAGCACTTTCTGCCACAGAAATGTGAGGAACATGTCTTTTTTTTATCCAAATTTTGAGGTTTGCAAAGGATTCTGGGTAACAGAACCTGGTCCGAGCCCCGCCAGTCACCCCTCCTTGGATTCCCCTAGGTCTCTAGTTTTCAGAAATGCACAGGTTTGGTAGGTTTCCCTAGGTGGCGGCTGAGCTAGAGGCCAAAATCTACAGGTAGGCACTTTGCTAAAAACAGGTCTGTTTTCTGTGATGTGTCCACATTGCACTTTGGGGTGTTTCCTGTCGCGGGCGCTAGGCCTACCCACACAAGTGAGGTATCATTTTTATCGGGAGACGTGGGGGAACGCTGGGTGGAAGGAAATTTGTGGCTCCTCTCAGATTCCAGAACTTTCTGCCACAGAAATGTGAGGAACATGTGTTTTTTTAGCCAAATTTTGAGGTTTGCAAAGGATTCTGGGTAACAGAACCTGGTCCGAGCCACACAAATCACCCCATCTTAGATTCCCCTAGGTCTCTAGTTTTCAGAAATGCACAGGTTTGGTAGGTTTCCCTAGGTGGCGGCTGAGCTAGAGGCCAAAATCTACAGGTAGGCACTTTGCTAAAAACAGGTCTGTTTTCTGTGATGTGCCCACATTGCGCTTTGGGGTGTTTCCTGTCGCGGGCGCTAGGCCTACCCACACAAGTGAGGTATCATTTTTATCGGGAGACGTGGGGGAACGCTGGGTGGAAGGAAATTTGTGGCTCCTCTCAGATTCCAGAACTTTCTGCCACAGAAATGTGAGGAACATGTGTTTTTTTAGCCAAATTTTGAGGTTTGCAAAGGATTCTGGGTAACAGAACCTGGTCCGAGCCACACAAATCACCCCATCTTGGATTCCCCTAGGTCTCTAGTTTTCAGAAATGGACAGGTTTGGTAGGTTTCCCTAGGTGGCAGCTGAGCTAGAGGCCAAAATCTACAGGTAGGCACTTTGCTAAAAACAGGTCTGTTTTCTGTGATGTGTCCACGTTGCGCTTTGGGGCGTTTCCTGTCGCGGGCGCTAGGCCTACCCACACAAGTGAGGTATCATTTTTATCGGGAGACGTGGGGGAACGCTGGGTGGAAGGACATTTGTGGCTCCTCCCAGATTCCAGAACTTTCTGCCACAGAAATGTGAGGAACATGTGTTGTTTTTTAGCCAATTTTTGAGCTTTGCAAAGGATTCTGGGTAACAGAACCTGGTCCGAGCCCCGCCAGTCACCCCTCCTTGGATTCCCCTAGGTCTCTAGTTTTCAGAAATGTACAGGTTTGGTAGGTTTCCCTAGGTGCCGGCTGAGCTAGAGGCCAAAATCTACAGGTAGTCACTTCGCAAAAAACACATCTGTTTTCTTCCAAAATTTTGGTGGTGTCCACGTTGCGCTTTGGGGCGTTTCCTGTCGCGGGCGCTAGGCCTACCCACGCAAGTGAGGTATCATTTTTATCGGGAGACTTGGGGGAACGCTGGGTGGAAGCAAATTGGTGGCTCCTCCCAGATTCCAGAACTTTCTGCCACAGAAATGTGAGGAACATGTGTTTTTTTTAGCCAATTTTTGAGCTTTGCAAAGGATTCTGGGTAACAGAACCTGGTCCGAGCCCCGCCAGTCACCCCTCCTTGGATTCCCCTAGGTCTCTAGTTTTCAGAAATGCACAGGTTTGGTAGGTTTCCCTAGGTGGCGGCTGAGCTAGAGGCCAAAATCTACAGGTAGGCACTTTGCTAAAAACAGGTCTGTTTTCTGTGATGTGTCCACGTTGCGCTTTGGGGCGTTTCCTGTCGCGGGCGCTAGGCCTACCCACACAAGTGAGGTATCATTTTTATCGGGAGACGTGGGGGAACGCTGGGTGGAAAGAAATTTGTGGCTCCTCTCAGATTCCAGAACTTTCTGCCACAGAAATGTGAGGAACATGTGTTTTTTTAGCCAATTTTTGAGCTTTGCAAAGGATTCTGGGTAACAGAACCTGGTCCAAGCCCCGCCAGTCACCCCTCCTTAGATTCCCCTAGGTCTCTAGTTTTCAGAAATGTACAGGTTTGGTAGGTTTCCCTAGGTGGCGGCTGAGCTAGAGGCCAAAATCTACAGGTAGGCACTTTGCTAAAAACAGGTCTGTTTTCTGTGATGTGTCCACGTTGCGCTTTGGGGCGTTTCCTGTCGCGGGCGCTAGGCCTACCCACACAAGTGAGGTATCATTTTTATCGGGAGACTTGGGGGAACATAGAATAGCAAAACAAGTGTTATTGCCCCTTGTCTTTCTCTACATTTTTCCCTTCCAAATGTAAGACAGTGTGTAAAAAAGACGTCTATTTGAGAAATGCCCTGTAATTCACATGCTAGTATGGGCACCCCGGAATTCAGAGATGTGCAAATAACCACTGCTTCTCAACACCTTATCTTGTGCCCATTTTGGAAATACAAAGGTTTTCTTGATAGCTATTTTTTACTCTTTATATTTCAGCAAATGAATTGCTGTATACCCGGCATAGAATGAAAACCCACTGCAGGGTGCAGGTCATTTATTGGCTCTGGGTACCTAGAGTTCTTGATGAACCTACAAGCCCTATATATCCCCGCAACCAGAAGAGTCCAGCAGACGTAACGGTATATTGCTTTCGAAAATCTGACATTGCAGGAAAAAGTTACAGAGTAAAACTTAGAGAAAAATTGATGTTTTTTTCACCTCAATTTCAATATTTTTCTTTTTCAGTTGTTATTTTCTGTAGGAAACCCTTGTAGGATCTACACAAATTACCCCTTGCAGAATTCAGAATTTTGTCTACTTTTCAGAAATGTTGCGGTTTATGGGATCCAGCGTTGGTTTCATACCCATTTCTGTCACTGACTGGAAGGAGGCTGAAAGCACAAAAAATCGTAAAAATGGGGTATGTCCCAGTAAAATGCCAAAATTGGGTTGAAAAATTGGGTTTTCTGATTCAAGTCTGCCTGTTCCTGAAAGCTGGGAAGCTGGTGATGTTATCACCGCAAACCCTTTGTTGATGCCCTTTTCAGGGAAAAAACCACAAGCCTTCTTCTGCAGCCCATTTTTCCAATTTTTTAAAAAAAAATGAAATTTTCACTGTTTTTTGGCTAATTTCTTGGCCTCCTTCTGGGGAACCCACAAAGTCTGGGTACCTCTAGAATCCCTAGGATGTTGGAAAAAAAGGACGCAAATTTGGCGTGGGTAGCTTACGTGAACAAAAAGTTATGAGGGCCTAAGCGCGAACTGCTCCAAATAGCCAAAAAAAGGCTCGGCACAGGAGGGGGAAAAGGCCTGGCAGCGAAGGGGTTAATATGAGTTTGAGTTTGTTTTGACTGAGTTTGTTTACCAGATAAGGAAGGAGAGGGAGAGGAGGAAAAGCGTGAGCAAATATCCCTGACCAGTTCATCCATAGGGCATTGCCTTGGGACTGCTTGTGTGGGTATCTGGATGCGAAGTTTTGGCATTTTGCGTTCTCCTTCGTCGCAAACAAGTCTATTTGAGGTGTTCCCCAGAGTTTGAAATAGGCGTTCAGAATTTGGGGGTGAATTTCCCATTCGTGGACCTGTTGGTGATCTCGAGAGAGATTGTCTGCGAGTTGATTCTGAATCCCTGGTATAAATTGTGCTATTAGGCGAATTTGGTTGTGAATTGCCCAATGCCAAATATTTTGTGCTAGCAGGCTTAACTGCGTGGAGTGTGTCCCCCCTTGTTTGTTTAGATAATACATTGTTGTCATGTTGTCTGTTTTGACGAGAATGTATTTGTGAACTATTATTGGTTGGAAAGCTTTTAGTGCTTGAAAAACTGCTAGCAGTTCTAGGTGATTTATATGCAGTTTTGTTTGATGTACGTTCCATTGTCCTTGTATGCTGTGTTGATCGAGGTGTGCTCCCCACCCTGTCATGGAAGCATCTGTTGTTATTACGTATTGTGGCACTGGGTCTTGGAAAGGCCGCCCTTTGTTTAAATTTATGTTGTTCCACCATAGAAGCGAGAGGTAAGTTTGGCGGTCTATTAACACCAGATCTAGAAGATGACCCTGTGCTTGTGACCACTGTGATGCTAGGCACTGTTGTAAGGGCCTCATGTGCAGTCTTGCGTTTGGGACAATGGCTATGCATGAAGACATCATGTCTAGGAGTTGTAATATCATCTTTGCTTGTATCTTTTGTGTTGGATACATGCGTTGTATGATGTTGTTGAAATTTTGGATTCTTTGGGGACTTGGAGTGGCTACTCCTTTTGTTGAGTCTATTATGGCTCCTAGGTATTGTTGTACCTTGCACGGCAGAATGTTGGATTTCGTGAAGTTGACGGTGAACCCTAGTTTGAAGAGGGTTTGTATGATCTGATTTGTGTGGTTTGAGCACTCTATTAACGAATGGGCCTTGATTAGCCAGTCATCTAGATATGGGAACACATGTATTTGCTGCCTTCTGATGTGTGCAGCGACTACTGCTAGACATTTGGTAAAGACTCTTGGTGCGGTTGTTAATCCGAAAGGCAATACCTTGAATTGGTAATGTATTCCTTTGAATACAAACCTTAGGTATTTCCTGTGCGATGGGTGTATTGGTATATGGAAATACGCCTCTTTGAGGTCTAAAGTTGTTATGTAGTCGTGTAGTTTTAGCAATGGTAACACTTCTTGTAGTGTGACCATGTGAAAGTGGTCTGATTTGATGAATGTGTTTACTATTCTGAGGTCTAGGATTGGTCTCAGCGTTTTGTCCTTCTTTGGTATCAGAAAGTACAGTGAGTAAACTCCTGTGTTTATTTGTGTGTTTGGTACTAATTCGATTGCATTCTTCTGCAATAGTGCCTGCACTTCTATCTCCAGGAGATTGGAATGATGTTTTGTCAAATTTTGTGCTTTTGGTGCTATGTTTGGAGGGAATTGTAGAAATTCTATGCAATAACCATGTTGGATAATTGCTAGAACCCAAGTGTCTGTAGTGATTTCCTCCCATGCTTTGTAATAATGACCTATTCTTCCCCCCACTGGTGTTGTGTGGAGGGGGTGAGTGACATGTGAGTCACTGCTTAGTAGTAGGGGTTTTGGGGCTTTGAAATTTTCCCCTATTCCTAGGGAATTGCCCTCCTCTATATTGTCCCCGAAAACCTCCTCTGTACTGTCCCTGGTAACTGGACGGTGTTGCCTGTGAGGTGCTGGCTTGTGTGCCCTGACCCCGAAACCCCCCTCCTATGGGTGTTTTACGGAATGTGCTGTAATTCCCTCTGCTCTGCGGGGAGTAGAGTGCGCCCATGGCTTTAGCAGTGTCCGTGTCCTTTTTGAGTTTCTCAATCGCTGTGTCCACTTCTGGACCGAACAGTTCTTTTTCGTTAAAAGGCATATTGAGAACTGCTTGCTGAATCTCTGGTTTAAATCCAGACGTTCGTAGCCATGCATGCCTTCTGATAGTTACAGATGTATTAATTGTCCGTGCAGCTGTATCTGCAGCGTCCATGGAGGAGCGTATTTGGTTGTTTGAAATGTTCTGTCCCTCCTCAACCACTTGTTTTGCCCTCTTTTGTAGGTCCTTGGGCAGATGTTCAATGAGATGTTGCATCTCATCCCAATGGGCTCTGTCATAGCGCGCAAGTAGTGCCTGAGAGTTAGCGATGCGCCACTGGTTTGCAGCTTGTGCTGCGACTCTCTTACCAGCTGCATCGAACTTGCGGCTTTCTTTATCTGGGGGTGGTGCATCTCCAGATGTGTGGGAGTTGGCCCTTTTCCTAGCTGCTCCTACAACGACAGTCTGGTGGCAGCTGTGTAGTGATGAAAACCGGGTCTGTAGGAGGCGCCTTATACTTTTTTTCCACTCTTGGTGTGATTGCCCTACTTTTGACCGGCTCCTTAAAGATTTCTTTTGCGTGCCGGAGCATACCAGGGAGCATAGGCAGGCTTTGGTAGGAGCTGTGGGTGGAGGAGAGGGTGTTGAATAAAAAGTCATCCTCGACCTGTTCTGAGTGGAGGCTTACATTGTGAAATTGTGCTGCTCTAGCCACCACTTGAGAATACGCAGTGCTGTCCTCTGGTGGAGATGGCTTCGTAGGGTATGCCTCCGGGCTGTTATCTGACACTGGGGCGTCGTATAAGTCCCATGCGTCCTGATCTTGGTCACCCTGGCTCATGGTGGTGTGAGCTGGGGAATGTGATGGAGTTTGTGCTGGTGAGACGTTAATTACAGGTGGAGGAGAGGGTGGTGGAGTAACCTTTTTCACCACCTTTGTTTGTGGTGTTTGTTCAGTTTGGAACTCCAATCTTCTCTTTCTTCTAATAGGGGGAAGGGTGCTTATTTTTCCTGTCCCCTCCTGTATGAAAATACGCTTTTGCGTATGGTCTACATCAGTTGATTGTAGCTCTTCCTCAAACCTATGCTTTCGCATTTGGGAGGTTAGCGATTGCTCTTCTGTATAAGAGCCTGAAACTGTCTGTTGCAGTCTGTTTTGGCACCGAAACCCTGTCTGCATCTTTTTTCGGCTCCGAGGTGACTTTTTTCTTTTTCGGGGCCGAAACCTCTCGGCGTCGATCTTCGTCGGTGCCGCTGTCTCGGCGTCGAGCCGTGTCTACACCGGTATCTCGGTGTCGATGCTTGTCTCCAGCACTTTCTCGGTCCCGAGAAGGCTGCGTGCCGGTGTCTCGACCGGAGTCGGACGATCTCGGCACTGTTTGGGCCTTTTTCGGTGCCGACGGTCGGTCACCGAATTTATGGGTCGAGCCATGGCCTGGTGGCAGTGGCGTCCCCTGGGCCTTGTAAATCTTCTTCTGAGTGGTTTTCGACGTCTTACTCACGGTTTGTGTATCGTCGAATCCTTCGGAGTCCGATTCGTGGATCGAAAAGGTTCCTTCCTCTTCTTGTTCCTCGAACTCTCGGTGGGCTGTCGGCGCGGACGCCATCTGAAGTCTTCTGGCTCGACGGTCTCGGAGTGTTTTTCGGGACCGGAACGCACGACAGGCCTCGCAGGTGTCTTCACTGTGCACAGGTGACAGGCACAGGTTACAGACCAAGTGTTGGTCTGTATAGGGGTATTTATTGTGGCATTTGGGACAGAAGCGGAACGGGGTCCGTTCCATTGGCGTTCTTCTGCACGCGGTCGGGCCGACCAGGCCCCGACGGGGGATCGAAAAACTACCCCGAAGGGCACCGGAGCTCTTCGATCTTTTGACGCGGTGTTGAATCTAACTACGCCGATCCCGAACGCAACAATACCGACGAAAATCTTCCGAAATTAGCTATCTTTCCGTTCCGAAACTCGGAGCGACAGGAACACGTCCGAACCCGATGGCGGAAAAAAAAAACAATCGAAGATGGAGTCGACGCCCATGCGCAATGGAGACAAAAGGAGGAGTCACTAGGTCCCGTGACTCGAAAGACTTCTTCGAAGAAAAACAACTTGTAACACTCCGGCCCAACACCAGATGGCGAGCTATGCAAAACATGCGTATCTACAGCGACAGATGCCATCGAACCTGTAGTTTCATATGCCCGCTCTTGAAGCAGACCAGATCTCTGGTACCATTAAGTGTATTTTTCCCATTTTAGTGTGTTACCTTTCCTAGTCGTTGTTCTTGCTTCCCTGAGGACTGCTATTGCTTTTTCTGGCAGTCCTAGATGACTAAGGGCCAGATGTATCAAAGGGTTTTTCCCATTCTGTGTCAATGGGAAAATGTGTTCATACATATGGCCCTATATTCTATGCCTTCAGGAGCCATGCTGTTAAACTCAGTGTGTTTGGTTCTGGGTGAAGAACCTTTCCTCTTTGCATGGAGAGCAGGTCTGGTAACACTGGCGGTTTCGTCAAATTGTGTGCCTTCTCTGTTAGGTCCAAGTTAGGGGCTATGATTAGGAGTGTCATCTCTGACTGCCTGTATTTGTTGATTACCCTTGAGTAATAGATTTATGTGTCTCCCTGATGTTGAGTTTCTCCATATCAGCTCCCCATCCCATATGTGGGGCCTCTGCGGTGATGGTCAGTGTTGGAGCTGGCATCCTGAAGGGTCTTCCTGCCGTTAAATTTGCTTTGTTCCAAAATCTCTTGTCCTCCTGTACTCTCTGTGTGACAACCACTAGATCTTACCAGCTCCCCGTTGCCTGTGACCATTGGTTTTGGAATCACTCCTGGATAGGTCTTCATGTGTAGCCTGACATATGTTATTAGTGGTATGCAGGAGGCCATTATTCCTAACTATCTCCCCACTGTCCTCAATGTGCGAGATTGACCATTCTGGTAGTAGAGAGCTACTTGTGTTATGGCCAGGACTCTTTTCTCGAGTGGAAATGCTATACTTGTTCTGTGTTTATTCTTACTCCTAAAAAGGGTTTCTCCTGTTTTGGAGTAGGTCAAGATTTCTCCATATTTATTATGAATTCCAATCTGTGTAGCGTTGTCATTAGTGTTTTTATGCTGTCCCTGCACTTGTGTGCAGAACTTGCTCTCACCAGTCTGTTGTTTAATTAGGGGTATATATGTATTCCCATTCTTAGGTGAGTGGCTACGGATGCTAGGCACTTTGTGAATGCTCTGTGAGCTGACTTGATGCCTAAGGGCAGCACTCTGAATTGGTTGTGTGTTTTGTTTATTTTGAAGAGCAGGGACTTTTTGTGCCTGTGTCATTGGAATGTGCAGATAGGTGTCCTCTAAATCTAAGGCTGTCATGCAATCCCCATGTTGGAGTTAGGGGATAAACTTGTTTAGGAAGCTGAGGTCTAGTTGTGGGCTGAAGTGATTTGTCTGGTTTCGGAATTAGGAAGTATGTTGAGTAGACTTCTTGGCTAATCTCCTCTAAGGGTACCTTTTCTTTTGCTTTTTTTTGTAGCAGCTCTTTTGCTTCCTTTTGAAATTAGGTCATTTCTTCCTTTGTGTGGTTGTTGTGTTTTGGGCCTTGTCTTGTTTTCCCAATTCTGTGCAATAGTTGTGCTGAATTACATTGAGAATCCATTTGTTCGATGTGAGCTCTCTCCACAACTGGAGGAAGTCTCCTATTCTTCCCCCCACAGGTTTGTGTGTGGGTGGAAGTCCAATTTTAGTGAGCCACTTTTTCATTGTTGATGCTCCTCTTGACTGTGAATCCTTGAGAGGCCTGTTTCTGTGGTGCATGGAACTACCACTGTTGTGTTTCTGTCTGTGCCCGGCCTATGTGCTGGAAGATTTAGCATGATGGCACAGTCTGAAACCCCTGTCTTCCTGTTGGCCTTCTGATGGGGGTGGTTCCTCTTCTCTGCTGGCCCCCTAAACTGTAGGACCCCCATTAACTCAGCCATGTCATTATCTTTTTTGATTTCTTGCAATGTGCCATCTGTTGTACTACCTAACAAGTGTTCTCTGTTGAATGGGGTGTTGATGATGTTGGCCTGTACCTCATTTTTTTACCCTAAGATTCTAAGCGATGCATGGTGCTTTAGGGGAGTTCCTGTTACCAGTTGCCTCGCAGCTATGTCTGCGGCATCCAATGCTGACTTTAAGCATGTGTTGGCTATGTTATTTCCATCTTCTGCAAGGGCACTTGCTCTCGTCTAATATTGTTCTGTCAGCTGTCTCATTTACTTTGGCATCTCCTTCCAGTTCTGATGGACATACCTGTTAAGCAAGATGTTGGAGTTTGCTACACACCATTGTGTTGCTGCTCCTCTTTGGAATTTTCTTCCCACCTTTTCCATACTTTTACTTTCTCTATCCAGAGGCGGACCAGAGGTGGTTGGGATATTGGCTCTCTTGCTGGCTGTGACTACAAAGATTTAATCCACCGCCACATTTCCCTGAATGTATGGTGGGTCCCTAGAGAAATGGTTGTATTTTTTGTTCGACCCCGGGAGTCTCTGACCTGCAGGTTGAAGGCTCTTTGAATGCGTCTCTCCTATGATCCAAGATGCTTGGTAGCAGTGAAAGGAATGGATTTTTATTTGGAGAGGGTAGTAGTGTTTCTAGTAGGACATATGTCTGTGACTTTTCCTCATGCAGTTGGACTCCATAGCATTTTGCCACCTTCTTAACTGGCTGATTGTGCATAGTAACATCATCCAGAGGCGATTGCCTAGACAGATAAGTGTCAGCGGCTTCCTCAGGTAAATCTGCCTTAAGGTCTTGCCACTGTCCTTGGAAAGTCTTGGTACAGATCTTCTTCTTCTGTGATCTCTTGTTCTTCCTCCCCTTTTGGCTCTGGTGCCAAAGGGAGTTCCAGTTACTTTGAATCTTTACCGTCCTGTATGCTTTCCATTGAAGGTTTTGATGGCTTGATTTCGAGTGAGTGTTGTTCAGCATTGAGCGTAGGCGCTAATCTCTTTTTTAAAGCAGAAGTTTTGCGTTCTGTTGACTGAACTGCCGCTTTGTTCACCTTCTCTTGACCTCGATTGTCTTTTGATGCTGATAAATTCTCTGAGGCTTTTCCACCTGCAGTATCCTTTGTATAGGACCCAAGGGGTTCTTTTTGCCTCAAATAGCCTTTGATCGGCGAGACTTTCTGCGCTGAGGCACTCTTATGTGGTCTGTAGTCCGAAGCTTTCAGCTCGACTGCCTCCATCTTTTTCAGCGTTACCTGTATGCGCTTCTCCTTCAGTCTCTTTTGTTCTTTTTCGGCGTTGATGATAATGCTTTTGGCATCAGAGCCCCCTCCTTCCACTTCCATAGCAGCGCTATCCTATTCTACGCTCGATGTCTGAGTGAAGTTGCTTCCTCCTACCTCTGCATTGCGTAATGTACCTTTCTTCGTTTTTCTCAAATCTTTAGGAGTTTTGGCTTGAACTTTATGCATGCTTCGCATGAATCTGATTCGTAGTCTGTTGGCAGGCAGTGACTGCACACCTGGTTGTTCCTCTGGGTAAATTTATAGTGGCACTCCGGGAAGAAATGGAATGGTGTCTTATCCTTTTCATATAGAGAAGGGAGCCTCCTGCCTGCCCATTCTCCTTGTTTTCCTCATTGCAAGTTCCACTTACTTAAATGTTTTTGCTGTTATGCGGTAGAACCTCTTGGAAAAAATTCCCTTACTTCACTATGCCGATAATTTCTGTTTTCCTTCACGAAAATTCAATTTTTGTTTCTTCTTTCTCTCCTTTGTGTTTGGAGACCTGCACTATGTTTCCAGACCCAACGGTGGAAAAAAGGAATCTGAAGGTGGCGTCCAACAGTGGGGGCTTTTGGGGAAGGTGCCTGACATCACAGGAGGCTGGAACAAGCACCAAATGGTGGGGACCAATTGTTATGTTCTGCTATGTTGATTTGTACAGTGCACTAATCACCCAAGAGGGTGTTGAGGCGCTTCAGCTGGGTGTGTAGGTGTGTGGTCCCCAGGCGCTTATATGAGAAGCCAGGGCTGCAGCTTCTTGAGGAACTCAAGAAGTGAGGAGGAGGCTTGCTGTGTTGAGGGAGGTCGTTCTATGTCTTGGATGCAATGTGGTAGGAGAATGAGCAACCTCCAATTTTGCTGTATTGATTCTACCTACAGTTACTGTAGGGAGCAATAGGGGGGCTGAAAAGCAGACTGTTAAGTTGAAGAGCAAAAATAGAAAAAAAAAACATACCAGCTGAAATTGTCAAAAAAACAACCACTTTCAACAGAGTGGAGTGCAACACAGCCAAATTCTCAAAGTGAGGATAAAAACTAAATTTCCAAGCCCAGGGAAGAGGTTTGGAAGAGAATGGTCAGGCTACACCTGACAAGGCCCCAAGTTGTCTCAACCAGAAATGAAGCACGTGAAAAGGAATAATTGAACAGCTCTTCCTGAAAGAAAAGGGACCAAATACCCAGTGAAAGAAAAAGTCACACCTGCACCAAAATGAAAATGTCACTTACCCAGTGTACATCTGTTCGTGGCATCAGTCGCAGTAGATTCGCATGTTCTGCAATAGCTCGCCATCTGGTGTTGGGCCGGAGTGTTACAAGTTGTTTTTCTTCGAAGAAGTCTTTCGAGTCACGGGACCGAGTGACTCCTCCTTTTGTCTCCATTGCGCATGGGCGTCGACTCCATCTTCGATTGTTTTTCCCCGCAGAGGGTGAGGTAGGAGTTGAATTGTAGTAATAGTGCCCATGCAATGGAGTGACTAAGTATGCACCTATTTAAGGTTGAGATGACACATATATAAATAATTGAAGGTAACTTCCAAACTGCTACAGGCTCCCGGGGAGGCGGGTGGGCACATGCGAATCTACTGCGACTGATGCCACGAACAGATGTACACTGGGTAAGTGACATTTTCAGTTCGATGGCATCTGTCGCTGTAGATACGCATGTTCTGCATAGACTAGTAAGCAGTTATTTCCCCAAAAGCGGTGGATCAGCCTGTAGGAGTGGAAGTAGTCTGAAATAATGTTCTTAATACAGCTTGACCTACTGTGGCTTGTTGTGCGGATAACACGTCTACACAGTAGTGCTTGGTGAATGTGTGAGGCGTAGACCATGTGGCTGCCTTACATATTTCTTGCATTGGGATGTTTCCTAGAAAGGCCATGGTAGCACCTTTCTTTCTGGTTGAGTGTGCCCTTGGTGTAATGGGCAGCTGTCGTTTAGCTTTAAGGTAGCAGATTTGGATGCATTTAACTATCCATCTGGCTATACCTTGTTTTGAAATTGGGTTTCCTGCATGAGGTTTTTGAAATGCAATAAAGAGTTGTTTAGTCTTTCTGATGTTTTTTGTTCTGTCAATGTAATACATCAATGCTCTTTTGACATCTAATGTATGTAGTGCCCTTTCAGCTACGGTATCTGGCTGTGGAAAGAACACTGGAAGTTCCACTGTTTGATTTAGATGGAACGGTGAAATAACCTTTGGCAAAAATTTAGGATTGGTCCTTAGGACGACTTTATTTTTGTGTAGTTGTATAAAAGGTTCCTGTATTGTAAACGCCTGAATCTCGCTTACTCTTCTTAGGGAAGTAATGGCGATGAGAAATGCCACCTTCCAGGTTAGGAACTGTATGTCGCAGGAGTGCATGGGTTCAAAAGGTGGACCCATAAGTCTAGTTAGGACAACATTTAGGTTCCATGAAGGAACAGGTAGTGTTCTTGGTGGTATAATTCTCCTAAGGCCCTCCATGAATGCTTTAATGACTGGTATCTTATATAGGGAAGTTGAATAGGTAGTCTGCAGGTATGCAGATATTGCTGCAAGGTGTATTTTAATGGAAGAGAAAGCTAGGTTAGATTTTTGTAAGTGAAGCAAGTAACCCACTACATGTTCTGGAGTTGTGTGTAATGGTTGTATTTGATTAATATGGCAGTAGCAAACAAACCTCTTCCATTTACTTGCATAGCAGTGCCTGGTGGATGGCCTTCTGGCTTGTTTTATGACTTCCATACATTCTTGGGTAAGTTGTAAGTGCCCGAATTCTAGGATTTCAGGAGCCAGATTGCTAGATTCAGCGATGCTGGATCTGGGTGTCTGATCTTTTGGTTGTGCTGTGTCAACAGATCTGGCCTGTTGGGCAATTTGATGCAGGGTACCACTGATAGGTCTAGCAGCGTTGTGTACCAGGGTTGCCTTGCCCACGTTGGTGCTATCAATATGAGTTTGAGTTTGCTTTGACTGAGTTTGTTTACCAGGTAAGGAAGGAGAGGGAGAGGAGGAAAAGCGTAAGCAAATATCCCTGACCAGTTCATCCATAGGGCATTGCCTTGGGATTGTTTGTGTGGGTATCTGGATGCGAAGTTTTGGCATTTTGCGTTCTCCCTTGTCGCAAACAAGTCTATCTGAGGTGTTCCCCAGAGTTTGAAATAAGTGTTTAGAATTTGGGGGTGAATTTCCCATTCGTGGACCTGTTGATCTCGAGAGAGATTGTCTGCGAGTTGATTTTGGATCCCTGGTATAAACTGTGCTATTAGGCGAATTTGGTTGTGAATTGCCCAATGCCAAATTTTTTGTGCTAGCAGGCTTAACTGCGTGGAGTGCGTCCCCCCCTGCTTGTTTAGATAATACATTGTTGTCATGTTGTCTGTTTTGACGAGAATGTATTTGTGAACTATTATTGGTTGGAAAGCTTTTAGTGCTTGAAAAACTGCTAGAAGTTCTAGGTGATTGATATGCAGTTTTGTTTGATGTACGTTCCATTGTCCTTGTATGCTGTGTTGATCGAGGTGTGCTCCCCACCCTGTCATGGAAGCATCTGTTGTTATTACGTATTGTGGCACTGGGTCTTGGAAAGGCCGCCCCTTGTTTAAATTTATGTTGTTCCACCACAGAAGCGAGAGGTAAGTTTGGCGGTCTATTAACACCAGATCTAGAAGGTGACCCTGTGCTTGAGACCACTGTGATGCTAGGCATTGTTGTAAGGGCCTCATGTGCAGTCTTGCGTTTGGGACAATGGCTATGCATGAAGACATCATGCCTAGGAGTTGTAATACCATCTTTGCCTGTATCTTTTGTGTTGGATACATGCGTTGTATGATGGTGTTGAAATTTAGAATTCTTTGTGGACTTGGAGTGGCTACTCCCTTTGATGTGTCTATTATGGCTCCTAGGTATTGTTGTACCTTGCGCGGCAGAATGTTGGATTTTGTAAAGTTGACGGTGAACCCGAGTTTGAAGAGGGTTTGTATGATCTGATTTGTGTGATTTGAGCACTGTATGAACGAATGGGCCTTGATTAGCCAGTCGTCCAAATATGGGAACACATGTATTTGCTGCCTTCTTATGTGTGCAGCGACTACCGCTAGACATTTGGTAAAGACTCTTGGTGCGGTTGTTAATCCGAAAGGCAGTACCTTGAATTGGTAATGTATTCCTTTGAATACAAACCTTAGGTATTTCCTGTGCGATGGGTGTATTGGTATATGGAAATAAGCATCCTTGAGGTCTAAAGTTGCCATGTAGTCGTGTAGTTTTAGCAATGGCAATACTTCTTGTAGTGTGACCATGTGGAAGTGGTCTGATTTGATGAAAGTGTTCACTACTCTGAGGTCTAGGATTGGTCTCAGTGTTTTGTCCTTCTTTGGTATCAGAAAGTACAGTGAGTAAACTCCTGTGTTTATTTGTGTGTTTGGCACTAATTCGATTGCATTCTTTTGCAATAGTGCCTGCACTTCTATCTCCAGGAGATTGGAATGGTGTGTTGTTAAATTTTGTGCTTTTGGTGGTATGTTTGGAGGGAATTGTAGAAATTCTATGCAATAACCATGTTGGATAATTGCTAGAACCCAAGTGTCTGTAGTGATTTTCTCCCATGCTTTGTAATAATGACCTATTCTTCCCCCCACTGGTGTTGTGTGGAGGGGGTGAGTGACATGTGAGTCACTGTTTAGTAGTAGGGGTTTTGGGGCTTTGAAATCTTCCTCTATTTCTAGGGAATTGCCCTCCTCTATATTGTCCCCGAAAACCTCCTCTATACTGTCCCTGGTAACTGGACGGTGTGGCTTGTAAGGCGCTGGCTTGTGTGCTTTGACCCCGAAACCCCCCTCGAAAGGGCGTTTTACGGAATGTGCTGTAATTCCCTCTGCTCTGCGGGGAGTAGAGTGCGCCCATGGCTTTGGCAGTGTCCGTATCTTTTTTGAGTTTCTCAATCGCTGTGTCCACTTCTGGACCGAACAGTTCTTTTTCATTAAAAGGCATATTGAGAACTGCTTGTTGAATCTCTGGTTTAAATCCAGACGTTCGGAGCCATGCATGCCTTCTGATAGTTACAGATGTATTAATTGTCCGTGCAGCTGTATCTGCAGCGTCCATGGAGGAGCGTATCTGGTTGTTGGAGATGGTCTGTCCCTCCTCAACCACTTGTTTTGCCCTATTTTGTAAGTCCTTGGGCAGATGTTCAATGAGATGTTGCATCTCGTCCCAGTGGGCTCTGTCATAGCGCGCAAGTAGTGCCTGGGAGTTCGCGATGCGCCACTGGTTTGCAGCTTGTGCTGCGACTCTTTTACCAGCTGCATCGAACTTGCGGCTTTCTTTATCTGGGGGTGGTGCATCTCCAGATGTGTGAGAGTTGGCCCTTTTCCTAGCTGCTCCTACAACGACAGAGTCTGGTGGCAGCTGTGTAGTGATGAAAACCGGGTCCGTAGGAGGCGCCTTATACTTTTTTTCCACCCTTGGTGTGATTGCCCTACTTTTGACCGGCTCCTTAAAGATGTCTTTTGCGTGCCGGAGCATACCAGGGAGCATAGGCAGGCTTTGGTATGAGCTGTGGGTGGAGGAGAGTGTGTTGAATAAGAAATCATCCTCGACCTGTTCTGAGTGGAGGCTTACGTTGTGAAATTGTGCTGCTCTAGCCACCACTTGAGAGTACGCGGTGCTGTCTTCTGGTGGAGATGGCTTTGTAGGGTATGCCTCCGGACTGTTATCTGACACTGGGGCGTCGTATAGGTCCTATGCGTCCTGATCTTGGTCACCCTGGCTCATGGTGGTGTGAGCTGGGGAGTGTGATGGAGTTTGTGCTGGTGAAACGTTAATCACGGGCGGAGGAGAAGGTGGTGGGGTAACTCTTTTCACCACTTTTGGTTGTGGTGTTTGTTCCGTCTGGAACTCCAACCTTCTCTTTCTCCTAATGGGGGGAAGGGTGCTTATTTTTCCTGTCCCCTGCTGAATGAAGATACGCTTTTGCGTATGGTCCACATCAGTTGCTTGTAGCTCTTCCTCAAACCTATGCTTCTGCATTTGGGAGGTTAGCGAGTGCTCTTCTGTATAAGAGCCTGAAGCTGGGTCGCTTGCAGTTTGTTTCGGCATCGAAACTTTGTCTGCGTGTTTTTTCGGCTCCGAGGTGACTTTTTTCCTTTTCGGGGCCGAAACCTCTCGGCGTCGATCTGTTTCGGTGCCGCTGTCTCGGCGTCGAGCCGTGTCCACACCGGCATCTCGGTGTCGAGGCTTGTCTCCAGCACTTTCTCGGTCCCGAGAAGGCTGCGTGCCGGTGTCTCGACCGGAGTCGGACGATCTCGGCACTGTTTGGGCCTTTTTCGGTGCCGACGGTCGGTCACCGAATTTATGGGTCGAGCCATGGCCTGGTGGCAGTGGCGTCCCCTGGGCCTTGTAAATGTTCCTCTGAGTGGATTTCGACGTCTTACTCACGGTTTGTGTATCGTCGAATCCTTCGGAGTCTGAGTCTTGGATCGAGAAGGTACCTTCCTCTTCCTGTTCCTCGAACTCCCGTTGGGCTGTCGGTGCGGACGCCATCTGAAGTCTTCTGGCTCGACGGTCTCGGAGTGTTTTTCGGGACCGGAACGCACGACAGGCCTCGCAGGTGTCTTCGCTGTGCTCAGGTGACAGGCACAGGTTGCAGACCAAGTGTTGGTCTGTGTAGGGGTATTTATTGTGGCATTTGGGGCAGAAACGGAACGGGGTCCGTTCCATCGGCGTTCTTCAGCACGCGGTCGGGCCGACCAGGCCCCGACGGAGGATCGAAAAACTACCCCGAAGGGCACCGGAGCTCTTCGATCTTCGATGCGGTGTGGAATCTAAGTACGCCGATCCCGAACGCAACAATACCGACGAAAATCTTCCGAAATTAGCTAATTTTCCGTTCCGAAACTCGGAGCGACAGGAACACGTCCGAACCCGATGGCGGAAAAAAAACAATCGAAGATGGAGTCGACGCCCATGCGCAATGGAGACAAAAGGAGGAGTCACTCGGTCCCGTGACTCGAAAGACTTCTTCGAAGAAAAACAACTTGTAACACTCCGGCCCAACACCAGATGGCGAGCTATTGCAGAACATGCGTATCTACAGCGACAGATGCCATCGAACATATGATACCTGGATAGTAGAAAGCAGGATATCCAGGAACAATTCTGAATTCTTACAGCAAACAAAGCAGGAAAGGAGGAGCTACACCAGATGACCGCAGAAAGGGACAGTGTGTATGGAAATTATCCAGAAGGGCATGCAGAACAAGCAACCCCAAAGGAACATCCAACAAAGACTGCAGAGACCTTAGGCCTACGGGCTACAAAGTCTATCAGTCCAGAACCACAGTACTTTCTTAAAAGTAATAACTGTAAGCAGAGTCAACAATCCAGGTCCCTTCGCTTAGAGTACCCAGAATTCTGAGCCAAAATCCCAATGCTAACCAGACCAGGCAATGTGCAACTAATAAAATCAGACCAGTGCAGACTGGATGCTGAGAACACAACCCATGACACCATCTAATTATAACTATAAAAGATAAGGTAGGGTAAGCTTAGCCTGACTGGTTTCTAGGCAACTTACAACAAGTGGTAATATTATCCCTATTTGATGAACTCATTTGCCGTCCCCAGAGTGATGAGAAGGTGGGAGGAACTTTCTGGATTAGAACCTGTACCCAACAAGTTACACAAAGTTTTAAGGAGAGGATGCCCCTCTGTAATGATATGTGGCTTTTGTCCACTGACTCCATGTTGCACTTAGTCTAGCAGCACACCGTAACATTAGTGACCACCAAATTCATTTTGCCTATTGACTTTCTTTAGCATTAGCCACTGCCACGTTAAAAGCTGCAAGTAGTTTTCAACATTGTACAATGTGCACATGTTTTCATTTTATGTGTACTTTCCCACCGAGGGCTTAGGCTGATAAGAATGTACTAAGACGGCAGGGTACGGTCTTGTTTTGAATTGGCACCTTGGGATTGTGGCCAAGTCCCGACGTGTTATTTTCAAAGCTGGCCTAAAGCAATCAGCATTTTTTGAATAAAGTGAGAGGAAAGTTCTAGAACTTTCCTCTCTTCTTTGTTCAAAGTGTAAGAGGCCGAGACCATATGGACTAGGGACAGAGAGTGATTGCAGATCCCAAGCATATCCAGGACGCTGGAGTGTGTCATCCTTCCCGTGAGGATAATTGATCTCTCTCCTCGATCGATTCTGGGATCTGGCAATCTGATGCTGAATAGGAGGGAGATGAAGCAGTGATGCCCTTGCCTCATGGTGATGCATATTTTGTAATTCATTATTTGCTTTGTGCTTTGCATTATACTATAGATACATATATTTTCTGTGTTTATTGCAGTGGAGAATCATTTGTACATGTTTCATTTCATTGCTGTGACCATTTTTAAACGTGTGCTTCCAGCATGCTAATCTCCTTTTAGGAACCTTGCGTAGTGAAATCATAAATGTCTTCTTTGGACTAAGAAGTGCATTCCATATATTTTTGTCAGTGCATAAGTGTTTCAGCTCTGTCATTAGTGAAGCAAAACACCCTCTTCCCTCAGCTTTCTTAGAGACCATTACAACAAAAAGGTGAGCTTGGAAAAGGTTAGCCAACAAGAAGCTAGTCAGCCCATGAGCTGTTCCTGAGTTGAAAGATATCAGAGTAAGTAGTAAATGGAAGACTTATTTATACACCTGAAAGTATACAAAATGTGCATACTATAAAGATGGAAGGTTTCTTTACAAATAAATAACATGTCAACAGAGTGAAGCCTACCAGAGCAAAAGACACTCTGAAACCGGCAATGCAAGGTCTGATAAATTTACAAAAGGGAAGACGTAGCCCAACGAAAAGAACACAAAGCATGGAGAAGGCAGGGGGAATACCAACCCTGACCCTTAAAGCCGTAACTCACATCCCTTCTGGACTTACAAAGCTGAGACAGGCCAAAAATTGTCACAGTCTTCCCCGCCCATCCCCAGACACAGCGATCTAGTAGTGAAGCATGGAAATCTCAGGAGAAACTATTACCCTAGTAAATAATGCGGGCTCCCAACGATTCCATGATCGATATAAAGATCTTGTGGTCTTTGCCCCTTTGTAGCCACATTGATAGGAGGCGCCTGAGGGGAAGAGCAGAAAGTGACTGAGGGAGGCCGGTTTTTGAGCTTTTGCAAGGCCATGTGGTATATGAAAAGAGGAGGACACACCTGAGATGTTAATACTAGGATGAAGAAGGTTGACAAAGTAATGATGAGTTACCTGTAAACAAAATAATGTGAAGATGCGTTACAACATGAAGCACTCAAATACTTTGAGGTCCAGGAGTACTACATAAAAATGTAAAATTATTATAGAGGAGACCCAGTTGCCCTTCAACCCTTAATATCAAAGTGAACACAGAGAAGAAAAACATTGATTTTTAAAGCTGACCTGTAAGGAAATGCCTCCTTGGCATGGTTACCCCCTGACTTTTTGCCTTTGCTGATGCCAAGTTATGATTTGAAAGTGTGCTGAGGCTTGCTAACCAGGCCCCAGCACCAGTGTTCTTTCCCTAAAACTGTACCTTTGTTTCCACAATTGGCACACCCTGGCATCCAGGTAAGTCCCTTGTAACTGGTACCCCTGGTACCAAGGGCCCTGATGCCAGGGAACGTCTCTAAGGGCTGCAGCATGTCTTATGCCGCCCTGGGGACCCCTCACTCAGCACAGACACACTGCATACCAGCTTGTGTGTGCTGGTGGGGAGAAAATGACTAAGTCGACATGGCACTCCCCTCAGGGTGCCATGCCAACCTCACACTGCCTATGGCATAGATAAGTCACCCCTCTAGCAGGACTTACAGCCCTAAGGCAGGGTGCACTATACCATAGGTGAGGGCATAGGTGCATGAGCACTATGCCACTACAGTGTCTAAGCAAAACGTTAGATATTGTAAGTGCAGGGCAGCCATAAGAGTATATGGTCTGGGAGTCTGTCATACACGAACTCCACAGCACCATAATGGCTACACTGAAAACTGGGAAGTTTGGTATCAAACTTCTCAGCACAATAAATGCACACTGATGTCAGTGTACATTTTATTGTGAAATACACCCCAGAGGGCATCTTAGAGATGCCCCCTGAAAACATACCCGACTTCCAGTGTGGACTCACTAGTTTTGCCAGCCTGCCACACACCAGACATGTTGCTGGCCACATGGGGAGAGGGCCTTTGTCACTCTGTGGCTAGTAACAAAGCCTTTACTGGGTGGAGGTGCTTCTCACCTCCCCCTGCAGGAACTGTAACACCTGGCGGTGAGCCTCAAAGGCTCACCCCCTTTGTTACAGCGCCACAGGGCACTCCAGCTAGTGGAGATGCCCGCCCCCTCCCGCCACGGGCCCACTTTTGGCGGCAAGGCCGGAGGAGATAATGAGAAAAACAAGGAGGAGTCACTGGCCAGTCAGGACAACCCCTAAGGTGTCCTGAGCTGAGGTGACTCTGACTTTTAGAAATCCTCCATCTTGCAGATGGAGGATTTCCCCAATAGGATTAGGGATGTCCCCCCTCCCCTCAGGGAGGAGGCACAAAGAGGGTGTAGCCAACCTCAGGCCTAGTAGCCATTGGCTCCTAACCCCCCAGACCTAAACACACCCCTAAATTTAGTATTTAGGGGCCCCCAGAACCAAGCAAGATAGATTCCTGCAACCTAAGACGAAGAAGGACTGCTGACCTGAAAGCCCTCCAGAGAAGACGGAGACACCAACTGCTTTGACCCCAGCCCTACCGGCCTGTCTCCCCACTTCAAGAAAAACTGCAACAGCGATGTGTTCCCCAGGTTCCAGCGACCTCTGAAGCCTCAGAGGACTACCCTGCATCTAAAAGGACCAAGAACTCCAGAGGACAGCGGCTCTGCTCCAAAGAAGAAACAACTTTGCAACAAAGAAACAACTTTTAAAGGACTACACGTTTCCCGCCGGAAGCGTGAGGCTTTCCACTCTGCACCTGACGCCCCCGGCTCGACCTGCGGAGAAACAACACTACAGGGAGGACTCCCCGGTGACTGCGACCCTGTGAGTAGCCAGAGTTGACCCCCCCGAGCCCCCCCAGCGACGCCTGCAGAGGGAATCCAGAGGCTCCCCCTGACCGCAACTGCCTGCTTCTAAGAACCCGACGCCTGGTAAAGACACTGCACCCGCAGCCCCCAGGACCTGAAGGATCCGACCTCCAGTGCAGGAGCGACCCCCAGGTGGCCCTCTCCCTTGCCCAGGTGGTGGCTACCCCGAGGAGCCCCCCCCCCCCTTGCCTGCCTGCTTCGCTGAAGAGACCCCTGGGTCTCCCATTGAACTCCATTGCAAACCCGACGCCTAGTTGCACTCTGCACCTGGCCGCCCCCGTGCCACTGAGGGTGTAGCTTTTGTGCTGACTTGTGTCTCCCCCGGAGCCCTACAAAACCCCCCTGGTCTTCCCTCCGAAGTCGCGGGTACCTACCTGCTGGCAGACTAGAACCGGGGCACCCCCTTCTCCACTGAAGCCTATGCGTTTTGGGCACCACTTTGACCTCTGCACCTGACTGGCCCTGAGCTGCTGGTGTGGTAACTTTGGGGTTGCCCTGAATCCCCAACGGTGGGCTACCTTGGACCCAACTGTGAACCCTGTAGGTGGTTTACTTACCTGCAAAACTAACAAATACTTACCTCCCCCAGGAACTGTTGAAATTTGCACTGTGTCTAGTTTTAAAATAGCTTATTGCCATTTTTGTGAAAACTGTACATGCTATTTTGCTGATTCAAAGTTCCTATGATGCCTAAGTGAAATACCTTTCATTTGAAGTATTGATTGTAAATCCTGAACCTGTGGTTCTTAAAATAAACTAAGAAAATATATTTTTCTATATAAAAACCTATTGGCCTGGAATTGTCTTTGAGTGTGTGTTCCTCATTTATTGCCTGTGTGCATACAACAAATGCTTAACACTACCCTCTGATAAGCCTACTGCTCGACCACACTACCACAAAATAGAGCATTAGAATTATCTCTTTTTGCTACTATCTTACCTCTAAGGGGAACCCTTGGACTCTGTGCATGCTATTTCTTACTTTGAAGTAGTACATACGGAGCAAACTTCCTACATGACCACTCACCTCTTTAAAGAGTAGTACATCTCAACACTATAGAACTTCCCTCCTATACTCCTTAATACTGTGAGCGATTCAACAGTTTAAAATCACAGCCCTTATCCTGTACAGCACTCCCTTGTACCTAGCTAGATTCAAGCCTCGTATAAAATACCATACTATATACTAAAAATATTTCACACTTGGCATGCTGGGTGCACTCAGGTGAGAGAAGGTGTTACAGGGAGAGTTACTCACTCACAAATTGCAAAAGGGATCCGGTTACCCAGATGTCCTTTCTCCAACACAAAGAGGCAGCATAAGCATTGGATTGGGTGTGGTGATGGCTCATAATTCTCTGCACCAGAGAGCGTGAACACCAGGGGCAGTTTCTCTTTTCAGGCCGTAGGGGCTGCACCCCTCTGGAATTCCTACACATTCAATTTGTTTTGAGAAACAATCATATCTCTAAACAAATAGATGCATTGAAGTTTGAGCTGTCTGTCCCAGGCTGCCTGCGTCGCCTTGCTTTGAAGCACGAGACAGAAGCTAGGCAGTAAATCAACTTTCTACACTGTGATGCATGATGCAGGGCTGACTGCTTTAAAGCCCTTCATTTTTATTGTGGGCTACAGTAGTATCCACTACAGGCCAGTGACGCTTTTAGCGTCATGATTTTGGGCGTCTGAGTCTTCATCCCTGCGTGAGAGCAGCCATCTGTCATTAACAGGCATAGATCCCACCCTTTCCCCATTGGTCATGCAGTAGGAATGGATGCAAGCATGTATGATTAAGGACCATATGTACGAACACTTTTTTCCCATAGACACAGAATGGGTAAAAACCTTTGCTACATCTGGCCCTTAGTGCCTTGTCTTCTGTAACGGTAAGTTTCATAATGCTAATCTTGTATTATTTTTATTGAACTGAGACCCCCTGTCACGCTAACCTCCCCCATGTGACACGCCCAGGCCCTGGCTACAGATCGCTGGCTCTGTTAGAAGTGGAGCTGCTGTATTTGTTCCTCATGAAACTGTTCCAAAAGCAGGGTACTTGTTCCTTTGCGAAATTGATCCAAACATCCGAGTCAAGCGCAAGTGGAGAAATGCATGATTACAGTAAAGGCAGTTATCTGCTGTATGGCGTTAAAACTGGTCCCATCTTCATGCCTTTAACATTAATGCCACAGACATTGTTTGATATGTGAATCATGAATGTTAAAATGTGTGTCAGCCATTTAGTTCCTCTTATTTCACCTTTTACTTAATGTTGCATTCCCCAAGAGACTTCGCTGTTTCATAATGCTGTGTTTCTCTGCATTGTGTTACTCCTGCACAGTGCATACTTTCACTCGTGCCAGGTGTTTATGAGGGGCTTTGATTGAGAGTGCTGGTGCTGAGGCTGAAGGCAAAGCAAAGTGCTTGACAGTGGGTTGGTCTCTCTGCAGAGCACACAGACCAATGGTCATGTATTCCAGCTGCAAATTAAATTTACAGTATAAATATGTGTGAAGGGGTGTGTAGAGGTCAAAATATTTAGAAGGCAAATGCAAAATTAAATACATGTGCTTAGATGTGAATGAGTGTAGTGTACGTTTGGCGTTGTAAAATAAGGGAGATGCAAGGGAGTGAATTCAGGGGAGAGGGAAAAGAGGGCGCTGAAGAGGAAAGAGAGAAGGTTGAAAATGTGCAGATGGATGAGATATGAAGAGAAAAGGGCATACGTATCTAACTTAAAGGACACATAACTGAAGGCCACACTCCTTCCATAGGCCTCAATTATATTTACTTCGCAGTCTCACAATTTCAGAATCTAAACATTTTCAATGTTAATTATTTATAGCTAATCATTGTTGTTACTCATTTTTCTTAAACAGCTAACAACCATTGACAAAGCCATTAGTACTGTCAGCCTTTAGATATATGTCAGTTCTTGTGTTTTATTCCTGGATGCAATAATATCCCAGAGAGAAACCAAAATACAGGCTAGGTGGCACACTATGGAAATCACAGACATTTATTTTACATGTTCCCTTTTAGAGGGCCCCCACTTTTTTTCATCCCACTTAAAGATCTGTCTGCAAATATTTCTGTATCATTGATTGCAGCCAGCAGCTGTGGGTGCTTCCTGATGCCTGCTTAGAGCATTTTCTTCCAGATTTGATGATGCATGCAGTGCAGGGCACTGGGCAAGCACACACTCTAAAGGGCCTGAAGGTGTCGCGCTATAGAATTTACACATTAAAGTAACTGTTGAATCTATTAATGCATTAAGATATGGGTCACTTTTTAATGTGTTTAGTATTTCAATATGTTCCCACTGCTTTATAAACCTTGCTTTCTCACTAAATTAATTTGCTTTCAACACCATGTGTCAATCTTTTTTCAATTTTTTCTTGGGAGGAGAACTCGCCTTGGATCACACTTTTGTCCATTAAGCTTGCTGGCCTCACTTGCTACATACAAGTTATACCTAACTTTTATGCCCCACCACTTTGAAATGTCATCAGCCCCCACTGGTGAACACACATATTAAATTGAAACTTACTCTTCTTCCCTTTCACTCTTCTCCCGTTTAGCCCCCCATCCAGTCCAGTTTTTAAGATATGCTTTTACCAGTGTGAAAGGCCTCCTTACCTTCTTCCAGCATCAGTGTAGTATCTGCAGTGTCGCTTGCAACCAAGTTCAGGGTGATCTCCTGCTGACCTAAAGAAAAGATAGAGAGGTGACATGAACGACCGGTTTCACTAGCACAAGGCTACTGTGCTCCTTCCAGGCACCAAGGCCTTCTGGTGCACTGGAAGTGAGATTAGCAGGTAACTTCATGTCAACAGGCCAGACAGGCCTGACCAGGCCATAGGTGTTGTTGAACCAGGGGCTGGTTTCACTACTGGTGGGGCCGATTTTGTTGCTGGGGGCCAGCTGCGTTTCCTGCCTGCAGAACAAATGGGTTTATAGTGTGCAGGTCAGACCACCCTCTCTTAAAAGTCATTTCATTTTGCATTTGGTCGGTTCCTGTCTCCTGCAGGGTCATCATGAGCAGCAATGACCTTAAAGGCTTTAGGGGTAAAGGGGTGATGGGTTCTGCTTTTGCTTGGCTCAGAGAGGAAAGGAGGCACTGTGAAAAAAGTAATTTCCTAGGATCACACAATGTGGTCAACTAGAAGCCGGGACTGATGCAGGGTTTCCTGATTTTACCTTGCACAATTCGACCATTACTTAGTTAATTTTTTCTGTCTCCAGTTTCACAACACAGCTTAGTGGTTTGTATTTAACTCTTTGAGATGCTAAAACAGCACTTTGTGTTAAATATACCTGGGCCATGCATTTTTCTCAATGGTAGGTATTTGCAGTGCTTGGGGTATGGGACGTTTTAATGCAGAAACCAAAATGAAAACTAGAACACCCAATCTTAGTCAGTGCACAGGGACGATTTGCTTCACATAGCTATAAGTCTTTATTCACTGTCATCCATTCTTGAATTAATTTATCCCATTGAGTCATGCAGCCATGTCTCCAGTCTCCATCCATCAAGTCAGTGATTGGATCAGGTTCTATACTGAAAAATATGTCATAAAATGCACCATATTAGCAATTTTCTTGGGGGGGAGAACCACCCCTGCCCCACCAGCCCCTCTTGCCATGGTCAAGCTCGCTCACCCATAGCATGCAGTATGAGGGCTGGTCTGACAAAATTTGTCGGGCTGCTTTTGATTCCCAACCCAGCAAAGCATATCATCACAGTCCTGAGCTTTTATTAAACAACCCAATAGATACTGGGCTCTGTGGTCCAAGTTTGCCTCAACTAATTCAGTTGAACTACAGATCTAGATTACAGTGGATTATTGGAATGTTAGAAAGACAGAACTGGAATTTAGTGCCAGGGGTGACATGGACTCATCAAGTAACCTACACTGGAAGAGCCACACCAGGTTCTATAGCTCTGTGGCTCAGACTTCCTCAAGAGGCTGCTCCAGTAAGCATGCCCCGAAAGTTTAATTTCAACCTCTGATCATATTATCTTTAACATTCCCTTTGAAATATCAGTGTGCTTAGATCCCCTAAAAAACAGGTTTAGTCAGAAAAGAAAAACCTTGCTTACATTTGATTTTTTAAGACTAACGTGTGGTATAGATTTCTATGATATGTGTAATCTTGCCATCTAGTGGTAAGTATCTCCCTGTAGTCCAGGGAGGGCATTCAGATTGTGGTCAGGAACGAGGGCGTTTGCTATAATAATCAAGGGAGTAGCCAGAAAAATAAACAACTTCCCAATTTAAAACATTAAAATTATGCTGTGGGAGCAAGAGAAGTGAGCATTCAAATCAAGTAACCCTAACGTTTCCTGTGAGAGTTTCTTTCTTTGCTCTATTCTTTTTTTCTTTGTGTCACAGTGTGACTCATTTTTTGCCTCGTTTGTTTTCTTTCCATCTTTTTTCCATTTAATTCCTCCATTGCATTTGTTTTACTATTGTTCCTTCTACATTTCTTTACTTCTTTCATTACTTCTTAATTTTTATCTTTTTTTATATCTGTCCTTCCGTCTACCCTATATCTCCTCTCTTTACTTCTTTCTTTCAAAGCTTTTGTTTCTGTGTTTTGTTGTTTCCAGATTTTCCTTTCATTCCATCGTTCTTACTCCTTCCGTCACTCCATTTTTCTTAATCTTTCTGTTCTCCATTGTCCTACTTTACAGCTTTCTTTCCTCCTTTTAGAACGTTTCCTGCCGTCTCTATTGCTCCTTCTTTCTGTCAGTTGTTAGGGCTCTCATAGAGACATGATATGTCTCATCTGTGCGTTAGAACATGCCCACCTCTTGCAATTTCTTCCTTTGTGTGCCCTTTCGAAAAAATACTTGTTTTTCTGGGGGCAGTTGCTTACATTTTTCCCGCATTTTGGGTGTGATGCTCACGCCCATGGAACTGGCCCAGTTACTTATAGCCTTTCACTTCTGGGCCATTTGTCTTTCGTTCGTGCAACGTTTTTTTTTGTTTGTTTTGCAGTGCAGTGCAGCTCAGCCTCGATGGGCAGCAAAAGTAAGTGCTGTAAAACCTTGCGATACTGCGATTTTTATATATACCCGATTTTCAACAAGGCAGACAAAATGCCTTCATTTTTCTTTGCAAATGTTTTCCATAGCACTAAAAACCACAAACCGGTATACAGGTTTGTTTGTTCTTGTTCCATTAAAAACTTACTATATGCTGCTTCATGCTGTAGCGAATAGAAGGTCTAATTCGCCGCAAATCCATAATGAGACATCACGACTCAATGCCGATTAGTTGCTGTTCGATGCCACTTGCGCACCATATGTGGCAGGTACCCGGTATCATTACAATTTCTACATCTCTGCCAGCACGTTTTCATCCATTTGAGATGCAATTTTGTAAAATAATTAAATGAACTGGAGAGAAATGTGTTGTGTAGGAAAACGTTTTGAAAGCTAGTTTAAACAAAATTGGGTAATCTACTTGTAGGAAGCAGGCCTGGTGTGCAGGGAGCACCTATGGTGTTATCACCTTATACCAGGTCTGGGTATCCCCTATTAGTGAGGTGTAGGCAGTGTCTAGGAAGCCAGGCTCTCTAGAGGTAGCTGTGGATGAGCAGTCAAGACTTATTGAGGAGACATGCAAAGCTTATGCAATACCACTATAATCACACAACACTTACACACATGAAAAGAATCACACAGTGTTACAAAAATAAAGGTACTTTATTATAGTAACACAAATATTAAAATACTGTACAGGCAATACCCCAACTGGAGGTAAGTAAACACACTATTATATACACATTAGAAATCAGTAAATAGCATAGAAAGCAATAGGCATTGGTAAAAGCAATAGCAAATAGTGAGGGCCCTAGGGGAGGGCCAAACCGTATACTAAAAAAGTGGAATGTGAAAGGCAGTCTCCCGCTCAAAGAATGGGAATCAGCAGAGGGGAGCTGGAGGAACTAGGAACCCCAGAAGGTGAGTACCAGAGTGAACCCCAGCTAACAGGAGACAAGAGGTAAATACCTAGTTTTCCCCCAAACCAGCAGGACTTTGGAGAAGGATTATGCAAGACCCAACCAGGACTGGAAGAACCCAAAGCTGGATCCTGACAGAAAAGGACCTGCAAAGGAAGGGGACCAAGTCCAGTTTGTAATAGTGTCTGCTTGTAGCAGGAGCCACTACCCACCCTTCTGTGGATTCACAACCAGGTCGACGGTGGACTTAGAAGGTCCGCAATGCAGCACAGGAGCCAAAGAGTAGTCCCAGGTGTGATGCAAGTGATGTCCCACTTCAGCGGTCGAGATGCAGTCGGTCAGTGGTGCTGGAAAACCACCAACAAGCCTTGGCCAATGCAGGAGTCAGAGAAGAAGGTTTAGCAAGGCTGAAGAGGACCAGCAAGGTCCAGGGGACTCGACCCAAGGAAGGGAGTCTGGGGTGACACTCAGCAGCTGGGAGAGTCTCCAGAAGAGGATGCATTACCCACAGGCAACCTACTGGCTGCAGGCACAGGAGTCGCAGTGAGGCCCACTCAGCACACCTGAAGAGGAGTCCCACGTCGCTGGAGCAGCAGGCAGGAGACTGTGCTTTGCAGGAAGGAGTGCTGGGGTCTGGGGCTACATGGAGCCTGAGGATCCCTTGGAGGAGAAACTAACAAGCCTTAATACCTGCAAGAGTCACAGTGCACAGGGGTACTGTCCTGCAAGGAACGGCAAGGGCTTACCATCTCCCAAGTTGGACAGCTGGTAGAGAGGACCAAGGGGACCACTCCAGACCACCACCTGTGATGCAGAATCCATGCAATTCCGGTGGAGAGCAGATCCATGCAGCCACTCGCCATTGCAGTTGGTGCCTGAAGATGCAGGGGAGTGACTCATTCACTCCAAGGAAGATTCCTTCTTGCTTCTTGTGCAGGCTTAAGACTCGTCGCCCTCAGAAGATGCACACCTGGGGAAATGTTGCAGTTGCTGGAAGGAGTGGAGAAACAAAGTTGCAGATCAGAGTCGTCTCTGTAGTTGCAGATTGTCGGTTCCTGAAAGTCTCAGTGGCCAGAAGAAGTAAACAATGCAGAGGAGTCCTGCCGGAATCTGGCACACAAATCTGAGGACCCACTGAAGAGGGGGACCCTAAATAGCCCAGGAAGGGGGGTTGGTCACCTAGCAGTGTGACCACCTATCAGGAGGGGGCTGTGACGTTACCTACCTGACCTGGCCACTCAGATGCTCCCTGCCCACCTTGGATTCAAGATGACAGTCAAGTGGCCACCTGGAGGAGCTCTGGACGATGGACAAGGGAGTGGTCACTCACCTTCCCTTTGGCCAATTTTGCGCCAGTGCAAGGACCGGGGGTTCCTGCACTGGTGCAAACCGGTTTATGCAAATAGGGCCCCAGATGTGCCCTTCAAAGCATACTGGTGGCTTGGAGAGGCTACCCCTCCCAAGCCAAGTAACACCTATTTCCAAGGGAGACAGGGTTACCTCCTTCTCCCACAGGAAATCCTTTTTTTGCCTTTCTTTCCTCTGCCTCATCTGGTCAAGCAGCAGGAGGGCAGAAACCTGGCTGACGGGTGGCAGAAGCATGGGCTGCCCAGGAAATGCCAGAAGATTAGTAGGAGCAATGCTGGGAGTCCTCTAAGGAGCCCCCAGAGTGCATGTAATCATAAACCAATACTCGCAACAGTATTGGGGTATGATTCCGACATGTTTGGTACCAAATATGCGCAGGTTCGGAGTTACCATTATGTGGCTGGACCTGTGTCCAGTACACGGGTAAAATGGCTTCCCCGCACTTACGACGTCCAATGTAATGGAGCTGGAGTTCATAGGGCACCTCTGCTCATGCATGGGTGCCCTCACACACAGGTACCTGCCCCCTGCCCTCTGGACTAGGACCGCCTACCATAGGGGTGACTTACAGTGACCTGGTGCAGTGACCTATAGTGAAAGGGTGCATGCACCTTTTCATACAGGCTGCAAAGGCAAGCCTGCATACACATTTTGCATGGGCTTCCATAGGTGGCACAGTATATGCTGCAGCCCATGGGGAGCCTCAGGTGCCCCAATGCCCTGGGTACCCAAGTACCATATACTAGGGACTTACATGGGGGCACCGGTATGCCAATTTTATTGTGTCCAAAGTCCTAAGCAACTAAATTTGGAGGGAGGGAGCACAATCACTGGGGTTCTGGTTTGCAGGATCCCAGTGAGAACAGTCAAAACATACTGACAGCAGGCAAAAAGTGGGGGTAACCATGCCTAAAAGAGGGTACTTTCCTACACTACTAACATTTAGAGTTAGGTGACTGCATATACCCCTACTCCAAATCTACAGTTTTTGCTATACTATCTACACGTCCTTCTACAAAACGAAAATATGCAGTTTTTTTTCTTCCTAAAAGCAGTTCAACATAATGGGTAGAAATATTTTTCTCAAAAAAGCACTCAGTTTTTGTATCACCTCAGCTCTATATGATTTTCTCGGAGTATGCCTCCCTGCTTTTATAAACCACCCTGGGGTATCCCTTTATAAACCACATTCATCTCTCCCTGATTCAGTCTAATACTTGGTTCCAGGAAGTGGAAAAAAACTACAAATCCCAACATGCATGACATTGTGAAATGAACACAGGGGGGTCAGAACGGGACTTCTCTTGCAATTAAAATTGTGTCATCTGCTAATGACAGCTAGACATATGTTTTTTAAATTCTCGGTGGCATGTTTTATTAACGCACTCAGTTTCTTATGTAAAATTCTTCACGTGCTTAAGTGTAAAATGCTGACCTGCTAAACATATGGGGCTGGAACGGCTCGGCAACCATATCCCAGACTTCAAACAAACCAAGAAACAGGACCCTATTGCCGGAGGTGGCAACTTCATTCCAGGCCTCTTTAAAAACCTGACGCTAGGCAACTGCCATCATCCGACAGGATCAATCAAAGGCATCAATCACAGACCAGGAGGCAGAGGTGAACTGAACAGTATACAAGTGCATTGCACAATCCTCAGAAATAGCAACACTGACTTGTTTGTGATTGTGTGAGCATGGCAGTGTAGAACACTGAGAGGACTGCATGTCTTGATACTTGATCTAAAGCCCTTATGCACACAAAGCATCCCGTGCCACACAAAAGGAATGATAATATGCTGGGCAACTTGAAGTGGTTTTTGCAGGTGTAAAGGGCTAAGTGTGGTTTTATATGGCTTCACGCTGTACTCAATAAGTTACGTTCTAAAGCTTCCCCTATTAACCATGCGGAATACATGCTCAGTGTGTGGTAAAGCATTAAAATGTACATTTTCATTTTGTTTCCGATCAGCTTCAGCTTCACCCGTCCCTTACTCTCCCTGTGCTGTCCCACCCACCTCTTTAGCCCCTTCCACACCACTACTTGCCCGCTCTCACCACCTCCCCTCCGAGGTCGCTGCTTGCTTTAATGTACATTGATAAAACGCAAAGTAGGTATTGAAGCGCTTTACATGAACACCAGTTGCATTACACAAGGTCACATTTATTTTCTACGCACAGCATAACACAACATACCATAACATAACACAACATAGCATAACATAACACAGCATAACAGAAGCTGGCCAGGTGTGTGGTGGGTACCTAAGATACTTACACCTTATACCAGGTATCCCCTATTAATGTAATGTAGGCAGTGTCTAGAAGCCAGGCTCTATAGAGGTAGCTGTGGATGAGCAGCCAAGGCTTATCTAGGAGATATGCAAAGCTCTTGCAGTACCACTGTAGTCACACAGCACTTACACACCTGAAAGAATACACTCAGTGTTACATAAATGAAGGTACTTTATTTTAGTGACACAATTACCAAAAAGTACTAGAGAGACAACTCTCCGATAGGAGGTATGTAACACACTAGATATGTAAACTAATAATCAGAAATAGGCATAAATAGTGATAGAAATCAGTGCAATAGCAAATAGACAATAGTGACCCGAGGGGGAGCCCAAACCATAGACACAAAAAATGGAATGCGGATGCAGGACCCCCAACTAGGTAAGTGGAATGTGTAGAGGGGAGCTGGAGGAACTAGGAAACCCTAAAGGTAAGTACCACATTGCCCTCCAGCGACCAGGAAGAAAGGAGTAAGTTACTAGATTTTCCCCAAACCACCCAAAAGGACTAAAAAGAAGACAATGCAAAACCCAGATGAGACTACAAGAAACCAGCAGTAGATTCCTGAAGAGGAAGACCTGTGGAAGAAGGGGACCAACTCCAGAAGTCACAGGAGTGTCCGGTGGTGGCAGGAGCCAATGCCCACCCATCTGTGGTTGCAGGAGTTGGTTGACTGTAGGACGAAGACGGTCAGCAATCCAGCCGTGGAGTCGATGAAGAGTTCCTGGAGGATGCGGTCGATGTCCCACACCGGATGGAAGATTGCAGTCTGTTACAGTTCTGTCTGTGATGTGGAAAAGCCACCAACAAGCCTTGGCAAAGGCAGAAGTCACAGTGGACCAAAGGTGGAGCTGCCAGGGACCAGTAAGGCCCAGGAGTACTCAACTCACAAGGGGGGCCTTGAGGGTGGGACCCTCAGGCAGGCAGAGAGTCCACAGAAGAAAAGGCAGCCCACACAGGAGACCCACTGGACGAGGAACCAGGAGTCACAGAGGAGCCCACGCAGCACATCTGGAGAAGCACGCAGAGGGCTGTGCGTTGCTGGGAAGAGTGCTGGGCCTGGGGCTACATGGAGCCTGAAGATCCCTTGGAAATGCCAACAAGCCTTGGTAGCTGCAAGAGAGGCACGCATGGGGGTACCAACCTGCATGGGAAGACAGGGGCTTACCTCCACTAAAGTTGGAGAGCAGCAGAGGACCAAAGGGACTACTCTGGACCACCACACGTGATGAAGGATCCACACAGCTCAGGATGAGACAAGATCCATGCAGCCGGTCATCATTGCAGTTGGTGCATGCGTATGCTAGGGAGTGACTCCTTCACTCAAAGGGAGATTCCTTCTTCCTTCTCGTGCAGACTGAAGATTTGCCGCCCTCAGAGGATGCATAGCTGGGGAAATGTTGCAGAAGCAGGAAGGAGCCGTGGAAACAATGTTGCAAGCAAAGTCTTTATTGTGGATGCAGATTGTCAGTTCCTGGAGGGCCCAGCCGCAGTTCCAGTGGCTAAAAGTCGAAGAAGATGTTGCAGAGGAGTCCTGCTGGAATCCTGCTGGCCGAATCTGAGGACCCACCCAATAGAGAGACAACCCTAAATAGCCCTGAAAGGGGGATTGGTCCCCTAGCCAGGTGACCACCTATCAGGAGGGGGCTCTGAGCACCTGCCCACCTTGGATTCAAGATGGCAGAATCAAGGGACCCTCTAGAGGAGCTCTGGGCCGGTGGTGATGAACAGGGGAGTGGTCACTCTCTTTTCCATTGTCCAGTTTCAAGCCAGAGCAGAGTCTATGGTTCCCTGAACCAATGTAGGCTGATTTATGCATGGAGGGCACCAAATGTGCCCTTAAAAAGCATACCAGTGGCTTGGGAAGCATGTAACACCTATTTCCAAAGGGAGAGGGTATTACCACCCCTCCCCTTCCAAGGAAATCCTTTGTTCTGCCTTCCTGGGCTTGAGCTGTTCAAGCAGTGGGAGAGCAGAAACCTGTCTGAAGGGTGGCAGCAGCCTGGGTTGCCTGGAAAACCCCAGAAGGCTGGTAGAAGCAATGCTGGGAGTCCTCTAAGGAGCTCCCAGAGTACACTGAATCATACTTCCAATACTGGCAACAGTATTGGGGTATGATTCCGACATGTTTGATACCAAAACTGCCCAGGTTCCGAGTTACCATTATGTAGCTGGACATAGGTCACTACCTATGCCCAGTACACGCATAAAATGGTGTCCCCCCACTCACAAAGTCCAGGAAAATGGAGCTGGAGTTCGTGGGGGCACCGCTGCTAGTGCAGGGGTGCCCTCACAAATAGGTACTTGCCCTCTGCCCCCTGGGCTAGGAGGGCCTACCATAAGGGTGACTTACAGTGATCTGGTGCAGTGACCTGTAGTGAAAAGCTGCATGCACCTTTTCATGCAGGCTGCAATGGCAGGCCTTCATTCACATTTTACATGGGCTCCCTATGGGTGGCATAATACATGCTGCAGCCCATGAGGATCCCCTGGTGCCCCAATGCCCTGGGTACTACATACTAGGGACTTACAAGGGGGTGACAGTATGCCAAATGTGGGGTGTGTGTTGTTCAGTCAACCAAATTAACAGGGATTGAGCATAATCATTGGGGTCCTGATTAGCAGGATCCCAGTGAACATAATCAAAAACACTGACAACAGGCAGAAACATGGGGTAACCATGCCAAGAAAGAGGGTACTTTCCTACAATAACACATCATAACACAATATAGCACAGCATAACATAACACAACCTAGCATAGCATGACGTAACACAACATAGCATTACACAACATAACACAGCATAGCATAACATAAAACAACATAGCATTACACAACATAACACAGTATAGCATAACACAACACGATATAGCATAACACAAAATAGCATGGCGTAACATAACACAACATAACCCACATAATTCCATGGTACACCACATACATCCACTCCATTCCACACCAAAACACATGGGTAAAAAACAATACAATTTAAAACATTTAAAATTAAAATTTAAAAATGGCTCTAACAGAGACCGATTGCATTGCAAATACTTGTTTTAATCTTTCTGCTGTCCTTTATTTCCACCTTCTTCCTTGTCTATGTCATCTTTCATTTCCTGTTGTTCCTTTTTACTTTAAATCTTTCCTTATTTATTCCTTTGTATTTTTTCTTTGCTTCTGTCTTTCCTTCTCTTCTTCTCTTTGTTTCCCTGAAACTCTCTTCATTTGCGCCTTTCACTTGTTTTTTTCGAATGTTTAATATTTCTTCTACTCTTTCTTTATTTTTTACAGTGTTTGTCTTCTTAGGAACCCATGTGTGACACCATTTAGTTCTGTTGTGCTTTTCATCTGCAGAATATTTATGACCCTCTGAGCAGAGATCTTGTAGTCACCAGTCAAACCCAAGGAGCTCCGTAAAGAACGATCAAATCATGTACTGTGACAGAAGGGCTGTGGCCCAAAGGAAAATCCCTATGCCCACTGTAGCTGCTAAAGTCTATAGTTCACCCTGCCTTGGTCACAGTCCTTCTCTTCGGGCGGTGTCTTAGCTGGTTCCTAACTGCGTCTGGTAGTGGTGGTTGCTCTTCTGATGGCGTCTTTCATGTTTTTGAAGCGTGTCTGGTGCTGGGGTGCTGGGGGTGGCTGCTCTTCAGAGGGCGACACCCCACGTTCCTAACCACGTCTGTAGCCCCAGTGCTCTTCCTTTACATGGTTCCCATCCCTTCCCATACACTTGCCACAAGAAGGACACCTGTCAGATTCCAATCAGGTCACAAGTAGTGCTGTAGTGTACCAAATATTCTGACTTGTCCACACCACTATCCAGGGCTTAAATGACAACTCCTGTTCGCCACATCTGCTCGTTTGGTTTGACATCACACTACTGTGCCGAAGAAACATAGATCATTGTGCGAGTAAAGAGCCCCACTAAGATAGATGCCCAACCGAGAGGCACGTCTGCACAAAGTCAATATATCAATGATTGAAAACCATCTCAAACTTCATCAAGACAAGACACACCACAGCATCACGGATGAACCCCCTTGACTCAATGTTCTAATTAGGAGGAGCTGCGTTAAATACCCCAATGTTTGCAGATATCCTGCCACCAGTGTCATTACTGGTGCACCACTCTAGTTCTATTTTGGTCTTTGTGTGAGTGGCCTTGATATCCCTGGTCTGAAAATTACAATTTCCCCTGGTTCTGCATAATAGCCGAGGAAGAGTAGCAATGACATGGACACTGCTGGTGTTTGCTGCATCATGGCCAAGAGAAGTTTTGAGTTTGGGTTTATGTACAGGAAGTGGCTTTGAATGAGCATATTACACACTGAAATGGTGTCTGCTGTCAAGGACCATTATTGCACTTCCTCCTTCTCACAGAGTGAGGGCACTCTACAGTCATGTCACATTCTGCTGGAGTCAGAAAGATCCTTCTCAGCAATATCTTTATCTTGAACATCATCTCCATTTTCCTCTGTGCATGTCCTTTTGCGCAGGTTATGCAGGTTTCCAAGTATGCCTCTTTACCTCTCATAGAGGGAGGGCACTCTACAGTCAAGTCACATTCTGCTGGAGTCAGAAAGATCCTTCTCAGCAATATCTTTATCTTGAGCATCATCTCCATTTTCCTCTGTGCATGTCCTTTTGCGCAGGTAATGAAGGTTTCCGAGTATGCCCTTTGATGCAAGGACTGATGTTTGCTATAGGAGTAGTATGTCAGCCAGGAATTCCCTAGCACTTCATATTTTTAACCCATTTGAGTCCTCCATGCATTTACTCACTGTGATGTCCAGGGGGCATCAAAAGTGTACCCCCCTTTGGGAGGGTTTCTACTGTCTCCTGTATCCTGGCTATGAGAAACAGACAGTGGCAACAACATAAAATTCTAATCATGGACACGTCTTGGCAACCAGCTCTCCTTGTGTCAAGTACTTTTTTTTTTCGTAACTTTTTTTTCATTTAACAAAGAGGGTACAACATCATTGCAGGACAAGTAATTGCATACACTACATTTCATGACTAAGGCCCTCATTATGAACACGGCGGTCGAAACTGCTGTGTTCATGCTGGCGGTCAAACCACTGACCGCCAGCGTCCCTGGATCCCCGCCAGCCGTATAATGTACATTCCTGGGGGCCGGCGGGCAGAAACATTGCGCACAGGAATGCCTGGCCGGGATATTGACATGGAGCCGCCACCAATACCTCTGTGTGGCAGGTGCAGCTGCACCCGTCACGCAGATCACTGCCCGATTGACCTGCGCGATGAGGCACTGCACAGGTGCCCCTGCACTGCCCATGCCTGTGCCCCAGTGCACCCCTTCTGCCAGCCTTTCCCTGGCGGGAAAACCTGCCAGGGAAAGGCTGGAGGCTGAGGAATCATTATCCAAGGGGCAGCATGGCTGCCCTGTTAGATAATGATTCCGACTGCCGCCAGGGTGCCTGACGGAGGCAGCCTGTCGGTGAGTGAGGGCCACCTATGGCGGCCCTCATGATGTTCATTATGTGGCGGTGTGGCCCGCCATGCCGGCTGGAGGGTTTTCCTGCCACCGCCGGCATGGCGGCCCACACCACCATGTTCGTAATGACCATCTAAATCTCCTTGGCTATTGATTCTGCTGCTATCCCATCATTCACAATGGCGCTTGTACTACCAAACACTGTAATACGTCCTCAGTGAGCCTCGCTTTCTTCCCCTTATGCCCTCCAAGTGTGTCCACCAGGTCAGAGCCTCTATAGGCCTTCCATGCCCCCCAGATCTTTTCCCACTTTTTAGTGCAACCCCTCCCTTTATATACCACCCATTCTGCCCGCTGGCACCAATCTAAATCAATTTCCCATGCGGACAGTTCTGGAACCTCTTGTCTGCCCCATGCCTTGGTGATATTTCGTTTTGCGATTCCCAGGGCTAGTTTCAACCAGATCCCTTGATACCTTGGCCACAGGACATCCCCCTGTATCCCCAACAGCAATGTCTTAGCTTCTAGGGGTACCCTTAATTCCACGACCCCTGACATCACTTAACTCAATTTGGACCAGTACCCTTGTATCAAGGGGCACCCCATACAGTGTGGAAAATTGTGCCCTCTTCAGCACATCCTATCAGGTACAATGGAGTTGCTCTCCCTATTTTGTGTAGTAGGGTCCTGGTGTAGTAGGATCTATGAAGTATTCGCTGTTGGATCAATCGAAAGTGCGCCCTTATGGCAATGTCTCTAGGTTCCTTCAATGCCGCCCCCCATTTTTCAATATCGAGAACCCCTAAGTCTTCAGACCAAGCTTCCCTCAGACCTCCCATTAAGTCTGGAGCATTATGTATTAGTTTCTTATAGATCACTGAGATCCCTTACTCCAGGATAGGTTCCGTGAGTACCCTATCTTCCTAAGGGGAAAAATCCGGCAACTCCTCACCCTCTACTATATGTCTCCAAAGTGCATGGCTCAACCAAAGGTATCGGAATTCCTCAGTTTCCCTGAGACCAAACTCCCCTCGGAGCTCTTCAGATGTGACCATGGCTAATCCCCTCCACACATTTCCCAAATGTTCAATTCCTATCAGTTCCCACTGTTGGAACCCAATCAGGCCCCTAACTTCTGCCAACAAATCACTGTGCCAAAATGGTTGAGCACCGTTAGTCTCTCCCCCTAAACAAGAAATGCATTTGCCTCCTTCCACACTCGTACCACTATCCATGTGTGCTGGTGGAGTAGTCTCTCTCATTTAACATCGCCCAATAGGGCCTCAGGGTCTCCTCTACCCAATGTGCTCCTGTCCACTCAGTAGGCTGGATCTTGTTGGTCCGCAAAATTCCACTCATTGATTGTTAGGAGGTTTGCAGCCCAATAATACTTTCTAATTTCTGGGATCGCCAACCCCCCATCATAAACACCATTTTGTAACTTAGCCAGGGAGATCCTGGGTGTCTCCTTATTCCAAAGCAGGCCGGGTACTTCTTTGTCTATATTCCGAAAGACCACCCTGGCTGGGAACCCTGTAGGGTGTACTCTACAAGACATACAGGAGCCAGGGCAGACTAATCATTTTATATAGTGCAGCTCTTCCCATTAACGTTAAGGGGCGACCCTGCCAATGGATCACATCCTCTCGTAGTCTCACTACCTGTGGGAGTAAATCTTCATGTTGGAATATCCAGGTGTCCTGTGTGACGTATATTCCCAAGTAGTTAAAACCCACAGTGTGCACTGGGCCGCACACTCCCGGGATAGGCTGGGTCTGTATCCTGGAAAGAGGATACCCAACAAATTTGGACCAATTAATAGTGTATCCTGAGTGATCCCCAAAGATCCCAAAAATCTGCATAAGTCTGTCAATGGTTGCAGTGGGCTGCAATAGCAAAATATCATCAGCATATAAGGATATGCGCTCCGCCTATCCATCTGGAGCCTGAATTCCACGCACCAGTAAGTTGCAATGGATCCACACCACCAACGATTCCAACGCTAAGGCAAATAACATTGGGGACAGTGGACATCCTTGCCTGGTCCCTCTCTGCAACCCAAATTCCCAGGATACTACCCCATTTACTCAAACTCTTGATCTGGGAGAATTGTATAGGAGCTTCACCCTGGTGCAGAATCTGGGACCAAACCCCAGTCGCCCCAGAGTGGCATATAGGTAATTCCACTCAAAGGAATCAAAGGCCATCCTGGCATCTAATGCCATTAAGACCAACTGTTCCACCAATGGGTCTTCTGTCATATGGAGCACACCGTAAAGTCAATGTAGATTAAGTCTAGTGCTCTTATTGGGCATGAAGCCCGATTGGTCGGGTTGGATAAGAGCGGTAATCACCTCCCTGAGTCATGATGCTAGAGCCCTAGCCAGCACTTTAACCTCCACATTCAGTAGGGAGATTGCTCTGTAGGAAGCACATTCCATAGGCAGCTTACCCTACTTGTGCAACACTACTATTGTTGCGGTTCTCTGATCATCCGGCAAGCTTCCTCTATCATACAATTCTCTCAGCGTGTCTAACATCAGCTTCACAATCACACTGGCTTATACATCTCGATCGGGAGGCCGTTCGGACCAAGTGCATTCCCAGATTGTATGCTCCATATTGCCCCCAGAAGTTCCTGCTCTGTCAGGTCGGCCTCTAGCCCCTCCCTTTCATCCTTAGTGAGCTGTCATAAAGGAACATCTTTCAGAATGTCTGCACAGTTCTCTCCTGAAATGTTAGTATGTTATGCATACATGCCCTCATATTACGTTGCAAATGTGTCTGCAATAGCTGCGCTTGTTGTTTGCAGTACCCAGTCTTTCGAGTGTACACTGAGCACCCAGGAACGCTCCCTATCTCTCTTTTTCCAATCATGCCAGTAGTTTATTTGCCTTCTAACCTACATCATAAAGCTAAGCTGCGTCCCTAGTGCATGTTTGCGTGCCTGATTCTCCGCCAACGCTCTCAACTCCTGCTGACGCAACCTTAATTTACGTGTTCTGTCGGCTTCCCAGAGTCTCGAACCTCCTCCTCCTCCAGCCTGGCTATGCCCCTCTCTGTAGCAGTACATTCTAGTTGAGTGTCTTTCCTTCCTGCTCCCATTATTGCTTGTGACTGCTCCCTTATAACTGACCTGAAGGCTTCCCACAGAACTCCTGACGCGGAGACAGATCCCTGGTTTTCTTTTAAGTAGAGATCTGTGCCCTCCGTAAGTTTCTCTTGGATCTCCCTTTCTCTCAGAATCCACGCACCAAGACGGGGCGGCAACCCAAAGTCTCGAAATGGACTCCTTAACAAGACTTCCCGTGGGGAATGGTCAGAGATCCCCCTTGCCTGATGTCTCGCTGGTCCAAACGGCAAGGCTTGGGCTCCCAGGATCAAAATATAGTCTATGCAGGAAAAACTCCCATGCGCCGCTCAATAATAAGTATAGCCACATCTGTGGGGGTTACCTTCTCTCCAAAGATCCACTAGATTGAAGGCCCTTGCAAAATGTAATAAGGGATCTTTCACCCCCTCCCTTCCGGTCACCTGGATATATCAGCTCTACATCCATAAGTGAGTTCATGTCACCCCCTAATACCAAAGTCCCTGCAGGGACGTTCATCAGAAATTCCCCCACTTCCGGCAAAGTTACATCCTGGAGTGGTGGTGGGACATACACTGTGCACAGGTTCAGTGTTGTACCCTTCCAAGTGCCTGACAGTGCCACGTACCTCCCTGCAGTATAATGCCACATTTGATGAGGGGTGTAAGCCACATATTATTTGTATTAGGATTCCCACACCTCTCAAGTCTGTGGTGTATCCAGAATGTGCTGTTAGTACATATCCAAACGTATCTAAGACTTTATAATAGTTCCCCTTGAGATGCGTTTCCTGCATAGGTACAATGTCTCGGGCATGTCATTTCAGGTATTTTAGGACCAGTGTGAGTTTCACTGAGCTACCAAGGCAATTAACATTCCATGACCAAATGGTTAAGTTTGTATTCATAATGTGCAGTGTTGTTTTTGATGCCCGCCCGGGAACCGAGATGTGGTTTTCTAAACTTTGAGGTTAAGCAGATCAACAATTTACTTGCATTGAACACATTTAACAAAACAGTTCCCCTAAACTCCCCCCTCCCTGCTACCCTACTGGGTCAGTTATAACATTCCTACCCCCCCAACTTGCTGAGTGCCTGTTGCCCCAAACCGTACGTACTATAATGGGGGTGAGCCTTTGCCTGCTTGAGACAGCATGGATATTAAAGCATGAAACCTACAAGTCTACTTCCCCTAGAAAGTTAGAATATCGTCCCTCCACCATCAATCACTGAACTTGTATTTCAGTGGCCCATCCGCCTCCTCTGGCTGTCTCTCAAGTGGCAAATCCACAGTGTCCGCAGTCCCCCTCTTTCCATCCCTCGGCTGCTGACAGGATGTCCCTCATGTATCCTTTGTGTTATGCTTTATCTGTCGCCTTTCCGGTTGGGCCAGAGGGCCCTCAGTCCCCCTTCAGCAGTTCCAGGCAGGTACTTGTCTCCAGGTTGTCTCCTTCCTGCCACTCTCCAGCCATCGAGCCATTCCCATGCCTCCTCTAGTGATGCAAAATGCCACTTCTTCCCATCTGCTACTACTTGCTGGAAATAGCATCATATATTTCACCTCCTTGACATCTTCAAAATATTTCCTTTGGTGCTGCACTTGGAGGGTGAAGTCTGGATAAAGACAGATCACCGCATTGTCTATTTGCAGGTCTCCATGTGACTGAGCGGCCTGTAGTATTGTGTCTCTGTCTCTATAGTTCAGGATTCTGGCAATAATCGTCCACGATGGGGCTCCCGACCTAGGAGTCAAGCCCAGCATCCTATGTGCCCTCTCGATGGTGAGAAAAGTTCGACAGCCGCTTTAGATGCAGCTTGTTCAGTACCAGATCCTCCACAAAGAGGGAGCCCTCCATTCCCTCTGGTACTCTTACTATACAGATGTTATTACGTCTGGCCCAGCCTTCCTGGTCCTCCAGCCGGGCTGCCATTGCCGAGCTTTGCTTTGTGGGGGACAGAACCTGCTCCTCTAACCTCTTCGTGGTCGAGAGTAAGCCCTCAATATGTGTCTCTGCCACCACCACCTTTTCGGAGATCTTCCCGAAATCTGCTCTCAATAGACCAGTGTCACTGCGTTTAGTTTAGACTCAATGGGCGAGATTGAGCCCCAGAGATCCTGAATGGCCGCCATGATGGACCCGAGAGAGGGTTCACCACTCTGTGCTATGCCTACTTCCAAAGTCTCCTCGCTTGGGTCCCGGAGCTGTACCCCAGAGGCCATCTTCACTGCATACCTGTCCAGTTTATTAGCATGCAACAATTTTGGCTTCCTACCTTTAACCATGATGTTGAGGTACTGTCACTTCTTGCACTGTTCCTTGCATCAGGTTCTGTTCAGTCCCCCATAACTGTGATTTTTTTGTCTTCGTGATGTTGCGTCATGCATTTAAGGCATGTGCACGCACATACACAGACCTGTGTGCATGCATATAATATATAGGGATCTGTAAGTGTACGTGTGGTTTACTAGGTGATTCTGGTGAGTGATGAATTGCCTTTGGACTCCAGGTGTGTGTGTGCTGCACACAATCTCAGTACTTTTGTGCTGTTGTCAATGTCCATTTCAACAATGGAACATGCACGAACATATCCTGTCCCCTTCCACAAACCAGATGTCTCTGATGGGTGGCAGAGGGAGCCAGCCAGACCCCTTTCATATAGCCACACTCCCCTTGCCAGAGTAAAGCCCCTTCCATGTTATTGATGGCCATCTCCCTGCAAGATGGCCTCCCTGTCTAGTGCCATCCTATATCCACCTGCACCAGCCAAACTCTGCCCCAGGAGGGACAGCATGGGCTGAGGCTAATTGTACTGAGGATATGCACCTGGTTGACTTAATAAGCACATTAAAATCTAAGGGTCGCAGCCCACGATTAATCAGGCCTGACTATGACAGGAGGAAGGTCCTGGTCTCCTCAGCCTGTACTTTACTTAGATTTAAGCCTGTAGTTTACTCAGTTTTTCATCTCACAGCAATGAGGTCCTGTGCAGTAGCACCTGGTGAGAGTATAGTGAGATACAGGAATAGGTCTGATGCTGCAGGCGACAAAGGAGTTGATGCAAATCCACACATGCTTGACTTCTGAGAAGCAGTAAGTGGCCAGTGAATGACGGGACACTACATTTAAGGCTGGCAACATCAGTGGCAATACAGGATGTATTTGTGGACAAACCAATATCCATGAGTGTGGATCATGTCTCAGGCTTTTCCCAACCAAGGGTCCAAGACTTGCCTAAGTGTTCACTGGCCTCGTATTGGGAATGAGTTTTGTAAACCTGCGCCAACAAAGTCATGACCTCCATCCAGAAAAAAAAACATAGAGTTTGTTTTCCTGCTTGAATCTAATAACATTCAACTCTGTATCAACTGACTATCTCCCATCAATAAGATTCTCTTCCTCAGCAGCAAAGGAGGGGTGTAAAACTCATCAGCTGCTGAAACTCAACTCTGATTAAGGTGCCTAGATTCAACCCTGAGCAACTAAACAGGTATTTAATTCAGCAGGCAGGCATGCCTTTCGTACAAAAAGATTTGATCATATCACCCCAGTACTATCAGACCTAGACTGGCGCGCACTTCAAGCGCAAATTAAGTTCAAACCTACCTGTATTATTTTCAAACCGTACACAGTACAATACAAATTTCTAGTGAACAAAAAAACTGAAAAGCAATGACATCTTCCTTCAGGAATCAAAATATTTCTTAAACTCATTTTGATGCTATTCACCCTTTCTCAAGTGCTCCTTCAACAATATGGAACTATGGCCCTCATTATGTCATTGGTAAAAACTGCCTACCGCCGCGGCGACGGCCACCAAAAGACCGTTGCCGTGGCTAGCATCCGTCTGACATAATATAATCACAGCCGGATTTCTTCCACAAAAAGGGCGGAAATCTGGCTGTGGTCATGTTGGTGGACGGTGTTTAGGTGGCGCTGTTACCACCAGCAGCGCCACGCCAGTAGACAGCCGCCAGCCATATCATGAGAAATAATACGGCCTGGCGGTGTTCTGCTGCCAGGTGCTGCTGGGAGTAGCAACGCCCCATCCTGTCCCCTGCTGGAAGATCCCCTGGATTCAGGTATGTCGGGTTTCCAACAGGGGAGGGGGTGGTGTTGTGTGTGGGTGTGTGTGCACAAATGTGTGAGTGTGTGCGTGCATACGCATGAGTGTGTAGCGTTGATTGCGTGTCTGTGTGCATGTGTGAGACTGCATGTATGAATGCAAATGTGAATGAGTGTCTGCGTGTACATTTGGATGTGTGTACAGATGGGTACGTGAATGAATGGATGCATGCATGTTTGAATGCGTGTATGCCTATGTGGCTGAGTGTGTGAATACGTGGTGTGTGCCCTGAGTGTGTGTGTATGGGGGGGACTTGAAGGAGGGGGAGTGGATGGAGGGGGGGTGGGTGTGGGTAGTATGGGGAGTGTTGGGGGGGGGTGGACCTCCTAGCAGTGACAAGGAAGTAATTCCCTGTCACTATAGTAGGGCCTACCGCCATGGTTTTCTTGGCGTTATGAACACCACGAAAACCATGGCTGTAGACAGGGTCGTAATGCCACTGGCGGGACAGTAACGGCTGCCGGGTTGGAGATTGTTATCTACAGACCGACGGCTGCTACCGCCTTGGCGGTCGGTGTGGTACATTGGTGGGTTGGCTTCAGCCTGTTGGTGGTACTACAGCCACATTAACACCGACCACCGGGGTCATAATGACCCCCATGTGTGTAAACATCTCAAATGTACAAATAACCTGCTTTGCTGAGGGAAAAGGCTCAAAACTCATCGATTTCCGCCCTGCACTGACCTTTCCTTTATAAGGCCCCTCCTGACTTGTCACTTTCTTTTCCTTCTCACTGTTCCTATTATCTTTTAGCTCATGTTTCATGCCCCTTTTAACACCACACCTCTTCCTTTGCTAACTCAACTAAACTGCGAAAGGCCCTAACTTACTCAGACTCACATTCTGTCTCACTAACATGGCTTGGTCCTCCACCTTGTGATCCTTTCTCATTGTCTCTCCTCCCAATCTCTTCCTTTTACCCTCGCCCAGGCGAGCAGAAATGTATGGAAGGTTTTTGACAGTAGATGGGAGTGTTGAGATATGCTGGTGAGTGTTATGTATTGCCTTGAAAGTGTGAGTGGGAAGTTTGAACTGTACTTGTTTGTGAATGAGGAGCCATTGTAGCTCCTTTAGGCGTGGTGTGATGTGAGTGCAGCTTGAGAAGTTGAGAGTGATTTGGGCCACCGAGTTCTGAATGGGCGGAAGCCTTCTGGTGAGTTTTTTGTTAATGGAATATTATGAAGTGCCAGACAGGAGGAGCCATTAGCAGGGGAAGGAGTGCACTCTGCTAGAAGGACTTAGGAGGATTCATCTGTGGATGGACAGATTTGCAAGTGTCCTTGTGTAAATGTCCTCTCCACTTAATGCAGTTATAGTGACAACCAGAGCACCAGCTCCCAATACAGTCAAAGGAGTCACACCAAAATTAGCAGTAGCCCATTGTCCACGAGGCCCATGTTCTAGTTCTCTCATGAGGTTCTATCGCGGTGGGTAAGTGATGCTCAATGCACAGTCACCAGGATACGTCTTCTCTGCTGCTAGTGTAGGCAGATGGAATATGTATTTCTAAGCACCTATTTAATTGGGGACAAGTCTCAGGTCATCTCGCTGGCTTATAGGGAACTAATACATATGTACACAATTAATATTGACACCTCAGTCATCTCAATAGCTGAAGTGCAGGAAATGGATCTAACTCAGACAAGGAAATGATCCACTAAGGGTCATATACCATGGTTTACCACTAGAGGTGGGCAAGTTAGTGAAGGCTCAAGCAAGGTTCCTGGCTCTCGCTCAGCTGCAGGTCCTTGAGGACCTTCAAGCCAAACATGAGACAAGCTTTCATGTAGCTTCTGCCCAATGGCTTCATCTTACCTTACTGTTAAAGCCTGTCCCACCTCCTGCAGCAGAGGGAAATTGTCCCAATCCTACACCAATGTAGTATCTAGAAGTCTTTTTAACATCTAATGTATGAAGAACCCTTCCTGCAACTGTGTCTGGATGAGGAAAGAATATACATAATTCCACCGACTGATTAAGGTGAAAATGCGAGACCACCTTTGGAAGGAATTTTGGGCTTGTGTGAAGTACTACCCTATTTTGTGCAGCTGGAAGAAAGATTCTTCTAAGGTTAGTGCATGGAACTCACTGACATGGTTGAGTGAAGTGATGGCAATCAAAAAGGCAACCTTCCAAGAAAGAAACTGGAGGGAGCAATTGTGTAGTGGTTCAAATGGTGGACCCATAAGTCTTGCTAGGAGAATGTTCAGATTCCATGCAGGTGCCAGTAGAACCCACAGTGGAATTTCTGTTTTAAGACCTTCCATAAAGTCTTTAATGACTGGTATCTTAAACAAAGAGAGGTGTTGTCTATTTTGAAGGTAGACAGTCACTGCTGCTAAATGTAAGCATATGAATGTGAATGAAAGGGCGGAGCGTTGTTGATGTAGCACGTAACAAACAATGTCTTATACTGTTGCATTAAATGGATGAATATTGTTATTATGACAGTAACAAACAAATCTCTTCCATTTAGCTGCAAAACACACTCTAGTAGTACATTTGCGTGATTCCTTGTGAATGATCATACTTTCAGGTGGGAGACTGAGATAACTGAATTCTAAGACCTCAGGAGCCAAATCGCTAGGTTGAGTTCCTTGGGATATGGGTGCATGATTTTTCCATGGTTCTGAGTGAGAAGGTCTATGTTGAGGGGAAGCTTCTTGAGAGGAACTACTAATAGTTCTAGTAGCATTGTGAACCACAGCTGTTGGGGCATGTGGTGGCCACTAGTATTAGTGGAAGGGATGTTTGCCCGAGCTTCCAAACAAGAAATGGAAGAAGAGGGAGAGGTGGAAAAGCATAGGCAAATATCCCTGACCAATTCATCCATAGAGCATTGCCCTTGGATTGGGGTGTGAGAACCTGGAAGTGAAGTTAGGGCATTTTGCATTGTCTGCAGTTGCAAATAGATCTATTTCTGGAAACTCCAACTATGGAACAAAGGGAGTAGGACGTGTGGGTGGAGTTTACACTCATGGACTTGTTGCTGCATCCTGCTAAGGAGGTTGGCAAAATTGTTGTGTGTTCCCCAAAGGTGTTCCGCCAATAGATGAATGTTGTGATGGAGAGCCCAACGTCAAATTGACTGAGACAGGCATGATAACTGTAGCGAATGTGTCCCCCATGTTTCTGGACATAGAACATTGTTGTCATATTGTCCATCCGGACTAATACAACGCCGCTGATCAGGTGAGGTGTCAACGCTTTCAATGCTAGGTGAACAGCTTGAAGCTTTAGATAGCTGATGTGGAGACCCTGGTGTTTGGTATCTCAGAGATCCTGTACTTTGTGGTTCTGTAAGTGAGCACCCCGTTCTGTCCGTAATCAGTATAATGTGAGGAACATGGTTGAGGAAAGACAGGCCTTTTAACAGGTTGCTTGTTTTCCACAGTTGCAGGGACCAATAAGTGTGGCTCTCTATCAACACTAAGGGGGTTATTCCAACTTTGGAGGAAGTGGTAATCCGTCCCAAAAGTGACGGTAAAGTGACGGATATACCACCAGCCGTATTACGAGTTCATTATATCCTATGGAACTCGTGATACGGCTGGTGGTAAATCCGTCACATTTGGGACGGATTACCACCTCCTCCAAAGTTGGAATAACCCCCTAAATCTACTAACTGACCCTGTGACTGAAACCACTGTCGTACTAGATATTCCTGCAGCAGACGCATGTGTAGTCGTGCATCGAGCACTATAGTGACGCATGAGGCCATCATACCCAGTAGACACATGACAGTTCTGACTGTGACTTGTTGATTGGCTTGGAAGCATGATATTAGCTCTTGGAAATTGTGTATTTGTGCTGTATTGGGATAGGCTAATCCCACCTGAGTGTCTAGAATAGCCCCCAGATATGGCTGAAACTGTAAAGGCTGAGATTTTTGGAAATAGATGGTGAAGCCTAGTTGATGGAGTAGGTCTATGATAGTTTGAGTGTGTTGTTGACACAGCGGTAGAGTGCTGGCTTTGCTAAGCCAGTCATCTCGATACAGGAAAACATGGATATTTTGTCTGTGCAAATGTGCTGCTACAACTGCTAGGCATTTTGTGACTACTAGAGGTGCAGTAGTTACTCCGAATGGAAGGAATCTGAATTGCCTGCTATCACAAATCTTAGATATTTGCAATGTGGTGGGTGTATGGGAATGTGAAGGTAGGGGTCCTTTAAGTCTAGGGCTGAGAGGAAGTCGCCTTGCTGGAGAAGGGGGTCACATCTTGAAGAGTGACCATATGAAAATGCTCTGACAAAATGTAACAATTTAAGGCCGTAGGTAGATCTAAGATGGCCTTAGAAATCTATCCTTTCTTGGGGGATTAGGAAATATAGGGAATATACTTGTGACCCTTGATGTTGTAGAGGGTCTGTTCTACAGCTCCTTTGAGTAGGGGAGCTTGAACTTCTTGTTTGATCAATGTTTGGTTTTACGGAGAGACTCTGTAAGTCTGGGGTGGAATGCTTAAAGGTGTGTTAATGAGCTCCAGATACTAACCATGTTGGATGTCTAACAACCACTGGTATGATGGTATTTATTTCCTTGTGAGCAGAAAATCCTGTAATCGGCCCGACTGGTGTTAAATGGTCGGGGGAGGAGAAGGAAGTCACTGTTTTATGGTGGTTGATGGTGGTTGGTCTTTCCTTGCCATTGTTGCTAGAACCGAACACACCCACCTCAGTTGCACCCTCCACAACACCTGTTCTGTCCACATGCATGCCTTCGAACTTTGGGACCTACTCATCTCATCCTCCCTGGATGTCGCCTTCCTAACTGAAACCTGGATGAACCACTCCTCAGAACCAGACATCGCCAAAGCCATCCCGGACGGCTATAAGATCACCTGCAGAGACCGCACCAACAGACCGGGAGGAGGGATCGCCATAGTCCACAAGAACACCATCAGAATCTCGACCAACACCAAAGATGCCCTCGCCGCCGCCGAACACTTACATTTCCAGATTCACATCAGTGCCAACACCACCCTCAGAGGAACACTCGTCTACAGACCCCCTGGCCACAGGTCAGTGACTCCATCGCTGACGTTATCAGCGCTCACGCCCTTGCTTCTACGGACTACATCCTCCTCAGTGACCTGAACTTTCACCTGGCGAAAGCCAACGACAGCAACTCCACCGCCCTGCTCGACAATCTCGCCAACCTTGGTCTCAAACAACTTGTCACAATGCCCACCCACTCCGCCGGCCACACGCTTAACCCCGTCTTCTACGCCAGCAGCCACGTCGCCTTCAGCAACACCACCGAACTCCACAAGACCGACCACCGTTGCGTCCACTTCACCTTCAAGAAACTCACCATGCACCACCACCCGCAACAGATTCCCCACCGCAGCTGGAACAAGGTCACTGATGACCAACCGATCTCCACCCTCGCCCCAGCACCACCACCCATCACTTCCGACCCAAACACAGCCAGCCGCCCGCAACCTCAGACAATGGACAGACGACTGCGCCAACACCCTCGCCTCGATCAAGAATCCCTTAAACAATCGCACCAGCACTAAGGCCATCTGGTTCACCGCCGACCGTCAGGCCTCCAAACGGGAGTGACGAAAACTCAAGAAGAAGTGGCGCCACGAACAAACAGAGATCAACCACACTTCCCTCAAGAATGCCATCCGCAAGCACCACCAGCTCATCCAGATCACCAAGAGATCCTCCAACAAGGAACGCATCGACAACAACGCACACAACAGCAAAGAGCTCTTCAACATTGTTAAGAAACTCACAAACCCAAGGTCCTGCTCAAACGACACCCCACCTTCGCAAGACCTCTGTGACTACCTCTCCACCTTCTTTCACCGCAAGATCACAGACATCCACAGCAGCTTCAACACCTCGACCCCCACGACAGCCGCTGTCACCACTAACCCTGACTCACCGGACCCCAGCCACACCAACCTCCTGCTCTCCGGGACCCACATCAACGACGAGGATACCATCAATATTATGAGCACCATCCTCTCCGGCTCACCCTCCGACCCCTGCCCTCACCACGTCTTCAACAAGCAAGCTCCATCATCGCCCCCCAACTCCGAATGATTGTCAACAGCTCCTTCGAGACCGCCACCTTCCTGGAAAGCTGGAAGCACACCAAAGTCAACACCCTGCTAAAGAAACCCAAAGCAGACCCAAGCGTCTCAAGAACTACCGGTCCATCTCCCTCCTCCCCCCTTCCCGGCAAAGGTCATCGAGAAGATCGTCAACGGTCAGCTGACCCACTTCCTTGAAGACAACAACACGCTGGACACATCTCAATCCGGTTTCTGTAGCAACCACAGCACCAAGACCGCCCTTATCGCTGCCACCAACGACTTCAGGAACATGCTAGACAGAGGTGAAACTGCGGCCCTCATCCTCTTAGACCTCCCGGCTGCCTTCGACACCGGCTGCCACCACACCCTTTGCACACGCCTTCACGATGCAGGGATCCACCACAAAGCCCTGGACTGGAATACATCCTTTCTTCTCCGGCAGAACCCAGAAAGTCTGCCTCCCTCCCTTCCTATCTGAAGCCACCAAGACCATCTATGGCGTTCCCCATGGATCCTCCCTCAGCCCAACCCTTTTCAACATCTACATGGTACCGCTCACCAACATCGTCCAATCACACAACCTCAACATCGTCTCCTACGCCAATTACACCTAGCTGATCCTCTCACTCACCAAGGCCCCACCACCGCGAAAATCAACCTCCACAGCGGAATAAAGGCGATCGCCAACTGGATGGAGGGCAGCCGCCTGAGACTGAACTCAGACAAGATGGAGATCCTCATACTCGGCTCCAACCCCTTTGCCTGGGACAACTCCTGGTGGCCAGCCACTCTAGGAACTGCACCGACGCCCACCACCCACGCACGCAACCTAGGATTCATCCTGGACTCATCGCTCACGATGACCCAGCAAGTCAACACTGTCTCATCTTCCTGCTTCAACACCCTCCGCATGCTCCGCAAGATCTTCAGGTGGAACCCCACCGAAACCAGAAGGACGGTCACCCAGGCCCTCGTCAGCAGCAGACTGGACTACGGTAATACTCTATGCTGGAACCACGGGCAAGCTCCAGATCAGACTGCAACATATACAGAACGCCTCTGCACGCCTCATCCTCGACATCCCACGCTGCAACCACATCTCAGCCCACCTGAGAGACCTACACTGGCTCCCCGTCAACAAGAGGATCACCTTCAAGCTCCTCACCCACGCCCACGAAGCACTCTACAACGCCGGCCCTGCTTACCTCAACGAGCCGCTCACCTTCTACACTCCCAAGCATCAACTCCGCTCCGCCAACCTCGCCTTCGTTCCTCGCATCCACCGAACTACAGCCAGCGGCAGATCGTTCTCCCACCTCGCCGCCAAGACGTGGAACTCCCTCCCCGTCCACCTACGACAGATCCAGGACCTGCTGACCTTTGGGAAATGCCTCAAGACCTGGCTGTTCGAGCAGTACCATCTCCCCTGCCCCTCCCCCTCAGCACCTTGAGACTCTTGCGGGTGAGTAGCGCGCTCTACAAATGAATGATTGATTGATTGATTGATTGAGATCAGTCCGGGGATATTTTGCCTGGTAGTTCAGGCAGGACTGAAAAGGCGTCCATTCCATCAGCAGGGCATTCTCTGATGAAGTTGGAGGTAATGGAAATATAGACCCCGAAAGCTGGTGCGAAAAGCACGTCGATCAATGAGCAATAGTTTTCTAAGAGATTATATGCAAGATAGGATACAAGTTCGAAAACAATACAGACAAGGGTAAGGGTGACACATGAACTGAAAGAAGCCCAAGAAATGTCTCATCCCAGAGTGCAGACAGCCACGACTAAAACTCAACTCAACAGCAGAAATAAAACAATCTAACAATGCAGCCTATGTCCAAGGGCATTTTCACCAAGAGGAGGAGTCACTCTACCTCGTGTCTTCAAAGACTCCTTTGAAGAAAAACAACTTGCAAACTTCCAGACCCAACATTAAATGGCAGAGATATGCAAAGCATGTGTATTTACAGCCACACATGCCATCAAACAGCAAATCTATTGACCTTACCCTGGTATGAGCAAAAAGGCGCATCGCCATGTCATGGAAATCTCCTTCCGTGCCACAGACTGACAAGTGGTTGCACGACCTGACCAAGTGGGTACATGCAAAATACATATGCTGTCTGACTCCTCATAGACAGGGGACAGGGAAAGGAGATATGTGCATTTAAGTGGCTATTTGGATGCACTCGAAGCAAAATCCAATGAAAAACCACCATGGCAGCGGCAGGAAAGACAAAAGAATACACAGTAAACAAGAGTGAAAATAGAACATATAGTGGATTAGGCATAACCAGCGGTGCCAGTGGGCTGAGATGATTTCAAAAGGGCTGGGTACTATGAAAAGCAGTCTCACCGAGGGCAAATGCTGTCCCTTCGCCGACCCCTTTATTCTTTTCTCTCCTGTCTAGGCATGGTTTCACTGCCCTGCCCTCCAAGTCTGAAAATAGATGTGCTCAATCATGGGCACATGAGAATTGACTTCCTCTGGAAAGTAGAGGGAATGTGCTGAATCCTGGTTACTTCTGTTGAATTTGTCTGGGTGTCATTCTCGGACACCAGGCATTTTTCTGCAACGTCTCCACATTTTTCTGCATTCCGCTTGCAGTAGCAACGTGCAAACGGCAGGGGCCTTTACTTTATACACTTCCAACTGGGCCCAAAAGAAAGGACTGGTTTAAAGGGCTATCTGCCATACTTTTGTTGAGCATAATACTGGATGAGAGGTCTGGAGCATAACACCTAGGCGCACAGTATGTTAGCACTTCACAAGTGCTTAATTAACTTACTATACTTACTATGATCAACTACAAACTATGATTTGGAGGCAGGTTTTTAACTTTGTTCAGCTGCCTATTTAAGAGATGTGCTTGCACTATAGGAATGCAAGATCTATCTGTCTGTATGAGTAATTAAATATTTATGTAATTATTTTATAACACTGTTCATCACAGTGGAGGGTATCAGAGCGCTTATCACACACAAAGGGATAATCAATCATACACATTTGTAAATCAATGTTCGGGCAATAAGACAATGAGGGTTATAACTTGTAAGGTGTAGGAATCATACCATCCACACTTGTAGACATTATTCGTTGGGAGTGAATGGTCAAGAAAAACACAAAGTCAGGATATAAAACCTAACATAGTGATTGTACTACTAAGACTAATTCTTCCCAACTGAACCTTTCTTTGCAATCTTAGAATGACAACAGACTGAGAAAAAAACAATAAGGATCCAAACCCATGACTTACAGTTTGAATGCAGCTCCTTAATGATGATAAATAGAGCATAGTGATATAAATGGAAACTTGCAACTTACGAACTCGAAGTTACAAAATTATCTCAGTGTCATAAGCAATAGTCCACTTACCTGTCTAAATAACACATCTATGATCTGCATTTGACATGATGTGCTCTGCAGCAGGCACATTAACCCACTACGCTACTTTCTGAGTTTTGTCACTGGACAAAACACAGACTTTTTTCCAGAACCTTGTTAACCACTAGAGTTATTTTACCACTATATTAATCCCTTACAATTGCTGGGCACACAATGATCTCTGTAACAGGTGTCTTAACCCTGTAATATATTTTAAAATACAGCTTCTTTGTGACCAGTTAAGTAGTCTAGATGGGTATACTGTCCTTATTGGAAGTTTCTTGACAGCAGATTTCTTTTTAAACCCCACCCCTCATGGCTCATCCCCCTTTCCCCTGCCACACCTTGCCTGCCAATTTATGGGTTCCCTGAGTATTTCTTTCCAATTCCAGCACTCCTCAACGGTGACTGATGAGTAAATTTAATGGTTGAATGGTATAACAGTTGATTCTAGCCTTAATCTTTATGTACTGCACCAAGATTTTTATACCCATGAAAAGGGATGTGAAAGATGGTGATATCAAGCTCGGAAGATATTGAAAAACCAATAAAGACAATAAAAGAATAGATTAGAAGGGAAAGCAGACAAATTCACAAAGTTGAGAATCAGTGGACTTTTGGATAAGTAAAGGCACGCAGTGTAGAATGATAACAGTACAGTGGCAGCAGACACTAAATAAGATAATAAAGCAGATCATAAAATAATAAAAAAGAAAGAAGACATCTATGGGTCAGGCAACAGGGACCAGAGAGGTGAAGACATGGACAGGTGAGGGTAAGAGGGCCAGTCCGACAAATGCCTACAGAGCAAGGTCAGTGGGGACCAGTGTACAGGAAGGACAGTGAGTCAGGGAGTAGGTGGACATAACACACAGAACACAGTCAGTGGGATAGAAGAGTCAAGAGAAAGGTACAGGGAGCAGATGGGTGGAAATTCAAAGAGACACATGGATAAATGAACATTCGTGGGTCTTACTGTCAGGGCTTCTTTGTGGACTGTCTGGAATCATCTGGGGGCTGCCTGAGCTGCCCTGAGGACTGTTCGAGGCGCTTCCGATCCCAGAGTCCTCTGGGTACAGCGAGCTGCTGACTGTGGGGGTACTTTCCACCTCCGCTTCCTGAAATGGGACGTGAGGGTGAAGACTTTGAACAAATTGCCTTGCAAACACAGTTCTGAGTGCATAAGGACCGCAAAGCCCAATATGTGGGATTCAGTGACTTTCGTCCTCATTCTCACAATAATGAGCACACATAAGCTCACGTTCATAACCAGAAAAAAAGGTGTTAAAATAAGATTTTTTTTAGAGTTCCATACATTTTATTTTCAGGTTTTGTTTACCATGTAAGCCAAAACCAACATAAATAGTGATAGCCTTATTTTTCCCCCTGAACCTCTGTCATTTATGGTGAGGAATTACTACCAGCCAGGACTGGTTTAAGTTAATACTGTGAAGGTAGAATTTTCCTTACAACTACTATTACCACCATAGAATGCCAGGTCCATTCCACATGAGCTCGATTCTTAAACGATTAGTCAGGTTTTTAAGTGCAGAATACAAGCATGCTGGTTTAAAGGTCTTAGATAGAACAGCAATGCGTAGCACACACTACAATATGTGGGGAGGAGAGTAAAAGAAGTGCAAGTGTGAGCAATTATGGCCTTCCCTCTGCCCTTCTGAAATTGTGGTGTGCCCTTGAGTCTCCCAGAAGTTCTGGCGGCCCCACACACGTTTGGCCACAGCTGGTTCTGAAGGCTGGGGGGCTTATGGTTTTATACTCAGAAGAGCATATACCATTACTTGTACAAATACACAAACGTTCCCTTACAAATTTCATTTGAGAGGAAGTTATGATTAGGATACAAAACCTAAACGCCACAGAAATGTGCCAGCTTTGCTCAGCAACACAACATCACAGCCACCTCAACACCCCAAATGCAGAAATTATTTTACTACGCCAGTCTAAATGATTGTGTGGGTGTGTAGCAGTTCAATTACGACTCTTGCACTATTTTGGGGGTGACGACAACCTTTTACATGGCATTTAGATGGACTGTAAATTTACATATATTCTGTGATATACTAATAATTCACGTACTCCATATGACAAAAACCTCTACAGAAAGGTCATCAAACAGGGGGATATGCCTATATTCAGGGTATTGCTTGTTTTGGTGTTAATACCTTTTTTATTTTACTATATGCTGGCTAGTAGCACAATGGTTTGCCTGGTGTTCAATGAGACCCCATGTTGGAGGCTGGCCCTCTATGTAGTGTGCAAAACTAGGAACGCTATGCAGGGGGTCCAGACAACCACATGTTGGTTTCCAGAGGTAAAAGTTAAACCTCCTAATGCTCCAATTTTTAAGGTAGCTGATCGAGCAGTTAGGCTTATCCTGGAGATGTGCTATGTTTTTGCTCTATCCTCAATTCCAATCATGCACCACACATACTCAATGAATAACTCAAGACCAGATTTTATAAACTAATACTTCCGATTTTTATCTAAATTTTAAGACCAAGATCTTTAGAATACGTTAAGTACTTTTTGAGATATGACTTTTTAAAGTTTTGATAAAGTTACTCTTTCTGTGCGTAATTACGCACCATTGGAATCAATGCACAGTCACCTTTAAAAATGCATTCAAAATCGTACAGTTGAGTTACCAGTCTCTCCTTTTGCAGGGTGGTTGCAGCAGTTGGTGGGCACACTGTGCCAGCTAAAGAGCCTCAGGCGGCTCCCGGTTCCGGCAGGAGCAGCTTGGAAAGTCTCTTTGCAAAGGCACAGGAAAATGAGCTGGTTTGCAAATTAAAAGATGGTGCCTTGGGGTCCCCTTGTGCTGTTGAGGTCGCTAGGGGCTGGGGACCTGGGGCACACAGCAGATCCCGTGATGCAAGGCTCAGGGCGGCCAGGTGCAGGGCGAGTTGGAGATCCAGGAGCTGTGCGCAACAGAGTCCTTTGGAGCTGGAGGTGAGTCTCTTTGAGGGCTGCTTACAGGACAACATGGGCACTCTGGTCAGAGGTCCGGGGTGTTCCTGAAGTCCCTCGACTGGGGCTTCCTCCTGATCCTTTTTCAGCTCCGAGGGAGCTGGTTTTCGAGTTTTCTGACTTCAGTTGACCTGTACCCAGGGTACTGGCGTAACTTGGCCACTGGAGGGTGCAGTGCCACCAAATTTAGCACACTTGTAGGTCACGCCCGGGCGCTCATTGGTGTTTCATCGGGTCCAGCTGAGACTTCTGGTTGCAGAGATATCAGCAGGTCAGTGAAGTGACCCTCACTGGCTTGTTGGTTCTTGCTTGCTTTTTGAGTGGTGCCTCCATTCAGAAGGGAGATCTGGGGTGTTTCTTGAAACCTGGAGGTCCCCTGTGTTTCTTGGGGTCAAACCAGTGTCCAGCACCTCCACAGCTGCGATTTTTGCGCCTTTTCCTGTGTGGCATGTCCTTAGTTCTCTTGCTTTGGATCTTCTTTGATGCTGGTCTTCTTTGTCTTTTCAAATCTGATTTCTTGGTCTAGGGGAGCTCACTAAATACTGAATTTAATGGGTGTTTTAATGGAACCTGGTAGTGTCCAGTGGGACACTTACCCTTGGGTGGCTACACCCACTACAGTGACTCCTTCCTGTGGTAAGGGTCACTTCTCTAAACCTAATTGGCTATTTTCCTGCCATCCAACATGGAGGAAAATGAAATGGAGGATCCTCTTCGCCTCCAAGCCCCTAGGGGTGGTGCATGCTCAGTGAGACCCCTCCTCCTACCCTTAGTGTCATTTTCCCACCTTTGCTCTGTCCAGAAGTGGGAGTTTGCAAAGGGGGAGGGCATCTGCTGCTAGCAGCAGGCCTGGGGGTCGAGTTTCAAGAGCGGTAGTGCTTTGAAGCTCATTTCCAGGTAGTCCACATTCCTGAGGGAGGCGGAGTTAGCTCCTCCACCCAGGAAGGGCATTGTTTTACAAACCATTGAGACAGGGCTCTCCCCCAAAGTTTGTATATTGGCTGTCTGGATGTGGTAGGCTGGCTGGACCCAGTCAGCAACCATGCCAGGATAGTTAGCATTTGCAGGGGGCACCTCTAAGGTGACCCCAGAGTACATTTTATAATAAATCCAATACTGGTACCAGCTTGGATTTATCATTCTTGGTTGTTTGATTCCAAACAATCCAGGGTTCAGAATGGCCATCATGTAGCTGGGAAACTTGTATTTAACCAGTGTCCAGCACATGCATTAAAATGGCTGCTCTGTTCACTCACTATGTCCCAGGTTTGGCAAGGACACAGTGGGGGCATACTGTTCATGCAACTATGCCCTCACATATAATCTGGAGCACCCTGCCTTAGGGCTATAAGGCTTGCCAGAGGGGTGTCTTACCCATAGTAAATGCATTGTATGATGGACAGGGCACACAGGTAGTGTGCCAAGTCGAGATTGGTGTGTTAGGTTTGCACCAGAAAACTCAGCCTGCTATGGCAGTGTTGGGTGCATCTGGATGCATGGTCCTAGAGGGTGGCACAGTCAGTGCTGCTGCCCTCAGGGGGTTACCCATAGTAGCCCATGCCCTGGGTACCTAAGTACCTTTTACTAGGGACTTATAGTGGTAGCTAAAGGTATATCCAATTACATTGATAATGTTTTAGGGAAAGAACACCAGCACTGGGAACCTGGTTAGCAGGATCCCAGTGCACTCCAGTCCAGTCCTGGGAGTAAGGGGGTACTGCAATAGGTGCCAGTTTCCCACACCCCAGTCCCTTGATTGTGAGAAAATTGTAGGTTTGTGCTTTGATCGCTGCACGAGTATGCGTCTTGCCTGCCACCAAATTCTATTTCTAATGGTTGGCTTATGCAGTGTAATCATGCACTTTTCAGCATTTGTATGCTAGTTGGTAAATATGGGCCACTGACTTGCATGTACCTGAAGGTGGGGTTTTTTGTTTTTGTTTGTTCATGTATTAGGTGTGGCCCACCGCCTCTCCTCTGATTAAGGAGAAATGGAGAACTGATGGCCCTTGCGGGGCAGTGCCAGCAGCAATGCTGCACTTGTTGAAGTGGGGCCTAATCGAGCACTCCGCCTAAATCATACCAAACTTTAAGCCAAGGATGAGTTCAGAAACATGGGTGACAGCACATTATTTTTGTTTTTTCAGTGTCTTCTCAGACACTTCAGCTGCTGCTGCTCGTACTGTTCTGGTAAATATATTTTTAACGCACCCATTTGTTTAGCCAAGGAGTGTTAATGTTAGGCCTTTCCCAATGAGATGCTCACATTTGCATTTGGAAGACTACCTCTACCCTCTAACCCACTGGGGTATTTAACCATTGATTTTCAACAAAAAAAGGTAGAAAGTTTATTTTGTATTTCACAAGTCTGTCAAATGGGACTGTGGAGAGCTCTTTCCGCAACAGAATGTGGTTGCGGAAAGAAGACTGGCAATTCAATAGATTGGTTTAGCTGGAATTGAGATAACAACATTTGGTACGAATTTTAGGTAGGTCCGAACAACTACTTTATGCATGAGTATTTGGAGAAAAAAAAAGGTCCTAGCAAGGTTAAGGTCTGGAGCTCACTTACACGACTGAGTGAAGTGATAGCAACTACGAATGTTACCTTCCAAGACAAAAATTGTAAAGGGCATGAATGTAAAGGCTCAAATGGTGGGCCCATGAATCTTGAGGGTGTAATATTTAGGGCCTCATTCACTAAGTTTTGGAGCAGGGCAGCGCTCCAAGCCTTCTTGCTGAGCAGCCCTGACCTGCATCAAAACAAAATGGCAGGAATGCACCGAATCTATAAGATATGGTGCATTCCCGTCCATGTCCCCTGGGCTGGTGCACAAATTGCTGCCTAGCGCCAATGCAGGCAACCTTGCACCATGGTGCAAGGGTGCCTGCGTTGCAGGGATGATTGTTTATGAGCAGGAAGGAGCACCTTCCTGCACATGAACAATCATTAAAGGCCGTTTTCTCTTTCTATGTGTGCTGTAGAATGCAACACACAAAGAAATAGCAAAGAAGCAGGGAAAATAATGCTATTTCTCCCCGTTGTGTCATTTTAACGCTAACCCTGAGGTGACGTAGGAATCTGACACCTTCCAAGACTTGTAAATTTGGGAATGTGTCATATTCCTTTGGATTCCACTGGTGTTGCGTGGGAATACCCTCAGCAAGCGCCCCTTTTACACAGTGTTACGCATGAAAGTGGTCCATATTTACAAGGCCAAGAAAAGTCACATAATGTGGCTTTCCGTTGCCTTGCAAATATGAGGCAGTACACTGCTCTACCAGAGCGACAAAAGAAATGACACTCAAGTGGCGCAGTGTGCCGTAAATAAGGCCCTTAGATTCCAAGAAGGTTCTGGAGGTTTCCTTGGTGAAATCACTCTCTTAAGTCCTTCCATGAAAGCTTTAATGACTGGAATCTTGAAAAGTGAAGAATGTTTTCTGTTCTGAAGGTAGGTCGCTGTGGCTGCTAAACGTAATCTTAGGGAAGTGTAAGCTAAGTCTCCTTTTTGCAAATGAAGAAGGTAGGAAAGAATACCCTGCACTGGGATCTTGGAAGGGTCAGTGACGGAGACACTGGCAGACAAAACATTTCCATTTTTCTGCATAGCATGCCCTAGTAGTGGGTCTACGTGCTTCCTTAAGAATGTCTATGCATTCTTGAGACAGTTTAAGATATCAAAATTCTATTGGCATTTGGCCATCTGCTTGGAAGGCCAGGAGGGTCGGGTGAGGCATAATAATGTCTGTATTGTGGGGTGACCTGAGCAAGCTGTGGGAGGTTGCTTGCTGGCTTTCATTGAGACTAGGTCCAAGAGGTTGTTACCCCAAAGGTCTCTCCAACTTCTAAGCATTGGAATGCCATGGTGCCAGCGTGGGAGCCCCATCCTGGGGCTCCACCGCGTCCAGTAGTGGCCCGTCTTCTACATTTCTGGGACCGGGATCATCTTCTGCAGCAGGCCTGTGCATACGGCCCACCTGTGGTGGGCAGCGCCAAGACGTCCTTATACTCCTACTTTACTCCCCAGGTTCAAAGACAGAGAGCATCCTTCCTGGTGGTAAAGAAAAAGCTGCACGAGATGGGGCAGCTGTTCTCTTCTCTGCTAGTCTGCGGGTCCAATCTGAGGATGTTGTGCATTTTTTTCACAGCTCCCTCTGGCTTGGGGCTGGATTGAACATTACGACAAAGATACTATGCGGCCAGAGACCTAGCCACTCTTTGCAACCTTACCACCAACATTATAGGCGACGAGGGGCGACGTACCCTTCCAGGTCGCAGGTGGAGCTGGAACAATCGAGGGCAGTTGAAACTGCTGCCTCACTGGTGGGGACCATGTGAGACATATGTCTTCAGCAAGCCGCTCCTCTGCATCAGATTTGGAAGACTCCACTACTCCTAGACATTCTGCCTGGGGTCACTCCTGGTTCTGTGGAAGATTTATTTCGAGAAGCTTTGTGGGGCTTATCAGGGGTGTTCTGTCTTGTTTCTAAACTGTGGTTGTGAGGTGGGATGGTTTACAGGCGGCCTATTAATATTCCTTTTCTGTGCTTCTATCTGAGGGGTTGGGGGGGAGGGGGAGTCCAGGTGGGGGGGGGAGGGGATTACGGGACGGGCTCCAATGTCATATTGTCTTTCTGGAGTGTTGGTTTTCCACCTCTTGCTGGTGGCTTCCTCCTTATATATATTTCTTCCGTTATGCATCTGGTTGGCCTTTGGGATTTTGTTGGTTCCTGTTTGGAGCCTGTGAGGGAGGTTGTTTGGACAGGGTGGTTGTGTGTCTCAGTCCTTGGAGGGTGGTGGGGGAACTGTTGGTTTGGTATTTTGGTTGGTTGTGTCTTTTTGTGCATTTGTTAGTCTGCTGGTGGTGGGACATATGAGGCTGTGGCAATGTGTGTTTGGTACAGCGGGGCCTGCCTGATACCGCGAGGTTCCTGTACGACTGGGTTCTCTAAGCAACTCTTTTTCTTCTTAGTCTTCCACTCATCGCTACGCATAGTAAACTGCCTATATGAAATGTGCGGTGCCTGCCGTCCCCATCTAAGTTATATAATGTGTTGTACTACTTCAAACAACGTAGCGTCCATATAAGGGTAAGGACCCCCCCCCTCTTCTGCTTGATTATTACCGCCCCTTAGCTATGCTTAATGTAGACTACAAAATCTTGAGTAAAATATTGGCGACTTGGCTACTTCTTCATGTGTGTTCTTTAGTTCATCGGATCAAACAGGCTTCATTCCTATGCAGCAATTATTCCTGGCATTAGATAATAGAGAGCATCCCCTTGGATACACTGATTTTCTCGGTAAACATTAGGAAGGTATTCGACTCACTCCGCTGTTAATTCCTATATGCTACTATGCTTAACATGGGTTTGGGTTTGCCGTTCGACAAGTGGTCGAAGCTTCTTTACACTGGCTCCCTGGCTGGGATCTGTATTGGTGCCTTGATATCGGAGGCTTTCGCGATGTAGCAGGCTACTCAGCAGGGTTGCCACCTGTCACCAATTTTATTCGCACTAGCAATGGAGCCCTTTGATTGCTTTGGTTCACCAGAGACTACACTTTCAGGGCCTGAGCATCACCGCTAACTGTACCTATCTCTCTCTGTATGTAGAAGACATGTTGTATCTTAGGTGGAAGGAACTGACCTTCTAGGGGCAGTAGCTGCGCTGTCGGATTTCAGGCCTCACTTGGGACTTGTAGTCAACTGGAACAAGTCATGTAACTACACCCTGAGGGGAGATGTCCCTGCGCGGGGTCCTTTACCCACGGCGCTGACGTGGGGACGAGATATGGTGAAGTACCTTGGAGTGGCTTTTTACAGCTCCCGGACTTGATCTATATGTGGAACTTCGGGTGTATGTTGACTGGGCTGCAGTGCTCCATCGACATTTGTACCATCTTGCCTTTTTCGGTCAGTGGCTACATGGCTGTCTTCAAAATGACCATATTGCTTTGCTTAGTTTATCTACTTGCGGAAATCCATTGGATTTGCCCCAAAGATTTCTTCGGGAGCTGGATGGTCTGCGCTCTCACTTTACTGGGGCACCTCACGTCTCTGCGTTGCTCTATGGTAGCTGCATGAGCCCGTGGCTGCGTGGGGCCTTGCTGCTAGATACTAGAAACTAGTTCTAAAGTGTCAAGAAATTCCTGCTTCAAACATATTCAGTTCTTCTACTTATGTGTGTGTCTGCTAGGTATGTGCACAGGTGCCTAGATGTGTGTGGTCTATGCAGATGGGTGCCTCCATCAGTGTTGCTAAGTGTGCAAGGCTGTGTGTCTGGTCCTTTGTCATTTATGTTGCATTTTCTACATATGTTCATGTATGTGTTCGTAAAGGTTTACAAGCATACTGTCTTTGACAATACTTGTTTTCCTATCAGTTCTTAATATAACAACGTTGGAAACGTTGGTAAAACTCAGTGGGTCAAGGTTGAACGAGTCCTATATTGGAGCATTTTCAATCTAAAAGTCACTATGGTCCAAAGAAAACATCACAACCTGGCTACATTCACTTATCTTCATGAACATTTTGAGCACAAATCATTTACTTTTATCGTAGGATTTGAGGAAGCTACTTTTTAGGTCTGTCATCTCTATTGATTCCATCTTGTTCAGTGACCTTATTCAGCTAAATCATGTTTCTCCCTGGGGCCTGCCATGCAGATAATGAAAGATCACAAAAAATGTAAAACCTGTAATCTGCATTTGCCACAGCAGATCAGGCAGAAACATGTACCAGAAAAGATAGTGTCTTAACATTACACACTCAAGGAGCATGATGATACAGGTTTAACAATGCACCAACACAGCAGGAGCAGAGGCTCTTACCATGCAGATGATGATGGAGGCTCGCTTAGGCTTCACCTCGTCATCAGAAGACACATCCCTGGTTTCCTCCTTCACCTTTCGCTTCCTGCTGCTGGATGCCTCTTTTGCTGCATAAAAAGCAGAGTGGCTAGTGAAAAGACCACCCAAATAGTGGAGGAAAAAGGATTATTCAATATGTTCTTTTAAAAACCACAAACCACATCTGTTAGTAGACACCACAACCCCTCTTTTTCACAGACACCATTCAGAAATTGTTTTGACATAATAGACCACCAGATTCTCTTGGCTGACAGAATACCAAATACCATTTATCAAACGACACTATAAAAACACCCTGCTAACAGAAACCACCCAAGGCCTTTTACAATACATACCACAAAACCTCATCATCAACATGAAAATACCATATACCCCCTGACAACAGGTGTTCCAACACGGCAGGCTTTGAAAAATCATAAAAATTTTACTAAATCTGCAGGTCGAGAAACTTTAGTGATCTACTCGACCTAACTGTAATGTACTTGACCCGTAAACTGGTTTCACATTGTGTGATCACTGGCAAATAATGCAAGGTTGAGCGATTGGGATCTGGATTTCTGATCTGACCTCTATTTTGAGTGAGAAGGTCCGACCTGTTGAGGAGTTTCTCGTGTGGAATTACGGACAGTTCCAAAAGTGTTGTGGACCAAGGTTGACATGCTGATGTGGGAGCTACAAGGATCATTGTGATTGAAGTTTGTCTCCGTTTGCGAACTAGAGACGGAGTGAGTGGGAGAGGTGGAAAGCATAAGCAATTATCTCTGACCAATTCATCAATAAAGCATTGCTCTTGGACCGAGGGTGTGGTATCTGGACGTGAAGTTTTGGCAATTTGATTTTTCTGTGGTGGCGAAGAAAACTATTTGTGGTGTTCCTCACCTTTGAAAGTACTGGTGAGGGACTTGTGGGTGGAGTTAAGATGGTCTATGAACTGTTTGTCCATGCCTGGGAGATAGTCTGCCACTATGTAAATATGGTGGTGAATTGCCCATTTCCATATTGTCTGAACAAGATGGGACAACTAAGAAGCACGTGTCCCTCGTGTTTCTGCATTTAATACATGGCTGTCATATTGCCTGTACAGGCTAGAACCAGAAAAGCTTGGATTGCTAGGAAAACTGCCTGCAACTCCAAGTAATTGATGTTGAAAGCTTGTTGAAGGTGATCCCATACACCATGTATTGTGAGGCTACTGAGGTGAGCTCCCCAACCTGTCTGCGACACATCTGTAGTGAAAGTGATTTGAAGCACTGGGTCCTGAAAGGGCCGCCCTTTGGAATTCCACCACTGCAGAGAGCGGTGAGTCTGGTGGTCCAACAACATTAGATTTTGGGGCGGGCCCTGTGACTGAGACCACTAATGAGATAGACACTCCTGTAAGGGATGCATGTGTAGTCTAGCATGGGGAACGACGGGAATGCATGAGACCATCATCCCTAGTAGTTGCATTACTATTCCCACTGTGTAGGTGTGGTTGTCCCGTATTTGGAAAATGAGAGTTTCGAGCTGGACTTGGATATGCTAGCCCTGACTGAGCATTGAAAATTGCCCCTAGGTAAGGCTGTATCTGTAAAGGTTGGAGATGGGATATGAGAAAGTTGATTGTAAATCTTAGAGTATGAAGAGGTGTATTGTGATTTGAGTGTGACGTTGACATTGTTGGTTTGTACTGGCTTTGATCAGCCAGTAGTCCAAGCACGGAAGGATATGGATGTGTTGTTGTAAGGAAATGCCTCCTTGGCATGGTTAACTCCTAACATTTTGCCTTTGCTGATGCTAAGTTATGATTTGAAAGTGTGCTGGGACCCCGCTAACCAGGCCCCAGCACCAGTGTTCTTTCCCAAACTGTACCTTTGTCTCCTCAATTGGCACAACCCTGGCACTCAGGTAAGTCCCTTGTAAATGGTACCCCTGGTACCAAGGGCCCTGATGCCAGGGAAGGTCTCTAAGGGCTGCAGCATGTCTTACGCCACCATGGGGACCCCTCTTACAGTACATGCGCACTGCCTCTCAGCTTGTGTGTGCTGGTGGGGAGAAAATTACTAAGTCGACATTGCAGTCCCCTCAGAGTGCCATGCCAACCTCACACTTCCTGTGGCATAGGTAAGTCACCCCTCTAGCAGGCCTTACAGCCCTAAGGCAGGGTGCTCTATACCACAGGTGAGGGCATGTGTGCATGAGCACTACGCCCCTACAGTGTCTAAGCAAAACCTTAGACATTGTAAGTACAGGGTAGCCAATAAGAGTATATGGTCTGGGAGTTTGTCAAACACGAACTCCACAGTTCCATAATGGCTACACTGAAAACTGGGAAGTTTGGTATCAAACTTCTCAGCACAATAAATGCACACTGATGCCAGTGTGCAATTTATTGTAACATACACCAAGAGGGATTCTTAGAGATGCCCCCGGAATACCTACCTGACTTCTAGTGTAGGCTGACCAGTTTCTGCCAGCCTGCCACACACCAGACATGTTGCTGGCCACATGGGGAGAGTGCCTTTGTCACTCTGTGGCCAGGAACAAAGCCTGTACTGGGTGGAGGTGCTTCTCACCTCCGCCTGCAGGAACTGTAACACCTGGCGGCGAGCCTCAAAGGCTCACCCCTTTTGTTACAGCACCCCAGGGCATCCCAGCTAGTGGAGATGCCCGCCCCTCCGGCCACTGCCCCCACTTTTGGCGACAAGGCTGGAGGAGATAATGAGGAAAAACAAGGAGGAGTCACCCACCAGTCAGGACAGCCCCTAATGTGTCCTGAGCTGAGGTGACCCCTGCCTTGGGAAATCCTCCATCTTGAGTTTGGAGGATTCCCCCAATGGGGTTAGGGATGTGCCCCCCTCCCCACAGGGAGGAGGCACAAAAAGGGTTTAGCCACCTTCAAGGACATTAGCCATTGGCTACTGCCCTCCCAGACCTAAACACACCCCTAAATTCACTATTTAGGGGCTCCCCAGATCCCAGGAAATCAGATTCCTGCAACCTGAAGAAACAAGAAGGACTGCTGACCTACAAGCCTGCAGAGAAGGAGGAAGACGACAACTGCTTTGGCCCCAGTCCTACCGGCCTGTCTCCAACTTCGAAAACCTGCTCCAGCGACGCATCCGACAGGGACCAGCGACCTCTGATGCCTCAGAGGACTGCCCTGGACTAAAGGACCAAGAAACTCCCGTGAACAGCGGCCCTGTTCAAAACCAGCTACTTCTTTGCAACAAAGAAGCAACTTTCAAAGACTGCACGTTTCCCGTCGGAAGCGTGAGACTTCACACTCTGCACCCGACGCCCCCGGCTTGAGATCCAGAGAACAAACACCTCAGGGAGGACTCCCTGGCGACTGCGAGCCCGTGAGTAACCAGAGACGACCCCCCTGAACCCCCACAGTGATGCCTGCAGAGAGAATTAAGAGGCTCCCCCTGACCGCGACTGCCTGTAACAAGGGACCCAACGCCTGGAACCAACACTGCACCCGCAGCCCCCAGGACCTGAAGGAACCGAACTTCATCGCAGGAGTGACCCCCAGGCGACCCTCTGCCTAGCCCAGATGGTGGCTGTCCCGAGAAGACCCCCTGTGCCTGCCTGCACCGCTAGAGTGACCCCCGGGTCCCTCCATTGTTTCCTACCTGAAACCCGACGCCTGCTTTGCACACTGCACCCGGCCGCCCCTATGCCACTGAGGGTGTGTTTTGTTTGCCTACTTGTGTCCCCCCCAGTGCTCTACAAAACCCCCCTGGTCTGCCCCCGAGGATACAGGTACTTACCTGCTGGCAGACTGGAACCGGAGCACCCCTATTCTCCATAGGTACCTATGTGTTTTGGGCACCTCTTTGACCTCTGCACCTGACCGGCCATGAGCTGCTGGTGTGGTAACTCTGGGGTTGCCTTGAACCCCCAACGGTGGGCTGCCTATGCCCCAGAACTGAGACTTGTAAGTGATTTACTTACCTCCTAATCTAACCTTTACTTACCTCCCCCAGGAACTGTTGATTTTATGCACTGTGTCCAGTTTGAAAATAGCTTATTGCCATTTTTACAAAGACTGTACATGATATTGTTTTCAATCAAAGTTCCTAAAGTATCTAAGTGAAGTACCTTACATTTAAATTGTTTAATGTAAATCTTGAACCTGTGGTTCTTAAAATAAACTAAGAAAATATATTTTTCAATGTAAAAACGTATTGACCTGGAGTAAGTCTTCGAGTGTGTGTTCCTCATTTGACTGGGGGTGAATGTTTGATTTGTTCTGCATTCCGTCCATCAACTGTTGTTTTTGCGTTTGTCGCCCCAAGTAGGAAGGGTATGCCCAGATGTGGGTCCCTTGCTCACTATGCCACCAGATTCAAGCTAGCCTGGCTGAAGAGGGGTGAAACCCCGAAACCGGTCCCCGGATGCTTGTTTCTGGTCCAGGGAGGACCTGGTCTGTCAGTTCGAACTGGACTGTTCCCATAGGGAACAGGGTCAAGACTGATTTGCATATGGCTGGGTCCAAACTGGAATGGCATGGTGAGCAAAAAAACTGATGGATTAAACCCAGATCTGTGACTGGGGATGAATGTTTGATTTGTTCTGCATTCCTTCCATCAACTGTTGTTTTTGTGTTCCTCATTTATTGCCTTTGTGTGTACAACAAATGCTTAACACTACCCTCTGATAAGCCTACTGCTCGACCACACTACCACAAAAATAGAGCATTAGACTTATCTAATTTTGCCACTATCTTACCTCTAAGGGGAACTCTTGGACTCTGTGCACACTATTTCTTACTTTAAAATAGTGTATACAGAGCCAACTTCCTACAGTTGTCATCTGAGGTATGCTGCAACTACTGCTAGACATTTTGTGGAGACCCTGGGGGAGGTTGTTACCTTGAATGGTAAAACCTTGAATTGATAATGGTTCACAGAAATGACAAATCTGAGGTACTTGTGGTGTGCTGGATGGATGGGAATATGAAAGTATGTATCCTTCAGATCTAAAGCGGTCATGAAGTCGCCTTGTTGTAACAATGGAATTATAACTTGGAGAATTACCATATGGAAATGCTCTGATGGAATGTAGAGGTTGAGTGGTCTGAGATCTAGAATAGGTCTGAGTGACCCGTCCTTTGGAATGAGGAAGTATAGGGAGTATACTCCTAACCCTTGCTGTAAGAGAGGAATTGGTTATTGTTGGAAATTTTTCCTTTTGCAGGGTCATCTCCAATCTTTTGGCATCCTGCCTCCTATATTTTTTGTGACCAGTTTTTGTTGGCTTTTGAACTCTGGGCACTTTACCACTGCTAACCAGTGCTAACGTGCATATGCTCTCTTTAAAATTGTATTGTTGATTGGTTTATCCATGATTGGCATATTTGATTTACTAGTAACTCCCTAGTAAAGTGCACTAGAAGTGCCCAGGGCCTGTAAATCAAATGCTACTAGTGAGCCTGCAGCACTGGTTGTGCCACCCACATTAGTAGCCCTGTAATCATGTGTCAGACCTGCCACTGCAGTGTCTGTGTGTGCAGTTTTAAACTGACAATTCGACTTGGCAAGGGTACCCACTTGCCAGTCCTAAACCTTCCCTTTTCTTACTTGTAAGATACCACTAAGGTAGGCCCTAGGTAGCCCCATGGGCAGGGTGTATGTTGAAGTTAGCACATATACTAATGTGGGTTTTATGTCCTGATGGTGAAATACTGCCAAATTCGGTTTTCACTGTTGCAAGGCCTATCGCTCTCATAGGGTAACATGAGGGCTGCCTTTAAAAATGATTAAAGCGTAGATTGCTTTTCGGAACAGATACACATGGAGTTTGGGGTCTCTGAACTCACTAATAAAAATTCATCTTTTAGTAAAGTTGGTTTTGAGATTGTGTATTTGACTTTTAGAAAGTGGGCATTTTCTTGCTTAAACCATTCTGTGACTCTGCCTGTTTGTGGATTCCCTGTCTCGGTTAGTTTGACATTTGGGCTGTTTGCACCTCTCTCTAGACAGTGACACAAAGGGAGCTGGGGTGTAGCCTGCATATCCTGATGAGCCATCTGTGCTGGGAAGGAGTGGTCACTTACACCTAAAAGGGCTGTGCCTGCCCTCACACAATGCAGTCTCAAACCTGGGTTGATAACTCTAGACCTAACAGGTTCTTTAACAATAGCAGTGCCATGTCTAAGCAGGTAAAAACTGACTTTCTTTATAAGTGGCAGTCAGTGTATCAAAGAGGAAATCCTCTTCAATGGGGTCAGTGTGCTTTTGGGCATTGTGGTATGCAGCTGCCTGTGCTATGAACCGCTGATATGATACTGAGTCTTCAGGAGGTGATGGGCGTGCTGGATGTAGATCAGGGTCATTTAGTAAAATGGGATCTGGATCGTATGCATCCCATGGGTTAATGTCTTGTGGCATGTCCCCTAAATAATCTCCATGAGGTGGTGGTTAAAGTTGTTGAGAAAATTGTGACTCAGTAATAGGTGTAGGTGATTGGGAAGGCGGTGGAGGGGTAGACGGAAGCACATGAGAGTGTGGTGGGGAAGGCTGGGGTCAAAGTGGAGCCTTGTCTTTGGAGACCTTTTTAGGTGGAGGAACAGTGTCTAATGCCTCTTGAAATATAAGGTTCCTCTTGATTGGAACGGGGGGAAGCAATTATTCTTCCTGTTCCTTTTTGAATATGGAGCTGGCACTGACGTGCGTCCATTATCTCTAAGATGGGCTCCACTGGTGAGGCTGCTACCGAGAAGTGACTGGAGCCTCTGGAAAATATAGCTTTAGGTTTTGACGTTTTTGGAGTCGAAACCTTGTGTCGAGCCAAAGCCATTGGCTCCAAAGCCCATGTGGTGGGCTTTTTACTCTGTGCCAAAGCATTCAGATCGACGGGTCTGCTCAATCCCGAACCCTGTGGGATGTTCCAGAGGTGGAGGTCAATGCAGAAGACATGTTGGTCTTGGCTATTTTGAGTGCCGAGCTGGAAGACGGGAGATGGAACATCCAAAGGTATTTTTTTTAATCCGACCAGGGTCCAAAGGCATTGGCGATCCGATTACCTACTTTTGGGGGCTTCTTTAAACTCTTTGTATGGGGAGTCAGGGCAAATGTACTCAAAGGTTGCGCAGAGGTAAAAGGCTGGCTTTCAGTGTCGGATTGGACATCCGACTCCAAATAGTCTATAGAGAAGGCCTCCTTCTGTTCGAGCTCCTCCTGCACGTGTTCTTCCCCGAAAATATCAGGAGAGCCATCTGGTGGCTTCGACGCCATCTCCAAACAACTGCTCTTCGGTCCTGGAGTGTCTTTTTGGATCAAAAGGACTGGCAGGCGTAGCAGCTTTCGTCTTTATGATCTGGGAAAAGACACAAGTTACACACCAGGTGTTGATGAGTGTGTGGGAATTTCAAAAGGCATCGAGGGCAAAACCTACATGGAGTCCTTTACATCAGCCCTGCAAATCTGACACCACGTGAAGGAGTAGGCCCGAGACGGGCGCTGCCGCCCCGAAGGATGATGAGACGACTCCCGGCACAGAAATACGGATTGGCTATGTTAGGTAAAGGAATAGCGATCAAATTGCAACACCGTAACTGAAGGAAAGAGGGTAAAGAACAGTTCGGAATAGACCGAGCTGAGGAATACCGGAGCAAGAGAAACACATGTCTGAACCCGACTGCGGAATCTAACAAAGGACTCCATGCCCACACATAGTATCACCAAGAGGAGGAGTCACTCGATCGTGTGACTTGAAAAGATTCTTTGAAGAAAAACAGCTTGTAACACTCCGGACCCCACACTAGATGGAGGACTTATGCAAAACATGTGTATCTACATCCATACATGCCATCTGACACATATTTATCATTTGTACATCACCAAGTTAAGTGTTCTTATTGGTTTTTCATCCTATGAAAATATTTTTTTCCATCACACAGAAGAACAAAAATGGGCTTTCACAACTACTGAAATATATTTTTAAATGTTTATACAGTTGGCTTATTAACTATTTAAATGTGGGTTAGAAAAAACATGATACCCTACAGTGTCTCATTTCATACTTTCTACAACAGGTTCGACAGTTCAATTTATAAAATCCTGGAAGTATGCAGCCAGGGAAGAAAAGGTAATTGTAAACTGACTTCTGACTTCTGTCTCTAAACACAGAGCAAATGTAACAAGATAAAAACAAGATTTAAAAGCATCTTCATTGCTTCTTCACTTTCTAACTGAAGAGAACACCTGTTCTTTCACAACTCGCTAGAATGGGTGAGTAGGTCCTAAATATAGCTGGCCTGTCAAAATCTGACTCGCTATAGCAAGTGGCCGAGTAAATTTCCTGAGGCTAGCACAGTATTTGGCAACTAAGATCACCACAGATCATGTGCTTGTAGTTGCCATGTAACCTCTGGTAATCGCAACAAACCTCTCTCAACAGAAACTACTAAATGCTTCCTACCAGCAGACACCACAAAATACCCTAGGACAGCAGAGACCACAAAATAACATCTACTAACAAAAAGCATGAAATACATTCTGCTGAAAGAAAACAACAAATATCCTCAGGCAATACAGACCAAAAAAAAAAACACTATGAACTAAGAACCAAATGCCATCTACCAAAAGACGCAAAATGCCTCTGCCAAAAGAGATAGTTAACAATCTCACTAAACACAGACCACCCAAACATATTATCTCTGTGTATAAAGATAATGAACTACTGTCTGTCAACAGGATCCATGAAAGAGCCTCTGTCCACAGCGGTTGCCATTTATCTTCAGCTAGGAAAGATACCAACACACCCTCTGCTAGGTTAGGTCATCAAATAACTACTTCAAAGATACCATGAACAGCCTTCTGGTAACAGAGACCATTATTTATCATTTGCCATCAGATATTATCAAAGATCAGATAAAGGACAACCATCAGCTTCATAATCATTTATAATTCGCCTTACAACAAGTAGCTCTAAGCTAGAAAGACCCTCTGCAAACACAGAACTTAAGATATCATTTAACAACAGGGAATGAAAAATAACCGCTTCCAACAAAGTCCCACTACTAACAGATACCATCAAACACTCCATGCCAAGATGGACAACCAAATAAACTCTGCCAACAAAGATCACATAATACTATCTCTTGTCAGGGACTACAACATACCATCTGCCACTAGAGATCACCAAATACCTGTTCAAAGCCTCTCGTATGTTTTTTCCATATTCCTTCTTTTTGCCGTATGCCCCTCAATATGGCCATTTAATTCCATTTGGTGTATATTCCGACACAAATTCTTACTCATCTATAGGCCTGTTCACATACTCTCTTAGCATATTCCTTCCATCCATATGCCGATTTGTACAGTTTTATAGACACATTGCAGTTCTGTGCTGCTCACTAGCGCACTTACCGCTTTGCTCTCCTGGTGGCACCAGGCGGTAGACCTTGTATGGTTCAGAGATGTCTAGCTGGGAGCACTCCGGCACTTCAGCAAACTCAGGGCTTTTGTTGAGAGCACAGCGCAAGCGTGTCTTCCATATGGCAGCCTCCATCTTGTCTCCTGCTTTGTACTTGTTCTTGAAAATTGCCCAGGCCTGAAGAATAGAACCAGCTACTGTTTAATCTCGGACGCCAAGGCTCACCTCACAAGTGCTAACATTTTAGTTCTTGTTTGAAAATAGTACAAGAAGATAAACAACCTTATGACTAGATAGCACTCCAGACCCTGGGACCACTTACTGTGAAGGATTGCTTTCTTTAGCGCCTTATTATCCTTGTCAATAGTATGATTTGAAGAAGGAGGAAATCTGAGCTCCATAACTCTTTCTGACCACGTGAGATGGCCAAAGTCAGGGATAGATAGGCTTAGGAGCCGGAGTGAAATGTTTTATAGGTAATTTAGGGTAGTTTATACATACATATTACCTCAAAGGGGAACCAAGAATGTGTGATTAGATCAATTCCAAATGGAAATTTGGGGCTACTGGCCAGCCTAGCCCAAAACAGAGCATGCACTAGGTTACGCTAAGACTAGATTCGCATAGTTTGGACAAGAAATCAGAAGGAACTAACAAACTCTGTTTTAAGTAGGTTGAGTTTCAAGTTGGTGCCATCATCTATTATTGGATTTCAGCTATTATTTGGCCTGTCATTTGAATGTTATCGATGAAGAAACTGTTCAAATTGAGCTGAGTTTTGCCAATATAAAAGTAGCATGCAATGTTTGGGACTGAAATTAAAGGAGAGAGTATGGACTCTTGTGGGTCACCTTTACAGAGTTATTAGGGTTTGGAGGGAGTTAGTTTGGATGTATGACCTGAAACATCTGAGAGCTGTTTCCCTCAACCTGTTTCTATCCTTAGGAATGTTGAGTAGAGTGGAGTGATATACAGTGTTGAAGGCTGCTGACGGATGCAAAAGGACAAGGGAGTGAGTCCTCTATACCTATAACACAAAGTGCATCAATCCTCAACCCTTGTTTTTGGAGCTCCTGTTTCCATGACATATTGTGGGCTGAAGCTATATTGAAGCTCATTAAGAAAATCACTCTGAACTCGCTGCCCACCCACTAATACGGGTGCTATACACAATTAGTTCTAGACTTACCTTCTGCATTGCTAAAGCCATACCAGACAGGACTCTAGATATGCTAACTCACCTTCGGCAGAAGGGGAACTAGACATAGGCCATTCCCTAACTTCCAGAGAATGGGGCACGGCTCTTATTTACCCACAGACATTCTCGTATAATGCGAGAATCCAATATATACAGCCCAGCATCAATCTCAGAGCCTATTTAATACAGGCCAGATTTCATAAAAGCTACCCCACAGCGTTGCCTGATTGCCCCCGTTGTTGCACCCCCAGAGCAGACATATTACACAAGTTCTGTGACTGTCCAGTTGCCTGTCACCAAGACCTAAGTCGCATAGACAGCTGTCTACTGGGTCTTTACAAGTGCCGAAGGCGGGAGGTGCAATGAACTATTTTATTGACCTGGCCTTAATACTAGCAAACACTTAAGCACAATGAGATTGAAAGCCCCGTCACTACCGGACATTTTACAGTGGCAGACTGTGGTGGTCCACTAGGCCATGGTGGAGTTCACTGCATCACGTCTTGCAGAAATACATGGAATTTGAAGGTGCCCCTTAGAAGCCTGCTGGGACAACTTATTGTTTACATTTCAAGATAGTCCGGATGATGACGCCAAGCCACTGAGCAACATCAACCCATTTCATGGGTCTGCCCCGCTTGGCCTTTGAACAGCCCATCACCTCACTTCCCCTCAACCCCACCACACATAATTACTAGCCCAAGAGCAGCGACCCAGCACACTGCTCAGGGAGACCACTGCACTATACAGTATCTACCAAGCTCATTGTATAGAGCCAGGCTCACAGTTACATTTTTGTTATGTGGTCTGAATTTCAAAATTCCATAACTTAAAGGTACCTACAGGCTGTATTTCTGCCCAAAATGATGTAAACAAGATGCTCTTTTATGTTTACACCACTGCCAAAAGATAAAAAGCTCAAAAAAGACGACTAGAAAAAAAAACATCAAGAAAATCATTGCCAGTTGCAGGTTTCCAGCACTTTTGCTAGGATGGAGAGGTTCAAACCTGGGTGAAAAACCCTGCTACTAGTTTCCATTAGGGAGTAGACTTGGCCTATTTTTTTTGGCAATCCAGAAGTGAGCCTTGTGGTACTGAAGTGTTAATTAGATTTCCAAAATTGGTTTGTAAATGAAGTGCTGATCTTTTTGTGACGAGATGAGAATATGGGTTCAGGGAATTGAGAATGAGAATTTGGCAGTCTTGTTGAGCATTTCTGATTGGGTCAGTACTCTGAAGGATGACCAATTGGCCTTGGGTTAATGAGAGCTGCAGCACAGCTGATGCCTTTACATTTCTCCGATATAGATTAAAATTTCCAAGGAAGACTCTATTACCAACAGAGATTGGAGCTCCGTGTGTTCTTGTTACGACCCAGGGAATACAAATTTTACCCACGGAGATTGAGTTATGTGCCAGGATTTCCATAGGTTATTGTTACGACCCAAGGAACAAGATAATTATCTCTCACGTCTGTAAGTGGCCTCATGTGGCTCTATGTCAAGTCAGTTTCGCCCCCAGATATGACAGGCCAAAATATCTGCACCACCACTGAGCGCTGACACCCGTTCCTTTCTTTCTGCAACTACCAATGCAGATCTGGAGCTTCTCAAACCCTGTCCCTTCTGACAGAGACTTTTCCTAATAATTTCAAGAAGTGTGCAGACAAGTCACCCCCTAAAACTACAGGGTTTAAACCATGTTGTGACTGTAACCAGCAGATGTCAGTTACGGACACTTACGATGTCTGTTTATGGTGCCTTGGCTTCAAACGCAACTCTAAATCATGTCCATACTGCGCCAAGATTAACAAGAAGTTAAGTGACCACAAGGCAAAACTCGCCATTGTTCAACTCCAGCACTCATGGTCAGAGTCAAAGGTGCAGATAAAGTGAGTGAACTGAGCGTACAGCATCCATACAACCAAGTAGCTTTGAGGCAGCTTGTTGTTACTATACTGCCATACAACCAAGTAGCTTTGAGGCAACTTGTTGTTACTATACTGCTGCTTAAATTGTTCTTGTTCTCTTTTCTTATCGACCTTGAAGACCCGACCCTACAGCACAGACCCAGGTGCCACTGTCATATGTTACACAGTCTCCAGGTCTCTAGTTCTAATTTATTTCATATCTGGTTTGACATTCTAAAGTCACAACAGTTATGTTGTCACCCAAGAGGTGGTAGATGACATGTAATTTACTGGGGTTTGGGTTAGCAGGTTTTTTCACTGAAGGACATTCAAACAATGTGAAAGGACAGCGTTTTCATACTCCTGTATTTAATAAGTCTTGAAGGCTTTTTTAAACATACTGTTGAAATAGGTTTTCAGTTTCTTTTATTAGTGAGGGCTGTTGTGGTTTTGTAAGGGCATGGTTCTTTATTACTCTGCAGTCTGGTGGATGTCAGAGGTTATGGATTCACCTGTGTCCCCAGACAATGCAACGGAATACCTTGAGTTTTCAGGACAGTCGTGAGTGATCTCACTTCTACAATGAGGGTGTCTATTTTGGCTCTTATTAGAGAGTGCTGAGTTCAAGGAGTGGGTTGGTGGTTCTTAATCGTAGTGACTCTTTGACATCCATTTTTGATGGGGTGATTGAGACACTGCCTCATATCGAGGGGTAGAGCAGGGCAGTGTACAAGAAACAAAGAAAACGAGGAGCTGCTCTCTCAGGAATATGTAGAGTGGATTTGGAGGTACCTGTAAGGTTAAAAGGTTTGTGTTTATTTTGTGTGGGTGCTGATGCAAGGAAAGGTGCTGGTACCAGGGAAAAATGTGGACTGGGGAGAATTAAGGAACTGACTCCTGCAGGACTGAGTTTAGTGCAGTTTTATTTGGGAACAACAAACCATATACACGTTTGATTCAATCATTCGGAGACACTCTATCTCGCTCTCAATTATACCATAGATTCTGATTTTGTTACTACTCAGCCAAAAACCTTGACCTGTCTATCACTTACCGGGTTTCCTCCGATTTTTCTAGCTCCTGTCACACAAACATTACCTTTTTCACTCCCATTATTCAACAAACACACCTCCATTGTGCACTTCAGACTTCATACCCATCTACTGCTTAACCCATCGGAACAAATCTCCACTGCTTCAAGTCTACTGGTCACTAATGACTTACTTGCTTCGTACAATTGCTCCCTTTAACCTCTGACCCCTCCACTGTTGCAGATAACCTTAGCACATCACCTATACCCACTAAACGCGACCTGTACAGCATCAATTTTAGGACATCCTAATTCCTCACTTCTCCTCCCTATTTCTCATCCATCATCCCTACTTCTGATCCATCATACATCATCCCTACTTCTCATCCGTCATCCCTACTTCTCATCCATATCTCTACTTCTTATCCATCATCCCTACTTCTGATCCATCATACATCATCCCTACTTCCCATCCCTCATCACTGCTTCTAATCCTTACTTCTCTTCCATCATTCCTACTTATCATCCCTCATTCCTGCTTCTCATCCACACTTCTCATCCATCTTCCATCATTCCTTTTCCTCATACCTCAGCCATCATCCCTACTCATTCCTCATCCCCCAGTCATACCAACACATTTTTAGTTGCCAACCAATCAGTTTGAAGGTGTGTTTTACAAAACTAAAAATGTGTTGGTATGACTGATGGATGAGGAGGGAGCAGTAGTGATGAGGAGGGAGCAGTAGGGATGATGGATGAGGAGTAGGGATGATGGATGAGGTATGAGGGGTAGGAATGATGGAAAATGGATGAGAAGCAGGGATAAGAAGTGGGAATAATGGAAGAGAATTAGGGATGATGGATGAGAAGTAGAGATGATGTATTATGGGTGAGAAGTAGGGTTGATGGGTGAGAAGCAAGGATGAGATGTAGGTATGATGGAAGAGAAGTAGAGATGATAAATGAGAAGTAGGGATGACGAATGAGAAGTAGGGATGATGGATGAGATGCACAAGGATGAGAAGTAGGGATGAGGAGTGGGAATGATGAAAGAGAAGTAGGGATGATGGATGAGAAGTAGGGATGATGGATGAGAAGTAGGGTTGATGGATGAGAAGTAGGGTTGATGGATGATAAGTAGGGATGAGAAGCAGGTGTGATGGAAGAGAAGCAGGGATGATGATGAGAAGTAGGGATGATGGATGAGAAGTAGGGATGAGGAGTGAGGAATGAGGATGTCCTAAAATGGATGCTGTACACCTGTATGTATGAAGAGTCCAAGGATCTCACTGAGATTGGCACTTGGTGCCTTGTTTCTGGGGCAGCCTCCCTCTCCTTTTTGTGTACTTGCAGTCTGCTGGGGGTGGCATAAGAGAGTATAGTGCCACCATACCTCCACACAGAGCTGCTAGACAAAGCCATGAATGGTATGTCATGTAACTAACATCAGGGCATTAGGGTCATGCTAATTCCTAATAAGATGAAAATTCCCACCCTCCATCTATTTAGGAACCTTAGGCAAAGCCAAACTGTCTTGGAGCAGCAATATAGCGGCTGGAGCCAAAGGATCACCCAGTTTCGGGAAGTGGCTTCTACTATGCTGTGTTTGCAAAAAAAAGCATCTGAACATTCACACTTGAAGCAGCTAAGTGTGCAAACCAACAACAGACCACACCAGCCACCATCCCCACACCTCACACCTGCACTATCGAAGTGTACACCTCCTTTCACAATCCACTCAGCACTCAGGCAGCCAACTGCGCTCCTCACTAGACTGTGCCTACTCATCTGCTACCCTTCTCCCATGTGGCACACACTGTTCACCAGGACTGCTCGACAGCTATTTTGTGCTTGCACCCCACACAAGACCACATCTGTTCACAGCCACAATTACGTCTTACACCTTCTTTCCAGCCCATCTCATTCACGCTATTCACACCAACCTGTCCTTAGCCATTTTTGTCAACCCATTTATTAACTTAGAATAATGCAATTATTTTTTCAAAAATAAAAATAAACAAACAATAAATAACAGATAGCACTGATGGGTTATATAAAGATAGCACTAAGACTGGTGTATGATGGTACTGTAGGATATTGGGCCCTTGGCCCGCGTGCAGGAATAAGGATGACACGGATACATCATTCTGGTACATGAAACTGGCCCAGGGTATGTGAGCCGGCCCCTTTTATTGGCAGGGTCACCTGACCGGTGACACCATTGATGGATGGGTGTGGGGTGGGTATAACAGGCCAACCACTAGAATGTGTCCAGCAGGACACTACATCCCTCCCTAACTTTATTTGAAAAAAAAAAAAAAGAGTCTAACCTTTGAGAAAGAATGAACAATAAAGTAAACACCACTGAGTCTCTTCAGGCTGTCACAGTATATGATGAGTGGACAGGTGCTGATGGGAGCACCCGGTATCATGGGACGCACCCATAGTTTAACCAGATGACTCTGGGCACGAACTGCAGGTGGATGGAGTCTGGATCTATCAATCACATGTCGGCAGGGTTTCAGTACACCTGGTCTCACGGTGTTGGAGTCTATTTACACAGTTCAGTGTGGGGGTGCAACAGGAGCCGTGGCGGAGTATGCTAGAGAGATTTCTTTTAAGGAGCTCTAGCTCCCTGAGAGGCAAACTTTCAAAGATGGGGACGATAGTAGGACATCTCCCTCTGAGGCCTCAGTACCTGTCATTGGAGCAGCTTCAAACTCATCTCTCGTGCCGGGATTCTCTCACACCATAATTCCATTGAGGCCCTTTTTGCTGGGTTGCCACTGGACTACGTGGGCTGTTCAGTGTCTCTCATAGGCTGCACAAAGGGGTCGCTGCAGAACTACCAATAGGACTATGTCCAGATTGCTCATGCAACCATAAGGGTAGGTGATACAAAGGTCACGCGAGCTCTCTTCTGCAGGACTCAGATGCACGTTGGGTCTAACAAATGGTCTCTGGATAATGAGTCTCCTTCAGCGCCAGTGAATGCCTCGGTCTCTGGATGTTTCGCAGGCGGAAGGTTCCATTCTGGAGGTGTGATGCTCCATAGATGGTTCTGGTAATGCACCTGGTAAAGATGAAAATTTTACCTTTTGGCAACTCATTCTACAGGTGGCAATTGATTGCTTGGAATGAGGGTGACTGGAGGGACTTCATAGCCACTGGACGTGTTGCATCGTTGGTGGGGTTCTGCTTTGGCATATGCAGTCGCTAGCAGGGATGTCATCTCTTTAAATCAGCCAGTGTCTGGACAGTCGCACTGCTAAGTGTGGGACAGCTACACAGTCTGCGCACTCCAGCGGCTTACTTTCGGTACTCCCTGTGTGCTTTCTCCGGTGACACTGCTACACCCCGGTGGCTGGCTTGTGTTGCTGCATGTAATCTCTGGTAGTAGCATGAGTCCTCTTTCTTGTTGTTCTTCTTCATTCCTCCTGTGCACGTGTGGTTTTCAGGGTCTTCCGTGTGACAGGTCTGTCACACACTGTAAGGAAATGGCTCCCTGTTGCAGTTACCCCCCACTTTTTGCCTGATACTGATGCTGACTTGACTGAGAAGTGTGCTGGGACCCTGCTAACCAGGCCCCAGCACCAGTGTTCTTTCACCTAAAATGTACCATTGTTTCCACAATTGGCACACCCCTGGCACACAGATAAGTCCCTTGTAAAAGGTACCAGTGGTACCAAGGGCCCTGTGACCAGGGAAGGTCCCTAAGGGCTGCAGCATATGTTGTGCCACCCTAAGGGACCCCTCACCTAACACATGCACACTGCCATTGTAGATTGTGTGTGTTGGTGGGGAGAAAAAGACAAAGTCGACATGGCATCCCCCTCAGGATGCCATGCACACAAAATACTGCCTGTGGCAAAGGTAAGTCACCCCTCTAGCAGGCCTTACAGCCCAAAGGCAGGGTGCACTATTCCACAGGTGAGGGCATAGCTGCATGAGCAATATGCCCCTACAGTGTCTAAGTCTATTCTTAGACATTGTAAGTACAGTTGTGGCCATTTTAAGCATATGGTCTGGGAGTTTGTCAAAAACGAACTCCACAGCTCCATAATGGCTACAGTGAATACTGGGAAGTTTGTTATCAAACTTCTCAGAATAATAAACCCACACTGATGCCAGTGTTGAATGTATTTAAAAAATGCACACAGAGGGCATCTTAGAGATGCCTCCTGTATTTTACCCAATTGTTCAGTGCAGGTCTGACTGGTCTGTGCCAGCCTGCCGCTGAGAGGCGAGTTTCTGACCCCATGTGGTGAGGGCCTTTGTGCTCTCTGAGGACAGAAACAAAAGCCTGCTCTGGGTGGAGGTGCTTCACACCTCCCCCCTGCAGGAACTGTAACATCTAGCAGTGAGACTCAAAGGCTCAGGCTTCGTGTTACAATGCCCCAGGGCAGTCCAGCTATTGAAGATGCCTGCCCCCTGGACACAGCCCCTACTTTTGGCGGCAAGTCCAGGGGAGATAATGAGAAAAACAAGGATGAGTCACCCACCAGTCAGTACAGCCACTAAGGTATCCTGAGCTGAGGCGACCCCTGCCTTTAGAAATCCTCCATCTTGATTTTGGAGGATTCCCCCAATAGGAATAGGGATGTGCCCCCCTCCCCTCAGGGAGGAGGCACAAAGAGGGTGTAGCCACACTCAAGGACAGTAGCCATTGGTTACTGCCCTCCCAGACCTAAACACACCCCTAAATTGAGTATTTAGGGGCTCCCAGAACCGAGGAAGAGAGATTCCTGCAACCTGAAGACGAAGAAGGACTGCTGACCTGAAGCCCTGCAGAGAAGACGGAGACACCAACTGCTTTGGCCCCAGCCCTACCGGCCTGTCTCCCCACTTCGAGAAAAACTGCAACAGCGACGCGTCCCCCAGGGCCCAGCGACCTCTGAAGCCTCAGAGGACTACCCTGCATCTAAAAGGACCAAGAAGCGGACAGCGGCCCTGTTCACCAAGACTGCAACTTTGCAACAAAGAAGCAACTTTTAAGGACCACACGTTTCCTGCCGGAAGCGTGAGACTTTCCACTCTGCACCCGACGCCCCCAGCTCGACCTGCAGAAAACTAACTCTACAGGGAGGACTCCCCGGCGACTGCGAGCCCGGGAGTAGCCAGAGTTGACCCCGCTGAGCCCCCACAGCGACGCCTGCAGAGGGAATCCAGAGGCTCCCCCTGACCGCGACTGTCTGCTTCAAAGAACCCGACGCCTGGGAAACACACTGCACCCGCAGCCCCCAGGACCTGAAGGAACCGACCTCCAGTGCAGGAGTGACCCCCAGGCGGCCTTCTTCCTAGCCCAGGTGGTGGCTACCCCGAGGAGTCCCCTCCAACCCCCCTTGCCTGCATCGCTGAAGAGACCCCCGGGTCTCCCCACTGAATCCTAGTACAAACCTGAAGCCTGTTTGCACTCTGCACCCGCCGCCCCTGTGCCGCTGAGGGTGTACTTTCTGTGCCTGCTTGTGTCCCCCCCCCCGGTGCCCTACAAAACCCCCCTGGTCTGCCCTCCGAAGTCGCAGGTACTTACCTGCTGGCAGACTGGAACCGGGGCACCCCTATTTCCATTGAAGCCTATGCGTTTTGGGCACCACTTTGACCTCTGCACCCGACCGGCCCTGAGCTGCTGGTGTGGTAACTTTGGGGTTGCCTTGAACCCCCAATGGTGGGCTACCTTGGACCCAACTTTGAACCCTGTAAGTGTTGTACTTACCTGTGAAACTAACATTTACTTACCTCCCCCAGAAACTGTTGATTTTTGCACTGTGTCCATTTTCAAAATAGCTTATTGCCATTTTTGCCATAACTGTACATGCTATTGTGGTGATTCAAAGTTCCTAAGATACCCAAGTGAAATACCTTTCATTTAAAGTATTGTTTGTAAATCTTGAACCTGTGGGTCTTAAAATAAACTAAGAAAATATATTTTTCTATATGAAAACCTATTTGCCTGGAATTGTCTTTGAGTGTGTGTTCCTCATTTATTGCTTGTGTGTGTGTGCAACAAATGCTTAACACTACCCTCTGATAAGCCTACTGCTCGACCACACTACCACAAAATAGAGCATTAGAATTATCTCTTTTTGCCACTATCATACCTCTAAGGGGAACCTTTGGACTCGGTGCATGCTATTTCTTACTTTGAAATAGTACATACAGAGCCAACTTCCTACACACACCTTTCTCTTCTCTTTCTTCTTCGCGATGCAGCTTAATGCCACTCTCTTCTTGTCTCCAAAGATTTATTCCTATGTGGCATCATGCCACACTCTTCATTCTTCTGACCAGGCCTCTCACTGTAATGCTATCTGTAGGAGGCTGGCTCAGTTTATTGTGTACACCTAATGTGTGGCATCCTATACTGAGTCCAGGCAACCCTTAGTGATAGTGAATATGTCTACAGATAGCAGACGCTCTCTAGAGGTAGCTGAGGTGAGCAGGTAAAGCTTATCCAGGAGGAATGTAAAGTACTAGCAATACCAAAGTAGTCAGACAATACCTTGGTGATAATAAAGGACCACACAAGTGTTGCAAAAATGAAGGATACTTTATTACAGCACTACTACTAAACTGACATTGGTATATCTCCCTTTGGAGATATTACATACAGTTTACACATAAAATAAACTTTGGAAATACCATAGAAATAAAGAGGGCCTTAGCGGAGGGTCAAACCATATAATAAAAAAGTGGAATGTGAAAGAGTGACTCTAGCCAAGGTAAGTGTGGTGGTTAGCTAGGGGCTGGGGCAGTTAGGAACATCTGAGGTAAGTACAGTAAGTGACACCAGGAGTAAGTCAGTTACCCACCCAGTTGTCTCATAGGCTAACACAGAGAGTAGTGGTTGGAGTTTGTGGAATTCACAACCCTTCCCAGTGGACCCCGAGGAAACCAGCAGACAAGAGGATGGATGGAGAGTGCCCCTACACCAGGATACCCAGAAGATAGGAGTACCTACACCAGGGACCAAGACTGTGGATCCCTCGAATTGCCCGGCTGCTGTCACAACCCGTGGACCAGGCCGGTAGAACCCTGGGACAGATTCTGGACATGGAGGACCTGCAAAGGAAGGGGACAGAGTTCAGCACCCTTGGAGATGCCAAGGAGGTGCAGGTGGCAAAGCCCACCCTCCTGAGAATGAAGACCCTGCAAGGTGGTGGAAAAAGTAGTCCAGCTGCGGGGTCCAGGAGCTGCAGAAGATCCCAGGAATCATCTGCGAGCTGTCCCTCGACAGTCTACGGGTTACAGGAGGGTTAGTGACCAGCCAGATCACCAACAAGCACTGGCAAATGCAAACAGGAGCAATCCAGGATTTTGCAACGTTTTGGGGACCAGCAAGGTCCAGGAAATGCTACTTAGGAGGGTGAGTCAGAGCTGGCCCTCAGCACACAGGAAGGCCAACAGAAGTCAGCGGGGCCCCCACGAGTGACCCACAGTTGCCGGACACAGGGAGTCACAAGGAGGCTTTACACAGCGCAACAAAACAGAAGTCCCACGTCACAGGAGCTGATCCTCAGTTCGCAGAGTGCTGGGGCTTCATGGAGCCTGAAGATCTCCCAGAGCAAGAGTCAACAAGCCTTGGCAAGTGCAACAGTCGGGGTGCACAGGGGTGCCTACAGTCTCCCAACTTAGAAAGGAGACAAGAAGGACTCAGAGGAGGCCACAGGCTCACCACCTGTGTTTCAGGATCTTCATATGTCTTAGGACAGCAGACCCCACCAGAAGGTCAACATTGTCTTGAGGTGCCTGCGGATGCAGGGGAGTGAGTCCTTCACTCCAAAGGAGATTCCTTTGTGCTTCCTGGTGCAACAGAGTCCTTGTGACCCTGGAGGATGCACAGCCTGGGATGTTGCAGAATTCTTGCAGGATCTGCAATGGGAGCCTTCCCACCAGAAGCAGACTTGTTCAGTTCCAGCAAAGACCAGCAGCGGTTCCAAAGGCCAGAAGATATCTTGCAGAGAGTTCCTTGAAGAGTCTTGCTTAATGAATCTGCAGACCCACCCGCGAGGGAGCCCTTGGATTACTCTAAAAGGGGGTTGGTCACTCTTTGCAGTGGCCCACCTATCAGTGGGGGCCTGGGACGTCATGTATCTGGCCTAACCAGTCGGATGCTCCCAGGGGCCTCTGCTCATCGTATTTACAAGATGGCTGAATCTGTGGTCACCTGGCAGAGCTTGTTCACCGCCCTAGAGGAGGAGCTGGACGGGGGGGTCACTCCCCTGTCCTTTGTGTAGTTTCACATCGGAGCTGGAACTGGGGGTTCCTGAACTGGTGCAAACTGGATTATGCAAGGAGGGCACCAAATGTGCCCTTCAAAGCAGTCTGGTGGTGCTCGGAGGTCATCCCACCTCAGTACTTAGACACCTAATACACAGGGAGAGGTGGTCACACCTCTCCCTTGCAGGAAATTCCTTGTTCTGCTCCTTCGGCCTGAGCCTGACTCACCAGCAAGATGGCATGACAGTGTCTGGGGTCAGCAGCAGCGCATGCTGGCAGCTAGACCCTGTAAGGCTGCTCAGGCAGAACTGGGGGATCCCCTAGGGACCCCCCACAGTACATGGTATCAAGCCACTAACACTGGAATTGGTGTAGTTGCATGATTCCAACATGTTTGATACCAAACATACCTAGGTTTGGAGTAGCCATTATGTAGCTGGACCACACGTGCTGACTAGTATCCACTACATACCTTAGATGGCTTCCCCGCGCTTAGAGTCAATGAATTGACCTGGCGTCTGTAGGGGTACCCTGCTCACGCAGGGGAACCCTCACATTTAGAGACATGCACCCGCCCTTGAGCTGAAGGACCTACCAGAGGGGTGACTTATAATGTCTAAGTGCAATGGTTAGGTTTTGCAGTGAAAGGATGTATGCATCCTTTCATGCAGGCTGCAATGGGAGGCCTGCAGTCACAGGTTGCATGGGTTCTCATGGGTGGCATAATACATGCTTCAGCCCATGAGAACCCCTGGTGTACCATGCCCTGGGTACCTAGATGCCATATACTACATGGGTGCACCAATATAGAAGGTTCGGGTATGAAGGGTTACCAACAACTAAATTTAGGGCACTGGGGTCCTGGTTAGCAGGACAGCACTACAGTCCAAAACATACTAACACCAGACAAAAAAATGTGTGGGGGTACTACAACCAGAACCCAGCTTACTACACTTTGTTCACAGGAACTTGGTGGTGTCCTCTTCCACTGTCCTTCCTCAGTGACCTTCTTGGTGCTCCGCTCCCTAGATGGATGATCATCTTTCTTCCAACTTCTCTTATTCACACTACGGCGTCGTGCTTGCGCCTTGAGGCTACGCCATTGTTGCACTTGGTCCTGCCTAAGTGTGGGTGGGCTTGTCAGGGTCGGCCACTCCGTATGACATTCCTTCTCGTTCTCTGAGGGCTCTCTCTAGAGGTCCTGCCCATGCTGTCTGATTTCCAGGTGTGACCCTCTCCACACCTGTGCTCTCATGCACTCAGTCCTTCATGGGCACGCTCTGCTGGCACCTTGCGTGCCTGTTCTCACTCTTGTTGTGGTGGCCGTTCACCACTAGGGAACTTGTGGCACTATCTTCTTGCTTGCAGTAGTGGCATATAAGAGGTGCGTAGCGCTCACTTCTCACAACTGGGAATTTTGCTTCACTCCATGTGGCCTCTCTTCTCTGGCCCATATGCATTCAGCTTTCTTATTGCTGTAACTCAAATGTTCTGCGCTGTGCCGCAAACAACCACCAAGCTACATCACAGTTACTTCAAACACGAGCTGCAGCACCCTTACTGATGATGCGGTCATGCTGCCTTTCCTGCTTGGGACTTGTCTCCCTTCTCTTTGCTGGGGCGCTGCCTTTGATTTCACTACCTTGGCTCGACTGTTCTCGTGACAGCATTCTTGGCTGGGGCAGCTTTGGGCTCACTAGGACACTGCGGGGGTTCATAGTCCCTTGATGTGGTGCCTGGGAGCAGTGATCCGCCTCTTCTGCTCCTTTCCTACTTGTATATGGGGCTGTGCGGTGTCCTCCTCACTGGGCATGTATGCTTGCCCCTGGTGCCTCTCTCCCCTTTACCCGTTGTGGCAAGGGACCCTGCGGGTGCCCCGCAGGGACAAGATCGACTCTTCTTAGCTGTGGTGGCAACAAACTCAGCGCTTCTTCTATGGAGGCGCCAGACAGCTGCTAGGGCGTGCAGCACATTCACAGCCAGCCCCAGGCTTCTCCTGTTCTGTCCCAAGTACTTGGGTGAGGGACTCTGCAGGACAGGCCGGTGCTGACATTCCTGGTCATGTCTTCATTCTTCCAGACCCCGGGGCGTTCTCTGCAGTCATCCAAACCGGGGTGTAGTGTGGCGAGTGTCCCCCAGGTGGCCCTGCAGCCACTTCACAAGGCTGTGGCAGCCTTGTTTGAACTGCAGGCTGCAGGCAGTGTGCCGCTCACATGGTGCAGCCGCTGGCCAATCCAGCCTTCTCTCACCTGGGGGCGGCTATCGATGGTTGGCGCCTGCACGGTTCTCGTCCTAGAGATGCTGAGAATCGCTGGGCTGCTCCTGCAGTTACTTCAACCGCCACAAAAGGTGGGCACTGTCTTGTTGCCCATATGGGCGCTTCAGATGCGGGCGTGTCTTCTTCTGTGTTGGTGCAGCGCACCTCAAAGGTTGAGGATGCCCGGTGTCTGCTACGGCACTCCAAACCCTCTCACAGATCAATCCCCTGCCCGGCTTCACACAGTTCAACCCCGTGGGCTCACCTTATTCCCAGCGAGTAGCGGACACTGCTCCATTTCCACCACTGCTTTCCTGCAGTTGGCCATAAGGGCTGTTCCCCCTTTGTTCCTTGCTTTCCTGCTTCTGGAGGCCACGCCGGTCAGCGAGCTGACTCACAACAGGCGGGCGGCTGCAGGGTCCTTATCGTTGAATGTCGGTGTACTCCATAGGTGGCTTTTTTCATGTGCTGTTCTGCCCCTGTCACTGTTGTGCTGGCAGTAGGTGTGGGCTGCCTTAGACTGGGGCTACACTTCCCCCCCAGAACGAACTGCAAAACTGCTGCCAGCTTACACACGGGGTCAGACCTGCTTATCACCATTGTAGGGTCTTGTGCCCTAGGCGCACATGCAGGCATAAGGATGACACGGACACATCATTCTGGCACATGAAACTGGCCCAGTGCACGTGTGCCCGGCCCCTTTTATTGGCAGAGTCACCTGATCAGTGATGCCTATGATGAATGGGTGTGGGGTGCGTTTAACAGGCCAAACACTAGAACGTGTCCAGCAGGACACTACAGGTATAACTCCAAAGCAAGAGCGGAACACAGACACAATAATGTGAGATGTTAGTGCAACCAGGAATGCAGCACAAGGCTATTTGGCCCACACAAACTCTCATGGTATTTATAATAAAACTATTGCTGATCCATACCAGCATATCACCCAGCCCCTCATCTGGTCACATGTCTACTATGTCTGTGCACCATCCTAGCTAACGCATGCTGTGCCATTTTGAAAAACTTCTGATGATCAGTTTTTTTCTCAACCCGGCCTTATTGCATTAATCTCCTGGCCCAGTCTTGCACATCCCCCTAACTGGCATCTGCTTACTATGCTGTCCATTCCTACTATTGCATTCAAACCCACATGTGCTCACTAACCAGGCCTATGCCTGCTCGGCACAACTAATCACGTCATCTAATTATAATGACCTATTCCTAGTCTACGATTCCTGATTTTTGTGTGACACATTCTCTCTCACCAACCCAAATCTGATCCCCACTACTGCCTGCTAGGTCAGCTCGCCACTCTAGCTAACACTTGCCACATCCGATCAACATACTTGTCTAGATCTGTTCACCCTAACCCTGGCCTTCTTTGGTATCTACCCTTGCATCCGCTTTCACATCCCCTGGTTCACATCTGACTACCCTTTCCCATTCCTTGTCTTTTCACCAGACTGAAACACACCAGCTCTCCACGCCAGCCCATGGCTGCTTTCACCAAAGCCTAGACCGGTTCACTGCAACTGACCATGCTTACTCTCCCCCCGTCCCACACAAGCTCACCAATCAAGCTCCATGTTCTTTCACCACACAACACACCTTGAAAATGGCAGCATCCTCGTCCTGGCGAAAGTCCTGCTTGCCCCCGTGCTTCCAGGGAATACGGAAACAGGTATGGTCCGGGTCATCCCAGGCCAGACCAGGGTACTTCCCACTGTCCACTTGTTCAATCATCCATTGCTTGAGCTTTCTCGTGGATCGGACGCAGCCGGCAGCCATCCTAAGGAATACAAGACAAGCAACTTAATATTCAATACATGCTGCAGATTTCTAATATTGTTATTGCTGATAGTTGCCGAAGTGGGCGGGATCGGAGTGGCACGACGTTCCCCTACTTTTTATGAGAAGACAACCATCCCAGGATGGTAAACTCCAATCGTGCAAATGCTTCAGCTAAAGTTTCATGCTGGGAGTCTCCTGTGGTACGAGACCAAGGGAGGGGCAGGCGGTTTAACAATAAACAGGCTTTCTTGCCAGGGTGCTTCCTTTCCTAAAAGAAATGCAAATGCACACAACTGCTTAATCTGCTAATGTAAAGTGGCCCCGGAGAAGGTACTGGTTTAATTGATCGAATCACATGAAACTTTGTGATGACAGATATATTATTTTTGACTGGTAGTGCAAGTGAGCTGTGCAGTGTGTGCTTTTCATGGCAGTTAGATAAAATAACTAACTATATTTTTGAAGCACTTTTTTTTCTTAAACCTTTTTGCACATTTGGTAGCATCCTGTCTTATACTGCTTGTAATGCAAGTTTAACTAAATGATTTACACGTTCTCAAGGCTTTTTGTCACAGGCTGGGCCATTGTAGCACCATTGATACACAAGCCACTATTCTCCACTGCCCCAACCAAGATTTTATTCTGTGGCTTTCTGGTTACACACAGACCTCTCAGTGCATTAACTACTAGAGGTTTCATAATTCACAATAGTGCACTTACTCTTCTCCACTGGTTAACGTAACTTTTTATTTATTTATTTTTCCTTTAAGCCGTGAGTTACTTTACTTGTAGCTACCTGAAGGAGAATATATATGTGTGTGTATATATATATATATTTTTTTTTTTAACCACACCTTTGACGCCGCCCCCACACTCATTGACCCCGCCCCATTGCATGCAGCATCACAGTTCACACACTTTTTTTAAAATGCACTTTGACCCCTTATATGACATGCTGAGGTGGGAGAGGGCCTCAACCATCATTACCTCCTTCTCTGGTATCTTGTCCTAATTTTTAGGTCGAGCATAGCAGCGCGCATGCGCTGCTTTTCTGACGTGTTAGTATGTTTTTGGGCTTTTAACAACGTCCACCTCACGCCAATCACTATCACTCGTTCGTGGGCTTGCCCTTCAAAAATCCTTTGATGACATTGGTAACCTTTGTCCTTCTTTGGGGAGGTTTTGTTACCGCCTCGGGTGAAATGTTACATGGCTAATTGCACTTTTGCCAATAAGTTTGACTGCGAGCAAACTTCTTTTTCCTTTTGTGTCTCTCCTTATCGCGGCCGTGGCCCTGTGAATCAGCTCGCTAATGCAAAACTGGTTTACTTTTGATTTTCAAGTTATGTGGCAAGAAAAGTCCGGTTAGGATTTTATAACGCTAATAGCTCTAAGTCGAACAAAAGCGAGACCCATTGGATTGCAAATGCTTGTTAAAATACTAGTGCCGGTCGAGACATACACCCTGCTGCAAAAACAATCTTTTTGAGGCCTTCCTGCGCACAAAGAGGACTGTACAATAACTATGTGTTTTTGTTTGTCTTCAGACAAATGCTGTACTGTATCCCACAGTGGGTATTCCTGTGATGCATGTCAGCAGATCTGGCCGCTATGCCACATCATCTCCCTCCCATTACTCAGAAGGGTTAGTATTTGTGGTGGTGCAGCTGGTAGGGCCAGCGACACCTTGCTTTATATTTGATCTCTGAACTTTCCTGTTACAACTCTTTCTTATCAGGAAGAGAGACGAAAGTCTTCTGCATACTTGGAAAATACATGCAGCAGCACTGCTCTGTTTATTTTCCTGGCCTGACGAATGTTTTTCATTCAGTGAATCTGACAATCTGCACGTCCACTGGACGTGGTTCACATTTTTGCTGTACTGTTCGCCAGCAGAGCTGGGCTTTGGTGACAGTGGATTACTCAAAGTGAACCTTCAACCGGAGATACAATTTCTGCCCCCCATCTTAGACGATAGGGGGGTATTGGTGCTGGCGACAATGTTGTTCCAGTTCAAGTGCGCAGGCCTTTACCTGACCCTTGTGGAGAGACTGCCTACTGCGTCTCCACATTAAAGGTACACACAGTCCCCACATCTGAGTGTCTTGATATTCTGAAGTGTTGGGCATGTGCTGGCAGCGTGATGTGTTTTAGATGTGCATGTTTCAGTATGGCCAAACACAACGAACAAGCAAATGCTGGTGCCAATGTGAATGCAGTGTGCATGGCTGCACAGGATGGTGCTTCTCCTGCAGTGGCCCTTAAGTCTCCCTCCTCCAGAGGCCCCCGAAACAACAAAGGAAGATGCACATGCCCTCAGCATTGACACCAGGCAGATGTCTGTCAAGCGTCAGTGGACCAGATCTCATTGTAGGAAGCCCACACACCACTTATATACCCTTAGAAGGGAATGAAAACCAACCATTTCCCTGTGAAGAAGAATCGGTGAAGTGCGACTGAGTTGTGCTGCACAATTCACAGAATTTGTCTGCTTACTTATAGAATCTGGAGCTTGGTCTAGTAACAAGGGGTCTGTGTGGCACAGAAACCTTGCAGTGCCATGGCTTTGCTTCTGAAGCAGGGAGGGTTCAAAATTAGGGAAAACATTGAGGGCCTCATTACGACCCTGGCGGCTGGCGATGTACCCCCAGTGTATTATGACCATGGCGCATTAGCCATGGCCATACCGCAGGCCCTTGCAACTGACCGCCAGGTGTCGGCCAGGCGGTCATAATCCCCAACCGCCAGCCTGTCCATGGCGGTCATAATCCCCAACCGCCAGCCTGTCCATGGGGGTAAACACCGCCGTGGAAAGGCTAGCGGTAAGGGGGACTTGGGGTTCCCCTGGGGGCCCCGGCACTTGGCATGGGCTCCCAGGCACAGCCCTATCGCGCATTTCACTGCCCGAATTTTGGGCAGTGAAATGCGCAACGGGTGCTGCTGCACCTGCTGCACATCAACATTTCTGCTGGCTGTATTATGAGCCGGCTGCAATGGTGATATGACTTTTCCGCTGGGCCAGCAGATGGAAACGCTGTTTCCGTCCGCTGACCCAGCGGAAAAGTCATAATAGGGAGCCACAAATACTGCCAGCACTGGCAGTATAGTGGCGCCCACAGCTTCCCGAAGTTGTAATGAGGGCCTATATTATTTGCTGCGTTGATACAAAGGGATAGTGTTTGTTGTTGTGAAATAACTTTTTTATATATTATAGTAGCTGCTTCAATCAAAAAAGAAAATTGCAAGTTTAGAAGTGGTACATGTTTTACTCATTATTTAGTATTTATAGCTAGTAATATAATTATGCATTATCCTTTAATTTTGTATATATTACATTTCTCTGTATGGCTTTTTGGAGTAAGTTTGATTAATTTTCTGAAAGTTGTTGTTCCTTTTTGTTCTTCACTTCATATAATAAAGTATTCTTCAACTAAAAAAAAAAAAGTAGCTGTATCTTGTATGTGTCCTCACTATGTTTACCATCTATGTTCCAGAAGCTGTTCCTTTTCTTAAGTGTTTCAGAGTAGGTGTGGGACACCTTCTCCTTTGAGAATTGTAGCGTGTGGACTGGGACAGGGGAGAACTGGGGACAGATCTGACAGTGATCCAGGGGGCCACTGCATATCCCTCCCACCGTGCCTTTCATATATATCAACATTATTCCACTGCATACAGTATGTAATCACATCTGAACAATTTGCTAATGTCAGCCTTCAACATGATAACAGACAATCATTACAGCTGTAACATAAAACATCACATTAAGTCACTTGAAACTGGAACTCTCAGGGGTGTAGTAAACTAGTCAGGGCTACCATAAACAATCGTTCTCTCAATCACTAGGCGATGGGGACACTGTATATAAGTTAGGCCACTTCAAAGCTATCCACATATATGCTGTGTTTTTTCCAGTCTGTTCATGCCTTTGGTAAATAGAAACCACACCTTGCCAAAAAGAATTAGATTATTATATATAATAGCTGTAAATCGACCAGTTCTAAGTCCACTATGCTAGCCCTGGCTAGTTCATCCGATGTAAAGATTGTGCGCTGAGATGCAAGACCCCCTAAATGTTCCTAATAAAGCCTAGATCTGCCAGGGAGAAGCCAACCTACAATCAAGTATAGCCTGGGTCCTAACAGAGATCCATGAAGCCTAGCTGACTAGGAAGCAACACAAGGACAACGGAGAAGCATTTCTTGACTACTGAAGATGTAGAGATACTTTCCTGAATCAACATTGTTGAACATCCACTGTCTTTGACCCACCCGGACTACAAGGGTACCCCTATTGTTCCTTCCTAGAACCAAATAAACCCTGGAAGTTTCTAACCTGCATCCTCTGGAGTTATTTCTGGTTCCATTGGCGGCTGCCAGCTTTTGTGCTTTTGGCACCGTTGGAATCATTTTTCTAGCCCTTGTGGTAACAGAGACTCCATCATTTTAAGTCACAGATTTGTTCCTCATCTGAGAACAAGTGAAGGCTTGGATTCCATTCGTGTCTGCATCCATTGTGCACCACGCCACTGGAAAATCGTGACCACAACCATCCACTTTCGCGATATGGGCCCTAAAGTTTGGCCCCCGTATCGAAGTCGTAGTGGGACGCCTACCTACCACTACTTGTTGAGTTTGCAACTTGTCTCAAAACACGTGAACTACGTCCCTTTCTGGACACCAATTAACATTATTGTTATTATAGATTAGCACTTGTAGATCACACAGTCAGCCATTACTGTGACATTGCCGCACTTTTCATGGCCGGGTACGACTTTCAAACTGTTTCTATCACAGACTGGAGTCTGATTCAGTTTTGTGGAAGCTTTCAGCAGGAGATCCCAGCCTCCAGTGAACTGGACACAGAGCCCTGGCAACCAAAAACTTCACCACTGACTCTCCTGACTGGGATGCTTCAGTATGGATAGTGTGTTCTTAAGTACATTTTTTTGTTTTTAACTTGAAACTGTTAGTAGCTGCGGCTTCAGCATACTAAACATGTCGTTTTTAAATTAAATGTCACTGAAGCAGAGCTTTAGACGTAATATAGCGGGTTTGCTACAAGTTATTCTTTTTCCTATCAGCAATGTCACATTGTTCGAGACCTAATTAGTAAACAAAATAGGTAAGTATAGGAGTTCTGAAGTTCCAGTTACGCTAAGTGCAGTCCTATAGGACACAGTGGCCATGGGGTCAATGTTATGGGACATCTTGCCCCTATTTTGCACGACATAAATATTTTGGGGTCTGTACCTTTGCCACAGAAGATGGTGGTACCTTCTAGTTTTCTTCCTGCAGTATATTTATAGGTGCCAATGTTGTATCCCTTTAAACAAAAGTTGCCATCTTTTTTCACAATATAGTACAAACTGGACTCCCAGTTCATTGAGTGTTATTCACGGTGACATGATCTATCCGAGTTTCTTCAGCTTACTTCCTGCTGGAGTAATACTTGGCTGCTGTTAGCTCTGGGAGATCAGTCGCGGTAAGCAACAGCTCCCACCCACTGCCTGCCCAGGGACTCTAGGAAAGGGCATCATATCAGGTGTGATATTGAAAATGGTTTCATTGGAAGCAAATGAAGACAGCTTTCAGAATGCACTGGGTGTCAGGCAACTTCAGTGCTCAGCAGTGCAGAAAGCATGGAACGAGGTGGCATCCTAGAAGAGAAAGTAATGTTGGGATTCCATCCAGGTTATTTCAGTACTCCAATTCTGCCATTCTCACCTGGTTACTCACAACTCAAACTCCATTCATACATGTTTTTGGCTCACCCGTGGAATATGATTTTGGAAGCGCTGAGGTGCACCATCACTTCATCATCCAAGATACGTTATATACAATAGATGAATGGTTGTTTCAAAATACGGAAGAGTAATTTAAATTGAGAAAGCATTGGCACAGCCAGTAGGTCTAACCTTTTGATATGGTAAGTGTTTTCACCAACTTTGTGTAGTAATCCCCAGCTGTCCTCGGAATAAAATCCCCTAATGAAGTCACATCTTTGGATTCAGCAGTATGGAAGCTAGCCCCTTTGCAGAGCAGACTGCTTTAACAGAGGTAAGCTGTGCCCTCAAAGGAGAGTATTATGAGAAGGAGTCAGCAAATGAAATTTGCATTTGAAGGGGTAAGCTAAAATGCATAAACATCAAAATATTGCATAGCAGAAACTTTTGCCAGAGGGTCAGTATTTTTGTTACATGTTTGAGAAAGTATATGGACGTGCAAGTCTTTACATCAAGAATAAGGAAAGCTGTAAATCTTGCAACATAATATGTCATCAAAGTATAACAAACAAATATGCAAAATCATTCAATATATAGCACTGTGTCTTTATGGCAGCCAAGGCATCCAAACAAAAGGCATTCCTAAACAAAAAATCCATCAACCAGCAATTACAATATTATGTCAGCAATGTAAATCCGTTAGAAAACACACAGTGACTCTGAATTACAAGCTACACATCATGTTGTACTTCATTGTAACAAACGAACTGCTGGTGCTGCATCACCAAAACGTAATAGGAAGACAAATAGGACAAACAACCATCCAGAGAATACCATGAGCTTGACATTGGGCCCACCCAAACAATGCGACGTCATAAAAAACGTGACAATCCGTGCTCGAAGGAGGTTGACCCAAAGGCCACTTACTCTCTCTCTGTACTATATTTTGTACCTTTTTTGAGGAATTAAAAAAGTAATTTGTCTTCCAAACAGCTAATGCTGTCTGCAGCCAAACCTAAAATAAGAGAGCTTTGGGGTGCAGGGACCCAAATTCACTCTTCCCCACCTCTCCACCCAGCCTCCTCCCACCCTGGATAGTGTAATGGTAGGCAAAGTAGTGGCAGGTTGGGGTAGTGATTGCTGATGTGGGGCACAGGGGCATAGCTGTCAACAGTGTAGCAGGTGCAGTTGAACCAGAGCCCAGGGGAGTTAGGTGCCCACTACACCCCAATTAGAGATGTGTTGTTACTATCAAACTAATGTATGAGGGGCTTAGTTTTCTTGCGTACATTAGGTCCCATGGAAACATTAAAATGCCGCTGACAGGACAGTCCCTTTTTAGGAGGGAGTAGTTAAAAGGTTATTTTGTACAAGCAGAATCCCTGTCTTCAGAGGTGAGCGCCCTATACTGTACTACATACAGGACATTTGAAGGCGCTATCAGAATAATCACCCACCTGAGCATTTATGACCAAAGTCATAAAACTCATTGTGGAGTGGCCCGGCTGGAGGGGTCTCTTATTTATTACCAAGTGACAGGGGAGAGGGCTGTAATGCAATGACATATGTCATGGTGTCACCTACAATGCTCCCTAGCTATGGAGTGCTACCAGGGTAGCCAACCACTCTGTGTTTTGCAGGTTTGTCTTGCATATGTGGGTACTGTCCAGCTGCAGGCACAGATGCAGGGCTAGTGGTCAGCTCTTACTCTTTCAGCCCATTATGAGCTGTAAAATAGGTGGCCATCAGTGGCTAGGATGGAGGAGTCCTGCACAATGCACAATATGGACTTTGTGTTTATTTGTGTTTATTTTTCTCACTAACCCTGCATTAGAGTGCTCACGTACTGTTTGAGCGGTGTACAAAGGCACAGGCATTTTCCCTGGATTAAACAGTTTGTGAAAGTAGCAGACCACAGACTGCAATAGACTGTGATTTGCCCCAGAGGCTATACATTTAGCATCATACTGCATTTTACTGGATATACAATCAAACCTGGCACTCCCCATCCCCTACTAATATCCTGTTGTATGTTCTCCACACATTCACTAGAAGCGTTATCACTGATTCGAAATACTCTCAATCGTGCAAAAAGGAAGCAGCGGAATACGTTCAAGTGTGATTGCTCAAGAGCACACAACTGGGCAAAATTGAGAGGCCAGAATTATAAACCATGTCTTATAGTTTTTAACTAACTCACTCGACCACACAGTGATAAGTAAGGGACTACCCTTCCCAGGGAACTGTCACTGGGTTGTGGGTCCTGCCCACCTTCAGAACACATTGTGTGTTTCCAACATAGTTGCATGAACTGGTAAAGCTGCCATTAGATGTTAAGTATCCTTGTTCTATGGCTAAAACAAACTGGACCATAATCTAGTTTTGTTGTCTCCCCATCCAAACGCCTTTCCCACCTTGTTGAGGATCCTGTTTTTTATATATAGCTTTCACTATCTGAATCAAGCCGTAGAGACATGAGTATTTTGTGAAACATTTTCTTTGGGTTCTGTGGCACTATCAATACTTCATAGTCTCCATGGTGGAGATTGATATTTACCATGTGTGTTTGAGGGCGTAAGGCTACTTCATCCCATTTGAATAACATAATTGTTCATTTTGCAAACCTGTTTGCAATAGCGAGCAGTAATGGCTTACTTCAGGAGGTGGTAAAGCGATTGGAACTCAAATACAGCTTGATCACTCTCAATAAGCTCAATATCGATCTGAGATCCAGCTTTTAAACTGGCCTGATTCAGAAGAAGGGGATACAGAATGAAACCTCTAAAATGTTCTATGTACTCCCCAAACAAATCTGTCTTTCTGCACACAGTGTCTTCAGGCATGCAAAATGCCTTTCAAAATGATAATGTTAAGTTGGGCTAAACATTGATGACTGAATAGAACAGACACCACACCACACCACTATTCACCCATGAGGACCCAGTATGCCAGCTGTGTCTATGGGAGGGGCACACTTCAGGCTGGCTTGTTGAACAGCTATTTATGACAACCCTGCTGAGACCCCCAGACTTGCCCCCATGGCCCTGCCTTATCTTGCTTGACCAGGCTAGTACAAGCATGGCATTCCGAATTAAGACACCAGGGCAGTGGTCAGTCGAAGTGCATTACAAAAAGTATGGGAACTGTGATGCTCTGCACAATGAGGGCAGGGTGAGTGAGCGTGGGGGGGGGGGTCAAAGGCGTGGCTAAATTAGCAAAATATTCTGTAACTTTTTTCAGTCATTCACCTTCAGGTAACTGTATGTACAATAATGCACACCTTAAATGAAAGATAAATGCAAGGTAAGCTAATCATGGGGAAATGCGCTGTCGTACTTTATGAAACCTCTAATAGTTATTGCACTGCAGACGTCTGTGCCTGGAACCAGAGAACCACAGAATTGAGTCCTAGTGGGAGCAGAAGAGGATAGTTAGGGGCGTAACACTGGCCACTGCAGCTTCTGCAGCGCATGAGGGCCCCCAAACCTTCATGTGGGGGCTCCAGTTCTTCAGGGTGCCCCCATTCAGTCCAGGGACAATGAATAACTATGCGACATGGGAGACACAAGGGCCCCTCCTCACGCTTTACAGTGGGGCACCATCATTTTGCTATAACCACTGAGAACTTTTGTATGTTTAATGCTAAAAGGTCCCAGTCTGTGACTGAAAGCACTGTGAATATTTAAATCATTATTTTAAGCTTGCAGTATAAGATAGGGTACTACAAAATGTGGGAAAAGGTTTAAGATTAAAAAGTGCTTCCGAAATATAGATTGTAGTAGTACAAAGACTATACACAGTGACATATTTTAGAACTATCCTTTAAAAGCAGATACTTCAGTACCATATTTTAGAACTGTCCTTTAAAAGCAGATACTTCAGTGACATATTTTAGGACTATCCTTTATAAAGTACATACTTCACAGCTCAGCTGACTACTTCTTTGCAGAACCACTCAAAGCGAATAAATGTGTAGCATCAGGAAGCTTCAAGTTATTCCATCAATGAAAGCCAATAACGCTTCCAAGCACACTGGGGCCCATATTTATACTTTTATAGCGCCGCATTTGCATCATTTTTTTTACGCAATACAGGCACAAACTTACAAAATACAATTGTATTTTGTAAGTTTACGCCGCATTAGCATCAAACATATACGCAAATGTGGCGCTAAAAAATTATAAATATGGGCCTTAGTATTTGAAGATTGACCAGTTGTGCACATTTCTTTCAAGCAGCAGGCACTCTGGCTAGAAGGCTTCCTCGGTTTCACAGCACAGGAGACTCCCCTGCCTTACACAACAGTGAAGCTTTTCTTTTCACAGAAAGTATGGGAACAGTTCTCCTTAAATTAAAAAAGTAATGGCACCTTGTGCTCCCTCGATCCCACCCACTGCACAAGGGCAGTCAGTATGTTTTGCCCCACCGGTTTGATTCGTGGCCCCTGCTTATACATGCCAAGAGATCTGATTCAGACGGGTGACTCCCGGTTTTGTAAGCTAAAATGGGTTCATTCTGGCCGTCTCCTGCCTGGAATAGCTTCTGCCTCAATAGAAGTCAAAGGGGTAAATACAGTCTCATGTTTTTTTTTTTAAAGTCTCCTCCGTTCCTCTTCTAAAATTTTGCCATTTGTGCTTCCGTGTCTCCCAAAAAATAATTAATGCCCAGAGACTGGCAGCTCTCAGGGCCTCTAACTCCACTAATGTTCAGAGACTGGCTGCACAACAACTTTCACGGGGTGAGCTTCTAACCACATTAATTCCCAGAGAAGTGAGGCACAGAAACAAAGGAAAGGCAGAACGCGAGGGGGTGCTTACCTGCTCAATGTTTTCTCTTGCAGTTCGTCCTGTGGGTAATAAGTGAGGCTCTGCAGAATCCAGAGTCCCTGCAGAGCCCGGGGTCCCTGTGGTCGCCAGTCACTTTGTATATTTGTTCCTCGTCTATTGCCCCGGCTCTGCTGCGCCCTCCTCGCCTCTGCTCCTCTGCACTCTTTAGCGCTGCTTCATTGGCTGACGCTCGGGGTCGGTCGCTTAGTTTTCATTCTCAGCCTCAGCCGCCTTTTCCGAGAAATCACGTGACGCCCAGAGAGCAGCTGAGCCGGGCGGGGGCGTGAGTGGTGCCTGCTTCTAGGGACTCTACGGCGCCTACGGAAGGGTTCCCAGGCACTGTACTTGCAAGAATTCCCTCTGCACTCGCCACTAGAGGTGGCCGCCAACACATTCACAGGACAGCCGAGCCACGGGTCTGGCCCCCCTTACAGCACTGAAAATGTTTACCATGTAAATCATACAATACACAAAACAGAACATGCTGAAGTCAAATCGCGATTCAAAAACGTGTTATTCTTTCCCATGTGGAAGATTTGACAGTAATACGTCCATTATAGCACTGTACTTATTAAAAGTGATATTTTTTAAACATGAACTTGGAATCATTCAGTTCTCGCCCCCACCATGGTGACAATGCCATGCCTTCCAGGTTTTCTTGGTTCACTCTGCACAAATCAGCACTAAATATGTGTATAATCAGGGTCAGGCTGGCCTATAGGGCATTCAGGCGTTGCCCAATGGGCAGACCAAAAAGGTAATTGTGTGGTCTGTTTTAATATTGTTTCTGTCCTGTTTCATGGTCTGTTTTGACGGTTTTTACTGTTAAGTTCCCTTCTATTAAAACAAACACTGCCTGTAGCAAGCTCAGATCCATGCAACCTGCTATACCTCGCAGAACACATATACAACGTGTTTTTAAAAGCTCAAAACTGCCCACATTTGCAAAGATGGGCCACTTTTTAGCAATCTGATTCACGGTGGACACGTTCATTTTGATTCCAGGGCCTATTTTCTGTCCCTGTCCAACCCTGTATCTATTTGTCGCTCCTTTTTACCTCAAATACCAATGCTTGTTTTTTGCCTCTTTATGCATGAGGGTAGAAGAGCGAGAGTGGCAAGCAGAAGCCACCTGAAAGTTCAGCTCATCATGGGCTCAAGGTTCCAACATAACCTTGGGCTGAGCCAGGCCTCGCCCAACTCTAGTCGCCATAAAGACTGTACACATCATTACTACACACAGTGATATTGACAACCCATACTATACACACAGTGTCACAGGCAGACACTGAACGTATACTGATACTTGGGGTGTGCCTTTGCGCTTATTAAGCCCCATGCGAAAAGCAAATGGAGAAAGAATATGGAGGAGATAAATGACAAAGGAAACGGAACAAAAACATTTATAGAGAGGTTGAAAAATAATGAACAGTGTCTGGTGGTCTAGAATTTAAAAAATATACATTAAAACGAATTGGTAGGTAAGCTCAGTGCACCAGTCTGAAGCAAAGCGCCCTGGGCCGAGGCCCAGCTGACCCATGCCTAAAGCTGACCCTGCCAGTGATCCTGTACCAACAGACACACAGTACTGGTCAGACAGATGCGGACACACGAGGTGTACTGCCAACTGCCACACAGAAAGATTCATACACACAGGCAGTTGTGTTACTTAGTTCTGTTCGCTGCACTCACTCGGATGGATATTCCTCACTACTTTAGCTAGTTCAATTGCTCTGTACGAAGCCAATTGCCAGACTGCATTTGAATGGACATGTCGCGGCACCTATTGGTGCATAGGGGAACCCGTCCGGGAGTGTCCCCTTGCTCCTATTCTATTTGCAATAGCCGCAGTCCCTTGCAGCTATATTACATTAAAAATACTGTGATTATTCTCTGCTATCTCCCTTTGAATTTCACTCTGTGTGGATGACATTACACTCTATGTCCGTAATCTGCAGAGTGGACCCCACCCCATGATTCGGGCCTGCATTCATTTTGGAGAGTGGCCCGGCATCTCCATAAACTGGACATCATTGCTTATTTTTCCCCTCACACCTTGCACTTGTTAACTTGAGCTGGACTACCGGTTAGCGTGGGCAGACTCCCCCATCAGGTACTTGGGGATTTGGATAAGTCTAGATAAGGACTAAGCACTGACCTTAAACTATGGTAGAGACATCACTAGACTGGAGGACAGAATCAGCAGCTTAAATTACCATTTTGTATGACAGGGCGCATTGGCTTGATAAAATGGCGGTTTTGCTATGGTTTATTGTTTTGTGAATATACCTGTTCCCTTTTTGAGTACCCTCTCCACCCTGTTAGTGCGCCTAGTCTGGGCAGGAAAACAGCCACGGGGCCTGGTCTAGATTGACATTGCCATATCAGTTGGGAGGGTTTTCCGTGCCAGATATAGAACTTTCTTACCTCAGCGCTGAAGTGCATTTTGCTTAATACTGGTTTCATCCTTCTAAATACTTACCCGATCTGGCTATTGAAACTGCTGTGACACACCTACATGCACTAGATGTAGTCCTATGGGCCGGGGCTGTCGACAGGGTAAACTAAACTAATACAGTAAAACGCACAGTGCGTGCGTGGGACATGCTACGTCGCAGATTATCCCTGCTGCTGGTGTATACCCCTGCAGCCCACCTCAGCCTCATTCGCTGTTCGGTGGTACTGCCAGCCCAAGGCGTGTGCCCATCTTCACAAATTAAAGATAGTAAAACCAGGTGACCGCTACATTACCACCACATACCTATGCCGCCGGACTGTAACCTGTTGCAGAGGGTTAAAATGATATGCAAGGAGCTGTCTCCGGCGTTCCTTTGCGAACCTGATAGATCTGGCCCTTCTGAAATATTGGTTACCCCTGTGAGACCCCCAAAACTATATATAGTGCGGTCCAGAGGTCGATCGCTAGGACTATTCCTCCAGCAGAATTGGCATGGGAAGTGGATCTTAGTCAACCCATAACGGAGGAGGTATGGTTCTACTACTAGGCACACACTGGAGGATTGCTCCCAAGTTTACAGTTTATAAACTACCGCTTCCTTCATTGACTCTATTACACCCCATGGAAGTTGTACAAATGGGAATTGAGAGACAGTTCTGAATGTGCACACTGTGGTTGTGGGGAGGCAGACTTTGTACTCCTGGCATGGCCGTGCGAAACGATCCAGCACTTCTGGTCACAAATTACACACTTACTGCAGGAAGTTATTGATTTTCAAGCACGAATCACCCCACCAGTTGCGCTGCTGGGATGGCTCCAAAAGATTCCCAATACTGACTGCAAATGTGTTCCCTTGGTCTGCTGTTAGGTGAGACACTGGTGGCGCGGCGACGGGGTCGTGGCAAAGCCCCACCGTAAGATCAATGGTTCCAGGAAGTCACACACTGTAGCGAACAAACAGAACTGTACAACGACCTGTTGCCTACATCCTCACGCCGGGGGATATCTGGGCATCATTTTGGAAACGTTTGCTTACATCATGTACAGTGGAGTCAGAGTGAATCCTACTTGTACAGCGATTGTTTTTGGCTTGTTTACATCTAATAGGGCAGAAGATGCCGGAGACTCACGGCTGATTGGGGGATAGCATTATTGCACTGCTGGGTAATAACCAATGTGTTATTGCTGTTGTTCCATGTTGATAACGGTGTACTGTGCCGTGCTGTTGTTTGAAAATAAAAAGAAATAAAAGTTTTAAAAAAAGGAAACTTTGCTACACGTCAACTGCACGCTTACAGTGAAACTGCACAGATGCTGTACAGTACAAGACGCCCACAGGGAAGAAGTGAAACGGTGCGAGCAGCCCCCGGTAGGCAAGCATGCGGCTCCATTCATCAAGTGACATTGCATGGTGTGACATCAATGCAATGAAGTACGAATCCCCACAGTGAACACATTACTGATATAGCCTCAAAACAAATACCTAAACATGTGTGAATTGAATACGTCATCTACAATTTGAATTAATTATTTATTACAATTGCACCTTTTCCCTCCCCAAATCAATACCACTGTCACGACAATCGTTACGACGAGAATAGTCCCTGCATGGTGTACAGTCATATTCCGCTGCCCTGAGAGTCTGGCTACGTGGTTCTAGCACCCTGTATTATTTGGGCCTAGCCTCATACTAATCTGTGTGATCAGAGGCCTAGTCCTGTCCCATGACATGAGTGAGTTCTTGAACCTTTCCTGTGACCTGTAGGGGGCTCCAGGCGTGCTGTATTGCATGAGATGTGGACTCTTGTATAGTACACAGAGTGGTGGTCCAGGACATTGTGTTTTGTGAATCTATAGATATAACCAGACCTTTTTGTCTGTCACTGGATTGGAGGCCTACTTTTCAGCTTGTGTAAATTCCACTTCTGTGTTCAAACCCATTCTAGCACTAACATCCAAAGTGAATGTTTATGTGGATCTGTGTATGTGGCCTATCTGGTACGTGCATTGTGTGTATGGATGAGCCAGAGTAATGGATGCATGTGTGACCTAGTCAGGATGTCATTGTCATGGACTTCTGCGCATGATTGAGGTGAGTTTTCTGTTCCCAAGAAAATAGAAATGTAATGCAGACATTTCTGAAACTGGAGGGTGGAGTTCTTAAAAAGGGAGTGGGTAGAAAAGAGACAAGACTTCTTTAGAAATTCGATTAGGCCCTTTTCTGAGAAATGCTAGTGCTTATTCCTCCTGTAGCACTGCCATTTCATAAGTGGTGGGGGTGAATGGAGGGATTGCAGACTCTGTTGTTCAAAGTGAGAGAGATCTCTTAGGTGGAGGCAGCATTTACCGTGATCACTCTTGGTTGTTGCTGATGGCAGTCAGGTGCAGAAACCTCATGCTTGTTTGAGCCTCAGGGTGTTCCTGGCTGAAGACTCCACTCCTGTGAGGAGCTCCACTCTTACACAAAGTTCTGTGTCTGAATACCAGCCTGAGAAGGACTCGTGAAAGGAGAGTCACCCCAAAAAGATTTTGAAATTGCAGACAATGGATCCACATACCATGTCTGCTTTGACTGTATACAAGTATTTGGTTGTATATCTGTTTTTCCAATTCCAAGTTATCTATGACCAAGGAGGAGAATGTTCTGCAGAGCTCTCAGGAACCGTTGTGTAACCACAAATTGTGTTTACCTGACACGCAGCTTCCCAGGGGATATCACTTGAATCTTGCCTTGCTGGTGGAAGCTGTCCATCTGACCTGAAGTGCTCAAATGCCAACCTCCCTACTGAGAAAGGGAAGGATCATACCAGCACTGCAGGAGGTATGACTATCCAGGAGGAGGCAGGTGCACTGAGATCCCGGTGCTTTTGGGGTCTGCCAGAGAAAGGAGTAAAGAGGAGAGCAATCTGCTTGCCCCAGGTGTTTGCTGGTGACGAACTTCCTATTGAAAGTTCCAGGTCGGAACTGCAGAATCATGGCTACCTGGTGCCTCTGTGACTAGGATAACAGGCGCAGATGAACTGGTGCAGCTGATCTGCTATAGTGACCCCAAAGAGTTATGACAGGGTTGATCTTAGGCTGCTGTAACCAAAACAGTGTTACTGCCCTTTGCTGCTACTCCTCATTCAGAACCTGCAGCTTCCAGTATACCACTGGACCCGAAGAGACATAGCCTTGAAGTGGGGCATGGGCAAAGCCTAGCACCCAAGCTGGCTGGAGTGTGGCTGTGATGAGATCCACCCACACGGAAGGCTCTCTGTGGTCTGCTCCCACCGCCTCTCTTCAGACGCAACCTTACTGCTGCTGAGGAGGCTGCATCAGAACCATGGCATGTATACCCTCGCAGAAGCAGGAGAGAGGCTGCTGCCCGACAGCTAAACACTTTCAGGACATACCATGATGAAGAACTGTTAAAGACTGAGGACATTGACTATTCACTAGAGGGATAACGGGCACTTGTACCTATTACTATTATTCCTAAAAGGAGTGAAACCTAGACCAGAAGGGGGACCCAGGGATAACAGGATAGACGATGGAGGCTGCTTTGTGATCACTGGGTTCTGAGCTTGGGCACCCCCACACTACCTTCCTGAGAAGCCTGTGTGACTGCTCACAATTGCTACAGCAGACTCTTATGTCCTAGGCACCACTTGGGTCCAGTGTCAAAGTAGCATTTTGTCAAAATATGTCAGCCATAAATCTCTCTCTCTTTATATATCTATATATTTGCGGGAATGAGAGAGAGGTAGAGAGAGAGAGAAACGACTGAATCTGAATGTATTTGACAGCTCCCAATTGCAGGTGCCAGGTGCTGACAGACGACGGAGGATGCTTACAGGAGGCTTCCTCCACTGGAACAGATAATTCTTCACACGCAGTAGGTATATCCACGACTTCAGCATCTTTATCAACTTATTCCCTTTGTTACGTTGTAACATGGACACCATAATGCCAGGGTTGACAAAACTATCAATTTACTTTGGTCAAGGTGACGGGTTAGCTCCTTGCCCCAACCTGCACACTCCATTAGCCACTATTTATTGCTGAAGATCTGGGGAAGGCAAGCGGTGGCAACTGTTGCATGGTGGTAAAGCTATGATGCCACGCTAGAGGCCTAGTGCTTGAGGCTACTACAGCGAAGGACGTGTAGCAAGTACTCCAATTCAGCTAAGGCCCGAGCAACCTTCAGCCCGTTTATTTATCCCCTCGGACCGAGCCAGGCCCTCGGGGTGAGAAATGGATACATTTTGAATGTAGAGGCTGCCTGCAGAAACAAGAGGAAGACGTCAGGGCTCACAGAGCCCTTCTGCTATACTCTTTCTGATGAAGTCTGCACCTTATTACTGAACATATGCTACTGAAGAACACCCTGGATATTTCAATGATGCTAGCACATTATATACATTAAACCGCTGCTAGCAAAAGTATTTTTCACGTGTACATTCAACAGTTCAGCCAGCGTGTGCAAGTTTGCCACCTTCATTTAACCGAATGCCACTGCACACCTAGTGGGAAAATGCACATTTAAGGTAAGGGTACATTTAAGTCTTTTTCAATCTGAGTGCCCTGATCCAATATCAAGAATACATCTTCCTCACACATGTGCAAAGGATGTCTTGAAATGAGACTCTTCAATGTTAGGTTTGCATAATGAATACAAAACTGCTCACCTTTAATTCTTTCACAGGGCTTTCACTCAGTAACCAAAGTTTCCTTTAGGAAACAATAAACAAACACTAGTTATGATCAAAGGAGGAATACACTGTGCCAAGTTGTAGGAAAGTACCATCTTGCCTGGCATGTTACCCCCATATTTCACTGTATATATGTTGTTTTAGTCTATGTGTCACTGGGACCCTGCCAGGCAGGGCCCCAGTGGTCATTTGTATGTGCCCTATATGTATTCCCTGTGTGATGCCTAACTGTCTCACTGAGGCTCTGCTACCCAGAACCCCAGTGGTTATGCTCTCTCTGCTTTCCAAATTTGTCACTAACAGGCTAGTGACTAAATTTACCAATTCACATTGGCATACTGGTACACCCATATAATTCCCTAGTATATGGTACTGAGGTAGCCAGGGTATTGGGGTTCCAGGAGATCCCTATGGGCTGCAGCATTTCTTTTGCCACCCATAGGGAGCTCTGACAATTCTAACAAAGGCCTGCCAGTGCAGCCTGAGTGAAATAACGTTCACGTTATTTTCACAGCCATTTACCACTGCACTTAAGTAACTTATAAGTCACCTATATGTCTAACCTTCACCTGGTGAAGGTTGGGTGCAAAGTTACATCGTTCAGGGCAAATTCCCCGGACTTTGTGAGTGCGGGGACACCATTACACGCGTGCACTGTACATAGGTCACTACCTATGTACAGCGTCACAATGGTAACTCTGAACATGGCCATGTAACATGTCTAAGATCCAGGAATTGTCACCCCAATGCCATTCTGGCATTGGGGGGACAATTCCATGATCCCCCGGGTCTCTAGCACAGAACCCGGGTACTGCCAAACTGCCTTTCCGGGGTCTCCACTGCAGCTGCTGCTGCTGCCAACCCCTCAGACAGGTTTCTGTGTGTAACACCCTCTCCCTTTGGAAATAGGTGTGAAGGCTGGGGAGGAGTAGCCTCCCCCAGCCTCTGGAAATGCTCTGATCGGCACAGATGGTGCCCATCTCTGCATAAGCCAGTGTACTCCGGTTCAGGGATCCCCAGTCCTGCTCTGGCGCGAAACTGGACAAAGGAAAGGGGAGTGACCACTCCCCTGACCTGCACCTCCCAGGGGAGGTGCCCAGAGTTCCTCCAGTGTGTCCCAGACCTCTGCCATCTTGGAAACAGAGGTGTCTGTGGCACACTGGACTGCTCTGAGTGGCCAGTGCCAGCAGGTGACATCAGAGGATCCTTCTGATAGGCTCTTACCTCTCTTGGTAGCCAATCCTCCTTCCTAGGTAGCCAAAACTCCTTTCCTGGCTATTTAGGGTCTCTGCTTTGGGAATCTCACCGGATAATGAATGCAAGAGCTCATCAGAGTTCCTCTGCATCTCTCTCTTCACCTTCTACCAAAGGATCGACCGCTGACTGCTCAGGACGCCTGCAAAACCGCAACAAAGTAGCAAGACGAATACTAGCAACCTTGTATCGCTTCATCCTGCCGGCTTTCTCCACTGTTTCCAGGTGGTGCATGCTCTGGGGGTAGCCTGCCTCCTTTCTGCACCAGGAGCTCTGAAGAAATCTCCCGTGGGTCGACGGAATCTTCCCCCTGCAACCGCAGGCAACAAAAGACTGCATCACCGGTCCTTTGGGTCCCCTCTCAGCACGAGCATGGTCCCTGGAACTCAGCAACTCTGTCCAAGTGACTCCCACAGTCCAGTGACTCTTCAGTCCAAGTTTGGTGGAGGTAAGTCCTTGCCTCCCCACACTAGACTGCATTGCTGGGTAACGCGTGATTTGCAGCTGCTCCAGCTCCTGTGCACTCTTCCAGAATTTCCTTCGGCCACAGCCAAGCCTGGGTCCCCAGCACTCTAACCTGCAGTGCACAACCTTCTGAGTTGTCCTCCAGCGTCGTGGGACTCCCTTTTGTGACTTTGAATGGATTCTGGTTCACTCTTCTTCCAAGTGCCTGTTCAGGTACTTCTGCGGGTGCTGCCTGCTTCTGTGAGGGCTCCCTGACTTTCTGGGCGCCCCCGCTATCTCCTCATCCAAGTGGCGACATCCTGGTCCCTCCTGGGCCACAGCAGCATCCAAAAACCCTAATCGCAACCCTTGCAGCTAGCAAGGCTTGTTTGCGGTCTTTCTGCGTGGGAACACCTCTGCAAGCTTCTTCACGACGTGGGACATCCTTCCTTTAAAGGGGAAAGTTCCTAGTCCTCGTCTTTCTTGTAGAACTCCAAGCTTCTTCCAACCGGTGGCAGCTTCCTTGCACCCTCAGCTGGCATTTCCTGGGCTCCTGCCCACTCTCGACCCTGTCGCAACTCTTGGACTTGGTCCCCTTGTCTTACAGGTACTCAGGTCCGGAAAATCACTGTTGTTGCATTGCTGGTGTTTATTCTTCCTGCAGAATCCCCCTATCACGACTTCTGTGCTCCCTGGGGGTAGTAGGTGAACTTTACACCTATCTTTCCGGGTCTTGGGGTGGGCTATTTTTCTAACCCTCACTGTTTTCTTCCAGTTCCAGAGACCCCCTACAAGCTCACATAGGTTTGGGGTCCATTCGTGGTTCGCATTCCACTTTTGGAGTATATGGTTTGTGTTGCCCCTATACCTATGTGCTCCTATTGCAATCTACTGTAATTTTACACTGCTTGCATTACTTTTCTTGCTATAACCTGCATAATTTGGTTTGTGTACATATATCTTGTGTATATAACTTATCCTCACACTGAAGGTACTCACTGAGATACTTTTGGCATATTGTCACAAAAATAAAGTACCTTTATTTTTGGTACTTCTGTGTATTGTGTTTTCTTATGATATTGTGCATATGACACCAGTGGTATAGTAGGAGCTTTACATGTCTCCTAGTTCAGCCTAAGCTGCTTTGCCATAGCTACCTTCTATCAGTCTAAGCTGCTAGAAACACCTCTTCTACACTAATAAGGGATAACTGGACCTGGCACAAGGTGTAAGTACCTCTGGTACCCACTACAAGCCAGTCCAGCCTCCTACACAAGTTCCTTTGCAATCTTTTCCAGGCTGCATAGAAAAAAAAGTCAAGTTTGTATGTTTGAAGCTTGAACTGCCAATGAACGTCGAGAAAATCTTTTTAGAGAGAGTCGACTTTTTTGACCTTGCAGCCTAGACTGCTGCAAAGGAATCTCCCAAGAAGAAAAATAGGGCAGCCTTAAGTCCACAGACTACAATTGGAAACGTCAGAACTTTGCATATGAGTGCGCAGCACCAGTGTGAATAAGGTGCATAATGACGCTGTTCTCAGTGAAGCAGGAGTGTGGCCTCGCATCACTGTCAGCTCGACTGGGAATTCCTTTGGCTTCTTCACCTGATCAATGTTCATTGAGGATCCTTTTTTTTTCATCCATCCATGTAGATCTTGGTTTCTCATGCTTATAAAGTAGTGCAAGATATAGTGCTGCGAGTAAAATAATTGTTTATCGATCAAAGATTTGCTGCTCCATAAAGTTTTTTCATCATCGCACTGTGATGGGTGGTGGTGGAGCGCTAGGCCTTCAAGGATGGAATGATGAATAAGAACTAAGGGCCATATGTTCAAAGTTACTTTGCGGTTACAAAGGCTCAAGTTTTCAAAATCAGAGCCTTTGGATCTATAAAATAATTTTGGGCTATGTTCAAAAAACAAATTGTGATTCGGTTTATTTGTTACCAAAATGCAATAAAGTTTTGCGACTACATACCAAATCGTAAATTGTATAGGGCGCGTTTAGGGTGTCTCTTCAACTTTGCGACTTCTTATGCTATGTATCAATAGCTTGTAACCGCATTTGCGGCCGCAAATGATTGATAAGTTATCAATACCTGAAAAGTGGTGGTAACCAACTCACAAACTGAAAGGGTTCCCTCAGGCACCCCTTACCCCTGGGGCCACTACTTACTGGTAACAAAAGTTTTAGAAAACCCTTTGTTTCTTTCTAGGTCAAGCCTGCAGGTTGCACACATGTGCTGCCCTCGCTTTGCATATTGTTGTGTTTAACAATTAAAAACAAACCCAAAAAGGGGCTTTTAGGCCGCCCATTACGTATGATTCATTGGCAGCTTTATAACTCTTCTTTGCTGCCTTCTCATTCTAAGGGTGCTTGCAAGGCCTCACTTCTTGCATCACTTCAAATCCTTCGTGTGGCGCGTGGACCAACGACAGATTGGTTTCTCCTAATTATTGTCCGTTCGTGCTGTGACTAAGGTACTGTTTCTTCTTTTTTACCATTTCTATACAGCGTTAACTTGACTAAATGTAAAAATGTATCAAATAGTGTTTAATTTGTGGAGACGTGCCTTGTAGCACCGATGACGGGGCACATGACCAACCCTCCCTTGCTGCCACAAGGCCCAGGAGAAAGGCACCCAAACATTTCTGGTCCGGTTACTTACTCTCATAGTCGGGCCCCTAGCAGCCAGCCCCTTTCTTCTTCACACAGCAGAGGTCTGTATCTCCGCTTCCAACCCATCGAGAATTCAGACCACCTCTCCTGGCCCAGGGGGTCGGGTCAACCAACTCAAAAGCCTAACCACAGCAATCACCAAACCTATTTTTAGAGAGCGCTTCACACTACACAAATGCCGCTTTTAAGTCCTTCAAATAAATGATGCTATTATTAACAAATTTAGGCTTCCAAAGTTACCTGTCTCGGTAGGATGGAAGGTTGGATTCGTTTTACCACAATTCAAAAGCGTGGCTCTAAGAGGACAGTATTTGTCGGGGGCGAGCGATCAATCAGTAAAGTTGCCGCCAAACTAAGAGAACACAACAAAACTAAAGCGGCCACGAAAATCATCTAGGACACCATCCTCTCAGCGTCAGTTCGTACATTCCGCCCCTAAAATCGGGATGCTTGTGACATCAGCAGACGGCGCGTGGCGAAGAATACACCTCAGACGACAGATATGCAAGATCACATTGAACCTCTCCATACATGTGCGGACAGAAGGTGAGATAAACTTATGTAAAGATCCTTAAAAAATGCAAAGGAATATAAAAATGTGAAGCAAACATTATATAAATGCAGCTCTGCAAATGTTTAAACATAAGAACTCAGAAAATTATTTGGATTGCATTTACAACAGTGCACGCAAGGGAGTAGCCAGAACATTAGCCCCCCCCACACACTTTGAACTAAACCTCTGATGACACCAAGCAAGCGAAGGAAGTGAGCCCAACCCCCTCCCCCCGAAGAAGAGCTCCCTCCATTGTTTCTTCCATCCGAGCATCTGTCTATTTATCCTTTCACCCTTCCATCCAACCTTTGCGTTGTCATCCATTAATTCTTTCATCCATTATTCAACCTTTCCCTGTTGAATCAATCCATACAATCTGCCATACATCCATCTTCCCATCTATCCTCTCTGCCATCCATTGCCCTATCCATTCATCTACTCTGTCATCTACCATCCTTCCATCCACTGCCATCCATCTACCTATTCTGCACCCATCCTTCCATCTATCCACCCTGTCGTCCATTCATCCATCCACGCAGCCATCCTCTGTGCCATCCATCCATCATATATCCATTCATCTATTCACCTATCCATCCACTCTGCATCTATCCATCCTTCTTGCAGTCCATCCATTCATCCATCCACTTTGCCATCCACCCACTCTGCCGTCCATTCACCGTTCTGCCATCAATCCATCATACCTTCATCCACTCTTCCATCCATCTGTCCATCCCACTCGTTCACCCATCCATTTACTATGCCATCCTTTCATCCATCCATCCACCCATCTATCCCTTTACTATGCCATCCTTTCACCTTTCTATCCACCTGTCCATCCACTCACTCATCATTCCATCCCTTTACCCTGCCATCCTTTTACCTGTCCATCCACCTGCCCTTCCACTCATCCTTTCACCCACTCATCCATCTACCCACTTACTCATCCACCCACTCATTCATCCACTGATCCATCCTTCCACCCAATATTCCTTCCATCTTTCCCTCTTCTATTTACCCACCTTTCATCCTTCCTTGCTCCTGCTTGCCCTTCTATTGATGCTGTATTCTTTTATAGCGGTATTTATCAGCTTTTATCTGCCATGTTGCAGTCAGAAGAGGCCCATAATGAACCCCACCCCTGCTGAAGCTGCTGAAGCTGCTAAAGCGGGGGTTGACGACGCCCTGTGAATATATGCATATATCAGGCCAGACCTTTTAATTGTCCGTCAAAAGGACCACAAATGAAGGGTAGAAATTCCCAGAACAGACCACGGTAATCAATCAAGCCGAAGTTCCAGCTGCAAAACCTCTACCAAGCACAGTTAGTTTAACTGAGGCAGTGGAAGATAAGCTTTTCACAAAACCACAAGGACTGTCTGTGGGCGTTGTATTACAATGTGAGGCATTAGAAGGAGATAGCCTGGGAATAGAAATGCATTTGTGTGGAAACAAAGAACTGTAGAATAATATTGGTATAAGTTACAAGGTTATTTATCACATCTTTTAAAAGTCAATGCTGCCATCCAGGATCAATATTTATATAACATGCAGGAGGTTGAGTTTTTAGAATAGTTTTATGTATACATGAGAAATTCAGTAAAAAAAAAAAAAGATAAGCGGACAGGACTGACCGCATCATAGCACTTTTTTTTACTTCCACCAATACTGCATAGCAGTCGTGTTGCTGTACAGCAGGGCTAAAAAAACACATTGACAAAGCCAATAGATTTTGCATAGGTGAGACCTACTGGCTTTGCCAATGCTTGTTTTGAAAGCACTCCATTTTCTTTTAAGGATAACAGGTTGCAGTTGAAAAGAAATTGCTTTGTTTAAAAGCAATCACAGGCGTGGTAGTGCCCCACCATTTGATGGCAGCAATTTGTAGTAGGTCTCAATTTACAACCTACCTCATGCATATTAATGAGGAAGGTCAAATAGCTAACCCCCAACGAATTGGAATTTTGGGAAACAATATATTTGAACACGTCAGCTCACTAAAAAACAATGCATTTGGTACAAGTTGAAGCACAAATTGTGACCAATTTTACAGAATGCGTTGTACGAACATAAGGTCCTATGTTATTCGGTGGCTTGCCAGAGTGAAAGTCAACTTTCAAAATAACTCTGTGCCCGAAGATACTGCCCTCTAGGAAGTCTTTTCTTACTAGGAGCATCTTTTGACCTTACCTACAACTCAGGAAGCTTACTAGGAATTGTTATTTTTTTATAATTTCCTGCTGTCCTTTTTTACATTAAAAGCTGGCCAAACAAACTTGTGGGCTTTGGCGTGAAATTAGAGGGGAAGACATTGATGTGATTCTGAAAGGTTCGGCCTGTGATGCTTGTGAGCCGTGTAGCTAGTCAGATAATGACATTCTCCCAAGCCTGGAAGGCAGGTCATTTATTTGTCCACCTGCCTGGTGGCTCAAATCTGGCTGCATCATCTGGAATGGTTGCTCACAGTGGAACACTGGACTGTCATCTCTGTAAACTGCTACAGGAGCATCTCATGATATCTCGGTTGAAGTCTGCGAGATGTGGAAATGGGTTTAAAACTGCATTTTCACTACAATTATACAAGCTAAATAAATCTCAGCGGCCAAACTGAGACTATTCTTCAATATTATTATTTATTCTGCTAAAACCAAAAATCACTACTGCCCACACAACTCAATCCTTATTTAAACAGTTCACTACTGAGTAGATGGAGAGTGTGCTGTTCTTGTTGATGTCTTATGTTTATGAATTCCATATTAAGTGGTTACTCCCATTCAAGGATATGGAAATCCGGTCCTGTGACACTAACCTCAGTGAACTCGATGGAGGTGATTACGTTTAGGAGGGTGAATAAAAACTGCTGAGCGGAAGACCACATTTAAGTGTGTGGGACTAGTCTGGCACATCAAGAAGCTGAAAATGATTTTCAGATGGGTGAGGCCTTCGAAAAGAGGGTGAATTGAAAGTGCAAGTGGGTTCTTGGTATTGGGGGATAACCGTACACTACACACTAATATGGAGGACACCAAAAATCAAGTCGTGGAAACAGAAAAAATACAAACTGTTAAGCACCTTAGGACATTTCAGATATGTCAACCTATTCACAAACTGCAAATATAAGTAGTTTTAGACTCCTCTCCAAAAACTGTAAGAGACAAAGAAAAATGGCCACCATGAAAAAGGTCCTGGAAACCATTCTTTCTGATGTGTACTCGAGTCTAAAGACCAATGACACCAAAAAGATCTTATTTTCTTTTCTCCACAACCTGGGACCAAGAATGAAACTGGTCAATCTGAGTTCACTATGTGTAAGGGTTCCGAAATACAAGATCAATGTAGTAGACATTTAAAATTCCTGTAGGGCACTCCCTATAAATGTTTATTCTGGTGGCACAAAAAGGTTTCAGTCTAATGCAGAGGTCTTCAAACTGGGGGGCGGGCCCCCCTAGGGGGGCCTCAAGTGATCTCAGGGGAGGTTCCAGACTCTGGCCAAAAGAAGCATTATACAGATAACAGGCCTTTGATTTAAGCAGAAGTATATTATTGCATTTTTTAAAAAGGTAATAGTACTTAACTGCAATGTTCAAATAGGTCTAGACATATTTAAACATTGCCATCTTTATAAAATAATTGTGAAAAATTCTGAGGGGGGGGGCTCAATGATTTTTATTTTTCAACTTGGGGGGGGCGCGGCATTAAAAAGTTTGGAGACCACTGGTCTAATGAGTTAAGAGATCCAATACAGGGGTGTGGCCAGGTGGGCCAATATAGTGGACGCGTTTGAAGCGCGCTCCAGAATTGTCATCCACCCTGGTGCTAGCCAAAACTTTCTGGCCACAAGACGAGCTCCTGGCACTGCTGTGAGGGTTGGCCCCGTCAGTGACAAAAATCACTTACTCTCTTGTCCACTTCCTGGTTTGCTGACACAGCCTGACGAGGCAGCAGAGAAGTTAAAATGGTGGCAGCTGCATCAAACCTGGGAAGATTCTTTGGGACCTGTCGGGTTCATTGCTGCTCCGTGACTGCAACAGTTATGGGTCGACCTAACTATTGCAGGTGGAATTGGCAGTGGCGCAAGAACTTTGAACAGCCCATGCAGTGACTAATGTCCTGTCGCATCTCACTGGTGAAGAGGCTGACCATCCTGGGCGATTTAGTGAGCGGTTGCCTGGGCCACAGTGGCCTGGCCCTCAAAACTCTTCCAGGGGTGTGCAAACTTGGGCTCGAGTTGTGACGAGTGCCAGGACTGGTGACAGGATTGTGGATGGCCTGGGGGGGCAACTGGTCCAAAACAACCTCAGCCCCAAATGAGCCAAGAACTACATAGTGAATGCACGCCTCTGTACTTTGGTTGTGAAGTAGAGGGTGATGGCACTCAGCCGCCCTCTTTTCTCTTCTTTCTGACAGGGGCAATGTGAGACTGCTTGGCAGGGTCTGGGGCTGAAGTGCAAATGGGTTGGGTAGGAAGTCTGCAGCGGGGACTGCCTCTCTATTCATTGGTCTCATAACTCTGGCAGTACAGAAGGTGAGGCACTACACCACCAGTTTGGCTAATGCTTCCAGGAGAGGTGTAGTGACATGAGGTATCCCAGCCATGGTCTGATCTGGGGGACAAGTACCTGAATCCCCCTAATCCAGAGACCAGTCCCGACCCAGCCCAGTATTCACTAAAGACATCATGAGGTGTACTAACCACAGCCTTCAAACAGTTTAAGGGCTGAGTGCAGGAGTCCTGAAGTAGTCCTTTCTGTGATAACCAAGAAGTAAAACCCCTCCCATAACCAAAGCAGACCCAGGAATAAGCGACCCCCACCAACCGGCTAGGTGAAAGGTCGTTCCAATACACCAAAATAGACAGAGATACCAAGCCATCAGCAATAGCCTCCCTGCCTCTCGGCAACCCCAGACACTCACCATTGTCCCCTGAGACATCATCTTCTGAAGCACCCTTAAGGCAATTCTTACCTCTCAACTGGCACTTGAAACCAAGATCAGAGAGATAGGCACAGATATTATCCTTCTACCCAAGATGTATGCAGTGTAGTAGATATAGTATCCACAGCTGAAAGATGCATCTCTTTGGTAGAAGTCTCAGTCCTTGAACTCAAAACAGCTGTTTCTTGCCTAACAACTTTATCTTGGATCCTGGGGGTACAGATGACTCTAAAGAGAGTGCCCAAAAGGATAACCTTCAGTTTGTGGGCTTTCCTGAAGGTGTGTCAAGCGCCAATCCTGAGAAAATTCCTTTAGGTGTGGATCTCCTTGTTGTTGCCACCAAACAATCATATTTTGTCTCCCACCCCTAACACCTCCTCCCCACCCTCGTGACCAGTGATTGCCTGAGTCCTCAATTTGAAAGAGAAATATTAAATCCTTTTAGAGAATTAGGGTTCCAACCCACTTGCCTGGTGCAGAAACATCTGAAACCAGTTGATGCAATTGAACAGAAAATTAGGGCAATGAACGTGAAATATATACCTACCTTGCCTGCCAGGCGAAAGGTCATCTTCAACTCGCACATTTTCTTCTTTGAAAAGGTGAAGGCAGCATGGGACTGGATAGCGAAAAAAGTAATTAATGCAGATCCCTGACCTGCCTCGTAATGATTCAATCCAGAGATTTAGGGAGAACCATGCAGGTGGCATGTGTTTATCCTCGGTATAAAATTAGTTGCAAATGAGGGAGTAAAACTGTCCTAGACACAACTGATTCATTTGAAGCCAAGGGAAATTGTCCACGCGAACAGTAGCCACCTGTGAACAACCATCCCCTTTATCCTTCAGGTGAATGTAAGGTTGCTAGAACTTGGAAGAGACCCAGGTGGTGTGGGCTGACCTGGGTCATTCCGAAGTGTGCATTACTTTAGAGCAGACAACGCTCAATACGGAATCCCCCTCCATTATCTCAAGACATACGATAAGGGTAGCAATATATTAATATTGTCACTTGACCAACTATGAAAACCATAGAACAACCCATAGTTGCACCTTGGTTTGAATAAAGTTCACAAGGTCAGCTTCTTTCCTGTCAAATCAAGTGATGAATTGAATTGTTTTGTTAGTTTCCAGCATCCCCACATGCTAGGGCTTGACCCGTCTAAATCTCAATACACAGACCTTGCTGTTACCCAGCAGAGTTAACTTCTTAGGAAGACCTACCTTCTTGGCTCGATCAGCTGCTTCTTTGGGAGTTTTGACTATGACCGGGTGTTCCTCGCTGGAAACAGTAGGGGTTCCAATGACAGCTATTTTAATCCACAAACCATTCCTACTAGCAGTCTCGCAGGGGCTGTCTGATCCAGCAGTAGTTGCCCAGTACAGTGGGAAGCAGTGTAATCTCGTGAGTGAATACATTCAACCACAGCTAAGCAATAAAGCCCTAGATGACCTGAAGATAACAATGGAAAAATTCCTGCAGGCCTCCCACATCCTAGGTGGTGACATGAGTGCCATATTGGACAGGGGCACAACAAGGTTCGGGGAACGGGCCTACTCACCAATACTGCCTTTATTGATTGGGCTTAAGTGATGTGTGGCTGTAAGAAGCTGGGTTGCCCAAATGGGCAAATTCTACCTCCACTGTGCAAAACTAGCTTCTAATTAGTTTCTCTAAGACAGCTTTGTCAACACCTTAGTATTTGTATTTGTCTCATTTTTAAAGTACATTAGACTAAAAAGGTTTCAAAGCACTGGGGAGTAAAGAGAGAACCAGGTGATCCAAAGGCAATCCAATACTAACATACTACTCAGAAGTAGCCCCTACTGTGATCAGGAATGTTTGGGTAGTCCCAGGACTAAGCGAGCAGCCGCATTTGGGATGCTTTGAAGGTTGTTTAATGTGAGCTGATTGATATTTAAATACAGGGGATTACATTAGTCAAGTCGAGATAAATTGAGAGCTAAGACCACCGGTACCCTGAGCTTTTTTGGCAGAAGTGGCAACATTTTCTTCAAGATTCTAATCATCCAGAAACATAAATTAACTGTTCTATTAATCTGGGTGTCAAAAGTTAAGGTATTACATCACAACCAGGTTTTTGGCCGCTGCTAATTTGACAGGTAGAAAACCGCAACTGTCAGGCCTCTACTGTTCAGTCCAGATAGAATTGGCTATTTCATACACCACAATCTCAGTTTTCCCCCATTCATTTTCAGTCAGTTCTCTCTCATCCACCCGCTGATTTACAGCATAGAAGCCCAAAACGTGTTCGCTGCCTCTTCCTAGTCATCTAAAATGGAAATGATGATCTGGGTATCGTCCACAAAGGACGACACCTGGAACCCAAAACATCATACTAGTTTCGCCAAATGGGCAACATACAAGTTAAATAAAGTTGGGCTAAGGGATGACCCTTGGGGAACTCCACAGGGAAGCTGAAAGGGGACTGCTCTGAAATCACCACAACTCACTATTATCGACCTATCATATAGGAAGGACTCCAGCAACTTCAGCGCCACATTCTTCACCCCAGTCTGCTGCAGCCTTTGCGCCATCAGAGCTGGAGAAATGGTGTCAAAGGCTCCAGATAGGTCAAGCAACACCAGGATAGTTACACCTCCCCAGTCCACTTGCCGGTGGGTAAGATCCACAGTGGCAATTAGTGCCAGTTTAGTAGTGTGATTCTTCCTGAACCCATTCTGCAAGGGGTACAAGAGGTCATGTTCAAGGAGAAAATAGGCTAATTTCTGGTTGACATGCTTCTCCAAGATCTTTGCAGGGGCAGGCAACAGGGAGATTGGGCGTAGATTTTTCAAGTCAGTGGGTTTCTTTTTCAGCGGGATAACCACTGCCTCCTTCTAAACCTGTGGGTACACCGCAGTCTCCAGGACCTCTGCAAAGATCATCTCCAGGACCTCCACTATGATATCTGGCACCAGCTGCAGAACCCGAGGCGGACATGGGTCATCTGGGGAACCCGAGGTAATACCCATAAGCAGGGTCTCCTGTAAGCAGTAGCGCAGAACCAAGACGAAAGTCATCTTCATAGAATTTATGTTAAGTGTTAACAGTACCAGCATAACACTTTTATCAAGAAACCACTGAGTAAAGCTCTCAGACCATTTTAGTAAAATCAAAAAGTAGTTTACGATTAAAATAGGGCCATAACAACAAAAATTGAATTAGTTACTGAAAAGTTATAGCTTCTTAAAGTGACCATTCAGTTCCACATGGCTTCTCCATTCTGCATGGACAGAAAATGAAAAATGCTGCACAGTACTTACAAGTGGCCACTGGAGGCGGCTTTTCCCTCTAATACACAGCACGACTCCCAGCTCCAGCCTTCCTCCAACCTCCAGTCAGGCTGAGGGTCTGGGAAAGAGTCAGTCATCTTGTGCTAGCAGGCACAGTTCACAGCTTTCACATTTCAGAAAGTTGGGTAGAGGTGCCTCTGGCTTGCGGCTCTATGGCAGACAGTCTCTCTAGTCTTTCTGAGTCTGCCAAAACCAACTGACAATCCCCCCTCCCTTCCTTAGCTCCAAGCCTACTCCTTGGTGTGGACTCCAAAGTCCTTTGGAGAGCCCTTTTTCCGGATGCCAGTTCACAATGTGTGTAAAATAGCTTTATCGCTCACTTTCCAGCTCCAAAAACAAACGTCCAGTGTCAGACCAGTTACAAATAGTCTGCTTCAAAATAAGAGTCCTTAGGTGCTCTTTGATGGTCGTCCGGACAATCGGTCTTGACTTTGATCCTTTTGTAGAATAAACACACAAATCTTGGTCGTGGTGGGTCACATTCCTACCCACAGAAAAAGCATATTCGATCCACTGCAAAGCCGTGTACCACTTAAACCTGAGTTGGTGTTTCATTCTCCTACGCTACCTGTGGACCGCAGGGAAGGACAACTCTGGCCCACTTACAGGTCCATCCCAGGCAGTGATAGTTATCACCATGGCCAAACAAGTTAGAAGGCCCATCTGGCTTCCTGTGTCTGCCATAGGCCATGCTATACAGGCGAAAATTCCAATCCCAGTGCACATGCAGCCGAGCTGCTAACACTGACGACTGTCAATGCGTCTACCCAATCCACTGACCATTCACCTATCAGTGTTCAGTGCCTGGTATAGGTTTCTGCTCCAGTCTGTGGGCTGATTGGTATTTACATAATAGTCACTGTGGCACATCTGCACATATCCCAAGGTTGTTCACTTCACTCAATCCTCGGAGAACCACACATCCCAGAGCTATGTATACAAGGCCAGGATCAGGCACAAAGCCTGGGATTCATTCCTTCCCTGTCCCAAATAGGCCCATAAAAGGGGCCAGGGGCATGAGATTCTCAGCATATCTGCTTTGGTGACTACTATACCCTAACAGTACACTCTCAAGCAAGTTAATGGCCCCTGAGATCCCCCACCCAACCCTTAAGTTAGTCACTGCACTGCAGTGGCAGGGGAGCTTACAGCTGCTGTGAAGGTCACCCTTGGCACACCATACCACCTCTCCTCTGAGAGGTCGGGGGTTAGTGCGTCCACCTAACATCTATACAGTGTCCTGAAGTCCACATAATTATTCCTAGAGGGCCAGGCAGTCAAATCCTAACATTCCATACTATGGGGAAACTCTCTTGCCCCTAAGCTGTAGGATAAGGGACTCTCACAAGGCCTCTTAAGCCTCCGGGTACTCTCAAAGTCAGGGGCTACAGTCTTGAGTTGCATACATCCTTCTTCCACAGGCACCTCCTCCAGCTCAGGGCAGTGCTTAATTTTTAAATAGAAAAGTGCCGGTGCCCAAAGTCCTCCTCTTAAACACACTGCTGCTGCACTTAAATGTGTGAACACGGAATACTGAGCCAGCGTAATCCTGAAGCCATCTCTGGCCTCTTCAAGACATTTAAAGCCACTCCTTGCCCCGTCAGCTCACCCTTGCAGCTTTTTGCTTTCTCCCATTGTGACGCTTTTTTGTTTTTCTCTTCCGTCTTTCCCATATGTGTCTTTTGCTTACAGTAAGTGCTTGAGGCAGAAAAACAAGTGCAGTCCTCTGCACCGGAAACAACAAGCGCAAATTGAGCATTGGCTCAGGGTCACTATAGTGAGGCTGAACACACCTGGCAGTCCATAACGTTTAGATCGGATACACACTCCTCCTTAAGGTTGGCATACTGTGTCAGTGCCTTGCAGAGGTCTGTGTGGTCAAGGTCTCAAATTGGCTGCATCTCTTGACAGTACAGGCAGCACATCCATGGCAGAAGTGGCCTTACTAGTGGCTTTCTCATGGTCCCCTTGTTTTAGAGCCGTTAACGCCTGTGCTACTGGCCTCACTATTAAAGGTTGCTTCTGCCACAGACACTTGCTGTGGTGGACCCTTTGTACTCACACTGTGATGTTCCCACATCATGTGTGACAACTCTCAGCCTAGGATGTAGTCCATAGGTAAGGTGGGGCACACAGCTACCCTCATCTAGGCAGCTACCCCTCCCCTGTCCAAGGCGACTATGGCCATAGGGCAGCCACATTCCAACCCATAGATATTCTTGATCATGCAATTCTGACCCTTAAAGAACTGCTCTTGAGATACAAATCGTTCTACTACAATGGTCCAGCTGGCATAGGTATCTTGCAGTGCAGGGGACACCGTTCATGGAGGCCTCCTGAAAGTACTTTCTAGCACTTTCAGGAACCACAAGTTTACCCTCAGAGTCCACCGCCCAACAAAAGGACATTAGTATAAGCTCTATATTTTCTATTCATAACTACCTCTCCCTAGGGCCACACTAGCGATCCCTGCAGATTGCCTACTAGTGGGGGCCTTCCTGGGGCATGAGGAATCTCCCCTCTTGTGCCCTGGCTGAACATAGTCAAAACCCTTTTCAGTGTGCCTCTTTGTAGGAGGCTGGACTGGCTTGTAGTGAGTACCAAGGGGTACTTGCACCTTGCACCAGGCCCAGTTATCCCTTATTAGTGTATAAGGTGTCCAGCAGCTTAGGCTGATAGATAATGGTAGCTTAGCAGAGCAGCTTAGGCTGAACTAGGAGACGGGTGAAGCTACTACAGAACCACTTAGTGTCATATGCACAATATCATAAGAAAACACAATACACAGTTATACTAAAAATAAAGGTACTTTATTTTTATGACAATATGCCAAAGTATCTTAGAATGTACCCTCAGTGAGAGGATAGGAAATATACACAAGATATATATACACAATAGCAAAAATATGCAGTATAGTCTTAGAAAACAGTGCAAACAATGTATAGTTACAATAGGATGCAATGGGGAAACATAGGGATAGGGGCAACACAAACCATATACTCCAAAAGTGGAATGCGAACCACGAATGGACCCCAAACCTATGTGACCTTGTAGAGGGTCGCTGGGACTATTAGAAAATAGTGAGAGTTAGAAAAATAACCCTCCCCAAGACCCTGAAAAGTGAGTGCAAAGTGCACTAAAGTTCCCCTAAAGACAAAGAAGTTGTGTTAGAGGAATAATGCAGGAAAGACACAAACCAACAATGCAACAACGCTGGATTTCCAATCTGGAGTACCTGTGGAACAAGGGGACCAAGTCCAAAAGTCACAAGCAAGTCGGAGATGGGCAGATGCCCAGGAAATGCCAGCTGCGGGTGCAAAGAAGCTTCCACTGGACAGAAGAAGCTGCGGTTTCTGCAGGAACGCAAAGGGCTAGAGACTTCCCCTTTGGAGAACGGATCCCTCTCGCCCTGTAGAGTCGTGCAGAAGTGTTTTCCCGCCGAAAGAACGCCAACAAGCCTTGCTAGCTGCAATTCGTGCGGTTAGCGTTTTTGGACGCTGCTGTGGCCCAGGAGGGACCAGGAGGTCGCAAATTGGACCAGGAGAGAGAGGGGACGTCGAGCAAGACAAGGAGCCCTCTCAGCAGCAGGTAGCACCCGGAGAAGTGCCAGAAACAGGTACTATGAGGATGCGTGAAACGGTGCTCACCCGAAGTCGCACAAAGGAGTCCCACGTCGCCGGAGACCAACTTAGAAAGTCGTGCAATGCAGGTTAGAGTGCCGTGGACCCAGGCTTGGCTGTGCACAAAGGATTTCCGCCGGAAGTGCACAGGGGCCGGAGTAGCTGCAAAAGTCGCGGTTCCCAGCAATGCAGTCTAGCGAGGTGAGGCAAGGACTTACCTCCACCAAACTTGGACTGAAGCGTCACTGGACTGTGGGGGTCACTTGGACAGAGTTGCTGGATTCGAGGGACCTCGCTCGTCGTGCTGAGAGGAGACCCAAGGGACCGGTAATGCAGCTTTTTGGTGCCTGCGGTTGCAGGGGGAAGATTCCGTCGACCCACGGGAGATTTCTTCGGAGCTTCTGGTGCAGAGAGAAGGCAGACTACCCCCACAGCATGCACAAGCAGGAAAACAGTCGAGAAGGCGGCAGGATCAGCGTTACAGAGTTGCAGTAGTCGTCTTTGCTACTATGTTGCAGGTTTGCAGGCTTCCAGCGCGGTCAGCAGTCGATTCCTTGGCAGAAGGTGAAGAGAGAGATGCAGAGGAACTCGGATGAGCTCTTGCATTCGTTATCTAAAGTTTCCCCAGAGACAGAGACCCTAAATAGCCAGAAAAGAGGGTTTGGCTACCTAGGAGAGAGGATAGGCTACTAACACCTGAAGGAGCCTATCAGAAGGAGTCTCTGACGTCACCTGGTGGCACTGGCCACTCAGAGCAGTCCAGTGTGCCAGCAGCACCTCTGTTTCCAAGATGGCAGAGGTCTGGAGCACACTGGAGGAGCTCTGGACACCTCCCAGGGGAGGTGCAGGTCAGGGGAGTGGTCACTCCCCTTTCCTTTGTCCAGTTTTGCGCCAGAGCAGGGCTAAGGGGTCCCCTGAACCGGTGTAGACTGGCTTATGCAGAATTGGGCACATCTGTGCCCAAGAAAGCATTTCCAGAGGCTGGGGGAGGCTACTCCTCCCCTTCCTTCACACCATTTTCCAAAGGGAGAGGGTGTAACACCCTCTCTCAGAGGAAGTCCTTTGTTCTGCCATCCTGGGCCAGGCCTGGCTGGACCCCAGGAGGGCAGATGCCTGTCTGAGGGGTTGGCAGCAGCAGCAGCTGCAGTGAAACCCCAGGAAGGGCAGTTTGGCAGTGCCAGGGTCTGTACTACAGACCACTGGGATCATGGGATTGTGCCAACTATGCCAGGATGGCATAGAGGGAGTAATTCCATGATCATAGACATGTTACATGGCCATATTCGGAGTTACCATTGTGAAGCTACATATAGGTAGTGACCTATATGTAGTGCACGCGTGTAATGGTGTCCCCGCACTCACAAAGTTCAGGGAATTGGCTCTGAACAATGTGGGGGCACCTTGGCTAGTGCCAGGGTGTCCTCACACTAAGTAACTTTGCACCTAACCTTTACCAGGTAAAGGTTAGACATATAGGTGACTTATAAGTTACTTAAGTGCAGTGTAAAATGGCTGTGAAATAACGTGGACGTTATTTCACTCAGGCTGCAGTGGCAGGCCTGTGTAAGAATTGTCAGAGCTCCCTATGAGTGGCAAAAGAAATGCTGCAGCCCATAGGGATCTCCTGGAACCCCAATACCCTGGGTACCTCAGTACCATATACTAGGGAATTATAAGGGTGTTCCAGTAAGCCAATGTAAATTGGTAAAAATAGTCACTAGCCTGTCAGTGACAATTTGGAAAGAAATGAGAGAGCATAACCACTGAGGTTCTGATTAGCAGAGCCTCAGTGAGACAGTTAGTCACTACACAGGTAACACATTCAGGCACACTTATGAGCACTGGGGCCCTGGGTTACCAGGGTCCCAGTGACACATACAACTAAAACAACATATATACAGTGAAAAATGGGGGTAACATGCCAGGCAAGATGGTACTTTCCTACACTCTTCCATCTTGGTGTCCAACCCTGCTTTGTACTGAAGTGTGTTGCATCTTCCACCCTACTGAACTGTTTGAAGCCCTTTGGGGTCATCCGATTTACTCTTCTGTTAGGGCCCCTTCTTGTGATCCTCCTCCTGTGTCCTCTTAGATACTCTGGTGCTGACTTACTTAACAGCCTTCCTCCCAAGCTCTCTAGGTTGCTGTCCACTAGAAGCCTGTGCAACTCCAGCGTATAATTTTCCAAAATATGTTCTTCATGACCAAATTGAAAAGCACATCATGTCACCACCTCACTGCCTTTCATCCAGCTTTCTAGGGACTGTAATAAGGAATCAACAAAGTTTGTAATGCCCCTAAATCTCTGACGGTACTCTTCTGGAGTCAACCCAAACTTGCTCATCAGTGTTCCACATCATGTGGGTGTACTATTGCATTCTGTATCCTCTAAGCTAAGGACTCCGTTGCTACCTAAAACAGACAATTTTCCCATAAGCACCATAGCCTAATGTTTCTCCTCTACCTCATCAAACACACAAATCATGAGCAGACACACTGCTCTTCACATGGAATGGTGTTGGTTAGGGGGTACCTTTTGGTATGACTACTAGTCCTATCCCCTCACTTACTTGTACTCATCCAGGTTCTAGCATGTTCTGGTTCTGTTCCCTCTGTTTCTCAGCTGTCTTCCTCTCATGTTCTCAAGGCAGTTTCCAGTTCGGCTTTAAGAGCCTAGTTGCTAACCAAAATGGACTGATCTTGTCACCAAAATCGCATCTCCATGTTGATCCAACAAGGTAAATTCACTAGATCCACTTCCATTCCAAAGAAAACAAGACACAACATTCTAAATCTAAAACTGAAAAGAAACAAAAGTTCTAGCCAATTGAAATCAAAAATGTTTTGCAGAGTTTGCACACAAAAAATTAGGTAGGTAAGGGACTTTTATATTCTGACCCAAAGGTTGTAAGGTTCTGCTGAAACAAAGTCATAATCGCAGCGCTGGACAACAATCTGTAGGAAGCTGAGTTGCCCAGAGGAGCAAATTTTACCACCCTTGTGCAAAACTCCTAGTTAGGCAAACACGGTTTCTGTAACACAGCTTTGTCTAAGTCTTAGTAGCGCAGGAACGAGTCTGAAGGCAACTTGAGAGAATGTGTGTGAAGGGTTAGTGTAGGAAAGTGCCACTGTTGGCATGGTTACCCCCCACACACTTGTAGCCTGATATTGATGCCAACTTTGATTCAAAGTGTGCTGGGATCCTGCTAACCAGGTCCCCAGCACCAGTGTTCTTTCTCGAAACCTGTACCTTTGTCTCCACGGATGGCACACCCATTGCACACAGTTAAGACCCTTGTAAAAGGTACCCATGGCACCAATGGCCCTGTGGCCAAGGATGGTCCCCAGGGGCTGCAGTATGTATTATGCCACCCTGGGGGACCCCACACCAAACACATGCACACAGCCTTTGCAGCTTCTGTGTGCTGGGGAGAAAAAGGCAAAGTTGACATGGCACCCCTCTCAGGGTGCCAAGCCACAAACCACTGACTATGGCATAGGTAAGTCACCACTCTAGCATGCCTTACAGCCCTAAGGCAGGGTGCACTGTACCACAGGTGAGGGCATAATGGCATGAGGAATATGCACCTACAGTGTCTAAGTCAATTCTTAGACATTGTAAGTGCAGTGTAGCCTTTTGAGTATCTGGTCTGGGAGTTTGTCATTACGAACTTCACAGCTCCATAATGGCTTCACTGAATAGTGGGTAGTCTGGTATCATACTTCTCAGCACAGTAAACCCACACTCATGCCAGTGTGGGATTTATTGAAAAATGCACACAGAGGGCATCTTAGAGATGCCCCCTGTATGTTAGCCAAACTGCCAGTGCAGGATTGACTAGTTTGTGCCAGCCTGCCACTTTCAGACAAGTTTCTGACCACATGGGGTGAGAGCCTTCGTGCTTTCTGAGGCGAGAAACAAAGCCAGTCCTGGGTGGAGGTGCTTCACACCCCCCCCTTCCAGGAACTGTAACATCTGGCGGTGAGCCTCAAAGGCTCAAACATCGGGATACAGTGCTCCAAGGCACTCCAGCTAGTGGAGTTTCCCACCCCGACAAAGCCCCACTTTTGGCGTCAAGTCCAGTGGAAAAATTAGGGAAAACAGGGAGGAGTGACCACCCCAGCTAGGACTACCCCTAAGGTGTCCAGAGCTGAGGTGATGCCCTCCCTGCAGAATCCTCCATCTTGGTTTGGAGGACAGGGACCAATAGGGTTAGGTTTGTGTCCCCCTCCCCAAAGTGAGTGGTAACCGGAAGGGTGTAGCCATCCTCAGGGACAGTAGCAATTGGCTACTGCCCTCTGACCCCTAACACGCCCCAAAATCCAGGATTTGAGGGCTCCCCTGAACCTAAGTTGAGAGATTCCTGACAAGAAAGAAGATGGACTGCTAAGCTGAACCCCCCTGACTGCGAAAGCTCCGGACGAAGATATCCGGCGCCTAAAGGTACACTGAACCCACAGCCCCAGGCCTTGGAGAACCAGACCACTGGTGCAATAACGTTCAGCAGGCAGCTCTCTTACTTGTCCAGCCCGTGGTTTTCCCAAACCGACTCCCTGGACCCAGCCTTCAGCATCTGAGTGACTCCTGGGGCCCCCTCATAGAAAAGCATTGGGAGCCTTCCGCTCTGTTTTCACCCTGCCCCCCTATGCCCCTGAGGGTGTGTATTTGGTGCCTACTTGTGCCCCCCACCAGGTGCTCCTCTAAACCCCCAGGTCTGCCCTCCAAAGATGCTGTACTTACCTGCCAGCAGATCTGAAACGGAGTGCCCCCGGTCTCCTTAGAAGCGTAGGTTAAATTTGCCTCAACTTTGACCTCTGCACCCGACCGACCCGTGTTGCTGGTGGTGGGTGTTTGGGGTTAACTTGAACCCCAACCTGTGGACTTCCTATACCCCTGGAGACTGGAGCCGTAAGTCAAGTACTTACCTGTAAATCGTACTAACTTTTCTTCTCCCCAGGAACTGTTTCTGAAAATTGCACTGTCAACTTTTAAAACAGATAATTGCTAAGATTTCCAAAACGGTATAATTTATCGATTTCAAACAAAGTATTATTGATATATGTGTGAAATACAAATCTATTGAAGCACTTACCTGCAACTTGAATCCTGTGGTTGTAGAAATAAATTAAGAAAATATATTTTTGCTATATAAAAACCATTGGTCTGGAGTTAAGTCATTGAGTGTGTGCTTCATCTATTGCTTGTGTGTTTACAACAAATGCTTTGCACTACCCTCTGATAAGCCTAACTGCTTGACCACACTACCACAAAAGAGAGCATTAGCATTATCTGCTTTAGCCTTTGTTAAGCCTCTAGGGAACCCCTGGACTCTGTGCACACTATATCTCATTTTTATATAGTATATACAGAGCAAGCTTCCTACAGGTAGCACTACCAGTACAGCACCAGAATCAAGAAACCACTCAGTCATGCTCTCCGGCATATTTAGTAAAATCAAAAAGTATTTTATGATTAAAAGAAGACCAAAACAACAAATATTGGATCAGTCACTGAAAAGTAATAGCTTCTTAATGTGACAGTTCCATTCCTCATGGCTCCTCCAGTCTGCATGCAGAGTCAATGAAAGTTGCTGCACAGTACCCACAATTGGCCACTGGAGACTTCTTCTTCCTCCAGTCACACAGTACAACTCCCAGCTCCAAATTAAGAGAGAATAAAGGTGGCTGGGGGAATCATGCACACACTACAAAGGTGCTTTCATTAATCAATAAAGTATCTTCAGAATCAAAGTTTATGATGGGTGCTCGAAATGCATGAGAGCCACCTGTCCCTCAGGAGCCGGAAAGTCCGCCAAATATAACATTAGAATTTTAGACACTCCACTCCTACACCAAGGTAAAGTACCAAAATGAATCCTCCAATAGGATTGTTGTTGTTGTTTATTTCACTTTTTTAACTGATTTTATTGCATTTCCAAATCAGTGCAAACATAGCTCTCATGGTACAGAAAGAGTACATCATTCTGGTATAACTATGGTGTATAGCATTATGTTATGATGTATAGTATCTTTAAATCGCAGCTCGTAATCAGGGTGATAACATATAAGCTAGGCTTTAACTTTCCTGAAACAAACAGCAGTCCCCCCCTTCCCCTGCCCTTCTCTCTCCCGCTTAGCCCCCGACTAGGCCCCTGATCCTGCTATTTTGGTTGGCCCTTCTTATTTCAGTGGTTCTCGATTCTGACTGGATCACTTCCAGCGTTAGCTCCCAGGATGACCAGCATTATGACTGGAATGTGTAGTTCCTCATTTAACGTCTGGCGCAGATGCGCTGGGGGGTATCTTTCTCTGGCGCGGTTTAACAGTCTACCAGGTGTTCCCATGCTCTGGTCCCTTCCATCAAGCCTTTTCCTTGTCTTGCTTTCCTAAGCAGGACTGCACCTTCATATCCCACCCACTTATTGAGTTCCTCTTTCCATTTGGCCAGGCGAAGCCCCTGGTAGCTTTCTAATTCAATGTAATCTCTCTCTTCGTCAATTTCAAAGCTAGGTCTATAAATCTGGTAGTTGTCTTACATTTTGAGGGCCTAGGGAACCATCCCAATAAACATACAACTGGGGTGTGCGGGATCTCTTGCATTGTCACTTCACTGATGAAAGCCACTACTTCCCTCCAATATTCCTCCAGAGTTGGGCCGGACCCTACCTTGTGGTACATTTCTGCCCCTACTTGGTCACAATTTAGGCAGGTTGCCTCATGCGCCCCAAAGTGTGTCATAATATGTCCTGGGGTTAGGTAGGCCCTATGTAAGAAGTAAAAACTTATCAATTTGAATCTTGCATTAAGGGTCACAGTGTAAGTGTTCCTAAGGATTTTGTCCCACTCAGTGTCTGCAATCGGGTGCAAAAAATCCCTTTCCCATTTATCCCGCAGTGTCCCTAATGGCTTGGTAAGATCACTTTGAATGGCTTGATAAAGGCAGGTTACTGCCTTTCAGCGCTCAATTATAGTGCATAGCATTTATCATCCACTATGATGTGGTGGTTCCGCTAGCCCCTGCCCCCAGTGGTGCATCACAGTTGCCATCGCACCTCAATGTAATAGAAACTGGCCCTTTGGCACATCAAAGGCGGTAGAAAAGTGTTCAAATGATAATAGAACCCCATCTCTAAACAAGTCACCCACGCGGTTCACTCCATATATGGCCCTACTCGCCTGTGTTCTGTAAGGCCAGTCTGTGTGCTATTTCTTCTAGGCCCTGTAATGGAAGGTCGGGTGCATAAGGTACCACTGTCTGGGTGCGTTGAAGGGTCCGCCTCCAGCAGTGGCGGATAACTCCCAGTACAGTGTTGGCATTCGCAAAGGGGTGTCTGGGATCTGTGAGGACCCTCTAGAGAGATCTGAGGCATGGCTTTGCCCTCGTTTGGGTTTCTCTGCACTGTCATCTGGAGTGTTGCCATTGGGCAAACCACTGGAGTTGAGCGGCCAGATAGTACATTTCCAAGTCTGGCCCCGCAAGTCCTTCGCTGTCAGTGGGGCATTGTAATTTAGTCAGTACCACTCTCCGTCTACCTGTACCCCAAATGAGTTCCGTAAGCAGGGAGTCCAGTTTCTCAAAGGTCCTACTAGCTATAATTATGGGCAATGTAGAAAAGAAATACAGCAATCTGGGAAGGGCAATTATCTTAGCTATTGAAATTCTGCCTGCTGTTGATAGTGGTAAGGTCTTCCAAAAATCTACGTTAATCCGCAGATTTCTCACTGCAGACCCCACTTTGCCCTCCAATCGGTCCACAGGGTCATGGTATATTTGGACCTCAAGATATTAAAGGCATGTTGCCTCCCAAGCAAGGCCTATCCAATTTGGTGGGTGGGGTGTCGCCCTGCAGAGAGGAAAGAGTCTAGATTTTTGCCAGTTCATTTTGAGGCCTGATACTCCACCAAATTATTCTAGCAGGTCTATTGCCTTGGTCACATCAGTGTCTGCATCTTTCAGAAATGATAACATATCAACCGCATAGAGGGCGAAATGGTGTGTCACTCCCCGCATTGTCAATCCCTGGTACTCCATGCCAGATCTAGTTCTACTTGCCAGAGGTTCTACCGCAATGGTGAACAGCAACGGTGAAGGTGAGCAACCTTTTCTTGGGCCTAATTTCACTTCATATGTCTCAGATATTTGTTACCCCGTTCGGACTCTGGCAGTGGGATTTGAGTACAGGAGTTTGACACACTCAGTAAATTCTGCTCCTAAGCTTATCCTTATCTTTGCCATTACCCTATAGAGGAAGTCCTACCGGAGGCCTTCTCAATGTTTATTGCCACAATCATTGCCTCAGCATTATCAGCGTAGTCTGCATTAAGGATCTCAAATAGTCGCTGAATATTCCATGCTGTGTTGCGCCTAGGTATGAAACCAGGTTGATCCTCATAGATCAGGGCAGTCATCTTTGGGAGGAGTTGGTTGGCAAGTATCCTACTGAGAATTGTATAATCTACGTTAAGCATAGACAGAGGAGGGTATGTATGCATGTCCTGAGGTGGGTGTCCTGATTGTAGTAAGGGAATTACTGTGGCTTCTCTAGTGGTTGCAAGCAGAAATCCTGCCTCTCAGTCTTTTGCATAGAGCTCCACCAGCTTGGGAACTAGGTCGTCTATGTAAATTACGAAGATCTCCACAGGGAATTTGCCCTGAGCCATTGCTTTAACTGCTGCTCTCAACACCTGTATCGTTATATCCCCTCGCAGCCCTTCTGCTTCTTCCTGCGATATAGTGGAAAGTTCCATGTGGTCAAGGGAATCATGAACATGTTGGGGATCTGTCCCAGTTGGCGATGCATGTAATATTATGTAATATTCTTTAAATTATTGCTTAATATCTCCCTGTGTATATATGTGCACTCCCGTTTCCGAGTTCACCTCCAAAATTACAGAACCTCTAGTGCAGGGATTGGCCAGCCACGCCAGTAATGTTTCAGTTTTATTCCTTTCCGCATGTGCTCTGACCATATATTCTCGGTAATCAATACACCAGAGTTTCTCCATGCATACCAATACTTCCTCTTTTTTGGCAAGCAACTGTTGTTTCAGGGCTGGGGTCCCAGGTCATGCATTCTTTATTTCCCTAAGTGCCCTTTTCTAGTGTTCGAGGTCCTTAATGAGGGTACGTCACATTCCCACCACTTCTGCTATGCATCGCCCTCAAATGCACGCCTTGAAAGCATTCCACTCAGTCATCAGGGAAGATGGCATGACCCCATTTTCCATGAAGTAAGTCTGTATGGCTTCCCCTATATTGTGTTGGAATACTCGTTATCTAACAACTCCACTCTCATGCGCCAGTCGGGAATACGGGGGCATTCTCTGACCTAGTCCAGTGATAACAATATCAGGTTGTGATCCGATACTGTTCTACATAGGTGTTCTGTATTTTGGACTGCACTTTGTAACCCTGGGAAGCTCAGAAAGGTGTCCAGTCGTACATGCAATGTGTGAATTACTGAGTAGAATGAGTACTCATTAGCATCAGGGTGGGTATTCCTCCATAAATCTATTAATCCACGGCTACTTTGCCAGCCCGTAAGCATCTGGGCATGCTGATAGACAGGTGAATCAGGCAGTGGAGGGTGGGATCTATTTAAAAATGGATCCGTCAACAATTATAATCCGCCATATCAGTATGTTGTGTGTCATGTACGGTGCTAGTGTTCTTGATAGTTCGTCAAAAAACCTCAGTTGATCCAGGTTCGGGGCATAAACGGCCACTAATGTCAAGTCGCGGCCAGCTAAACTTCCAGACACTACCACATTCCTTCCCTTTGGGTCTATGCTTTCAGCTGCTACTTGAAATGGGACTCCAGGTCGGATCTGTATTAGAAGTCCCCTGGGGAAGGCTGAATAGGTTGTGATGTATAAATGGCCTTGCCATCTTTTTCACAGTGCCTCTTTTGCAGGTGTGGTAAGTTGTGTTTCTTGTAGTATAGCAAAGTGAGTTTTCCTCTTATTAAGGTACATATAGACCTTATAGACTTTATTTCTCTTAGCCATATTTTTGAGGCCTCTCACATTCCAGCTAAGAAAATTATAAGCTAGGGAGGCAGCCATATTTGCAGTGCATATTGGTAAGGTAGGGTGGCAGGCTCTAGGACCAGCCTAGTGTACAGAGTGTGGGTTCCAGGTGGGGATGATCTCGGGGCTCTTGTGTCAGCAGGGGGGTCCCAACTTCTAATTCTCAAAAACCTAGAACTAACACCTTAACGCCCCAACCCCAGGATGAGAGGAAAGTCTACCTATCCAAACTAGCCAAACAACATTAAACTCTTGTGCTGTCAACATCCGCACAATGTTAGTGAGGGGTGCTCTCCAGTTACTACGTTTCCTGGCTTCACATCACACCCTCCAGCTATTTAGTGAGGATATCAGGATCCCGCCCAGGCCCAACCATTACCAGTCATTTTCCCTCCGTCCTCCCCCCATATTTCACACAACATTTGCGGTAGAGAGGCACAGTATGAGATAGGATTAATAAAGATACATCTATTAAATGATCTGATCAGTGGTACTCGGGGTTATTCGTGGCAGTGAGGATGTAGTATCTCTACATGATACTGAGACCAGTTCTGAGTCTGAGTTCTCTGAGTTGTCGCCATCTCTCAGGGATGGGGGGGTCAGATCCAGCTGCAGTGAGTTCTGCCACTTCTCTCACTACTTTCTGTCTGTCCATCATAGCTTGAGATCTGGAGGGGGCACCTCCATTACTTTTGCTGCCTTTTTCCTCAGGGATTGCTTATTTATTTTGCGAGTAAGTGATACTGGGGGCTCCTTTGTGGGCGGCTATCGATCCATTCCAAAGCCCCATGGGAACGGAAAAGAATTGCACAGCATTCTCATGAGTTTCTCGCAGGTTCACAAAGAACAACATTCCATATTGTATGTTCAGGGAACAAAGGCATTCTTTAGCTGCCAAGAAAGAGGTCAATTTTTGTTGGACACCTCTGGTGAAGTCAGGAAAGATCATAACTCATTGATATTCAACCATGATGTCTCCTTTAATCTGGGCTTGATACAGATTGTGGTCCCTGTCTCGACAGTACAGTAACTTAAGCACTACAGGTTGTAGAGTTGCACTGGGCAGTGGTGGGCGTGCCAGCACACTTTGTGCATGCTCTAGGGTATAGTAGTAGGACAAACCTTCAGGTGCGACCTCTTCGTGCAGCCATTTCTCTTGAAAGGTCACCATATCTTTGCCAGAGCCTTCAACTGTTTCTGGTAACCCTATAATTCATTCCTTCTGGACCTATTTTCAGGGTCATCTGACCTTCTTTCTAATTCTTTTACCCGGACTTTCACTTGTGCCATCTGGCTAGTCACAGCTGTCATTTAGGGGTGATTGTTTCTAAGCATTGTTCTGTTATCGTTACCCTTTTAGCCAATCCCCGGTGGTAATCTCTCAGGAAGCCTATATCTGCTGCGATAGTGTCTATTTTCAGCGCCACTGCTTCTCCGGATGCTGTAATGGCCAGCAGGACTGTGTTGAGTCTTGCATGTTGCAAATCATTTCGAGTGGGCTCTGTGGATGTGTTCTGGTGTTCATCATTACCTAGGAGTGCTTCTTGGGAGGTGCTCAGGTTATTCATGTTTCTCTTTTTTGCAGTATTTACCCATAATTCTACTTCGTTGGCTTTGTCAGATGAAAGAATTATGCATAGATTTGCAGTATCTGTCTCCCTCTTCTCAACTGGGCAGCACAGTTGATATTCTTCAGAATTGTCTGTGACCCCCAGGTATTCCCAGCAAGGTACCAGGCTGTGCAACATTGGGCCTATATATTTAGTTATTATGTGACTCCAGTAGTTTTAGGTAGACGCTTCCTGCTTCTTAGCGTGCTTTGGAAGTTTGAGGGTATAGTGTTTTTTTCTGTTTGTTTGTTCTCCCCACCCCACCCCTCCCCCACCCCCCATTGTCTCACACTGATAAAAAATGTTAAAAGTCCCATTTTGCAGGTGAGGCCCTTGTCTCAGGCGGTTTACAGAGTCCTATAGGGAGTCGATTGGTGGGGTAGGGGAACCCAGGTGGCAAGCAGGGAAAGCCACCTGATAGTGTAGGATCACAAAATTCCACGTCACCACAATGTTCTTTGAGGCCTCCCGTGTTTACACCCCCAACTGTCAATTTAGGAGCCTTCTCCGGCCCTTCTCAGTGCACCGCTAGTAGTCTCCGAGTAGGGAACCAACTCTCCCTGCTCTACTGGGTGCCCACAGCAGTGAGATGAAGCCCTCGCGCTAGGGTAGTGTGATTTGAGCCTGTGGGATCAATATAAATATGTCACGGTCCACGCACCACTCTGCACCTGAACTGTCAGGTATTTTTCTGTGCCGTTCCCTAGCTCTCTAACGTTCCCGGCGCGTCACTCCTAACTGCAGGCAGATTTCCCTCAATATGCCTTCCCTGTTTTCTTGGTCCCCACTGGGTAGTATTTTCGATGATCGCATTTGTTTTCTTGCTGCCCGCAGGGTGCCTCTGGCAGTATTATGACTGCGCATAGGGCCTACCTCCAGGAGTTGCTGTGTAGAGCTCCTGTGCAAGTTTTTGGTGCCTGTTTTTTTCTTCTTAACAACCAGGTGTGGGGGACACGTATGTTCCCAAAGTGATATTATTGATGGACCTGCCCCCGCCTCAACTCCATCTCACTGCATCTGTCAGCAGCCACCTGTGTTTCAATGAGGGCCTTCCCGGTCCGTATCAGGCTGCTTCTCTGCACGCGCTGCTATTGGGGCCGCACACCTCTCCTATGCATCGTGGCTCACCTGCACAATCTGCGTCAGGAGCTCTCCCCCTCTGTCATCATGGGTGAGACAGCAGCCTGGGTGTTTCCTTTCGTTCCTATTCTGGGTGCTGTGCCGCCATTTTGCAGGACTGCCGGGCAGACAGATTCGATACTTCCGCCAACTGCTCCCGGATCTGTTCCCGATCTTGGAGTGACCCAGGGCAGCAGGACAGTATGCTGTATTCTGGTGGGGCGGCACAGGTGTTATGGCCGTAGATGTCGCTGAATGAACTCCGGTTCAGCCAAGAGTGTCACGACTCGCGCCTTACTCCATTGGAGTCTTAGTCACTCCCCTGTTTATATCACATGACGAGAATTCCACAGGTTTAATTAACGGGCAATATCCAAGCACATAGGTGGTCATTATGACCATGGTGGTAAACACCGCCCTGCCGGCGGTGGTGGTAACTACCGCCAACAGGCTGGCGGTTCGGACTGCCAAATAATGAAGCCAGTGTGAAACAAGTTGCAGTCCATCCACACACCGCCATCTGTGCTCTTTGTAATCCTGACGAGGATGGAGGAGGACGCCCACAGGCCGGCAGAAAGGTCCTACACCCGCCCACCAAATAATGAAACACAAGACCGCCATCAGATCCGGGGCGGGAACCACCGACAGGCAAAGCATGGCGGAACTGAACAATATAAAAGGACACACTCACCGGAAGCACACACAACACACTGACGCAGACATGGAGAGAGAGTTGGAAATAATGCCAGTGCTGCTCCTTGCCATATACCTCCACGACCGTGACCACCGAGGGAGACAACAACGGTAAGTACTGCAACCTAGTGCACATTGGAAGAAAGGGCACAGTTATACACCCACGCTACCCACCCTGCAACGCACTCCCAACCCCTCCCACATCCTAAGCCAAACATACGAAAACAAGATGTACTTACCAGATACAAGGCAACAAAGACCTGCACCAAAGTACATACATGTGCACACCACACCACCACAGTGAAATGCTGAACAATGTCACTATATTGTGCCAACATCACTACTGGGCACTAAAATTTTATTAGAACGAAAACAAATATTGTCCAAGTATGACCCATACCATCTCAGGGACCAGTCAGGACACAGCAGCACACGCAGTGGAGTACTACCCTGCACGGGAATCAGGAGTCAAGTGTCAAGGGTCTGACGAAATGGCATAGGTACTGCAGCGGTGTGCTCGGTCACCGTCGGCGGCGATCATGATTGGCCCAGGTTCCCTATTGACAACCATGTAATCCAACGATCGGGTGCACGGCGGTGAACACCGCCTTCCGCTATGAGGACTAACGCCAGCGGAATGAAGTCACTTTCACTCCCTCATACCTGGATGGCAGGAGGCTGCCATTTTGCTACCAGCACGTCACCATAGCCTGGACAGGGCCCTCATCCAGGGCCTCCAAATCTCCAACCTTAGTTGCTTGCTGACATGAGTCTAGGATCCTCACATGCACCCATCTTTGGAATTGTGTCCACAATGGGATGCCTGACGGTGTACTGCGTACTTTGCGTCTGTTTGATGAAGGTATATGTTGACCCTCAAAATGTGTTCTTTCCTCCCCCATAGCTACAGACCCATGTGGCGAGGGAGGGCCCCATCTGTTTACAGACCTCTGGTTGATTTGGAAATCATTGAGGGATGTCACATCATTGTCACCTACCGACTCAATAGAGCTACTGTCCATGACCTCGGTGCATTAATGGATCCTGTACTGAAACCGGCTAATCGGAATCAGCATGCCATTGGTACAACTGTCCAAGTGATATCTGTACTCCATTTTTTGGCTACAGGCTCATTTCATGTGACAGTGGGCATGGGTGCAGGGGTCTCACAGCCAGGGTTCAGCCTCATCCTGTCAAAATTCCTGGATGCATTTGTCCAACACCTGCAAACATATTAACAGTTTCCTCAAAGGGCTGAACTTCCTGACATCAAATCTGAATTTTATTCCTTTGCTAACATCCCACATGTGACTGGTGCCATTGATGGAACACACATAAGTCTCATACCCCCAAGAGTGGATAAACAGGTGTACAGGAATCGGGAGAACTATCACTCTATGAATATACAATTGGTGTGTACTGCTGACCAGTACATTTCACATGTCGATGCCAGGTTCCCAGGCTCAGTCCATGATTCCTTTGTCCTGAGAAACAGCAGTGTACCACACTTAATGGAACAACTACAAGGGGACAGAGGATGGGTCATAGGTGAGTGTGTATGACATGGGATCTGTATATAGCTGACAGCCAGCCACTGTGCATGTAAAGTAAGTTTATGACGGTCCTGTTTCACCCACTTTTGCAGGTGATTTTGGCTACCCCAACTTGCAGTAGCTTCTGACACTTGTGAGGAATCCCAGAACAGATGCAGAGAGGAATTATAATGAGGCCCATGGACGTATTAGGAGGGTGATTGAGCACACTATAGGTCTCCTGATGGCTAGATTTCATTGCCTCCATCTCTCTGGGGGATCCCTGTGCTATGTCCCTGGCAAGGTGTGTAAGATATGCTGCACAACTTGGCTGTGAGGAAAGATATCCCCCTTCTGGAAGAGGAGGGTGCTGTACAACCAGCCCAGCAACCCCAGAGAGAGGCTGAGAGTGATGGTGAGGAAGAAGAGGGGGAAGATATCAACTCCAGGAACCAGCTGATCCGCCTATACTTCCAGTGACTCTAAGGTACTGTACAATGATGCTGAGGTCTTCACTGCATAGTGTCAGTCTGACTCATGTAATTGGTAAGGTGGTGTCTATAGTCATGACACTGTTAACTGATGACTGAAGTGGCATGTGCCAGGTAACCCAGTACTAGGTACAGTGTGACATACTTCAGACACTACAATGCGTTGGATCCCCTCCTGCAATAACGGTATGATTATGAAATTGACTGTCTAATGCATACACACTCACAATTGATATCTCACATTGACGAGGGACATACGATTTGAGTGCATAGGTGTATTTATTAAGTGACAAAATATACATGTTTTGTGGGACAGTGATAGGGAGGGGGCACATGGTGCATATCCATACTCAGTTACATATGCTCAGCTGTTGGCAGCACTGGGTTTTGTTCCATGTGGCCATTGGTAGATGGTGTGATGGCAGTGGCAAGTCAACAAGGGAGCACACAAAGGAGACAGTTCAGGGCACAGCCACTTCCTAGCGTTCGGTCTTGGCTGGTGTTTCAGTGGCATGTCTGTGTCTGAGGGCACGTTTGCGTGGCTGAAGCTAGGCTGCAGGGGAAGGGGCGCTGGTTTCCTGTGTGTCCTCTGGCAGTGCCACCAGTCCAGTAGCTGCTGCAGATGTAGATGGCAGGGCAGTGCCCTGGCTCGTGGTAGGGGCTTGCAGGTGGGTGGAGGTCTCAGACTGGCCATGGTACTGGTGCTGCATCATCCCTGCAATGGTGGCCATGGTGGCATTGAGCTGTTTCCATTGCTCCATGGCCTCCTGGTAGTGTACTATCTGCAGCCTCTGATTCTGCTCCAAGGTGACCAGGATCTGGCCCGTCCTGTCCTGGCTATGGTGGTATGCTCCCAGAACCTCAGATATCACCTCCTGGGCTGCTGCATCCATCCTTTGGCCACCCCCTTGGGCCACTGATGTCCTCCCACTGGCCCTGGCCCTAGCCCCCCTGTGCCTGTGTCCCCTGCCCAGGTGTGGCAGTCCCACTTGCACTTCATCATCCTGCCTGTTGATGGGTGGAGACTGTGGCCTCTGTACATGTGGGCTGCCAGTCTGTGGCCCGGAGACACTGGTGTGGGGTCGTTTGGCCAGAGCTGATGATGGTGGCTGGGTGGTAGGGCTCTCAGTGGTATCCTGAGTGGGGCTGCTGGAGGGTGATAGTCCAGGATTGTGCGATGGGCCAGGGTATTCCTCAGTTTCCAGACATCCCTCTGCACTCTCCTGAGTGGGGCCTCTGTCTTCGTGTGGGGCGCTGGCACTCCTTGGCGTTTCCGTCCTGGTGGCATGGGTGGTGGTGCCTGTGGGGGGGAGGAATGGACATGTGGGTGTCAGGTACTTTTTCGGCAATTGATTTACTGCTCTGCCCTATTTTGTGCTTATATTCCCCTGTTGTGGCATGCAAGGTCTGTTCATGTACGTATCTTTGAATTTCATGGGGGGGGGTGGAGGTGCATTGTGGGTGCTGTAGTGCCACTGGAAATCCATGCAGGGGTAGGTGACCGTGCTCGGAGGGCAGGATGGAGGTCTGTTTGTGGGATAGAGGGCATGCAGGGTAGTTGGATGTGGGTGTTGTGGACTGGGTGGGGATGGGGGTCCTGGTGGGAGTGGGAGGGGAGGGATGATACATGCATTATAGGTGGAGTGACTGTTAAGGTATTGTAGTTGACTTACCCGAGTCTAGTCCTCCAGTGAGGCCCTCCGGGTGCAGGATAGCCATGACCTTCTCCTCCCAGTTGGTGTAGTCGGGGTGTAGGTGGTGGACCCCCACCAGTCTTTTGTACGGCGATGTTGTGCCTGGATGCCATTTACCAAACCTTCCTGCGCAGGTCATTGCATCTCTTCCGGATGTCATCCCTTGTGTGTGGATGGTTTCCTACTGCATTGTCTTTGTTGACAATCGTCTGCCATAGCTCTATCTTCCTGGCCAGGGGTGTCTGCTGCACCTGTGCCCCGAATAGTTGTGGCTTGACCCTCAATATTTCGTCCACCATGATCCTTAGCTCCCTATCTGTGAAGCGGGGGTGCCATGGTGTGTATTGTGGGTCGTGTGTTGTGGGTGAATTGGTGAGGGTGCTGTTGTGTGGTTGTGTGTGTGGCTTATTAAGGTGTTTGGGGTTTGTATGTGTTTTGGTGGAGTATTTGTGCGTGTGGCTTGTGTTATGTTGTGTTCAGTGTATGCGTGTTGTGTTGTCAATCTCAGTCGTGCTATTAGCGATGCAAAGGATTGTGGGGGGTGTATGTGTGTGTTGTATAGTGTGAATATGTGTGTCAGGAGTGTGGGTTTCAAAGTTGCCAATGTGTGCATTTGATGTTCATGGGTCCCATTGCTGGCCGTGGCGGTCTGTACCGCCAATGGTCGTTCGGTATCCAGTATCCGCCACGCAGATTTGTGCTTCATTATTTGGTGGCCACAGGATTTATCTGCATAGTGGTGGCGGGGTGAGGTGTACTGCCTTTCTTCGGTTGTAGGCCCTGGTGGTGGTTGGAGGTTGCAGGATTTATGGAGGTTTTACGTTTTGGCATCATAATTCGGCAGTGTCCAATCTTCTGACTTTTCAAAGTCTGACAAAGCTAGTTGGCAATACCTCCCCTCCTTCACAGCTCCTAGCCCAGTCCTTGGTGTTGATTTCAAAGTCCTCCAATGAGTCCCTTTTACAATTACTAGATCACATTGAGGGTAAGGTAGCTTCACCACTTATTTTAAAGTTCTGAAAACAAAGCTTAATCTAGTCCTGTGCCAGACTAGTTACAATGGTCTGCTTCGAAGAGTCTTTAGCACCAGTGGCTGGTGATATTTGAAAGTGGTAGGGCGTAAAAGTTCAGAATGAGTGCGGGGTGGCAAGCGAGCATGCCCGACCATCATAAGGGGTGGGTCGGGGGGGTTCTCCCCCGAGAAAAGATTTTAAAAAAGAGTGGGTAAATGGTGCATTTTTAAGCATAATTGAGAAAGCAAGAAAGTTAATAAAGCAACTGGGAAAGTGTAGTTATGATATCAATAAAGAGATTTCATATGATAATGATATAGGTAGCTGCATATTCAGTATAAGCACGGAGGAAACCCACTGTCCAAAGATCTCATCCTTTCCTACTATTTCGTCTCATCCGATGGGGCCGTGCCCCAAGAAATGTACGCCATGCTCTGTGCCCATCCAGTCCTTAGCCTCTCTGCTGAGTGCTGATATATCAAAGCAGATTGTAATCATCTTGGAACTGCAACAATGTTTTTAGTGAATTGTGATGAATACTGGCAGGGTGCTATTGGTCCAATACTACCCTACCGGTCGTCATCACAATTCATTAAACACTTGCTCATGCGGGCACTCAGGCAATGAGCTGGTATCTCAGTTGCAAGCAGCTGTGGGCCACTTTTTGTCCAGTGTTGTGGACAATTTTGCTTTGAGCTGTGTTTGCGCTGTTCAAATGGCACCCGCTGCCCAGCGGGGGAGGGGCTGAGCAGCTATTCCGAGGCAGATGGGCCTCTCTTCTTATCTTCTTTTCACCAACGGGCCGGAGGTGTCCTGTATCTGACTGGGCTGGCCAATTAGCTTGGGCTTATTTTTTACCCCAATCCAACCCTGCTGTGGCCAATTATAGATACGTGTGTGTGGAAGCGTTTGATGCACAGGTGTTCATGGGATGGTGAGACTCCTTCATATAAGGTTGATGCGTGTCAAAACTTACCAGTATGCGGAACCAGTGGAGCGCCTTGAAAAGCATGCTTTAACTGATAGTGATCTCAGGCTGGTTTCATCATCTCAGTGGCAAAACATAGGGGTTCATTTTATTCTCTAAACACTAATTGGTGAAAGGCTGCCTTTCCGTTACACTGCAGATCTCCATCTGCAAGCATGCTCGGCCTCTTCAACATACATCTTTTGCGGCAAACTTCAGGACAGCTTCTGAACAATGTGTCTACAGTGCCAATTTTATTTAACGTGGCACACCTTCAGCAATGCAGGGCTTGAGGAGAGCGAACTGGCTTTCTAATGTTTTATTTTGTCTTCTTCACACTGGGTGACCCCTTTAAGAGCGTACTACACGTATTTGTGCCAAAACAATGGTCAGGATTATTGACAGAGGGAGCTCACTATCCAGAGAACCCACCCTTTTCGTCGATCCGATCAGGCTGTGCTCCCCAAGAAATGTATACTAGGCTCTATGCCCGACCAGTCCTTGGCCCCTCCATTGAGTGCTGATATATCAAAGCAGATTGCTCATCAGCTTGGAACTGCGGCAATGTGTTTAATGAATTATGATGATGACCGGCAGGGTAGTATTGCTTCCATACTACCCTGCCACCCGTCATCACAATTCATTAAACCCATGGTCATGAGGGCACTCAGGTAATTGGCCAGTATTTGAGTTGCAGGCACCCATTGGCCACTTTTTTGGCCTGCGTGGTGGTGGCCGATTTGGCCTAGGGCTGTGTTTGTGCTGTTCAGATGGCCCCAGTGGGAGCCTGAACAGCCTTTCTGAGGCAGATGGGCCTCTGTTTTTATGTTTTATGTTTTTTCGTCCCATGCTGTAATCTCTCTTTGGGCTTCCAACCACGCCCGTGTCACGTCAGTCACTTTCATTGGTTCGTGGGCTTGTCTTTTAAAATCCGCTTGCTTTCATTTGTGAAAGGCATGCATACGTCATGCCTTTTCCTGTGTTTAGCCCACCTACACAGCACCGGTAATCTACTAAAAACATAAGAGGCTCGATGTTTCCAGCATGGTTTTCAGACTATTTTAGCTGTTTATTTTCCACGCAGCGCAATTGCGCTGATTTTACATAGAGCGATCGCTCTGCGTTTTTTTTCTTTTAATTTGTATGTCAAGAAAAGTCCAGTTAGGAGTTTACAATGCTAATAGCTCTAACTCGAGCAAATGCAAGACCCGTTGCATTGAAAATGCTTGTTATCTCCCTTTTACCAAGAGGGCGGAGGTGTCATGTATCTAGGGTGACCAGACGTCCCGGATTTCCCCGGACAGTCCCGGTTTTTAGAGGACTGTCCCGGTGTCACAACACTTCTCTTTATTTTAAATGAATGTCCCGTTTTTTTTGGACAAAGGGCAGATTATTAAATAAATAAATGTCCTGGTTTTTGGGACAAAGGTCAGGTCATCTAAGGAAGCATAAGTTAAAGACGCCTACAAAGTATAAAATAAAGTAATTTATCTGTTACTGTCAGGCAACAAAGTCTCCTGTCTGCTCCTAGCAGAGATAGGAGTGAGGAGCAGCGAGCGGTGGGTGGGGGCGGGTTGTGGGTGCAGGGTGGAAGGTCATGTCATAGCTATTTTTTTATGTAGTCTTGTAAATGTGTGTGTGTGTGTGTGTATATATGTATATACACACACACACACACACACACACACACACACACACACACACACACATATGGGCACACATTCACAAAGCCACACAAGAAGCAAAAAACGGAACAGGCCCGATATAAAAGTGAGAGGAAAGTCTTTAACCTTTTATGTCTGACCTGTCCCGGTTTTTGCTCCACCATATCTGGTCACCCTACATGTATCTGACTGGGCCGTCCGATTAGCTTGGCCCTATTTTTGATCCCAATCTAACCCTGCTGTGCACGGTTATAGAAAAGTGTGTGTGAAAGCATCAGGAACACTTGTTGTGCCATGCACACTGTCTGTGGTGTTTCTGGGACGGTGAGACTCCTTCATATAAGGTTGTTGCATTGCCCAATTCTAGCGCCTTGAAACCAGTGGAGCGCCTTGAAAAGCATGCTTTAACTGATAGTGCTTTCAGGCTGTTTTGATCCCAAGCCCTGCTAATGTCACAAAAGGCCACGGGCTGCCAGGACAGCATTTCATATACAATTTTTTCAGTCACCCTTCTAGCAAAACACAGGGGCCCATGTTATTCTCTAACACTAATTGGGGAAAGACTGTTTTTCAGTTACTCTGCAGATCTCGATCTGCATGCATCCTCTGCTGCTTCGACATACATCTTCATGGAAAATAAATCCTTCAGGACAGCTTCTGAACAATGTGCCAACAAACTAGTGCCAATGTTATTTAACAAGGCACACCTTCCATAACATGAAACAGAAGTGACTTACCATCCGATCCCGGTTCATCTCGGAGAGAACAGTCGTTTTGTGACTTTGTATCCAGGCTGCATAGAACTTCTGGCCACCAGCTCTGCCCTCATTCCCACCCTGTGACTCCTGAGCCAATCTAAACGCTGCTCCCTTGCTGTTTATGTTATGAAACAGCATGAGAGCAGCGCAATGATTGGCCCTATCAGGCACTGACATTGCTCCTTAGGAGACTTGGGGACTGTGGCAGCAATCTTTCGGGCTCCTACATTGCACAGGTAGGTGAGGGTTTAAGTGCACATGTTAGGCTGGTCGGAGCAAGGCACCTATCCAGCCTGACATGCGCACTTCACCCCAAGGAACCTGTCAATCAATCATCAAGCTCCCAGTCCACCCCCAGTCACTTTCGCCTGCCACACTCCTAAAAGGAAACTTTGCCCTGAGCCATTCTGTGCACACGTGGCTACATTTCTTTTCAATCAAAACTAATTCAGACAGTAAAGTAATTAATATGGGGCTCATTAGCCATCCAATGGCAATACATAACATAACATAACATAACATGTGTATTTGTAAAGCGCACGTTCACCCGCAGGCATCTTGGCGCTGAATAACAGATGTTTATTGTTACCCAACTCAATGGTACTCAATACAAACACGGGGCAATGCCCACACGCCCCAATAAAGAAACTGCTGCTGGTCCTTAGGTGTTCTTTGATGGCCGTTTGGTTGAGCCAACCAAGTGATCAGTCTTGACACTAAGGCCCTCATTATGACCCTGGCTGTGAGTGAGCCAATGTACCACACCAACCACTAGGGCAGAAACAACACTCAACACGGCAGTAGCCAACAACAACGAGGCAGAAGACAAAGTACCGCCCACCATATTAAGACACATCACTCCGCCACCTTTTCCGGGGCAGTACCAAAAGCTTGGTGGAAACACATCATTGAAGAGAAAGGACTCACCATCGGAGACACAGAGAAGAACGCCGCCGCTATGGAACCTGAACTGCAAGTTTTCCCGATGATCTTCTACGTTATGCTTCACCTGGAACACCAACCCCGACGACGACGGTGAGTACAGCCACTTAGCACACAATGGAGGCTGGGAGGAAAACGAGAGTGACACACACGCACGGCACCAGACACACACACTATACACACATCCAGCTGCACATGAAAAAAAATTTGTCCCCAAAAAACGGCAGAATAATGCAAGGATACAGGAATGGACGAAAGTGATTGTAATCAGATCAAAATCAGAATTACTAATTCGATTTGTCAATGAAACAGATATGTACACATGTACACAAAGGGACTCTGCCCAGTCCAATGTTCAAAGGGCCCACATGGCCACAGGGTACAGTCTAAGGCCCAACTCGAATCCTGACCACATCCGGATAGTACACTGCAGGGGCATCGGGTTGCAAATAGGCAGGCACCTCAGGGGGAGGGTTGGCACCTCAGCCAAATGTGGAAACAAGCCCACTGGTTCTGGATGGGGCTCCATGCCCATTGCTGTCCTGGGGAGTGCAAGGCCACAGTCTCTGGAGTGGGTGACTTGCCCACTGGATCTGGAGGGGGCAACTCGCACAGCAGCCCCTGGATTGTGGCCTACATGGCATCCGCTGACGGCTGAAGTGGGGTGGTGGATGGAGGAGCCTCCTGGCCCACCTCTGCACCTTCTGATGGCTGCAATGTGGTGGTGGATGGAGGAGCCTCCTGGCCCGCCTCTGCACCTTCTGATGGCTGCAGTGTGGTGGGGGATGGAGGAGGCTCCTGGGCAGCCTCTGCACCTTCTGACAGCTGCAGTGTGGTGGGGGATGGAGGAGGCTCCAGGGCAGCCTCTGCACCTTCTTATGGCTGCAGTGTGGTGGGGGATGGAGGAGGCTCCTGGGCAGCCTCCGCACTTTCTGATGGCTGCAATTCATCAGCTGGCGTTGGGGGCCCCGTGACAGGTGGTGAAGGTGTCACCCTGACAGCCTCCGCTGGAGTAGAGGGCTTCGTCTCCTCCAGTACATGGGATGTGGATCCCTTGCCCTTCCTGGCAGGGGTAGAAGGGCTCTTCCCCTTCCTGCCTGGTGGTGCAGGCTCCGTCCCCTTCTTGCCTGGTGGTGCAGGCTCCTTCCCCTTCTTGCCTGGTGGTGCTGGCTCCTTCCCCTTCTTCAATGGAGGTGTGGTATCCTTACCACCACAAGTAGGTGGTGCTACCACTGTCCATGTGGACTGTTTGGCTGAGGTGCTATGCTGTGTCCTTGGTACCTTGCTGATATGGGCAGGACAGGGGGGGGGAGTTGGAGGGAAGAGGTCATGTTGGGAAAGGAAAAGCCTTTTAGGGACGTTGGGGTGGGAGGAGGGAGGAGTAATGGGAGTGGTTGTTGGAGGTGTATGTCTGCTGGATTTGGGTGCAGGTGCCTGGGATGGCTATTGGGTGTGTGAGTGCTTGCATGTGTGTCCTTTGTGGAGAGGACAGACATGGTGGGAGAGGACAGAGGGTATGCATGCATGGCTGTTGTGGAGGTGTCTGCCAGTGAGCTGTATGTTCTGCTTGATGTGGTGATGCTGGTAGTGGATGTTGTTGTAGTGCATGCAGGTGTGAGTGTGGACGTGACTTGGAGTGAGGACAAGGAGGGGGAGACAGTGGATGTTGTAGTGTCTGCAACTGTATGGTGTTTGGGTGAGTGCCTGTGAGATGAAGTGTGGTGCCTGTGTTTGCCAGTGCCACTTTTGGGTGTTGTCTTATGTGCATGCTCATCTGTATGTGTGCCTGGGATTGGTTGAGGAGACTGGGAAGTGGTAGTTGGAGCGGAGACGGTAGAAACAGGGACAATGGCTGCCGTCAGAGAGGAGGCTAGAGCCTGAATCGATCTCTGTTGGGCCACCAATCCACTGTGAATGCCCTCCAGGAATGCACTGCATTGCTCCATCTGGGATGCCAGCCCCGGGATGGCATTCACAATGACTGACTGCAGTACAGAGATGGATATCAGGAGGTCAATAGCCTCCTCACTCAGGGCAGCAGGGCTCACTGGGGAAGGGCCTGAGGTGCCTGGGGGGAAGGAGATGCCCACGCTCCTGGATGAGCGGGCACGGGAAACTCGCTGAGGGGCTGCTGGGAGGGTGATGCTGGTACAGGGGGTGGCGGCTGTACCTGCAGCTGGGAGGGTCACAGAGGTGTCCGCCACCACCAGGGAGCTCCCATCGGAGGAGGTATCTGAGTCTGTGTTGTCTCCTTCAGTCTCCGCCATGGTGCTCCCCTCGCCCTCCATCCCACTGGTTCCCTTGGCGTCAGTGGACTCTGCCTTCTGGGTCATGTGGGATGCAGCTCCCTCTGTCGCCAGTAACCCTGCTCCTCTGCCAGATGATGCTAATGCACACAAGGACAGGATGACAAAACAAGAAAGGGGGGGAGAGAGACAAAGGATACACTGGGTCAATGACTGCACCAACACCACAGTTGGCATACACATCACCGTCACACACAGGGAACAGGCTTAAGCACTATACATTGCACTACCAGGGATATGGCTAGTCACTAAGGCAAGATGAGGACCACACCCCGCGAACTGCAGCACTCCTGGGACCCACGATGCCCTGGCTGACATGGACTGCTAACAAGCTAAGTCACCTGTATTTACCATACACCCATTACCCTTCAGATGACCCATGCTGCAGTGTCTGGCCTGGCCTTAGGGGCACCCACTAACACACATCCACCACCCGGACACCACCCCACCAGTCAAAATAAGTATTGATACCCACTGTTCTCACCCCCTTGTGGCTGCTGTGATGCCCTCAAACACCCATGCAGCTCAGAGTAAGCCACCACCAGTATGCAAGCCATTGGGGGGGGGAGGGGGGTCAGGGTCCGACGGGCACCCCTTCCTCATTGGGAGGCCATCCCCAGCTGGGCTTCCGCAATCTTTCATGCCCGGCATCTCAGGTCCTCCCACCGTTTCCAACAGTGGGTGCTCCGCCTGCCATAGACCCCCCAGGGCCCGCACGTCCTTGGCGATGGCACACCATAATCCCTTCTTTTGATGGGCGCTGACCTGCAGAGGCAATACAGACAGGAGAACACCATTAAACAAACAGTCCAGCCTGTCACACAAATGGCCCACCATACCCGTTTCCATCACCGATTGGCACACAGAGAGGCCAGTGCACAACATGTACACTGCCAACAGATAATCCACCCACCCTTACACGATGCTTGCACACTCATCACCATGCATCCTTGCCACATGCATTGTGGCCAAAGTGTACTCAGCTGTTGGTCTAGAGACCCATACAGCTGTCCGTACTGGGGTAGGAGCCCATCCACCAGTCGCTCCAACTCCTCCGAAGCTCTTTCCCGGTCACACGGGCCATGGTAGGTTCCAGACACAGGTCACAGCAGCACACACAGTGCAGGTCTTCTCCTGTTGAAGGTCAGGAAACAAGTGAGGATTTAGATAGAAAATGGTGGTCACGTCCGTCCGGTGGCGAAGTTCCCATTGTCCACTGTGCTCTATAGAGCCCCATACTATCCAATGAGGAGTTGCACGGCAGTACAAGACCACCTACCGCCATGACGCTCAACATCGGCAGAGTTAACTCACTTCCACCTGTCCCTACATTCGGCGGGGGCACATACTTCGCCATTAACACTGTACCAATAGATAAGTGCACCATGTGGACTGCTGTTGTGGTTTTGTTGTTCAAAATGTGACAGCCTACTCCCTCTTGTGTCCCTTAGATACCTACAGCTGCGGATGAATAGGAGGTGGAGACATAGCCCTGTGTACAGACAGCTGGTGGACCTGGCTACACTGGAGGACAGGCACATTATACTCACCTATAGACTGGACAGGGCCACAATCACAGAGATGTGTGCCCAGCTGGAGCCTGACCTGATCTCATCTATCCTTCATCCGACTGAGATGCCCCCTCTTGTGCAAGTGCTATCAGTTCTCCATTTCCTGGCGACAGGTTCTTTCCAAGTGACAGTGGGCTTGACGGCATGAATGTCACAGCTAATGTTCTCAATCGTGTTGGCAAGAGTCTTGTTTGCCCTGGTAAAACACGTGTAGCTACATTGCTTTCCCCCAGGTGGAAAATGTGGCCACTGTCACGGCCGGATTCTATGCAATGGGACATATCCCTAATATTATTGGGGTGATTGACGGGACACATATTACGTTTGTCCCCCCCCCGACAGAATGAACAGGTGTACAGGAATCGTAAGAGTTTCCACTCTATGAATGTGCAGATGGTGTGCCTGGCGGACCAGTACATCTCCCTTGTCAGTGCTAAGTATCCTAGATCGGAGCCTGATGCCTTTGTCCTGAGGTATAGCATTATCCCAAATGTGATGGGCCAACTACAGGTGCACAAGGTGTGGCTAAAAGGTGAACCTTGGTCCCCACCCGGTGTATGTTAGTGTATGCCTCTGATGTTAACCTCATAGGATTGTGTGTGGCTAAATGTTGTCCCACAATACCTTCAGATGACTCTGGCTACCCAAACCTATCGTGGCTGCTGACCCCTGTGAGGAATGCCAGGACAAGGGCTGAAGAACGTTATAATGAGGCACATGGGCGAACCAGACAGGTCATCTAAAGAACCTCCGGCCTCCTGAAGACCAGGTTCAGGTGCCTCCATCTGACAGGTGGATCCCTGTGCTACTCACCCAAGAAGGTCTGTCAGATAGTCTTGGCATGCTGCATGTTGCACAACCTGTCCCACAAACGTCATGTACCTTTTCTGCAGGAGGAGGAGACAGGAGATGCCCCTGTGGCTGCAATAGACCCTGATGATAGTGGGAATGAGGAGGCTGAAGATGAGGACAACAGAACATCAGTTATTTGTCAGTACTTCCAATGACACACAGGTGAGACAGTGCAACTTCACACTTCTATTACTATTGGTGTATTCTGTGTGGCTGTGGCATGATGGCATTTACTACCTTTTACCTCTACTTACTGTCACCTATGGTTTATCATTTTACAGATGTTGGTACTATGACAACTGTGTACTGATGCGCTGACTACAGCCAGCTACAGGTCATTATTTCTATGCTCTTCTAATGTACAGTTAATTTGCAATGGATATAACTGTTTCCATAAATACACTTTTTCAACACGTGACATACAAGTATTCGAGTTGTGTTCAAGGGTGTTTATTTTAGTGCTGACAAATTGAGGGAAAAGTGCAATGGAATGGGGTGATGTTGGAAGAAAGTCCAGGGTATTGTTCCAGTTTGTTTGTAGCACAGGTGCAGTGTCCAAGTGGTCATAGGAAGGGGAGCAACAGCAGTTCAAGGTGGACAAGGTGACTGAGTGGGACATAACGGGGACAACCAGGAGAGTCTCATTTCCTGGTGGTGGTCTTGGAGAGTGTCTCTGGCTTCTGTCTGGTTCACAGGGAACGTTTGCGGGGTGGTTCACCTTCTGCAGGGGGATGGCTGCTGGTGGCCTGTGGGTCCTGTAGCGGGGCCTCCTTCCCACTAGCGGCAGCGGAATTGGAGGGCTGGTCAATGAACTGGCTAGTTGTAGGGGCCCGCTGGTGTGCTGTTGCCTCCCTCATGATGTTGGCCATATCTGCCAGCACCCCTGCTATGGAGATCAGGGTGATGTTAATGGTCTGCAAATCCTCCCTGATCCCCTGATACTGTTCTTTCTGCAGCCGCCTGTTCTCCTTGCACGCTGTCTAGGATCTGGCCCATCGTGTACTGGGAATGTTGGTAGGCTCCCAGGATCTCAGAGAGTGCCTCCTGGAGGGTCGGTTCCCCGGTCCTGTCCTCCCCCTGGCACACAGCAGTCCTCCCAGTGTCCCTGTTGGCCTGTGCCTCTGTCCCCTGAATGGTGTGCCCCCTGCCACTGGCCCCAGGTCCCTGATTGTCTTGGGGGTGAGGTATGGTCTGGTTTCCCTGTACAGGTGGGCACACTGCTGATTGACGTGTCCTGGGGACATAGGCGTGGGTACGCTGGGTGGGTGCTGTGGTGTTGGATACTGATGGGGGAGGCTCTGTGGTGGACTGTGAGTGGGCTTGGGTGACCTGTCGAGTGGTCCCTGATGGGCTAGGTAGGTCATCCAGATCCAGAAGTCCAGAGTTACTGTCATCACTGGGGACATCTTCTGTTGGGGGACTAGATAGTCGTGGAACCTCCTCTCCACTGACATTGGCTGGGGTACCTTTGGGGATGTAAGTGATGTATTATGCTTCATATGTATGACATATGTTCATCTCTGTTTTCCCCTCTATCGTTGGTGTAGCCCTGGCACCTTTTGCTTGTGTATGGTGATGTATTGTGGGAATGTTAGTTTCCCTATTCTGTGCGTGCTTTAGTGATGGATGTCCATGCAGGGCTGGAAGGGGTGTCCATGTATTGGCATAGCATGCACGGATTGGCATTGTGGTTAGTCATATGTGTAGGTGCAGTGTGTGGGATGGAGTGGAGTGATAGGAGTGAGGGTGATGGTGAGGGTGTGAGATGGCATGCAGGTATGGGGGGTGATAAGTAGTAAATATTAACTTACCAGTGTCCAGTCCTCTGGCTACTCCAGCGAGTCCCTCAGGATGCAGTAGTGCCAGTACTTGCTCCTCCCATGCTGTGAGCTGTGGGGGAGGAGGTGGGGCTCCACTGCCAGTCCTCTGTATGGTGAGCTGGTGCCTTGCTGCATTGGAACGTACCTTCCTGCAAAGGTCGTTCCACCTCTTCCTGATGTCATCCCATGTTCTCGGGTGCTGTCCCACGGAGTTCACCCTGTCCACGATTCTCCGCCATAGCTCCATCTTCTTTGCAATGGATATCTGCTGTACCTGTGCTCCAAACAGCTGTGGCTCTACCCTGACAATTTCCTCCACCATGACCCTTAACTCTTTGTGGTGCCATGGATGTTGTGTGGTGTGTGTTGGTGAGAGTGTGCTAAGTAATGTGGTGGGGTGTGTAATGTGGGGTGTGTGAGGGATAAATGGGTGTAAGTGGTGTGTGTCTAGTTGTCTAAGTGGTCTTGGTGTCAGTCTGGTGGCAATAATTTCTAGTCGTAAAGGGTTGTGGGTAATGTGAGTGTGTGTTTTATAGTGGTGTGTGTGTGTGTGTGTCAGGTGTGTGTTTTTAGTATTGGGCAATGTGGTGCTGTTTTGTATGTGGGTGTCCACTCTGAGCGCTGCGGTATGTACCGCCAGTGGTTTACTGTTGTCGAATGTCCGCCGTGGTGATTCGTGGGTCATAATGTGGTGAGCATTGTTTTGTTGACTTAACGGTATGGGTTTTGGGACCACCACTTTATCACTGACCTTTGGTCTGGCGGATTTGTGTATGTGGCTGTATTCTGTCAGATTGGTGTGTGTGTGTGTCATAATATGGTAAATGGATATTCGCCACTGCAGAGGTATGTTGCCGGCTGTCAGCGTGGCGGTAGGCGGCATTTACCACCAATGTCATAATGAGGGCCTAAATCTTTTGTAGAATAAAACAAACAAGTCTTGTTCAGGGCAGGTCCAACTCCCACCCACAGTACAGGCAGATTTGATCCGCTTCCAGGTGTTGCACCACTCAAACCTGTATTTGTCTGTCAGTCTGTCTCCTCAGACTTCCACCTCTGTTCCAGTCTAGTCTCAGTAGCTATCCAGCCTCCAACAACCTTCTCCCTGACTTTAGAAGGTTTGTGATTCCAGGGCTCTCAAGCAAACAGCAGGGAGCATAAGCACACCTATATCCTATCCTATCGTATCCCATCTCACATCCTATCCTATCCTATCAGTACAAAGCTTTTCACTGAAATGCACCTAGCAGAAGTGGGGCAGGCACACTATACTATAAATACCCAATTCCTACAGTGCATGACAGTCTCTCCTTTATCGCAGGAATTGGCCTCTCTCAGTGGTCAGTTTAAGGTTTTGAATGTTTACACTAGTAATAATCAAAAACTGGGCTGCCTTTTTTTTTAGCCCTTTTACATTGGATTCCTCCCATTGAATACTACAGCTGGTCTAAAATTATCTGGTTTGGTAAACTTTGACCCTAGGCTTCAATGTAGGAGAAGTCCCAGCCTGCCAATTTATTTCAAGATTCACTGAAGGACATTTCTTTTTTATCTTTAAGTGGGCTTCCTAGAAAGGTGGTCATTTTACCTCCTTTTCTCCTCTGCAGACTGTAGCAAAGGGAGAACAGCCCCACCGCAGCTCTCTCCTGCAAAGTACTGGCAGATTGTGCGCCTGTGACTGAGAAATTGAATAAGTCAATTATATACCATAAAGGAAACGTGCACTGAGAAACCAATTAATGAGTTCTTAAAGCACAGAGCCAAAAACCAATATGGTCTAGCAGAAAAAAGGGACAGGAACAATGCAAAAAAGAGGATCTACTACAGTGGCAAATCTTGAATCCCCAGGCCATGGACTGCACTCATATACAGCAGCACACAAATCCAGATCAAGAATCGATTATTTCTTTATGCCATACTCCAATGTCCTGGGGGCAACAGGAGCTCACATTCTACCAGGAGTACATCAGATCATTTGCTAATAGTGATCAAGAGTGGCTGCCCCAAAGAATGCAAGCATTACTTGTAGCAGTTTAATGTCTGGCTTCTTGTGGTGGAACAGCCTAACTGCTTCCTACAGGTGGAATTGAAGGTACATTTTTAGATTAAAAAGGGTTCAGTGGATCTAGCTGACATGCTGTGTGCAGCAAGCAAGGCTGTGGGGGAGGGCCAAAGCCTCACTTAGAGGGAAAGAACAAACTGCCAGTGGCCTCATGTGTCAGTGCACAAGCAGAGGAGGAGGGGCACTGCATTGGCAGCTTGACACAGATAGAAGATAACCATGGAAGCTTTTCTATTGGCTGGCTACCAAGAATAAGTTCCTCACATAAGTCCCACAGATTAAACTCCCTGATGGGAAACTGAGTAATGTACAATGAGTAAGAACTGTCAGTGAATAAACAGACCATGTCCCTTATTAATTAACTCCCCCTCTTGATTTTATCTGAGCATGACAGGCACATGCTGGAGTATTTAATTGCGGAGAAGAAAATTGCAGAGACTATTGGCGACATTAAATCATGCAAGACACCTGGACCGGTTGGCTTCCTTCTTGACTACTACACCAACTTCAGATCTATCCTTACTCCGTACTTATTAAGCATGTTCAAGAGGCGATCCAGAAAAGTTCTTTTGGCAACCGACATTGGCGTGGCAACTATCATGCGCTCTGCTAAGCATAGTCATCCATCAAACGAGTGTGATTAATTTTGCCCAATCTCCCTTATAATGATGCCAAATCTTTGAGGGAGCTACCCTCTCTCATCCTCCTCAACCAAGTTGAATTCATTCTGGCTTGTGGCTCTACATTTTAAGTGCATTTTGCCCTCGCACGGGCCCAGACGATTCAGGCACCCAGCACCCTCTTGCTGATAGACTTTGAAAAGGCCTTGGAAAACCAATCATTGTTTCTTTCTTTTTAGACTTCTGGTCTGTATAAGGTTTGGAGCCCACTTCTTGTCACACAGGAGACTTCTATGCTAGTCCTTGTCCACACGTCAGGGTAAAATTAATTCTATGTCCACCCTTCTATATTCACTGTGGCACCAGGTAGGGATTCCACCTTTTGACCCTGCTTTGCCTCTTAGCAATAGAGTCTTTGACGACCTGGGACAAATATGAGGCAGAACTACTTGGTTCCAAACAGAAGGTGGTGGAGAGAACCGCACTGTACTGTACGCTTAGGACGTGCTGCTCTTCAGGAGCCACCTGCAGGAAGAAGGTCCCTGATGCATTCAGATGCTGTAGCGCTATACCAAGGCTTCCAGACTAAAGTCTGAATGGTTAAAGTCGGTTCCGATCAAGGGCAACCTTGGACACTGGAGGTAGTGGAGTCAGCTCTGCCTTTGCAAGTACAGCTTTAAATATCAACATTCACATCACATTTGATCTTCAAATCACTTGGACTCTCAGATCTCTGCTAGCCAGGGTTCAAAAGTACCTATATGGCTGGTTAAGCCTCCCCTTGTATATAATGAGCAGAATGGCTCTATACAAAATGCTTGTGGTAACCACACTTTTATATGCCCTCCAAATTTTCTCCCTTGGAATCCTCCAAAAGTGGTTTAATGATGTATGAGCCCATGCACGCTCCTTCCTGCACGCTAATTGTTTGCCAGCAACTGCTCTAGATAAATGGTTGCAGGCCACTTATCACGAAGCCTTGGGAATGGCAGACATAAAGACTACACTACTGGGGGTCAAACAGTTTTGTCCTGAACAGCTGTATTTTCCATGGATACAGAATTACTGCTTTCCAGACTGAACTTGCTCTGATTGGTAAAGATAGTTTATTAGACCTCAAGGATGTCTTTCGCTTACCGCAGTCCCTTGGTCAAACAGTGTTAGTACAAGGCACTCCACTAGGTTTGCTTGAATGGCTGGTTAACCCAAGAAACTTCACTATGGAGAGGGACTTTGTTGGACCAGTGTATGAGTGTGCCTGTGCTTGGAAGATGGGACCTCAATTCAGTTTCCTAGATAGGCAGTATTTTGCGGAACAAAATAATGAATCCACTTTTGACATTACAAGAAGAATTCAACATCCATAAGACACAATTTCATTAACGCCTTTAGCCATGACATGCCCTGCCATCACAACAGACAAGTCTAATTCACCCCCAGAATACAACGTATCAGAGTGGCTTTATGCCCATTTGGCAAGAGTGGTATCTCATGCATACATAAAGTCCTTGTTATCAATTTCCCTGACCTGCTTATTGACCTCAAAGAGTGAGGGCTGGCCAGACCCCTCCGAGGACTGTGGCTGGTGAGACAGTAAAATGGCACACCTGTATGATTGCCATACCGGTTCAGATACATTTCATACAACTAAAATTCTTGCACACCAAATACTTTACTCATTTAAGCTTGTGGCTTGCAGGGACCAGGTCTCCTTTCTGCTTTGTTTTTGTCGCAGTGCTACAGAGGGCACTTTCTATCATATCATGTGGTGTGTAACAGCCCTGTGATGAAGTGGTATTGGAGGCAGGTGCTTACCAACTTGTTGGGGTACTGGGCAGGACCATGGACCTTTCACCCATTCTGGGACTGCTTGTGGAATTTGGCTGCAATCTGGTAAATCACTCATTGGTGGGCACCAGTACTGTGGTTTCAAAAAGAGACATTGCTAGGTTTCGGAATTTAAGCATCCGCACCCCCAAATTCATTAGCTGGGTGACAGCCATAGACAGATGCTCAAGGATGGAGGAGGGTAGGCACCCTGGCCACACACACAGGGTTTGACACATGGGACATGATAGGCCTGTCAGCGGTGGGTGACTTGTGGAGCCAAAGAGTTGTACTTCCTTTCACAGAGCTACAAGAGGAGTACCAGTTGGCCCCCACAAGACCTTCCAATATTTACAGATTAGGAACCCTCTTTGGAAGGCAATTCCCAGGGGGACGCATCTCACAGAGTCCTCTCCACATGAGGATCAGTTGTTAGAAGAGTACATGCCAAGAAAGGCACTCTTGCTCACCTACTGCAAATGAATTAATAACTCCCCATATCCTTTGGCTAGGCCAGTGGCGAGTTAGGAGCAGGGTCCAGGGGATTGGGAGGAAGAGGAGTGGCCGGAAGCCCTGGCCACCCCCAGGGGGTAGCAATATGCTCCAGATTTCATTTGATGCAACTGAAAATACATCATGGCAGCTACTATGTATGTACTACCCTGGTTAAAATGGGCAAATTGGATCAAGCTTGGTGTCATAGGGGGTGTGGTCAAGAAGGCTCATTGTTCCATATACTGTGGGATTGGGCTGCGCTTCAACATTATTGGGGAAGGGTGCTGACCTGCTTCAATGAAGTGGTGGGAAGTGATCTAGCATTGTTGGCCAAATAGTGCCTTCTAAACATGTGGGCTGAAACAGGCCTTAATCGTACGGACTGACTGTGGTTCACCTTGGGAGTCACGGTGGCCAAACAAAATATAACCGGTGTGGAAATCTGAATTGAGTCTGAGTTTAGGGGACTAGAATAAAGACATAGGCCCTCATTATAACTTTGATGGTCTTCCATGAAGACCGCCAAAGCCATGGGTACCAGGAGACCGACAGTGCTGGTGGTCTCCCACCTACCATATCACGGGTACTTCCTGATTTCCACCACATTTTGGGGGGACATTCGTCAGTAGTCGTGCTGGTGGGCGGAGGCGCTCTGGTGATTCCACCACCTGCACCAGTAGGACACCGCCCACCATATTATGAGCCATAATATGGCCTGGCGGTGTCCTGTTGGAGGGGCGCTGCCAGCGGTGGAAGCGCCCCTTCCTGTTCCTTGTTGGACGACCTTCTCCCTGGAACAGGTAAGTTGATCATCCAACGGGGGTGGAAGGATGGGGTTGTTGTGTGCATGTGTGTGGTGTCTGCATGTGTGCATGAATGTGTGTGTGCGTGGTTGTAAGCGTGTCTGTAGGTTGAAGTGAGTGCTTGTCTGCATGTCAGTGTGTATGTGTGTGAGCATGTGTGTTTGGATGGGCGTGAGTATGCGTGCATGAATGTGTGTATGAATGGAGCTGTGAGTGCATGTATGATTTGGGTTGTGAGTGCGTGTATGAATGGAGTTGTGAGTATGAATGGAGTTGTGAGGGCATGTATGGATGGAGTTGTGGGGGCATGTATGAATGGAGTAGTGAGTCCATGTATGGATGTTGTTGTGAATACGTGCATGAATGCGTGTATGGATATTGTGAATGTGTGCATGTATGCGGGGAGGGGGAGAGGAACGATGTGGCTGAAAGGGGGAGGGGGACGATGTGACTGAAGGGGGGATGGGGAAGAGGAACAATGTGGCTGGAGGGGGGAGGAGGAATGGGGGGTCTAGTGCTTGCTGGGGGGGGGAGTCTACCGGTGACAGGGAAGAAATTCTCTGTCAACGGTACCCTTCCCGCCATGGTTTTCATGGCGGTGCTAACACCGCTGAAACCATGGTGGAAACCCAGCTCCTAATTCTGCTAATGGTTTTCTGTGGACCGCCAGGTTGGAGATTATCATCTCCGGCCTGGCGGTTCTGACCGCCATGGCGCTATGAGTAGAGATGTGGCAGGTTGGCAGCGCCAGCCTGTTGGTGGTGGGACCGCCACATTTACCCTGGCAGTCAGAAGACCACCAGGGTCAAAATGACCCCCACAGACTGGTGCATGCTGGCAGAAAGGGTTGTGTATGCGACAAGGGGGCACCCAAATAAATGGAATAAAATATGGGTTAAATGGAATGTGTATAGAGGAAACCTCTATGAACCCCTGGGCAGCACTGCTGATGATGTCTTGCAATAAAGCAGCTGACAACTCAACCACCAAACTGGAGAATGCTTCTGCGTTGGTCCAATGCTGTAATGTAACTGTCCTTCAAGGTCTTTGTCAATGGCTCCTGCTGTTTTTCCTATTTGATCTGCAATGTCTAATGTCACCAAAGTTTACTTTGTTTGACTATTCAATAAAAAGAATTTTAAAAGAAGATAGAGGAGGGTGTCTACAAAGCTTGTTGCTGTCCGACATATATATCAAAAATAGGAAAGGTGGTGGAACTACTTCTGCATGTTTCAAATATAATGTAAATGATGTTTCTGAACTGGTACCGTTATGCTGTGTAATGTGTTGTTTTTTAAGATAAGTTTTAAAAAGAGGTCCAAACCAATACAGCATCAAGAACAACTCCTTGCCACAACTTGCTATTAGCATCACTACAAACAATTCCCTGAATTTAGCCCATCAGTTGCTAGCGTGGCCTGGGCTTATCTATTTTGTTATATTAATAGTAAGCGGTCAGCATCGCTTAGGGTCGATGAACCTTTTGACTTGTTTATATTATTATTATTAGCAGTTATGAAGCACAACAGTAATAAACAATACTACTCAATAGAGAGTAAAGAATGCACCATGACCCATTTGGCCACGGATAACCACACCTATTAGTGTCAGTTTAAATGTTTATTTCCCTATATTAACAATGCTAGGGTCACGAAAATTAGTCTCAACACCAAATGGTACAAGTAAAGGAACATCACTGGTTGACCAAATTTTCTAAAGAATCTTAACTTAAACAGAGGAATAAGAACAATAATTTCAACAGCAAAAACACTAATTGATAGCAGCAATATTTGAGCAAGAGAAATAACATACATTTGTTCAGCAAACAATCAGATCATAGGAATAGAGAAACCACATAAGTAACCTCATATTAGCATGTTGGGCTTCATGCAAAAGTTTTAGTAGTACTAATTTGGAAAACATACAGCTATGGCGCTATCAAAACAGCAGCAATATCAAAACAGTAGCAGTTGGTACCTGAAAAACAAAAGACAAACAACAATGCACAGATCATTCATATTACCTATCCCTAGAGAATCAGAAAAATAGCAACAGCTTCATCAGGGGGACAGCAGCATCAGCATCAGGACAAGAGCAAGGAAAGGGGGACAGTTTAGAATTTGGACTATAAAATCACTAAACCATCAGAGCAGTAGTTCAGCACTGAACAGGCATAGTAGACACAGAAAATAATAAAGTACCAGAATGTCAGTAGACTAACTGGTAGACACGGTGTGTCAAAGTGACAAGTCACCATGAGAATTGGAAGTGAAGACTCTGGAAATCAGAATAAATAATAATAATCCTACAATTCTCAGCGCACAGTTTATTAAATTAAATCTAACAAACGTTTGCTATTGGTAAGAAGCATAAGGTGAAGAAAGAACATCCAATTACAAAATCATTAGATACCGTCAAAGCTTAAAGAAAGTTACAGCAAACATTTACAGGTCATCGATTGGTCTTGTCTCCTTTCACTTAGTTCTAAACTATACTAAATGTATCATCTTGCTCTTCCTTCCGTCTGCGATCAGTAGGCCCTTTTGTTCGTCACATTCCAAACACGTTGCTAGACAGTGGTTACAAAGGGTATAGGATTTGCATCACATCCTCGGAAAAAAACATGAGTTAGAAACATAACTTCAGACAAATATGCAATTCAGTTAATGGAACCTGTTATACAGCGGGCGTGAGAACATTTGAATGTTACTTTAACTAGAACATTGGCAGTTAGATAACTTCTCGCAAGACACAAGAAATACTCATATTATTTCAGCTATTAATTTTGACCGAAAAACGCTCTTAAAGAAACATCATTCTCAATACAACGTTAGTACCTTATTTTCAAAGTGCATGTGCAGGTTTTACACTTGATGGTGGCCAATAAAGAAAGCACATTATGTGTCACACATTCATTTCAACATTAATACGTCTTACATATTCAAAACAAATATAACATAATTATTAATGTTAATTTCAGCACTCACAATCCCTTCTCTGATGACTATATATGTCATCACACATACATTTGTGAATAAATGTATTTATTTAATTACAGTTTTTCAAAATTTCGTTTCCCTCACATTTTTATAGTTTTTCTTCTTTTTTGAAATTTCCCTATATAATCTTTCTAATTGAAATTCTACCCTCCTGTGTTTCTTTTCTAATTTTCTCTTTTTGATCACATTATACAATTTACGTATACCCCATATTCCAATTAGACAATTCACAATAATTGAAACTCCTTGTATTATTTTCATTAACATCTCTTTCCCCAGATTGCCGATCCAGTTTCCCACAGCAGTCATCCCTTTGCCACCTTTTTCCTAAACAGTTAGCTCAGTTAGTTCTTTTAATTCAGTTTAATCTTTAGTTAAATTGTTCATCAAGCCTCTAATTGATTTACTGCTGTCCAGAATATATCAACAACAATGATGCTGACCTAGCAATTTACAAACTCTGCCCTCTTTTGCTAAGAGAATGGCTAACACAAGGCGGTTTTGAAGAGTCATCGCTATTACCGCAGCCATCTCGGTATCCAAAAGGATAATGGCTCCTGAATATCTTGTCAACATGTAATCTACAACTGTAGACTGATAGAATTCAGAACAAATCCGTCTGAAAGAATTATTGCTCCAAATATGTCTCCAACAATGCTAGAAACTGATTCTCGCTTTTGTATCTTTTGTTGTAATTCAGTCATTTTAGGAAATGTATTCAAGTCATCAAGGTGGTACATTTTCGGGAAAACTATTCCCAGATAATCCTTTAGGAAGATGGTAATATGCATTTTTCCCACAGATGTAATAAGTACCAGGCACTGCCAGGTCTTGACCATTCAACATAAATGTCCACTTAGGCTCAAACAAAAACACATGTCTGCATTCACTTGTTCCCACAAATATTCCCTACGTGTTGTGCATCTAAAGTTAGTTTCCCCTGTTCAGTAATGTCAGTGTATGCATAGTCAATCCCAGAACTTCGTAGAACGAATCCCTTACTACCTTAGCGTTCATTGCCCTTCTGCTATTGTCTGTGTAATCTAAAAAGTTATTTTCTAAAGGTGAGAGTATACAAGTGAGATTATTGCGGTGAGCAAAGACTATCCCAAACGTTAATGTAGGTTCAAAGAAATCTCTCATTATTACTATATTATTGTCCTAAGCTATCTTATTAAGGTCCTAATTATAGGAACAAAGGAGAAAACAAGGTCAAAACTGGAATAGAAATATTGGATATACTCCTGGATATAGAATCTCGTTAGTAAAAGACTACAACTTATGCCATATGTTAACAGCAAACTGTGATAGGCTATTCCCTCCTCAACAGAGGCTGGAATCTGTGTGCAATCAGTAAATCTCTCACATCCATTATATCAACATACTCACGCAATAAGCGATAGAAGACATTAGTTCTCACTGTGTATGCAAGTATTTCTCATCTATTTTAAATCTATCTATTGCTGAAAGAGTAGGTACTAATTCCAAAGATGTTGTTTCTACAGCTATGGTATGGTTGCCTCCATTCTTATCAAAGACAGTCATACCCACAATTAATAACAAACATATAACTGCACAAACAATTACCAAGCCAATACCCATATATTTACAGCATCTATTCTTAGTATCCTGCTAGTGCTAGTTTTGGTTACCCATGGTCTGTAAAGAATCGGAAAGTAGAAACAAATACAAAAATCTAGCTATACAGCAAAAATAAAAGCTTCAACAAAACGAAAACAAAAAATATAAATTCTTCATCTTCAGTCTTCAATCCCTCCTTATTTTTTTATTTTTTTTAAATATTCACAGCTTCATTCACACAGGACCCTTTTTGTAAAAAAATCGGTAACGTTGTCAAATTCAATTTAGCAGCTTGTCAAAATCAGGTTATCAAAGTCTCTCAAAAATATTTTCTACAAAGTCTTTCCATTTATCTTTTCAAATTCGCAATTTTACCAACAAAATTTCATCAATTTTCTTCATGTGCCAAAATATAGACCAAGATTGTCTCTATCAAAACAAAAAATTAAAAAATCTTCTTGCCATTCTTTGGTAGCTACATATGCCCAGTCGGGACCTGAAATTTGATTGGCGACTCTTTCTTTTTACTTTTTGACCTTCATTTGATTCACCATCACTCAGATCTTCATTTCTGGTGGTATCGACTTTTTCCTGAATTGTTGGCACCAGATTTGTCTTCTTTGACTTTGATCTTGTTTCTGGCCAGTTGTCACCTTTCAGATGTTTTCTTGTAAATGCTCTTTTCAGTATTGGACACGAGTTCTTCTCCTTTGACGTTCCCGCAACCGGCTCAGGAGGAGTCAAATAATTTTGGCTTAGATCTGCCTCAACTCCTTTCCCGCTGGGGTCAGTCACTTGTTCAGTCTGGTTTCTCAGACCATCTGCTTCTGAGGACACCCTCCTCTGAACAGGCTCTATCTGGACCTGTTCTGTTTCCTGCTTTCTCTGGACTGGTTCTTTTACTGTTTCATTTGAGGATGTTGAGGACGTCTCATCCTCATCTCCCAGGATTTCTTCCAGTTCATCTGTCACAGGAGTGGGCAAGTCAACTGGAGTATGTTCAGGCTCTGTCTCCAGCTCACTTCTTCTTCTGTCTTCCCCTGGAATAAGTCTAGGTGGAGGTAATCTCAACACCTCTTCTTCTTGTTCCGTTGGATTATTGCCCTTCCGAGTGTGGCTTGCATGGATCCAGTTTGGACATCCCGCACACTTCACAGCTGTGGTAGTGATTAATACCACTTGGTAGGGTTCCTTACACCGAGGCTCCAAACACGATCTTCTCATGTTCTTTCGAATCAAAACCCAATCACCCGCTTTCAGGTTGTGTGCTTGACCTTGGGGCAGTGGCAGTGTGGTAACTTCCACCTAATGAGAGAAAGAGCGAACCACATCAGCTAAACCTCTGCAGTAGTCCAGTATAGCATCATCTGTAATGTTCACAAGCGCTTTTGCAAGTACAGCTTGCAATCTCACTGCTCTTTCCATAAGGATTTCATGGGGTGATAATCCTGTTTTCTTGTCAGAGGTGCTTATCATTGACATTAGAACCAACGGCCAAGCATCTGGCCATTTCAGATTTGTGGATGCACACATTTTTGCCAATCTCAACTTCAAAGGACCATTCATCTGTTCTATAAGTCCTGAGGCTTCTGGGTGGTAGCTACAATAAAGCTTCTGCTCAATGTTTAAAGCTGAACATAGCAACTTAATCACCTCATTGTTAAAGTGGCTTCCTCTATCTGATTCTAAAGAGATTGGAAAACCGAAATGTGGAATTAACTCCACAAGCAGTAACTTTGCTTCTGTGAGACTGTCATTTCTCCTTGTAGGGTAAGCCTCAACCCAATGACTGAAAATGCACAGAATCACCAACACATATTTCAAACCAGCACACATAGGCTTCACAATTAAATCCATTTGTATTCTGCTGAACATTCCTCCAGCCATGCCAATATGTCCCATATTGACAACTGTTCCTTTGCCCACGTTCATCTACTGGCAGGTGAGACGCATCTGTGGCAAACTGCTTCGGCAACTTGTCTAAATTTCGGATTAATCCAAAATCGCTTGAACAACCTGACCATGACATCTCTTACCACATGAGCCTGACCATGATAGTATCTAGCCATCTGAGTCAGTAGACAGCTGGGCAGTACTACCTTCCCTTCTGAAACCCACACATCGTCGTCCCTTTGGGCGCATTTCGGCCCATATTTATACTTTTTGACGCTAAACTGCGCTAACGCAGTTTAGCGTCAAAAAGTTTTGCGCTGGCTAACGCCATTCTGAAGCGTCATGCGGGCGCCGTATTTATTGAATGGCGTTAGCCGGCGCAAGCAGACCGGCGCTGCCTGGTGTGCGCGAGAAAAACCACGTACACCAGGCAGCGCCGGCGTAGGGGGAAAATGGCGCATGGGCGTCTTAAAATGGGGCAAGTCAGGTTACGTCGAAAAAATCGTCGTAACCCGACTTGCGCCATTTATTTTCGACGCCCATCCCCCATCAACATGACTCCTATCATTGTAAAGATAGGAGTCATGCCCCCTTGCCCAATGGCCATGCCCAGGGGACTTCTGTCCCCTGGGCATGGTCATTGGGCATAGTGGCATGTAGGGGGGCACAAATCAGGCCCCCCTATGCCACAAAAAATTATTTAAAAAAAACAAAAAAAATACTTACCTGAATGTCCCTGGGGTGGGTCCCTCCAGCCTTGGGTGTCCTCCTGGGGTGGGCAAGGGTGGCAGGGGGGGTCCCTGGGGGCAGGGGAGGGCACTCTGGGCTCATTTTGAGCCCACTTGTCCCTTAACGCCATGCCTGACCCAGGCGTTAAAAAGCGGCGCAAATGCGCCGTTTTTAGCCACGCCCACTCCCGGGCGTCGCTTTTGCCCGGGAGTATAAATACCACGTAAAGGCCTGGGAGTCATTTTTTAGACGGGAACGCCTCCCTTGCATATCATTAACGCAAGGAAGGGGTTCACGCTAAAAAATGACGCACATTCCGGGAACTTTGGCGCTATTCGCCTCTAACGCCATAGTATAAATATGGCGTTAGTTGGCGTTAGTTTTGCGTCGAAATTGCGTCAAAAAAAACGACGCAATTTCGGCGCAAACGGAGTATAAATATGGCCCTTCATTTTTATACAGCCCCTGCGCTCTTCTTTTGAGGCATTATCTTGAAGAGCTTTTAACTCCTCCTAATTGTCAATAACATGCATCACATAATTTGCATAGATCTCATTGTTTTTAGGTATCAATTCCCATTCTTCTTTGTAGGATATGCTGTTTAAGGCAAAAAACTTTGCAACTTGATCCACATATGCATTACCCATTGACACATAATCCTGTGATCTCTGATGTGCACTACATTTGACCACAGCAATCTTTTCAGGCATTTGAATCGCCTTTAACAGCTCGTAAATTCTTTCACCATTTCTTATTGGTGAACCAGAAGAGGTCAGGAAACCTCTCTGTGACCACAATTGGCCAAAGTCGTGCACAGTGCCGAATCCATATTGACTGTCTGTGTAAATAGTGACTTTCAGTTGCGTTGAAATGTGACATGCTCTAGTAAGAGCCACCAGTTCCGCCACTTGTGCAGACAACACTCCTTGAAGCCATTAAGCTTCCAGTATGCCTGTGATAATACATACTGTGTATCCTGCTCTCTATGTGCCCACATTATCTCTCAGGCACGAACCATCAACAAAAATAATTTGGTCATTCTCTTCCAGGCAAGTATTTCTAATATCGGCTCTGGGTTTTGTGCATAATTCTGTAATTTCCAGACAATCATGTTTAATGTCATCCAATTTATCAATATCTGTATGCTCATTTGAAAGTAAAGTTGCTGGTTAAGCACTGTACATCTTTTAATAGTTGCATTTGGTGATCTCAGGGTTATAGATTCATATCTGGTCAACCTAGAGTTGGTCAGATACTGGGTTTTAGACCTAATAAGCAAAATCTCAATTGATTGAGGAACCATTATAGTAAGGATATAGACCATTACTATATTCTCGCTCTGAGCGAGGCTTTGTTCAACTGCTGCCACAGACTGATAAACAACCTGGTAAAGCTGCTGCAACCGGATTCAAAGTGGCTGAAAAATATGCCACTGAGCGATTCACACCCCCATGAGTTTGAGTTAAGACAGACAAAGAAAATGTGTCACTTTCATGATGGAACAACAGGAAAAGTTTTGTGTAATCAGGCATCCCCAAGGCTGGAGCTTGGCACAAACTCTCTTTCAAATCGGTAAATGCTTTCATACAGGCTTCATCCAGCACTATAGGATGGGAAACATCCTTATGAGTCAGCTTCTGTAAGGGCTTTGAGAGAACTGAAAAATTCGGCATCCATTGGCGGCAGTAACCCACCATCCTAAAAACATCCTCACATCTTTCTGAGTAGTTGGTGCTGGCATTTGCAAAATAGTTGCAACCCTCTTTCTGGAAATGTTTCTACTACCTTTCTCAATCAAATTACCCAAATATTTCACTTCTTTCTGGCAATATTGTAATTTAGCCGGGGGCACTTTATGACCATTGCTCCCAAAAAGTTCAACAATGCAGTCATGTCGTATTTGCACCCTTCTCTAGTCCTGGACGCGATCAACAGATCATCAATGTGTTGCACCAATGTTGACTGATAAGGCATCACTAATGATTCCAAATTCTTTTTCAAGATCTGGTTGAAAATAGATGGTGACACTGAAAACCCTTGTGGATTTCTACACCCACAGTAGATCCTGTTTAAGAACTTACAACAAAAGAGATATCTGCTGTCCTCGTGAAGAGGCATGGAAAAGAATGCCTGACATGGGTCCATCATAGTGAACCATTCAGCACTGCATGGGATCTAGAACATAATCACAGCTGGATTTGGCTCTATGGGGCAGCACTTGACCACTATGTCATTTATTTTCCTCAAGTCTTGTACAAGTCAAATTTTCCCACAAGGTTTGCGCATTTCCATTATTGGTGAAATACACAGGCTGCTGAACACTTCCTTTAAAATTCCTTTCTCCACAAGCTCGCCTATTAAAGTTTCACACCCTCAGTTGCTTCTTTTGGCTCATTGAAACTGATCAAAGAAAATTCTTCAGTCACTGACTCATTGTTAACAGTAAGTATCAGGTCTTCTTCATCATCACTATTTGTTTGAATTTCAATGCCCTGATCTGAACATGTAATTAAGGGCCTGATTTAGCAAAAGAAAATTTTGCGAGTTGCAAATTGCAAGTCAGACCGACTCGCAATTTGCAACTCGCAAAATTGTATGCAGAAAGGTGTCTCAGACACCTTCTGCGACTCGCAAAGGCCCACCTCATGAATATTAATGGGGTGGTCGCATTTTGCGACCCCATAGAGAGTCCCTGCACTCACAGGGATGGTGGCCTGCTGGAGACAGCTGACCTCCATGTCTGTGACTGTTTTTTTAATAAAGCAGTTTATTTTTTTTAATTGCAGCCCGTTTTCCTTAAAGGAAAACGAGTTGCAATACAAAAAAATAATGAAACCATTTGGTTTAATTTTTTCAGAGTAGGCAGTGGTCTATTGGACCACTGCCTGCTCTGAAAAAATATTTTTAGCGACATTCACAAAGGGGAAGGGGTCCCATGGGGACCCCTTCCCGTTTGCGAATGAGTTACCACCCACTTCAAGTGGGTGTTAACTGCGAATTGCTTTGCGACCGCTTTCGCAGTCACAAAGCAATTCTGCATCGCAGTGCGAGTCGCAAATAGGAAGGGAACACCCCTTCCTATTTGCGAGTCGGATTCACATTTTGCGAGTCGGTACCGACTCGCAAAATGTGAATCAGCATCGCAATGGCCGTTTTGCATGGCGCAAACTGCGATTTTTGCAGTTTGCGACATGCAAAACGGTTCCTACATCTGGCCCTAAGCATCATGTTCTGCATAATAAATCCCTTTCCAGTAAAGACAGAGGACTTGAATCACAAACCACAAATTTGTGCAAACCCTTAAAATTCCCAATTCTAACCACAACTGGTTCTGTAATTGGGTTTGTCAAATATTTATGAGCAACCTCTAGAATCTGAACTGTCTTCCCTGATAAGGGCAGATCTGGAACCTCTGCAGATCTCACTGTCAAGCGTGTAGCTCCAGTGTCAACTAAAAATGAGACTTTGTGACCATTTACTTTTCATTCCACATAAGGAGCTTTCTGATCCACTTCTAAAGAAGCAGCCACCACACACTCTTCTTCATACGAACCTTTGTACATGTAATGGCTGTACAGTTTGCCTGGGCTGTAAAGATTGGAAACCCTGCATAGGATTTACATTGTTCTGAAACTTTTGACCTCTCATTCTCGGTCCTCTCATATTTTTAAAAGAATTGACAAGGGAACATTCTCTTTCCTTGTGGCTCTCCTTGTATCATTACTGTATTCAAATCCGGACCACAATTAACACTTCCCATACCACCACGACCTCTACCTACATTCTGAAACTGCATGTTTCCCTGCTGCTGCTGAGGCGGAAAACTTCCCTGAATCCCTGTCTGTGCAGCCTTGATTTGCATCACCATCGCTTTCTCTTTCAACTTTTTCTGTTTCAATTAATTCTCATCACAACAGTATTTCGCATACTGCAGCACCTCATCAATCGGCTTGGCTTGCCAACAAATCAAATGACTCTTAATCATCTGACTGATTTCTGGTCTGAGTCTCTCTACAAATCTGAACACAAAGTGAATCATCTTTTGGCTCAATTGTTTTGGTACCACTGTAATGTTTAAATGCTTTCAACAACCTCTCATAGAATGCATGAATTGATTCTTTCGCTTCCTGAGCTGTCCTATCTATGCGCTGCCAATCAATGTTTTTAGGTGGAATTCTCGTTTTCAGAAACTCAATGACTTTACAGTAAGCTTTCTTCACTTCAGGAGATGGTGCACCTGTTGCTGGATCTCTCAGCGGCTCACTTGTTGGCCAATCTACACTCCTTTTGCATTCGATCCATAAGTCTGCTGGAACCACTATCTCTAAAGGAGTGTTCAAATCCTCCCACAGGCATTTTGCAAGTTTCACAAACCTGTTACTCTGCTGATACCATTCTCCTGGTTTCTCCCTCAGCCTGGGAAAGTCATTTGTAAATGACAAAATGTCACTTCTGCTCCAAGGGACATGTACAGAATTCCCTCCTGGAAACTCTCTCATTGGGAAAACGTTTACTGCGTCCCTATTCTGTGGTTCCTCTGCAAGAGTGGTATCAGGACCCTTTTTCGACTTGTCCCTTTTCTTCACCCATCTGCCTTCCCATTTGTCTAATGCCCTCCATATCTAAATGCTTTGAAGTAAATCTCTAAGGTGTGTTTTCATACCTGCAGATCTCATGTTTTCGAAGGCTTTTGTTTCAAAATGTAATCTGTAACTTCTTTTCAAACGTTTCATTATTGAAAGGTCTATCCTGTATTCATCTGCTATCTTTGCTAGCCTTTTGTGTACCTCCTCTGCTTCCTTTGTGATTTCCAGACACAAATATCGCAACTCTGCTTCAGTGTAGGACTCCAGACTATTTACACCCATGGTTCCCTCAACAAGTTCACCTGCTTCCAATGAAAGCATAGTACAGTTGATATAATTCCCTCCACTAGAAGCATCTTGTGAATTATTCAGCTTTTCTAACCACTCGGTTAATTGCTGAGCTGTCAAACCCTGTAATGAGATGCTAAAAGGCTGAGTACAAGGCAGCTGTTGTACAGTTAAACTTGGAGGTTGTGGTGTCAGTAATCTCATATTTGTGCCAATGTGTGGTCCTGTTTCAGCATTCAAAGGAGCTCTTAAAGGGCTCAAGGTCTAACAATGACCCAGTTCCATCAACAGTCTGTCCCACAGGTAAGATTATCCTGGTATTTTCCCTCCTGCCTTCTCCCACCAAACTCTTCTTTCAAACTCCCTTTCCACTTGTGCCATTGTTACCCTGGCAAACAATGGTATAATTGGACCAGTTGTGACAGGTACAGATACAGCGTCTGGCCTTTATCTATCAGTTGCATTTTGAGACTGCATTACACCTGTATTCTGACTTATTAATACGGACATATCTGTCTGTGTACTTGTTAAAGGAGTATACTTCAGAAGTACTGGTGGCTGCGTTTGAGGCAGTAGTAGTGGAGTTGGCTCTGAACCAACATTGGTTTCTGGTAAATCTGTCTTGTTGGCACTATTAGATTTGGTGTTGCATCTATAATAGGCACATCTGGGTAAATCCTAGGAACACTAGGTTGTGGCAACTGTAGAGAGTCAGTCGGCAGATTGAAGCTGCTCTGCATTGGTACTTGCGCTAGAGGACTAGTCTGTACTGAGCTCTGGGACATGTTAGTATTAACCTGTACGGAACTCTCAGTTATGTTAGGGTTACAGTGTACTGGACTCTGTTGGATGTCAACTGGTGTCGGTGCAGAGGGGTTCACACTAGTACTTGGACCCTCTTGTGCCACATATGGTGGTGGCCGATTTCATCAACAACTGTAAAATAAACTCGTCATTGTCTGATTCCTCATCAGGAGTTAGAGACTTCTTAGCCTCTTTTTATCTCTGCTCTTCATCCACAGAGGAACTCCCTTTTGATTTCTTAGAAGCTTTCTTTGCTTCTTCCTCATTGTCTTAGGAAATTGCAGAAAACATCCTAATACTGTGTAAGCGACTTAATCTCTACTGTCTCTGGTCATTATCCCACCTAGCTTCTGCCAGTGTCTTCTCTGCTCTTCTCATTTTTCTCTCAAATTTGTTGTTGTCTGGCCACTAGCCCTAGATCACTAATGCTTTGTACTGGGCTGGTCTTGGCAGAGGTTTTAAACTATACATTACTTGTCTCAAATTTTCTAAAATTCTCAAATTAAATGTTCAGTTTTCAGGAAATGCTAAGCTCCCTTCCTTTCTTGTGATTTTTCACCAGTGCCTTAACCAAAGGCATACTTCAGTACCTTTCTCTTCAATTCCGATATATGCTGTGGTACCTTCTGACAGACCAATTTCTCCTACCCTAGCTGTCATATATTCATCTCCCCTAAAAGCACTTTTTAAAGCTTTGAGGAACTTCATTTTTACAAATTTGTGTCAAAAATCAATAATTATGAAATTACTTTTAATCCCACAATCCTCTTCGTCTACCTTCTCAACCAATTGCGCTTCACGGTTGTCCACCAATCCGTGCACGACCCTTCTCACTAACCAACCTATCCCATAGTGGCACAAGATGACGTCACACACACAGCGGATGACAAAGTGTTGTGGATTGTCCTCTTAAACTTAAAAAAACTCAAAACTAATGCAAAGTTATTGTGAGCACTTAAACAAAAACAATTTGTCTTTTTACTACAGGTAGGGAAATCACAGTCGCTTCAGGAACCTTATGGATTTTTCACTAACGACTTTCATTCTAGCAGCTGCTCTATCTTTCTCAATTCCCCAGATTCGCAAGCAAAATTCGACCCACACATTTTACTCTCAACTGATCAATGGGTCTGTCCTGGTGCACATCAGACTCGCCAGATCTCAGTCGAAAAGACCTTACACTCAACTCAACTCACATACTTGACTTGTCAACCACTCCAGATTGGCCTACTAAACAGACGAATTACAACATAAACCAAGTGTCTCAATACACTTTAATATACTCTGGAGTCTTAGACCTCGCAGGGCCCATATAAAACAACCAGGTGGACAATTTTTGAGCACCAAGCGCCACACACATGTGAAGTTCGCCAACTTCCCTACTTTCACACTTCGGCGTAAGCAAAGCTGTTCTACAACATCATTTGGAGTAAGCAAACTCCCTAAATCCCTGCAAACAACTCAGTTCACCTGTTATTTGCAAAAGCTGTGCAAGTGCATTATCTACTTCATTCAACCCAACAATAGAATACTGAGAACACTCCCCACCAACATAGGCAAACTCCAAGGGCAGGGAAAAGTCACCTTGGGCGTTTAGGGACACATCTTCTCCATATTCTGCAAAAATTTAAATCCATAAAATCTCAACAAAATCAAATTAACCCTTTAAAATTTAAAGAGACATAACCATCAAGCTCTGCTACCAAAACTGCTAGCACGGCCTTGGCTTATCTATTTTGTTATATTAATAGTAAGCGGTCCAGATCGCTTAAGGTTGATGAACCTTTTGACTCGTTTAAATTATTATTAGTAGCAGTTATAAAGCACAACAGTAATAAACAATATGAATCGATAGAGAGTCAGTAAAGAATGCACCATGAAACATTTGGCCACAAATAACCACACCTTTTTGTATCAATTTTAATGTTCATTTCCTTATATTAACAATGCTAGGGTAACAAATATTAGTCTCTGCACCAAATGGTACAAGTAAAGGAATATCACAGGTTGACCAAACTTTCTAAAGAATCTTAACTTAAACAGAGCAATAAGAATGATAATTTCAACAGCGAAAACACTGATTAATAGCAGCAATATTTGAGCAAGAGAACATAGATTTGTTCAGCAAACAATTGACATCAGATCATATGTATAGGGAAAACACCTCAGTAACTTCATATTAGCATTAGCATGTTGGGCTTCATGCAAAAGCTTTAGTAACACTAATTTGGAAAACATCTAGCTATGGCGATATCAAAACAGCAGCAGTATCAAAACAATAGCAGTTGGTACCTCAAAAACAAAAGACAAACAACAATGCACAGATCATTCATATTACCTATCCCTAGAGAATAAGCCAAACAGTGTCAGCTTCATCAGGGGGACAGCAGCATCAGCATCGTGACAGGAGCAGGGAAAGGGGAATGGTTTAGAATTTGGATTATAAGATCACTAAACCATCAGAGCATTAGTTCAGCATTGAACAGGCATATTAGACTCAGAAAATAATAAAGTACTAGAACGTCGGAAGACTAACTAGTAAAACACGGAGTGTCAAAGTGACAAGTCACCATGAGATTCGGAAGTGAAGACTCTGGAAATCAGAATGAATAATAATAATCCTAAAACTCTCAGCGCACAGTTTAGTAAATTAAATCTAACACACGTTTTGATATTGGTCAGAAGCATCAGGCGAAGGAAGAACATCCAATTACAAAATCATTAGATGTTGTCAAAGCTTTAAGAAAGTTACAGCAAACGTTTACAGGACACCGATTGATCTCTTCTCCTTTCACGTAGTTCTAAACTATACTAAATGTATCACCGAGCTCTTCCTTTGATCTGCGATCAGTAGGCCCTTTTGTTCGGCACATTCCAAACACTTTGCTAGACAGCAGTTATAAAGGGTACAGGATTTGCATCACATCCTCTGAAGGAAAATATAAGTTAGAAACATAACGTCAGAAAAATATTCAATTAAATCAATGGAACCTGTTATACAGCGGACTTGAGAACACTCAAAAGGTACTTTAACTAGAACCTTGGCAGTTAGATAACTTCTCGCAAGAAATAAGAAATATTCATATTATTTCATCTAATAATTTTGACAGAGAAATGCTCTTAAAGAAACAGGATACTTAATACAATGTTAGTACATTATTTTCAAAGTGCATGTGCAGGTTTTGCAGGTTTTGCACTCAATAGTGGCCAATAAAGAAAGCACATTATGGCGGTCATTACAACATTGGCGGTAAAAGGCGCTTACCGCCGTGCAGAAGACCGCCAACACACCGCTGCGGAATTCCGACACAGCTATTATGACCCACATCTCGGAATCCGCCAAAAGTCAGACACCCACCCAAGTCCGCCACACCAAAGGTCAGTGATAAACTGGCGAAAACAAAACCTCCACCGTCACGCCAACAGAAATACGCCCACACTATCATGACACACAAATCCACACAGTGGTCTTTCAACCGAGGTATTCCATTAGCGGTACACACCGCTGCGCTCAAAATACACACACTTTTACAAAACACAGCCACATTGGACAATTCAAAATACACACACCTGATACACATACACACACCACTCCCACACACCCAATACAATATAAAACACACACCCACAACACCCACACAACCCTACGACCAAAAATTCAGAAAGAAGGCCAGAGAGAGACACCACCAGCAAGAATAACAGCATCCACAGGCACACAACACCATCACCCACACAACTTCCACGCACCTCACACAACACACCACTACATATCAGCACACTTATCACCACACACTCCACCCCACACATCACCTACACCACCCCATGGCACGGCAAAGACACCCCAGGTTCTCGGAGGAGGAGCTCAGGGTCATGGTGGAGGAAATCATCCGGGTAGAGCTACAGCTATTCGGATCACAGGTGCAGCACACCTCAATTGCAAGGAAGATGGAGCTATGGCGAAGAATAGTGGACAGGGTCAACGCAGTGGGACAACACCCAAGAAATCGGGAGGACATCAGGAAGAGGTGGAATGACCTACGGGAGAAGGTTAGTTCTGTGGTCTCAAGATACCACCTGGCGGTTCAGCGGACTGGCGGCGGACCCCCACCTCCTCCCCCACAACTAACAACATGGGAGGAGCAGGTCTTGGCGATTCTGCATCCTGAGGGCCTCGCAGGAGTAGGTGAAGGAATGGACTCTGGTAAGTCAAATCTCAATCATTACATCCCCCACCCTTCCTACATGCTATCACATACCCCCACCCTCACCCTCACCCCCAGCACCCCAACTCCTCACATATGTCCCAACATCACAAACCACGCATCCCAACACCAAGCCCTGCATGCAACAACAAAGCATGGACACCCATCACCAAAGCATGCCCACTGCACATACCCATACACCCCCCTAAACCATCATCACACAAGCTCCCACACAGGAATGCTAGCACTGGGGTACACGGTCACCCACCCATTGCACACCATTACACACACAGATGTAATAAACATCCTTTTATACCCCTGCAGGATCACTACCCAACGTCACCGGACAGGAGGGTCCACACATGTCTACACCACCAACAGAAGAGGCCCACAGTGATGACAGCACCTCTGTCCAACTGGATCTAGATGAGCAGCCCGGACCATCGGGGACCTCGGGACAGTCGGTTCCCCTCACACAGGCACAGGCCACCACAGACCTTCCCCCCTCTGGAAACACCAGCACAGCACCCACCCAGCGGGCCCATACCTCCGTCCCCAGGACACGTCAATCAGCTGTGTGTCCACCTCTACAGGGAAACCAGGATAACCCACCACCCCAACAACAACAGGGAACTGGGGGCAGTGGTAGTGGGCACACGGTCCAGGGGATGGAGGCCCAGGAACACAGGGGAACTGGGAGGGCTGCTGTGCGACAGGGGGCGGACAGGCCAAGGGAACCCACCCTCCACAAAGCCCTCTCCTCCATCATGGGAGCCAACCACCACTCCCAGGAGACGATGGCAACAGTACTGGCCAAGTTTCAGGAGACCCAGTGCATGCAGGAGGAACAGTATATGGGCTTCAGGGAGGAACTCAGAACCATCAGCTCCACCCTGGGCACCATCGTAGGGGTGCTGAAGGAAGTACTCAACACCAGGAGGGACACTGTGGCACTACAAGGGGCCCCTGACACTAGCATGGACGATGAACTGCCTACCACCTCCGCCAGCGATAGTGGACAGGATGCCCCGCCACAGGACCACCACACCAGCACCCCACCCCCTGCAGAGGGAGAACCACCCCGCAAACGGTCCCTGAGATCCAGGACAAAGACAGAGCACGATGCCATGACCCCCGCCAAGAAATGAGACCACCCTGATTGACATCCTACTGCCCCACTTTGTCACCCTGTCCATAATTAAACTGCCTCAGCTCCACTTCCTATGCCCATATGGGCAATGCACCTGTGAGACTAATAGACTGGACTCTGCCATGGACATTCCTCCACCATCACCCCTCACCATTTCACTACCCCCTCCAATATTGAGCATTTAAATAAACACACCTAAAGCACAAAATGTACTGGAGTCTGTCTGTGATTTCGAAATAGTGTATTAGCAATTACAGTGACAAAATGTTTTTTAAATAGTAATGTCAACATACCTATGTCACACAGCTCTAGTCCATGAGGAATCTAAGCAGATGTCACAAAGTGGGACCCACATCTGTGAAATCGTAAGGGAAAGTGACAACTCAGTGACCATACACTGGGTGAAAACGACAGACAGGAGAGAGGTAGTAGTGTCAAAGTACATGTAGTAGGCAGGTTTGTATTCCTACCTGTGTCTCATTGGAAATATTGCAGGATCACTGAGCCCCTGTTCTGCATGTCTTCTTCCTCTGCTTCCTCCTCATCACTGTCCACAGCTGCAACAACACCGCCATCTGGACCATCCTCCTTCAGAAAAGGCACCTGGCGTCGCAAAGCCAAGTTGTGAAGCATACAGCAGGCCACAATGATTTGGCACACCTTCTTTGGTGAGTAGAATAGGGATCCACCTGTCATATGGAGGCACCTGAACCTGGCCTTCAGGAGTCCGAAGGTCCGCTCGATCACCCTCCTAGTTCGCCCATGGGCCTCATTGTAGCATTCCTCTGCCCTTGTCCTGGGATTCCTCACTGGGGTCAGTAGCCATGACAGAGGTAGGGGGAACCAGAGTCACCTGCAAATGGCGAGGGGCAACTGTTAGACACACACTAACCTGGAGGGATAGCCCCAGACCCAGACAACCATTCCCACTGACTAGCTTCCAGGTGCTCACCTAATAGCCACACACGGTGCCTCTGGAGTTGACCCATCACATAAGGGATGCTGCTATTCCGCAGGATGTAGTCATCATGCACTGAGCCAGGGAACATGGCATTCACATGGGAAATGTACTGGTCTGCCAAACATACCATCTGTACATTCATAGAATGATAACTCTTCCGGTTTCTGTACACCTGTTCACTCCTGTTGGGGGGGAACCAAAGCCACATGGGTCCCATCAATGGCACCTATGATGTTGGGAATATGTCCCAGGGCATAGAAATCACCTTTCACTGTAGGCAAATCCTCCACCTGAGGTAAAACGATGTAGCTCCGCATGTGTTTCAGGAGGGCAGACAACACTCTGGACAATACGTTGGAAAACATAGGCTGGGACATCCCTGATGCCATGGCCACAGTTGTTTGAAATGACCCACTTGCAAGGAAATGGAGCACTGACAGCACCTGCACTCGAGTGAGGATTCCTGTGGGATGGCGGATTGCTGACATCAGGTCTGGCTCCAACTGGGGACACACTTCCTGGATTGTGGCACGGTCAAGCCTGTAGGTGATTATCAAATGTCGCTCCTCCATTGTCGACAGGTCCACCAACGATCGGTACACCGGAGGATGCCGCCATCTCCTCACATGTCCCAGCAGAGGGTGCCTATGAAGGACAACAGCGAGCACAGAGTCAAACAACTCAGAGGTACGTACCCCCAGTTTACCCAGAACACCAACCATACGCAAAAGATGGCCTGTATGTGTGTTGAGTCTAGGCCTAGGTATGTGTGACGCAGTTGAAAATGAAGCCATGTGGGCCCCTGAAATGGCGTCTGCCTGACCTCTATAAGTGGGACAATGGGATGTGAGGTAACTGCGCTGGCGTTGTACACCGTCGCGGTAGGCGGTCGAAGACCGCGGCGCAATGCTGCATTGGTTAACATTGGACCCTATGGGTCCCAGGAGCCAATGGCGATGTACGCCGGCGGTGACGGTACGCACCGCCGCTGATGTGACCGCCATTTTCTATCTGTTCAATCACTCGATACCTGATCTTCGACAGGAGAGGACCTACACTTCAAGTGCTGCTGTGGACCTCGGTCTGGAAGAGACAATGGCTCGTGCGTCTGGGGAAAGGGCCCCTGCCTTCACATCGGAGGAGTTGGAGAAGCTCGTGGATGGGGTCCTCCCCCAGTACACGCTACTCTACGGTCCTCCAGACAAACAGGTAAGTACACAGGGAGCATGTTGTATGGGCTGTGCCTGTGTGGAGAGGGCTGGATGTAAGAAGGAAGGGGGCAGAGTGCTGCGTGCATGAAAGACGGTGAATGCATGTGCCACATGGCAAGGGTAGGGATGGGGGCCAATCAGTTTGACGTTGCAGTTGGTAATGACTTCTCTTCTTCCCCTGTACATTTCATGTAGGTCAGCGCCCACTGTAGGAGGCTGGACTGGCTTGTAGTGAGTACCAAGGGGTACTTGCACCTTGCACCAGGCCCAGTTATCCCTTATTAGTGTATAGGGTGTCTAGCAGCTTAGGCTGATAGATAATGGTAGCTTAGCAGAGCAGCTTAGGCTGAACTAGGAGACGTGTGAAGCTACTACAGTACCACTTAGTGTCATATGCACAATATCATAAGAAAACACAATACACAGTTATACTAAAAATAAAGGTACTTTATTTTTATGACAATATGCCAAAGTATCTTAGAGTGTACCCTCAGTGAGAGGATAGGAAATATACACAAGATATATATACACAATAGCAAAAATATGCAGTATAGTCTTAGAAAACAGTGCAAACAATGTATAGTTACAATAGGATGCAATGGGGAAACATAGGGATAGGGGCAACACAAACCATATACTCCAAAAGTGGAATGCGAACCACGAATGGACCCCAAACCTATGTGACCTTGTAGAGGGTCGCTGGGACTATTAGAAAATAGTGAGAGTTAGAAAAATAACCCTCCCCAAGACCCTGAAAAGTGAGTGCAAAGTGCACTAAAGTTCCCCTAAGGACAAAGAAGTCGTGTTAGAGGAATAATGCAGGAAAGACACAAACCAGCAATGCAACAACTGTGGATTTCCAATCTAGGGTACCTGTGGAACAAGGGGACCAAGTCCAAAAGTCACAAGCAAGTCGGAGATGGGCAGATGCCGAGGAAATGCCAGCTGCGGGTGCAAAGAAGCTTCTACTGGACAGAAGAAGCTGAGGTTTCTGCAGGAACGAAAAGGGCTAGAGACTTCCCCTTTGGTGGACGGATCCCTCTCGCCGTGGAGAGTCGTGCAGAAGTGTTTTCCCGCCGAAAGAACGCCAACAAGCCTTGCTAACTGCAAATCGTGCGGTTAGCGTTTTTGGACGCTGCTGTGGCCCTGGAGGGACCAGGAGGTCGCAAATTGGACCAGCAGAGAGAGGGGACGTCGAGCAAGACAAGGAGCCCTCTCTGAAGCAGGTAGCACCCGGAGAAGTGCCAGAAACAGACACTACGAGGATGCGTGAAACGGTGCTCACCGAAGTTGCACAAAGGAGTCCCACGTCGCCGGAGACCAACTTAGAAAGTCGTGCAATGTAGGTTAGAGTGCCGTGGACCCAGGCTTGGCTGTGCACAAAGGATTTCCGCCGGAAGTGCACAGGGGCCGGAGTAGCTGCAAAAGTCGCGGTTCCCAGCAATGCAGCCCAGCGAGGTGAGGCAAGGACTTACCTCCACCAAACTTGGACTGAAGAGTCACTGGACTGTGGGGGTCACTTGGACAGAGTCGCTGGATTCGAGGGACCTCGCTCGTCGTGCTGAGAGGAGACCCAAGGGACCGGTAATGCAGCTTTTTGGTGCCTGCGGTTGCAGGGGGAAGATTCCGTCGACCCACGGGAGATTTCTTCGGAGCTTCTGGTGCAGAGAGGAGGCAGACTACCCCCACAGCATGCACAAGCAGGAAAACAGTCGAGAAGGCGGCAGGATCAGCGTTACAGAGTTGCAGTAGTCGCCTTTGCTACTATGTTGCAGGTTTGCAGGCTTCCAGCGCGGTCAGCAGTCGATTCCTTATCAGAAGGTGAAGAGAGAGATGCAGAGGAACTCGGATGAGCTCTTGCATTCGTTATCTAAAGTTTCCCCAGAGACAGAGACCCTAAATAGCCAGAAAAGAGGGTTTGGCTACCTAGGAGAGAGGATAGGCTACTAACACCTGAAGGAGCCTATCACAAGGAGTCTCTGACGTCACCTGGTGGCACTGGCCACTCAGAGCAGTCCAGTGTGCCAGCAGCACCTCTGTTTCCAAGATGGCAGAGGTCTGAAGCACACTGGAGGAGCTCTGGACACCTCCCAGGGGAGGTGCAGGTCAGGGGAGTGGTCACTCCCCTTTCCTTTGTCCAGTTTCGCGCCAGAGCAGGGCTAAGGGGTCCCCTGAACCGGTGTAGACTGGCTTATGCAGAATTGGGCACATCTGTGCCCAACAAAGCATTTCCAGAGGCTGGGGGAGGCTACTCCTCCCCTGCCTTCACACCATTTTCCAAAGGGAGAGGGTGTCACACCCTCTCTCAGAGGAAGTTCTTTGTTCTGCCATCCTGGGCCAGGCCTGGCTGGACCCCAGGAGGGCAGATGCCTGTCTGAGGGGTTGGCAGCAGCAGCAGCTGCAGTGAAACCCCAGGAAGGGCAGTTTGGCAGTACCAGGGTCTGTGCTACAGACCACTGGGATCATGGGATTGTGCCAACTATGCCAGGATGGCATAGAGGGGGCAATTCCATGATCATAGACATGTTACATGGCCATATTCGGAGTTACCATTGTGAAGCTACATATAGGTAGTGACCTATATGTAGTGCACGCGTGTAATGGTGTCCCCGCACTCACAAAGTTCAGGGAATTGGCTCTGAACAATGTGGGGGCACCCTGGCTAGTGCCAGGGTGCCTTCACACTAAGTAACTTTGCATCTAACCTTTACCAGGTAAAGGTTAGACATATAGGTGACTTATAAGTTACTTAAGTGCAGTGTAAAATGGCTGTGAAATAACGTGTACGTTATTTCACTCAGGCTGCAGTGGCAGGCCTGTGTAAGAATTGTCAGAGCTCCCTATGGGTGGCAAAAGAAATGCTGCAGCCCATAGGGATCTCCTGGAACCCCAATACCCTGGGTACCTCAGTACCATATACTAGGGAATTATAAGGGTGTTCCAGTAAGCCAATGTAAATTGGTAAAATTGGTCACTAGCCTGTTAGTGACAATTTGTAAAGAGAGAGCATAACCACTGAGGTTCTGGTTAGCAGAGCCTCAGTGAGACAGTTAGGCACCACACAGGGAACACATACATATAGGCCACAAACTTATGAGCACTGGGGTCCTGACTAGCAGGGACCCAGTGACACATAACAAACATACTGAAAACATAGGGTTTTCACTATGAGCACTGGGCCCTGGCTAGCAGGATCCCAGTGAGACAGTGAAAACACCCTGACATACACTCACAAACAGGCCAAAAGTGGGGGTAACAAGGCTAGAAAGAGGCTACTTTCTCACACCCACCAGAAGAAAGATATTTGGCGTGCTATCGCCAAGGACGTCCGGACCCTGGGGGTCTACCACAGACGGAGCACCCACTGCCGGAAAAGATGGGAGGACATTCACCGCTGGAGCAAGAAGACGGCGGAGGCTCAGCTCGGGATGTCCTCCCAGCGTGGGAGGGGTGCCCGTCGCACCATGACCCCCTCTGATGTTCAGGATCCTGGCAGTGGCCTACCCGGAGTTGGATGGGCGCTTGAGGGCATCACAGCAGACACAAGGGGGTGAGTACACTCTCATTCTGCTGACTGCGCGCAGTGGAGTTGTCTGGGTGGGGGAGGAGGGCTGTGGGTTTCCCTAGGCCAGGGCGAGTTCCGTAGGCAATGCCCTTCCGTAAGGTAGGCCATGTGGCACCCCAGCCCACCTCTGTAGAGTGCCAAGTACACCTAGTCATGTCCCTGTGTCATCTATGTGTGCAGATGTCATCCATATTCTTGTAGGCCATTTCCCTGGAATTGAACAGTGGAGCGCAAGAGCGCGGCGTAGTGCAGGGGGCTTCTGTGTCTGTTGTGTCCGCCAACGGTAGCGGTAAATCCATGCACTCACTGGGCCATGAAGGACCGCCAGCACAAGCCCCGCTGGGCCATGAAGGACCGCCAACTCAAGCCCCGCTGAACAGGGCACCACCAACTCAAGCCCCGCTGAACAGGGCACCGTCAACTCAAGCCCCGCTGAACAGGGCACCGCCAACTCAAGCACCGCTGAACAGGGCACCGCCAACTCAAGCCACGCTGAACAGGGCACCGCCAACTCAAGCCCCGCTGAACAGGGCACCGCCAACTCAAGCACCGCTGAACAGGGCACCGCCAACTCAAGCACTGCTAGCCCATGAGCGGCAGGGGCACTGACGCAACTGGGTCCGTCACGGGGTGAGTGATGCACTCTGGGCACCAGTCCCCCTCCAGAACCAGTGGAGAGATCCATCCACTACCTCTGTCCTTCATAGGATGAAGCACTCTGGGCACCAGTCCCCCTCTAGAACCAGTGGAGACATCCATCCACTACCTCTGTCCTTCACAGGATGAAGCACTCTGGGCACCAGTCCCCCTCCAGAACCAGTGGAGACATCCATCCACTACCTCTGTCCGTCACAGGATAAAGCACTCTGGGCACCAGTCCCCCTCCAGAACCAGTGGAGAGATCCATCCACTACCTCTGTCCTTCACAGGATGAATGCCCCCTCCAGAAACAGTGGAGACTGTTATCCAGTTGAGAGACTGTGGCTTTGCACTCCCCAGGATTGAACAGTGGGCAAACCACCCACTGTAGAGACTTGAGAGACTGTGGCTTTGCACTCCCCAGGATTGAACAGTGGGCAAACCACCCACTGTAGAGACTTGAGAAACTGTGGCTTTGCACTCCCCAGGATTGAACAGTGGGCAAACCACCCACTGTAGAGACTTGAGAGACTGTGGCTTTGCACTCCCCAGGATTGAACAGTGGGCAAGCCACCCACTGTAGCGACTTAAGAGACTGTGGCTTTGCACGCCCCAGGATTGCACAGTGGGCAACCAACCCACTGTAGAGACTTGAGAGACTGTGGCTTTGCACTCCCCAGGATGGAACAGTGGGCATGTGACCCCCTCGTGATTTGGCGTTGTGCACTCAAGCGGCTGAGGTGCCCCCCCCTTTCCCTCCCCCTGAGGTGCCTGTTTTCTTGGTATCTGATGCCCCTGCAATGTTCTCTCCGTCATGGTCGGGAATCTTGTGTGGGCCTCGCCCATACCGTGTGGTCCCAGTGTTCCACTGACTTTCTTTGTGCAGTACCTGGACTACTATGCCTGGTATTTATTTTGTACATGGTGTATATATATATATATATATGTTTCTGCCATACTTGTTTGTAATATATTCCAATGGTTACACTCATTTTCTTTGGTCTTTGCATTCTTCCGTGGGGGTTGGGGGGTGTAACTGTGATGTATTGATATGCATTAGCGTGTGTGTTGTAGTGGGTGAGGGTGGGGGTGGGGCTGTTGCATGTGTGTGTCCTTGTTTTTTCCCTCCCCCCTCCCCTGTGTCGTAGGTGCAGTACTCACCGTGGTCTTTGCAGCCGGCGTTCGTGCTCCTGGTAGAGGAGCAGGAAGACTATCGCAGGTAGGATTTGGAGTTCCGGTTCCATGGTGTCCTCGTTCCTCGTGGAGTGTGTAGAGGTGAGCGTTTTTCCTTCTAAATTCTTGTTTCCGTTGTGTTTTTATCCGCGGTGAATCCGCCACGGAAAAGGTGGCGGATTGGCCTGTCATAATAGTGTGGGCGGTACATTGTCTCCCGCCTGTCTGTTGCCGGTGACCGCCGTGCTGTTTGTACCGCCGTGGCGGTCTGAGTGTTAAAGTGGCTGTCTTTGTTGCCAGTTTCCGCCACGGTCGTAATTGCCATTTTTTGCCACCGGCCTGTTGGCGGTCTTACCGCCGCTTTAACACCGTCCGCCAGGGTTGTAATGACCACCTATGTGTCACACATTAATTTCAACAACTTACATATTCAAAACAAATATAACATAACTATTAATGTTAATTTTAGCGCTCACACAGTCAGAGAACCATATGACAAAGGCCATCATCCCCACAAGCAGGCTTCCACATTACAGTTATCAAAAGGCACCAAACTGGAAACCCGGAATCCGTATGAACCAAACTACCTTTGGTGCAAAGCTTAAGAATCCCTACATGTAAGATCATTGCTTTAGATGTTTACAAGTACACAGACAAAAGGTTTCACAGATTCACAACCCTGATTTGAAAGTAGGTGTCATGGGGGTCGGAAGAGCCAGCTCCAAAATGGTCACATCTAGATGAGGCTCCTTGCACCATGGACAAACATCCAACAGAACTTTGTCTGTCGTGAAGACAATCAACCTGGCACAAGTAGAAATGAAGGCAGGGGACACAGCAGAGCATCATGAGCAATTAACTACCTCGCCCATCTTCCTCGTCCCGGTCCTTACCATGGAGCACTTCGTGTCATGCACACAAACAGAATTCAACCATCCTGAACTAAACGGTTTATGCCCTAACCAATATGGCTGCACAGAAAATGAACCAGCCATAAACTACAGTAGAGGGGATCCTGTGATGTCACATCCTGTTTTTCTTCTGTGTCGGATGCAATGAGTTTCACCCGACTCAGTGAATATGGGAAAAAGATAAGTTTCATTTCTTTGATTTTCATTTATTTGTAGTTGTTTGCTTTTTAAGGGTTGACAAGGGCCTGTTTTCCTGCTCAATGTTAAAGTTGACTCTTCGATGGCTGGCCTAGCCTTAAACAGCACTAATATTTCGGAGGACGCCGCCCCATCATATCAGAAGGACAAGAAGGCTGACAGTGCAAGGGAATACTCCGCCTCTAATTTTGCAATCAGGGCAGGGGCGTACACTACGTATTTAGTCCAGTCTCTCCTCTATGGCTTTCAAGCCTTGGCTGAGGAGCTTCAGCAGGGGGAAGATGATACAACACGGTTGTTGATTATAGAGCAATAGATCAGATTCCTATCTGATATAACTTTTCATTACTTACCAACAGCTGCAGCCGTGTTTGCTTCCATCATCTCCGCTAGGCATCATGTCTGGATGCCATCATGGAAAGGGGACAATTCACAGAAAAATCTCCATAGTTATTGGTTCTAAGCCTTTGGGCCTCAGCTGTAAGAACTTGTCCAGAAGTCAGTCGAGAATCGCAAGCTTAAGGCTCCAGTTAGACCTGCTTCTAAAGGGTCGCACCTTCGGTTTCAGATGAGCATTTGGTCAAGCTCCCATGTCTAAGGGTGCTAGCTAGTCAGACGTTTCAGGGAGGGGACAAGGCCGTGGCACTCCCTTCATCAACAAGTCCTGGCAAAAAGCTGCATCCTCTTCAGCTCCTGCAACCAACCCAAAGCCATAACTACCAGAAAGTCGGAAGAAGAATCAAAGACTTCATTTCTGTCTGGGAGAAAGGTGTTTCAGATGCATGGGTTCTTAAAGGAGAAGGTTACAAAACTGAGTTTTCCTCTCAGTGGAGAATTCTTTTGTTCCCACTCTCAGTCCGTTCAATCCCCAATTCAACGGCCTCTTCAATGGGAATCAGGATCCTCTGTTAAGGGGATCCATTGTTCCGGTTCTGAAACTGGAAAAGGGACATGGTTGTTATTCTCTGATGTTGTTAGTTCTAAAAAACTCAGGAGAGTATCGATCAGTTCTGATTTTAAAACCATTGAATCTCTATATTCCATACCAAAGATTAAAGATGGTGAGTTTCTAACACATGCTGCCTCTCACGGGACGTTTTTGACATCTATCAATCTCCTTGATGTTTATTTCTACATTCCTATTCATCCTTCCACCCAAATGTATTTGAGGTGCTTTGCTCTTGGGCAGCACTTTCTATTCTGTGTCCTTCCCTTTGGTCTTGCTTCTGCTCCAAGGTTGTTCACCAAGACTCATGTTCCTTTGGTGAACAACATCTCTCTATGAGGTTGTTGGTTTTTCTCCCCAACCTGGACAACTTGTTGAATTGTGCTTCCTCTCTTCTCGAGGGTCAAGAAGAGTTCCAGTTGGCGTGTAAGTGCCAAGATCATGGTTTTGTTCTCAATTTAAATAAATCACACTTGCTGCTTCCCAACAATTATAGTTCATCTGGGTTCTCCTCGATATCAAGGTGGGAAGAGTGTGTCTTCCTTCCCTATGGCACAGGCTGATGAAACGCTTGAGGTCTTTTCATCAGCCATAGCGAAAGCATGGTGGTGAGTTCAGGGCGGCACTCTGTTTCTGGTGCCTTGGGCTCTAAGGCATCTGTTTGATTTGGTCTATGACCTCGTCTCGTTCTGGGATCCAAGGTCTCAGGATTATAACGTCCAGGTTCACATACTTGCTCTATTTTCTCAACCACTGCAGTGGTGGCTCAATCCATCTAACCTAACAAAGGAACTCTGCTGGATCCTCCTCTCCCTCAGCAGTCACCATGGATGTGAGTGCACTGGGGTGGGGAGTGACCTTAGAGGAACACTCAGCACATGGTCTTTGGACTTCTGCAGAAGCCATGACATTGTTGAACTGGAAAGAGCTGGCGGCTGTCTTCAAGGCACTGTTGGCTTTTGCGCCACGAATCAAGAACACAGCAATCCAAATCAGGACAGACAATCTGACCAGCTGGGCCTATGTAAGCTATCTGGGGGACAAGACCTCCTTTCCTAGCATTTCTGGCAGAGCAGATTGGGATATGGGTACAAAAGGGTCTGTTGTATCTGAAAGCAATTTATCTAATGGGGAGGGAGAATGGGCCTGCGGACCTCCTGAGCCACTCCCAGTAATGATGCTCCTCTCTCCTATGATTTTTCAGGAGATTGTCCCTTAGTTCTGAGCACCTTGGCTGGACTTGTTTGCATCCCCTCAGGATGCTCTGCTCCCTAGTTTTTGCTCTCTTCAACCATGCCTGTAGGCCTGGGCAATGGACACAGTGAGCTTCAGCTGGCCGGAGGGTCTTCTTTTCCCTTTTCCACCATTTGATTTGATCAACAAAGTCCTCTGAAAGGGAACGAGTGGAAGTCTTGCTGGTTGTTCCCCATTGGTATCACCATCCCTGGTTCCCCTTACTGCACCATCTCTCATTTCTTTCTTCTTGAGTGTTTCCAGTGGTTCCGTCCCCTCTCAGGTTCCTTATTCTTCCATTGAAAACTCCCACACATCTCTTCCTCAGGGTCTGGAGATTGAGAGGAGATTCGAGGACTTAGGGGGTCATTCTGACCCTGGCGGTCATCGACCGCCAGGGCTAACGACCGCAGAAGCCAACAGGCTGGCGGTGCTTCCTGGCCAATTCTGACCGCGGCGGTAAAGCCGTGGTCAGAAAAGGGAAACCGGCGGTTTCCCGCCGGTTATCCCCTGGCCAAAGGAATCCTCCATGGCGGCACTGCTTGCAGCGCCGCCATGGGGATTCCGACCCCCTTCCTGCCATCCTGTTGATGGCGGGAACGGGTGTCGTGGGGCCCCTGCACTGCCCATGCCACTGGCATGGGCAGTGCAGGGGCCCCCTAACAGGGCCCCATAAAGATTTTCAGTGTCTGCTGTGCAGACACTGAAAATCGTGACGGGTGCCACTGCACCCGTCGCACCCCTTCAACTCCGCCGGCTCCATTCGGAGCCGGCTTCATTGTTGAAGGGGCTTTCCCGCTGGGCCGGCGGGCGGCCTTCTGGTGGTCACCCGCCGGCCCAGCGGGAAAGTCAGAATGACGGTCTTTTGGCGGTTCCCGCCAGGCGGGCAGGTACCGCCGCCCGCCGGGGTCGGAATGACCCCCCGAGTATTTTCATCTGAGATTGCTCCAACTATCCAACATTCTAGAAAGGAAAATACCCTCAAGATCTACGAGAGTCACTAGAAACATTTTTCCAAACAGTGTTCTTCTAGGGGGTATCTTCCTGTTTCTTGTGAAAGACGTACAATTCTGGAATTTCTCAGGGTTGGGTTTTTTACTGAGTCTTTCTGTTTCCAGTTTGCCTAGCCAGTGGGCAGCTATCAAGGCAATTAGAAGCCCTTCAATTGCGGCATTCAATCCTTTCACCTTTCGTTTGCTCACAAGTTTTCATCTCAGGAGACCAGTTATTCACGCTCCATTTTCCTCATGGGATCTTCCCCTAGTACTTAGAAGTGTACGATCTTCTCCCTTTGAGCCTTTAGCTTCTGTATCTTTGAAGTTCTTGACCCACAGTGTTTTTTCGGGTGGGAAATACGTCTGGGCGTAGGTTTGGTGAGATTGGGGCCTTGTCTGCCATTTTCCCTTTTTGCAGTTCTTTCAGAAAAGGTGGTTTTACGTCCAGATCCTACTTTTCTACTAACGGTTTAAACTTCTTTCCACTTGTCACAGGATTGATTTAGTTCTTCCTACCTCTTTTTCTTGTTCAACTACCCAACTAGGAGACCCTTTGGCACATGCTAGTCCTTCTTAGAGCCCTCTCCATCTACATTGACGTGACTGGACCTTTTTTTTTGTCTCTTTTGGTTTGTCTAATAAGAGCCACCACCCTACTATTGTGACTTTTAAGTCGCTGGATTAGGACAATGATTTCCTTGACTTATCAGACTTCGAAAGCTACTTTTCCTTCTGTTATTCAGGGATGCTCTAAGGAGTATATCATCTTCCTGGCCTGCTTCAAGGAAAACCTTTGTGAGGGATATCTGTGCCAGTGCAACCTGGACTTCCCCTCACACATTTATTTTTTACTAAAGATTGTGAATGGGGAACGTATTTTCTTCAGAGTTTGGAACAGCTGTTCTATCATCTGTGCGTTGAAGCATTGATTCCATTGCGGTTCTTTTTTTGTCTTTTAAAAAAAAATCAATTGACTTTTGCATTGTATTCAGTAGTCCTGTGTAATTTTTTTCTTTCTTGGCCTGGGTATACGCTCCATGGTAAGGACTGGGAAGAAGAAGATGGACGAGGCAGGTAATGACTCAGTTAATTACCGGTGAGCTTCATTACTACCAGTCATAATCTTCCTCGTCCCAGTCCTGGGTTCCCTCCCTCCCCAGAGGAATAAGGAGAATGAAAATAATTGTGGTTTTGAAGAGTACCGGTAAGTAGCTGGGTCACTTTGGAAGGCTGGAAACTTTGTCAATCCAACATTCAGTGGAGGCTAAGGTTTACTGCATAACTTCAAAATGGTGAGCCCCATTGAAATGTAAGTCACAGAGCGCAGGTTGACAGGAGGAGGTTGGACACATCGACAATGGACGCACTCATTGTCGGGCAGCAAGAGTGTGGCCCTGAGGGTTGGGCGCTAAGACTGGTATCAGACACCACGCAGAAGAGGAAAAGCAGCGCTGCCGTTAGGCGCCTGAGAGGTTCCTGTATGAAGCAGGTGAAAAGGACTCAGCAGAGGAAGACAGGAGTGTAGTCAGCCATCCAGGCCTATCATCACACTCATGTAAGCACGCAACAGCTTGGCCGGGCACGACTAAGGTGATAATTAAACTGGTATCTCACTACTCAGGGTTAGTCCTGCAATGTGTAGTACTGAGTCAGTGTGGCTTATTACATGACCGCAAGGCGCATGCGACCAGCCCTTATCCCTTAACCAGCCCCTAGGTGGCATTCTACAAGGAGCAGGGCAGCCTGCATGAACTCCTTGATGCCTGGAGACCAGCAAAGAGGCGAAGCAGGCCCAGCAGCAGAACAGCAGTTGTGGGCTCAGCTCCGGCTGAAAGGGGTGCGCGGTGTGCAGATTTGAACAAGTAAGTCAGTGGAGCAGGGATGCATGAGGCCCGACCCGCTAGCCTGAACATTTCACATGAACATTACTAAATCCTGTAGCTTACTTGGACTGTCAGTGCTGAGCAATCCTGTCCAGTCATATCGGGCGGCTTCGTAGGTTTGCACTAGATAATGCGCTAAGGTGCAGAATTTGCCCATGGGGGGCAGGAGGCATACAAAGTGAATTGTCCTAATAAGTAACTAGAGGCACATAGCGCTCCACACAGGGACAGTAGTGCACAGAAATATACATGTTTTTGGTCCCAGACCTGCTGATGTTGACAACTCTTGGCTCATGGTGAGGGCGCCCCATCGTGTCATTGCGTTAGAAGACGTTGCTGGCCAACGCCTGCTGGTTCCTACGTACAGCCAGGTGGGAACTACGGGCTAAGGAGACCATTAGGCAGCGAGAGCTGGCCTTTAACTCCCAACATACCATGCAGATCTTCTCCATACATAAAGTTGTTGCACCACAGAAAAAACCTGCCACCAGTTAAAAACAAGAGGTAAAAGTGGTCCTATTGTAGATGCAAAACAATTCTGACATTCATCGACCAAACGTTGGACACAGTCACGAGTACAGCGGACCAGGTGTTGTTTACTTTTAGCAAACAGGAGAATCTAATAACCATAGCAGCACTTCACATCTTGGCACTTGAAGATGACTTAGCGAGAAATTTCCGGACATGGCCAAATTCTTTGTTGTAATCAAAGCTAAGAGTAGGAGCTTTAAGCTAGGTTAATGAGAAATACTCTACACCTACTGGGGATTCCTGAATCCTCCAGTACTAGAAACATGGTGGACTTTGTAGAGACATAATTGGAGGCACTGTTTGGGGTAGACAGTCTTTCTCCATTTTTTCATCGCTGAGTGAACACACCGTACAATAGGACATCATCCACCCACCAGGTGCTGATCCACAACCCAACTTTGCGAGGCTTCTAAATTATAAAGATCACAACATGTTCCTCTGGCTGATTAGAGAGAAACATTGGAAATAACTTCTTTATTTTCCTGGCATTTACAATGGTGCTACAGGAGGCGGACCTGGAATATCTGCACTTAAAATTTAAATTGGAGCAGGCTGGCATAGAGAATGCTATGCTCTGTCCTGCGAGATTCAAGATTCCTCATAGAAATAAACCACAGATTCTCCAGTCATTACAAAGTGCTAACACTTACGTTAAACAACTGCTTTACATGACAAGATTGGGTTCATCATGAGACACCCACAAATCGCAAAAGGATAGAGATGTTGACTGACCTATTAAAGTGAACTCATTATTAAAGGCTAGCATTATTGCTAGAAGCCACCTGGATCCTGCTGTCTTCACATGAGAGAGCAGGCGAAATGCAGTCTGAACGATGGGATGGCATAACTGGGCTCTATTAAGTTATAATTATGAAGAAATTAGAGTCAGATACTAAACACTCTACAATGCCCTCTTGGGCTATAGATAGCCCTTCGTCCTAGTCTGTAATCTTCACACTGAGCTATTCAATTTGGGGTTTTTTCAATTTCTTTTTCAGCCCTTTATGGGCTATCTGGGACTGTGGGGGAGCCCTTCAAGGCTTCCCAGCGGTCCCTGCATGTTTTTTTTTATTTTTTATTTTAGAAATAGCCCTTCATGGGCTATCTGTGACCACAGGGGAAACCTCAAGGCCTCCCCTGCGGTCCCACTCCTTCAGCAACCAAGGAGCTGCTTAAAGTAGCAGCTCTGTGGTTGCTGAAGCAAACCTTTCATCTCTGTTCCCTGCACCTGAGCTTCAAATCTGCAGCCAAGCCACAGCAAACAGCTATGTCCCGGGGGTGGGCACCCTGGGACACAGGAGCCGACCCTGGCCGGTGGCAGTCCACAGGGCCATCAGTGGCTCCTCGAGAGCCACCCTCCAACGTAGGCATAGCCCCAGGGAGGTGGTGGTCCCCCCCCCTTTACATTATTTAGTATGTTTCCCAGGGAGGTGGTGGTCCCTGGGGCTGCAGGGGGGGCCTTGAGGCTCCCTGCTCATATTTCACTGCAGCCCCGGGGAGTTAGTGGTCCTCAGAGCTATGGAGAAGGCCATCTAGCCTCCCCCCACATTACAAAAGCATTTTTGCCCCGGGGGTGGTGGTCCCCACAGTGCGGGGGCCACGCGATCCCCCCGCTCATATTACATTATTCACCCCGGGGAGGTGGCGGTCCCTGGGGCTGTGGGGTGGGTGGGGACAAGGCCCCCCCTATCAAAAAGAAGAGTGTCCCCAGGACCTGGCCCACCCGGGGTATACTTAAAAACAAGCGCAGGAGCGTGCGCTTTCTTTTCTTTTTTTTAAATTCTTGCCATGGATTTGCGACTTTGTCATGAATTTAGGCTAAATAATTTTTTTTAATGCTTTTTAGTCCCGGGGGAGTCCCTTTTGTATTTTCTATTCTCTTTTTCTGGGACTCGACTTCAACTGAGTCCCAAGATGGCTGCCAACACATCCTTGTTAAAGTGTTGGCAGCCAATCAGATCTCAGCACAAGATAGGGAGGGGTCGTGAATCCTACGTGTCCCTAGATATACAAATTTGTATTTCCTTAAATTTCTCAAAAACTACTGAACGGTTTTACACAAAATAACCAGGAAGGGCTCATTCTGGACCAAGAGCTACATTTCTGCCAATTTAGATGTAATTCCGTCCAGTGCTTTTTGCACTATCGCTGTTCAATTTTTCCTATGGTAATTACCATTGAAAACACTCTAAATTTCAACCCCCCTTTATCTCAGCCCCCACTTAATGGATTACCGCGAAACTTTCCAGACAGCAGCTCACATTACTTTTTGGAAAATTCTGTGAAGATTCGTCAGGCAGTGCCAAAGATATAGGAAAGCAAAAAACAGCTTTTACTGCAGATGTTTCAGTGACATTATTATGATGTTTTTAAAGATGTCATGGGTACTGTAATTTGGGGGGTAATTAGCAGTGCATGGCGAGGGCATGAGTTGTCGTTACCTTAGGGCACACGTTATAGTTACTTGAGATAACACTAACTATAAAAGGTGAATTTCTATGGTTTGGTAGGTTTAAAATTTGAGCCTAACTATAACATCCCTGTAACCTTTGTTTTTTTAAGTGAAGTTCTGTTTTTCTGAATTCTATTTCCTGCTAAAGCATCTCCCTCTCTGTGACAGCAATATTTCTCTGTTTCTCTGCCTCGATCTCCGCGGGCAGGGAAACAGAGGAAACCTGTGCTCAAATGAATTGAGAGCTGCTTGACAACTCTCACTTCTTCTGAGCGGACTGTTTGATATGGCTATGTCAAAGCTCCCACCAAGTCAGAGAAAACAGCTATGTCCCGGGCGTGGGCATCCCGGGACATAGCAGGAACCTGGCCTGGGTGGTGGCAGCCCCCTGGGGAACATGTCTGTCAAATTCTTTTGGGCAAATTTCGTGAAGATTTATCAAGCAGCGCAAAAGATATAGGCAAGTAAAAAACTGTTTTTCTATAGAAACTAGGTCCTAACTATAAATACCTAGTGACTGCCACTAGGTTATATATATATATATATATATATATATACATATATATATATTTTAATCGTGGTCTTCAACTCTCCAGATAGGGAACAAAGAAGACAGCACACCAATTCATGCTTCAAACCTTCACTGGCACACAACACGTTTCGGCTACTACGTAGCCTGCTAATACACTCAGCAAGCTGGTCCTCTCAAATGAGCATTTGCAATGGAATTGGTCTCGCATTTGCGAGATTTCGAGCTATTGGCGCTGTAAATGACAATGTTGTTTACCCATGTGTTTTGGTTTGGAGTGGAGTGGATAATGTGGTGTGGAATTGAATAATAATTGAATAATGTTGATTGGAATTGTTAGTTGTGGAATTGTGTGGGGTAGAATTATGTGGTGTGGAGTGGGTTTGTTTTCTTGTTTAGTTATTAAAATGGATGTGAATGGATCACACCCATCCTGCAACGCAAGGCTGATACTATTCAGCTAATGGCACTAAGAAAAGGCAGTCAGGGACAAAGGAAATGGGTACAACAGAAACAAGTTAACTTTGAGCTGCAATAGGATGAATTACTTTCTGCAAAAAACATTCTCCATAAACACGACAAAATTGTGCTGAAAAGACAATGCTGTGATAACTTTTCTCCAGGAATCTATCACGTTGTGCAAATTACATAGTCAAAGTGAGCTTTTAAATTCTATAGTATCCCTACATTGGGCAAGAGTTATTTTTTTATAATAGAATCATCATGACTCTTTGATGACTGGTGCAAGTGTACAATTCAAACATGAATGTCTCTAGGCCAAAATAAAACAGAACAATAAGTTACATTAGTTCATTTACATGGAGTGGGAGAAATTAGTGAACAAATGTTCACCTTCAGTAACATTAGAAATAATATCAACAGAAATGTGAAAAAGGCACAATGGCACACTGACCAACATCTTGTCCAAAGAGGTTTGTATTTATCTCGGAATCGTAGTTTCGATTTATAGCTGCAAAGGTTTTTTTATTTTAGTTTTTTAATAAATATCATTACAGCTCAATGGAATTTTCCTTACATTGGTTTTCCCGCAGCTCAAATGTACAATCAATCACCATATTCATTCACTGATACACGCTGTTCATCTTTCAGAAACATGCAGTAAGATAAGGAAAGTTATGTATTTGACCTTTACTGCTGAAAAGTTCTTGAAAACTGAGAAGGTCATGCCTCCTTCAAAAGCTGGCAAAGTGAATGACGACAAGCACACACCTACATGCGACAGAGTTGAGACACTGCCTCTCCAGCAAGGTCTTAAACTTGGATGCATACAGATTAGCTTGTTGGCTTTTTCCCCATAGGACCCCTTTCATAGGTAGAAGAATAGGCATTCTGACAGATCAGTCATTGATGGAAAAGGAAACATGTGAAACAGCCCTCTTTCCAGCACACTGAAGAATGTTTCTGTTCTGAAGCGACAAACACAGGAATGGGGCTTGACAGGTTACTCTTAAGAATCACATGCACTGCAATGCACTTGAGTTAAAACACGTAAAAAAATATCCGATTGACCACAGATTCCATATAACTGCCCATGCATTTACACCAGAATACTTGACTGAGGCTAGCATGGCTGAACCAGAAAACTAATGATCAATAGCTACAGTGTCAGAACAGAAAAGTGTTAACCAAACCTTGTTCGCTTCTAGAAAGGCACAGACTAAAAAGTAAAAAAAAAATTTTAAAAATGCAAAAGCAATATACAGAGTTACAATGGTAGCATGCAGTGTCACAATAATAATAATTTAATTAGAGTAATATAAAAGAGGGTGGGCAATGCAACCATGTATACCTTAGAAGCCTGACATGGATATTATACCCCTACCAAAGGGCTCTGTATAGCACATTCGCTGAATGGCAGTTTTCATGTGGGGAGGAGGAGCTAAATTCTTACCCATTGCACATGTATTTTCTGGATACTTTGCAAGCGTGCTTTAGGATGACGTAGCGCCTGTAAATGACTGCACTATGTGTCTTTGAGAGGAATGTAGAAACAACTGTAATGCAAGCTTCCACCGATAACTAATCTACGGTGGAAGCAGATAGTGATGTATTCTATCACAGAATACAGGGTGGGTGGCTTAAGTCTATTCAAAACACCAAACACTGTAAAATCATGGCAGTCCAGGTTCGAGCCTTGGCGTCTGCTCAATATCTGTGATTGTGAGTAAATCACCTAATCGCATGCTGCTTAAACAATAAGAAATGTGGCTCCATTCGTAAATCAATAAATAATAATACAATTCGTAAACAGAAAAAAGTGCAGATCGGAAACCAACACTGTAAAATTGCAGGGCCTCCCAAGTTTGAGTCTCCTCATTGGCTCAACATCCTGCAATTGTGAGTAAATCACCTAATTGTATGCAGCCTAAACGAAACAAAAAATATGATTAAATGTAACAAATGTGTCTCTGTGCCTATGGCAAATGCCGATATGATTTAAAACCATGCTGATCCAATTTGACCACAGAGACCACGCCCAAACAATGGGAGACACTCTTGCCGGACATACCCAAGATATATCATATGCTGTCCCTCAAAGAGACAGTCTACAAGTTCATGTTTCACTGGTACTATGCCCGACACACTTAGCCAACATCTACCCTGGCACATTGCTCCAATGCTGGCACTGCAACTGTGCCTTAGGCGATTATTCCACTTAATGGTGAACATGCAGCATCATTACAATCTTCTGGAAGGAAATACTAGGCCACATCAAATTTGTTCTAGGATACCTACCTCCCTCTAGCTATAACACAGTGATATGGGGTATACGCCCTTCCGCCCTACGATCCTTGACATACTCTGACTGAAGGCTTTGCAGTTATGTGCTGCATGCAGCATGCCAACTAACAGCTATCTCATGGAAGATACAATCACCCCCATCCACAGCACAGTGGTTCACTCGCCTGTGGAATATTATGTCTATGGAACTCCTTTCCTACCGACTCCTTCATACAAAAAGTAAATTCCAAGACATATGGCGACCATTAATATTTTACCCACCTTGACTATACTTGTTTCAATCCACCACGACTACAAGCCCTGCAGCTCTTTCATTGCTCTCTCTCTGAGAGGCCCTGCCCTTATACCATCAACACCACCCTACACCCCATGGGCCCTGCCACTGCTCTCTACCCTGCTCCGCATTTGACTCCAGCTCCCCCGACACATAGACATGGGAATGCCTACTGATAACGACCTCATTTAGGCATTGTTTTGTTCTTCTGTTTTATGTTTTCGGCATGCCCGTCAACCAAGCTCGGCACAGCATAGGTACAACTGATTCAAGGTTCCACCTTTTCCCACTTTGACTTGCTCATCAAACCTCTGAAATCCCTAGGAGAAGGCCACATCGAGCTTTATACCACTTGTCATGAAGCCAATTCAATGTATGCTTTGATTGTTCTTTTTAAATCAACATATCACTAAAAAGATCTGGAATTTAAAAAAAACAGGCCGATCAGAATTAAAAGAACATTGCAGCTACAAGCACTATGCAATCGTGGCTGAAGCCGACATTCTGAACACACAGCTAGTATAAACAAGCCTAAAGAAAAAAAAGAGTGTGCCGAATAAGACATAGATAAACAAAATAGATGGGGCACATGTAACAGGGACAGTAGCCATGACGTGAAAAACACCCCAAAGGCAGGACAAATAAAGCCATTGCCCCACTAAAAAGCAAGGATTTCCAAACAGCAGAAAAAAGAACCAAAGAAAATGGTGGGCGCGTTTGAAGTCCATAGATGAAATACAGCATGTCTTGAAGAGAGAGTGCATTGCATGCGCTGCCTAGGCTAGAAACTGGAACAAAGGTGGTGTGAGACACTAACTACTACTTAGAAAATAAGTTTGATTGTAGAAGCTATTCAGAGCCATAATAAGTGGCAGAAATACATGTTTTATGAAACAAATTGATGAGTCCCTAAGCATATTGATAAATAAATATCATCAATATGATCAATGTAAAAAAAAGACATATACATAGGTCTTGAAAAATAATTCCTGTGCCTTCCCACAGCACTGCAATGAACTGAAGCCATTCAGTGCTGATAAAAGGTCAAACATTCAAGAAGAAAGGGGGAAACAGTACTATCCCTTCTCCTTCCTGTTATCTCACCTACTCTCTTCTGGGAGCTTTTCTATAGCACTGTATTCTTATGACTATCAATACAAAACAGGCCCATTCAAATATTAATACGAACTTTAAAAGGTATGTTTTTTTTACCATCTGACTAGATAGTAGGAGCTAACGTAAAACCATATGAGGACCAAGAACACATATTTCATAAATGTATTGATGAGGCACAAACACACAAAGAGAGCTCTTCAGTATTTTCCAAGAAATGACAAATCTGGACAGCTTGAAAAATACTACTTGTGCCTTCATACAACAGTGCAATAAACACATGCCATTAATTGACCCTAAAAGTTCAAACTTCTAGAGGACGCGAGAAACACAGCCCCATTCCCTCTCCTTCTTATTTCCTCACCTCCTCTCCCATGGGGTTTTATTAGGTACTGTAGTCCTCTAGATATCTAGAAACAACAGCTCAATTAAAAATGTCTTACAAGATTTAAATATTTCTGCTTACCATCCCATTTGCCTCTGCCTAATTTGTGTATGGAAACCAGGGCATTTATCAGAGACGTCTTTAACAATAGTTATAGCACCAGGAGGCCCTCAATGGGTTTTAGGATTCACTCTTCAAACAGCCATAGAAGAATAATCATACTCTACAAGTTTTGTTCTTTCCATTCAAATATTTGGGAGCAGATGTGGTATTGAGTTAAATATTAAAGATTATTGCTTGAGGCATGTCTTTCAGAGCCCTTCACTGCAGCCTGAATGAAACGAGTTATCACAGTTCTCAGTAGAAACCCATCATCACACCTTGTTAAAGACATGATTACCACACAAAATAGAGAAAATTAAAGCACAATGTGCAAATTGACTTTCCCCAGTAAAGTTCGAGCCAAATAAGTTATATAACCCCCACTATGTTAAAAAGAACAAAACCAGTCAGAATTCTGACCATTAGGGGAAATCAAAACCACATTACACAACATCAGAGAAGAAATCTTCACTGATGGATACAATTTGGCAGTCAGTACTGATATTGTTTGATATCCGTGCTGCATGTCATAAATGTATAGATCTCCCTGCTCCAAAACAACCTGCTGTTACTCCACCTCACCCATTGTGTGGAGTTGATGAATGGTTGGACTTGTGCAATGTGGTAAAACTGGGCCTCCCAAACAAATGAGCCAATATATATATCAACTACACTAATATGTGCTAGACTGTTCTTGGATCTCCAAAAGCATGACCCTCTAAAGCTAGCACTGAAAATAGTTTATTGACTGCCAGTAATAGAGAGGATTTCACAGAAACGAACGTGGTACATGTAAAATCTTGCCTCAGTTTCACATCCAACAGGAATGTCTAACCAACTATGTCACTTTGGATCACTCAACAGGCCTTTAAGAGACTAAAATATAAAGGCTGATTCCTAGTAATTGAAGGCCCAACACTATAAAATGCTTTGAACCCAGCCTTGAGGTAGAATCCAGTTATCTGCACTCCGAATTGTTCTAAAAATAGAGTCTGTGACTAGATGGCACATCTGGTGGGAGCAAATGAAGACTATTGGACACTGGGGCCATACTCCACGAACGATTAAATGTCTACTACTCCATAATCCAGGACTTTTGCTCTGAACTGGACAGAGCTTAAACGCAGCTGTGAGTTTATGTGTAATGTGATATAAAACACCTAAATAAATTAACCAAACTTCTCAGAAATATCCACATCTGGTAGATAGGCTTTGGTTCTAACTACTATTAGCTTGTGAACCGATTTCTTTGTATTGGGGTCTTAAAAAAGCATTGCATTTGAATATTAATACAATTAATGCAATATGATGTGGTGTGTATTATTGTCTATGTATTTTCATTGTTTTAGATTCCACAGAAAAAAAGCTATTAAGCACGCTTTTGTCTAAACAAATAAAAAAGGTGCACTGTGAAAATGATGAAAAATGATGAGCGCAAAGATTCTTGTCTCTCTGTTAGCAATTAAAAGTTCAAGTAGTGTTGTTAGAAGTGGATAGTAAAATTAATTACTTTATTTTAAAGATCATAGCATTTGCTAAATGGCTCAAAGCTTTATTCATGAATGTTCTTAATGTGTAGTTCTCTTCTGTAAAGTCACTACCAAGTATCTAGTATCTAGTTCGTATGTATTTCTGCAGTACCTCCTCTTGAGGCGAGATCATCAACTACAAGTGCAGAGGAAATACGTAATGTTTTCAATTTCATTACCATCTGATTCACTTCTTTAAACCCCTCATTGAATCATGAGCTTGCTCACTTCTAAGAATGGCATCTCTTTACAAAACAACTTACTGCAAGGCCTTTTCTCTGCCTTGTGCAGTTTCAGGAAGAAGTAAGCACTATCAACGCATTGAAGATTGGCATTTCCTAATAACTAGGATAGTAGATCCTTGGTCGGTAATAGAAAGTTGGCATCCTAAGCCTCCTTGATGCTCTGAGGATGAGAAGCCAATGCTTAACTCCAGGGAGGTTGCATAAGGTACAAGACAGTTATCACAAATAATGTCAAATCAAAGTAGGGAGTACAAACTTTCAATAATTCTTAAAATATGCAAATGCATTTACAGTATAAATTAAAGCTCACATAACAAAGTACACAAAACACAACATAAATTATATTATAATACAAACGACCTCTGCCTACACACAATACGCACTTATGACGATCACCAAATGATCACAAATAGCAACACAGTCCTGAAAACGAAAACTCTGTAAAACAGTAATGCTATTACACAAATGTTACAATGGTTCAACAATGTTTGCAAACATATATCGATTGTGACAACAGACTGTGGTCACAACTACGTAAAATAGAGAATCTTAATACTTCTGCCAAAACCGAGTTACTTTGTAAGAAAGTTATACATGTAGATTGTTTGCAATGTTAGAGTTTGCGAACACCCAAAGACAAACAGGACCAAAGCAAGCACAATGATTATTCGCCCAGACTTTAAAGTAAAGTGACAGTGTCTCACAATTTTGAAATGTTTATTACTTGTTCCAAGGAAGTAAACATACTTGCTGGAATTAGGGGCGGTGGTCTCACTCTCCTCAAATTGGATACCTAATGCACAGAGAGAGCGTCACTATTCACCTCACCTGCCCTTGTAGCATTGTTTTCTTGGGCAGCTTTTGTCAGGTCTTTGATTAGGGTTAGAGACTGCTTCAAGACCCCAGGCACGCAAGTCTGGTCTCTTTGGGCTGGCTGGGGCGTCCACGCAGGCAAGGTCAACAGTATGATAGTACAACAGAGCTTCGAAAGAGGCTTTCATGCTTGTTTCTAGTCAGGAGACAACAATCAACCCTCAGCTTAAAGATCTGGAAGAATTAAATGCATCAGTGTCCACACCGATTTGTATCCAATAGGTGCTCTACAAGATTTGCTGAGGCTGTAGCTACAACCGCCAATCACCAGAGAGAATAAGTACATTCTTCAATTTCAAAATATCCATCCAATCAGGCTTGGCCAAAGTCTGCTGCCTCCAAGGAGGTTTCCGGGAAGACCCCTCTTCCAAGAGTACAAAAAGTTGCAGCAGTGTACATGTGTCTGCAGGGATATTTTGAGCATTTTCTCCAGACAGCCTAGGAAACAAAGAAAAGAAGTGGTGATGAGTTTATCTTTGATATACTCTAGGCAAAGCATCCAATCATTATCTTGCGTTTGCCATTGTTGCAAATATTCACAAACAGCTGAGGGTAACACTAAAGACTAATGCATCACTAATATTTTTGATGAATTTACCATACACACATGTTAAAGTAATCAAATTTACCACTACAAAATGTATCTACATAATGTTCAGGAACATCTGAAACAGAAAGTATCATGGATGACTTGTCACAGGCGTTTCCCTCCTCACCCCCACTCCCCTTCTTCTCTGGTCCTGGGCATTATTAACTACCCCTTCCACCGTTTGCTGAAACCATTGCTACCTCGGATATCATCTGCACTGTTGTGACAGGAGACTTGCCTTCCAGGGCTGTGGCTGTCACCATGTGTGCTCACCAGTTGTTAGCCCATCACCAGTGGGATTCGAGAATCTACTACAGGATTTGAGGAACTATACCCAGGGCCTGGCCAGGGATTGGTTTTCCTCCTTGTTGATAAGAGGAATCTCTGCTTTGGCTCTGCGCTTCACATGTTTTCCTCTGCCTAGCATAGCTCTTCACTTGTGTTACTGGCTCCCAAGTCGAGAGCCAGCCTACACAAACAGACTCCCGAGGAGCTAGTAATACGTTATATAATATTCTTACTTTCTCATTACTAATACATGCAGCATTAAAGGTAAAAAGGTGCAGCATGATCACCAGTTTCCTTGATTACAGGGTGATTTGTGATAGAGTAGACCATTAAGTTCTCTGGGCCAAACTTCAAAGATGGGGGATTTGGCCCTCCTTATTGAGAGCCATTAAGTCATTATATTGAAACTCTTGGTTCTGTTATGTTTAGAACGTCCAAGTCAGTGTTGATGTTCAGTGCCTAGCAACATGTTATGTTATTTGCACTTGTAAAGCGTCTGACTACCCGGAGGCCTTGCAGCTCTAAAAGGACAACAACAGGAGCAAAGAGAGGGGAAACTAAGGTTTAAAAAGCCAGGTTTTAATCGCCTTTAGAAAATTAAGTTTGTGACTAGGTAATCGAATACTAAGGGGGAGGGAGTTCCATAATTTGGCTCCCCGATATTCCATGGTAGCGCCACCCCATCTGGCTTTTTTTACTTTAGGAAGTAAATCTAATGCTGTAGGTACAGATCTAAGAGCTCTAACAGGTTTGTAAAAGGCAGCTAAGGTTTTTAGCACATGAGGTCCTCTATTGTGTAGGGATCTATGGATAATGTATAGGGTTTTACATTTTATACGCTGTTCCACTGGAAGCCAGTGGAGAGAGGACAAGGCCAGTTTAGCTGAAGTATGCCTTGAAATATCTAACAGAAGACGGGCTGCGGCATTCTGGACCACCTGCAATTTGCTAACCACATATTTGAGTGAGCCAAGAAATAGACTATTACCATAGTCGTGTTGGGACAGAATAATTGCTTGTACAATAAGTCTTTTTGCCAGAGGGGGGAGTATTACAAGTACCTTTCTCAAGAGTCTTTATGACCCAAAGCAGGCAGCAGAAATATTCTTGGCATGATGTTCCAAAGTGAGATGAGGTTCTAACCAGATTCCCAAGTTTTTAATATAATTCTTAGGAGGAGGCAGGTACTCCAACGGGGAAGTAGCTAGTTTTTTTTTTGCCAGGGTTAGGATGGTGGCCAAGGATCATTATTTCTGTTTTTTCCCCATTAAGTTGGAGCATACTATTTGTCATCCAACTGGATATTGCCTGTAAACACAAAGGCAATGCAGATCTTTCTGACCCTTCCATCGTAGAAAAAGAAACCACTAGCTGAGTATCATCTGCATAGGAGACCAATGATAATCCAAAGGACTCCACTAGCTCTGACAAGGGGGCCATATATATGTTGAATAAAGTATGGCTAAGCGAAGAGCCCTGTGGGACCCCACAGCTCAAATTAAACCGATCAGAGAAGTGAGAGTGGTCCAAGACCTGAAATGATCTATCCTCAAGAAATGAGGTGAGCCAGTTGAGTGCAAGGCCTTTTATTCCAGTTGCCTCTGTCCTTTGAATAAGCAGATGATGATCTACTGTGTCGAAGGCAGCACTCAAATCAAGAAGTATAACAGCTGTCATGTGACCCTGATCCATTCGCTTTCTGTCTTCTTCCGTGACCGCTCTCAGTGCAGATTCAGTACTATGAAGAGGCCTAAAACCCATCTGTGTGGGATGTAGAATATTATTCTCTTCTAGGAATATGGATATTTGAGAGTTAATATATTCATCCAATATTTTAGACATAAAAGGAAGTAGAGATATAGGCCTATAATTTTTAAGATCCGTCGCATTTAAGTTTTTTTATTTTAACAGGGGCTTGACTATAGCATGTTTCCACTGCTCCGGGACAAGGCCTCTAGAAAGGGAGGAGTTCAACAATTCAGGAAGAACAGGGGCAGTAGCCGGAGCCCCGAGAGCTAACACATAAGGAGGGGCTGGATCCAAAGGTGAACCTGACTTTAATGCGGTGAGAAAAGAATCAATCTGTTCCTGAGATAGCGGGGAGAAATGTGACAAGGTGGCTATACTTTTTTAGGGGATTCTAGCTTGACTTACCAGCTTAGCCTTATCCCTTGAAAACTTTGAATAAATGGCACTGATCTTATGTTGAAAAAAACCTGGCTAGATTATTACTGTGTTCCTCTGAGACTTCAATTGGATCTATCTCTATGGGGGAGTGAAGAATTTCTTTAAGCACCTGGAAAACCTCTTTAGAAGAGCCTGAGGCCTGTTCAATTCTACCAGAATAATATGAACCTTGTGCTGATCTTATTTCTGCATGGTAGAACCTGATGGATTGCCTATATTCCTCCCTTGCAGCCGGGTCTAGGGATTTCCTCCATTTTCTCTCCAGGCTTTTACACTTCCTTTTGAGTGATGACAGATGTGGGGTGAACCACTGGGCGTCGACTCGCCGACGAATCCCAGTTATTGTCTTATGGGGGAGAAGGGTGTCGAGACAGTCGGTGATCCAATCATTAAATGAGTCAATTTCTATCTGATTAGCTTTGAAAAAGGTCGATTTCCAGCTGTCTAGTAACCTGATTCATTCGCCAGGATTGAGAGTATGCCGACGCCTACACGACCGGACTGTGGGCTGGGCGGGACCTTTTGCGGTGGAGATACCTCATTTTAGCAGAATTAATGAATGGTCAGACCATGCCAGAGGAAGAGAGGGCGTGGAGCGAAGCACTGCCAAGTTGCTAAAAACTAGATCAATGGTATGCCCCTTGTCGTGCGTCGGGCCTTTGACTAATTGTCTTAGACCGAGAGCTTCCATGTCCCCCAAAAGGCGTCTAGTTGCTATCAAGTCCAGATTATCTAGTTGAATATTGAAATCACCTAAGACAGTTAGATTAGTCTTATTACATATTAAATTGGCCAGTTGGTCGGTAAAGGCATTTAAAAAATTATCAGATGATCCCGGAGGATGATAGAGCAGCACTCCTGTGAAAGTAAAATTTGAATTGAGGATCAAAGAAAATAACATACTTTTGCAGCCCGTTAACTGTAGAGAGCGAGAGCTAAGCTTGAATTCTTGCTTGTATATGATTGCAACTTCGGCTCCTCTTGAGGTAGTTCTGTCAGACCTTGCTATCAGGTACCCCGGGGGTAAAGCCTAAGCTATGTCGGGCCCGGACCCCTCATGCAGCCATGTCTCAGTAAGGAACAGGGCAGCAGGAGCAGTATTGCTCAACAAAAGATGAATGTCTAATTTATGTGCTGACAATGAGCGGCAGTTTGTTAGCAAAAAAGTCGTATGAGGGTTAATATCGGCTGTAACCATTGATCCTCAATACCGAGGGGCCCATTTACAAGAGGGACAAGACCACGTACTGTCCCTCAAGTCAGGGCACACCTGGCAAGTATCAGGGATACATGGTCTAAGGTTCTTAAGAGTCTCTGAGGCATAGGTGTGACCCATATTCCTGAGTGGGCCAGGGGGGCTGGCCCTTGGGCCTGTTCTGGCACGGACGGGTGCAGACGGGCTTGCCTTAGGCGCACCTTTGGCACGCCAGCAGTGAGCCCGCTGCGCACGTCCACTACGCGACAGCAGCATTGCACGTTTTATCAGGGTCTAGTTTTAATCAACTAGAACGCTGACTCTCCAAAGATGACGGCTGTCAAACTTGCCGCTGACTCTGGAGTAAAAATGGTGGCCGCCTCTAAGGCGGCAGCCAAAAAATGCCCCAAAGAAATGCTGCGGACAACCCGCAAGTAAGTAGGAAGGGGGGAACAAGAAGGGAGGATCGGGAGGGAGGGGGGAAGCCCCAAGTACAAAAATAAGACCCCGCGAACTAAACTAACTGGCCACTGAACACGGGCCAAGTAAGCTACAGGGTCAGAAAGCGCCCAAAGGTAACCAAAAACAGATACAATAAAGGTTTCAATAAAATTAAGCACACAGACTAAAACAGTTGTCACACCAAAATTAAAACAAATATAAAATCTTAAAATTGCCCAAACCTAGTCCTGTTAACATGAAGCTTCCACATCTAGAATTCAGATTATGGACGGCAGAAGCTGAAGGTGAATGGTTGCTGACCTCCTCTGGCTGGGGGTCTTTAAGAAATTGCTAATAAATCATTGCAAAACGAAAGCATCTCAAAACAACCTTCTTCAAAGTGGGGACGAGGATGGGCTCCACAAGGAAGAAGGAGGAGGAGGCCTAATATGGATACCCATATGATCCTTTTGCCACTGATCCCAGCTGAGAAACCAAGAAAAGTGCAGAGGTGACAATAACATTGTAGTCATATATATGGGATACTTTGGGAGAGTATAAACTGTGGTTGGTGTCAGAACGCATAAAGTAACTAAGCTATTCATGCCACAATTATTATATTTTAAAATAAAAAGGGACCTGCGCTGGCAAAATAAGTATAGCGGAAGGAGAAGGAGCAATTCGGAGAATAATATAGTGTGTGAAATCTTCACCATACTTAAGGACTTATTTTGAGGATCGGGGCAAAATGGGGCATTGTAATGGAACTTCAGAAAAACTTACTGGTGTTGAGATTTGAAGCCAGGAGGAATACTTGACGTGGCCGCGTTCTTAAGACCGGTGTCCATGCGGCAGAGCTCGTGGCTATAACGAGATGGAGTTGATTCTCAAACTGACTGGAAGCGCCCATTCTGGTCAGCGTCTGTGCAACAAGAAGAGCAAGTGATTGAGAAGACACCATGTACACGCGGCATGTCACGACGCGTCGTGTGCTACGTGACTGCGTTACAAAGGAAGCCGCAAGCAAGAGCACTGGTGCGCGAATCAAGACAGAGTGGAAAGCGTCCATGATACTGGCAACTATGCAGAACCCAGTAATACAATAGTGCACTAGTTGAATGCTGATGTGCACAGCAACTTAACTTGGACAAAAGAAGTGCACATTGAGATATCGCTGATGCGCACAGCTATTTAACAAAGTGTGTCAGAGGTGGGAGGTATAGCAGTCACTAGAGCGCGATGTGCTAACCAATGCTGATACGCATAGCGTTGTACCTAAAATAGATAAGTATTATTGTGGTTTACAAACCCCGCAGAGAGTTTTGAGAGTTTAGGAGTTGTGTTACAGTTGATGCAGTCAGCTGCAGTTATAAAGTGGAGGGACAAAGCAAACATACCGACTCTACTAATTTCTTGCAGGATCCGGGACAGCCATGTATGGCGTGGGATGATTGGAAAGACTCCTTTGAGATGTATTTTGATGCAAAGAGAAAAGTACACTATCCTCAAGCATTGTAAAGTACTTACTTTGCCTAATGTATAATGAGTTGGGTGGAGAAGAGGATGCAGGGTCTGACAATGAGGAAGCAGAAGTGTATAAAAATGCCTTAAAGGCACTGGAGGACAACTATAGGAAGAAAATAAGTATTGTAGTTGAGAGGCACAAATTATTTTCATGATATCGGAAACAACGAGAAATGTGGCAGCGTTAAGTACAAGCAAAATTAGGACGAAAGGACCCTACACTAGACAAAACAATAGATGTAGCTAGACACATGGAGAATACATCTCCATATATTAAAGAGCTGGGTGGAACAGGTAGTAAGGAAGACACGAACAATGAACAAAGTGAATGAGATTAAAAAGGGTGTAAGAAAAGAGTACAACAAAGATTATATAAACAAAGGTTCAAAAAGAAACCTAATATGTTAAAGGTCTGGCAGTTTTAGACACACAGCAGAAGCAAGCAATTGTCAAGCTCCTAAAAGTATAGATGCAAAAAATTGGGGCATTTTTCAAGAGCTTGCAAAGGGGAGGAAAAAAACACCAGTAGGAAAACAGTAAATCTAGTAAGCAGGGAGGAGACGTTACAGGAAGGTAATAAATTTAAGGTGAATGGAGTTGAAGAAATTGATGATGTGGCTGTATCAGTAGTGTGTGAAATGGAAAAAGGCTAAGAGAAAAGATCAAGTGACGGGATCCAAGAATCTCACCCCCCAAAATGTAACATCAAAGTGAATGGGGAGGAGATAAGCGTATGGGCTGTTTTGTGTTCACCCTTTACCTTTGTTGACAAGGCAAATTAGGAAAGAATGAATTTAGGTGGTTTGCACACTACCGACGTAGACCCTGAAGGGTACTGTGGTGTCAAACCGCCAGTGTGGGGGATGCAGAGCAATGATAGAATTCCAAGGCAGGAAAATTGAGGAAAAGGTTTACGTAGTAGAAAAAGGTAGGTCACTGTTGGGATGAAAGAAACAAAGGGCATTCAAAATTATACTCAATCCTAATCATCCTATTGACTGAACATAACAATAAGTAGGGATGGGTAGGCAAGTTTCCAGGTTTATTTAGTAAGAGTCAGGGATGTCTAAAGAAATTTGAACACTGAATAGTTATAAGAGATGGAGCAGTCCCCAAGTTGCATAAGGTACATAAGGTTCCACTAGCATTTAGAGAATCTTTGATACAGGAATTGCAGAGGTTACACGAAGAGGGGGTAATTGAACCCATCGAAGTCTCTGACTGATTAAGTCAATTGTTATTGCTAGGAAGCCTAACGGGAAAATGTGCATGGTGTGGATGTAAGAGATCTGAATGGTAGTATTTTGATAAATAGTCATCCTCTTCCTCACATAAATGAGATGCTGGCTAGTATGAGAAATGGAAGACACTTCACCACCCTAGATTTATCTAAAGCATAACACCAAAATACGTTTGCATAAAGAATCAAGGCAGTTGACATCCTTCATTACACCTGGGGGAGCCTCAGCATCACTGGTTTTCCAAAGGGTCATGCAAAGAATTTTGGAGGGTCTAAAAAAGTACTTGTATTCCAGGACGATGTGTTAGTGTGTGGTGAAAGCGTGGAGCAACATGAGAGTAAACAAGGTGTTAGAAATATTAGAAAGAGCTGGACTTAAGTCTGGAAAAACTGGAATTTGCAGGAGTGAAGTAGAGCATTTAGGCCATACTGTGAGCCATGATGTCATCAAACCTAAACTCTATTTGGTGGAGGCAATAGAAAAGGCGCCAGTTCCATGTGACAATGACCAGTTAGGATCTTTTTTAGGGTTGGTGGAGTATTATACACAATTTGTACATTGTTTTTATTACATACACTGCCAGAGTTAATGAACCAGGGAGCAAGGTTCCGGTGGTCAGCAGATTGTCATTAGGTGGTTGATTTAGTGAAGGATGCTATAGTGAAGGCTGTGGCTCTAAAGCCGTTTGATCCTAAGGACAAAATAATAATTTTGACAGATGCCAATTGCTGTAATGTAAGGATTTCCACATGGTCCATATGATTTAACCTGTTTTATTTCAGTAGCAACGCTCCACGTCGTGGCATCCCCGTACAACAGCTAGCGGCAACTGCTGCTTCAGCTGTAGCACGAGGGGATTCCCATGACAACCGAATACAGCATTCCCCACCTTTGGTAACCAGGATACAACATACCCCCTTTCCTTCACACTGAAGACACAAGAATATAATTAACACTAAAATAGGTTTGAGTAGAAAAACAACATAGAAATAAAGGTAAAGGAAACAATAGTAAGGCACAAAAATGATTTTCAAAAACATGAATTTTCCAAAAATCAAATGACATTTGCTAAAGATAAACAACACAAATAAAACTAGAATCCATGAAGAGAACACCTACCAAAATAATGTCCCTACATGGCATAGTCATTTAGTTATCTCAGTACCTTCCTCACCCTTGACAGTCTCTGTCCCACATAGGTCTTTAAGTCATCTCTTATAATATTACCTCCAATGCTACCTTCCTCACATTCATTATCTGCCCATTCATTAGCCCGAACAGGTCTATCAAAAAATTCTGATCATGAATTAACATATATCCACTACACGTATCTTTATAAGCAACTTTACAATCTCTTCTCTCTTGTTCAGTGTTGATTGAACCACATTTTGCCACTCTGCGCAAATTCCACCTCTGACCATTAGTTAAGACTACATGCCAGTTGTGTACCTCTTTAAATTGAAATGGTCCACAAAATTTACTCAAACCACTTCTAAAGCGCAATGCCTTTATTTTGACCCAATCCCCAGGATTGATCTTTCCTCCGTTCTTGTTTACATTCACAGGTTTAATATCATGATCTCTACCCTCAATTAGATTTTTCATCCACGACATTGTCAACTTGGACCCCTTCCTCTTATCACGTAAAATGGCACTTTCCTCATGGTAGTATTCTCTGTGGTGCGATAGGCCCACCCTAAATCAGAAATCGCATCCTCAACATCTAACATATTTGCCAAGGCCAATATATGATTAGCCCTCTCTACAATGCCATTGGCTTTTGGATTATAAAGTGCCATACAAGAGTTTTGAATACCACATTCATCCAAAAGGCTTCTCATTTCTTGAGACGTTAATTGAGTGCAATTGTCAGTTTTGAGTTCAACAGAATACCTTTCTTCTCTAAAAACAAATACTACGTATGACCCGTAGGCTCATATTTTTTGTAATTTCTGAAACCAATTTCACAGTCAGCCACCTAGAATGAACATCCACCAATACCAAACCAAATCTTTTATCATGCCTGATCCCTGCCATGGGACCAATGAAATCAAGGCAAACTGTATGCCATACCTGGCAGGGATCATAGATACTGCTTGCAACATTCTGTGGTCCCACCCTCAATCTCTTCTCACACTCTTTGCATTCTATACACTCCACATTGTCACCTCATCATCCATCCCTGGCCACCAAAACTCCATCCTCAATCTTTTTAGTTAGAGTCTGACCAAGGTGTCCCTCATGAGCAATATCAAACAATCTCTTTCCAAGAGCAGTTGGTGGAACAATGTTTTCTCCACGTATTATAATCTGCCCAGCTACTATGGACATTTTGTCTGATACCTTGTTGAAAGACCGGCAGGCACCTGACACAGTACTTTCCCTCCTTGGCCCCTTTTCTATCAAAATCTGTACCTCCTTTAAAACATCATCCATGGCATGGGACCATTCTGATTTATTAATAGCACCTCAGCTCCAAAAGATCACATGGTGAACACTGGCCACCGCTCCTTCTCTTTCACCCTTGTTCACACCTTTTTCATCGACTTTTTCCCAATCTAAAGGCAGGCGAGACAAACAATCTGCTTGTGTATTCTTCCACCCTGGAATGTACTCAATTATGAAATAGTTCTCTTGTAATTTTGATGCTAACCTCATAAGCCGTGCTGAACCTTTGCCGGTACCCGCAGGAGCCAAATCTTTAATAAAGGTTTATGGTCAGTGTGAAGAGTGATTTTGTGGCCGCACACATACGTTCTAAAATACTCTACACTCCAAACCACTGCTATTGTTTCCTTTTCAATTACAGAGTAATGTTGTTCTGTAGCAGTCAAGGAACGTGAGACAAATGCAACAGTTCTTTCAGAGGATCCAAACTTTAGAGACAATACAGCCCCATCCCCAACATCACTGACATCCACTGTAACAATTATTGCTTTGTTCACGTCAAAAGGTGACAATATTCCAGCTTCACATATTTCTTCCTCAATATTATTGAAACACTTTTGTTGATCTTCAACCCACACATACTCCATACTCTTCCTCATAAGTACTTTGAGGTTCTCAGTTCTACTTGGAAAATTCGCTACGAACTTTGAATAATATTCAATTAAACCTAAGAAAGGTCTCAATTGATCCTTATTTTGAGGTGTTGGTGCTGATTTCATTGTTTCAAGCGAATGCCTTTTAGGTCTTATGCCTTCCGATGACAAGGTATGCCCTAAATATTCTACTTCTGTTACAAGGAAGGAACACTTTTTTTCTTTGCGTAAAGTCAAGCCAAACTCAGCTAGCCTGCTCAATGCCTCCTTTAATGCCCTGTTGTGGCTACCCACACTATCTCCAAAGACCAAGATGTCATCTTGAAAAAACATAACATTCTCTATACCCTTGAATATCTCATTACCCATTCTTTGGAAGACACTAGCCGCTGATGATAACCCAAACTGCATTCTCGTGACCTGAAAAGTGTCTTCCACAGTGATGAATGCTGTCAAGCCAAATCTGGTGACATGCATGTCGCAAGTCTAATTTGGAAAAATACTTTTCCCCCCTTCAACAACAAGATTAGTTTATTGATGTTTGGTAATGGAAAAGTGTCTGCAACTATATTCTGATTTAAACTTCTTAAACCCACACAAAAACGCAACTTGCAATCTGCTTTCTCCGTGATAATAACTGGAGAGATCCATAGTGACGTTTCAACTGGTTCAATAACTCAAATGATCAACATCTCATCCAACATTTTTTTTAACTTCACCTCTTATCTTAATAGAAACCCTTCTAACCTTATGTTGGACAAGTATTGCACCCTGTTTTAACTTTATTTTGTGTACGTACCCCTTCAATTGTCCCAAATCTTCTTTAAACACTTGGTGAGCCCCTTTCAAAATGTCCTCTATTGATAGCTCCTCCACAACCATAACTTGTTCCACTCCATGAGGATCAATCTTTATGTGCAAATCATACTGGTGGACCCACCCCAAAATTGGTGCCTCTGACTCTGCCACATAAACTTTGCCATTTCCACATCTATTTTTGAATTGAATGATTGTATCCATATACCCTAGAATATTTATCTGTTCTCCCTGATAACCTCCAGGGTTGATATCTCTGGGTAACAATCTCACATTGGGCCACTTTGTTCTTAAATAAATCCTTATGAATTATGGTATACAAGGACCCTGAATCCACCATTAACTCTAAATTCCTGCCCTTGATGGTAAAGCTTGCACTGGGTCTCTTACTCCTTTTACTCTCACTGTCATTGTACGTTACATCATGAACCTGTCCCAATCTATGTCCATTAACACACAAGACCCTATCACATTCTTCGCTGTCACAAAATACTCCATCTGCAACAGCTGCAACCTTGTTTTCCCCATTTCTTTACACATCTTGGTGAAATGACCTTTACAACCACAATGCCTACATTCTTTTCCTTTGGCATAACATTTCTTTGACTTGGAAGTGTGATAGGTACTGTCACACTTTCCACACACTCAACTATTGCTTTTATTGCCATAGTTTCTATTGTCCTGGAAACATCTTCCTGTTCCTCTGAGATTCCCTTTGTTCACAATAGCCACGTCTTCATCAACTTTGTCCACTGTCAACGTTCCTTAAGCCACCTTAATGTCTTCTTTATCATCTCTTCGTTCCTTCAAGCAATATTCAGACTCCTCAACTATTTTCGCAATTTCAGTGGCGTCCTTGAGAGAAGGGTTTTTTGCAGCCCACAAGCTTCCTTGTGTTTTTCTACTTCAGCATTGAACTATAAACTGGTCTCTGATCATCTCCTCTGTCATTGCTTCAAATATGCATTTAAGAGATAATTCGCAAAGTCTCATTACAAAGTCATCTATAGATTCACCTACCTAGGTTGAGTGTAGAATTTGTACCTTCTCAGCACCACATTTGTCTCTTTAGTAAACCTCAATTCTAATCTTTTACGTGCCTCCAGATATACATTCTCCAAGGGTTGACCATCATTGTCCAAAGGTATGGGAAGATATTTAAAAATGTGTTGGCCCTCTTTACTCTTCTTATTGTCTCCAATTTAAAAACCTATCTGTGTACAAATATACACAATTGTTTTTTTTAATAGATTATAATTTATAGTTGTTAATTTCTTGTAGAAAAAACACTGCAGAACAAATGAATTTGCTGAACAACTTCCCCTTTAAGAAACAGTCTTCCCTTTAAAGGAGGCTAGAGTAACTCCCCCTTTAAGAAATCGGAGACCTCCCCTTTAAGAAATCGGAAGAGTTCCTTTCCACCAAGTAGATGATCCTACCCTCCAATACACCAGAGGAGATGTTCGCTAATATTTTATGGTGAGTTTGAAATATGAAGCAGCGTCACAGTACTTATCGTGATCCAAAACAGCAGTAGGTTCTTGTCCAGGCACGAAGAGTTTCTGCTCCTAGGTAGCTGTCGCTCGTCGCCAAAATAATGTTGTAATGTAAGGATTTCCACACGGTCAATATGATTTAATCTGTTTTATTTCAGTAGCAAAGCTTTGCGTCGTGGCATCCCCATACAACAGCTAGCGGAAACTGCTGCTTCAGCTGTAGCGCGAGGGGATTGCCAAGACAACCAAATACAGTATTCCCCACCTTAGGTAACCAGCATACAACACCAGTAATTACGTTTTAGAAGTGGCGTTTAAACAAGTACGTAAGGAGCATGAAAGAGTAGTGGCACTTGCATCACATACTCTCAAGGGTGCTGAGTGCACCTATTTTATTGAAGAAAAGGAAGCCCTGGTAAGTTGGTGGGGCATACAGCATTTTAGAACATATTTATGAGGTGTGGAGTTTGAACCTCATACTGATCACAAGCCGTTGCAAGATTTGCTTACCAGTGCAGAGGCTTCTAGAGCCACACCTAGAATAGCCAAATGGTTATATTGTTTGCAAGAATATGTATTCAGTGTAAAGTATGTACCAGGAGCTAGGAATACACGTGCCGACTGTTTATCAAGGTTACCTCTAGAAGGAGTAACAGAAAAGGAGGAAGAGGAGTTGATGGTAGTAGAGGTGAGTGAAATGTGCAAAGCTATTGGAGAAAATGAATGGAAGGAAGCCTTGACAAAATAGCTTGTATTAATTACATTGAAAGACGTGCTGTCTACTGTCAACAATGGAAAACATGTAAAGGAACTGCTGATGTTCAGGGATGTATGGGAAGGGTTGTTGTGTGTGGATGACCTTATAAGAAGAAGGGACAAATTGGTGGTACTAGAGGGGTTATGAAACACATTCTTAAAATTATTGCAAGAGGGACATGGAGGTATGCCAGTAATGAAGAGAAAAGTGCATGTAAACTTTTGGTGGCCAGGAATAGACATGGAAATAGAAAGATTTGTCAGGGGCTGTATAACATGTATGTACAGTGACAAATCCTATAAGTATAAATCGCCTATAATTGCTGTTCTGTTACCCAACCGTGTGTGGGAGAAGATTGCCATTGACATATGTGGACCTTTTGGCCGTGTGGGAGTAAGAGATAGGTGTGTGTTGGTGATTATAGGTTAATTTTCAAAGTTGCCTGAGTTGGCATTTATGAGTGAAAAAAGGTCGAGGAGTGTGATTGCATTTTGTGAGGAAGTATTCCATAGAGAAGGCTGTCCTGCAGAAATAGTGTCTGACAACGACCCACAATTTGTGTCAGAAAAATTCAGAACATTTTTAAAATCATGGGGAATCAAACATAGTAGAATTCCTGTGTATCATTCCTGGGGAAATAGTTTGGTTGAGCTGTTCAACCTTGAGTTAGAAGAAAGCATGCAGTTGGCTATGTCAAATCATTTGTGCTGGAGGAAACAAATAAGGGCTATGTTGTGGAGTTATAGAACTACTCCACATTCTGCAACAGGGGAAACTCCATTTCGGTTATTGAAAGGAAGAGTACTGTGTACAGTGGCGGTACGTGTGTGGATGTCAGTGCCTGAGATCAAGGACCTGGATGTTAAAAAACTAAGGATGAAGTTGAATGAATATCAGGTCAAGTATGAACAAAGGCAGAATGAGAAGATAAAGCAGGATCATAAGAGGTATGAGGAAGGGATGATGGTGAGTGTGTGTACAGGAAACGTGATAAAAAAGGGGGATTTTGAAGTTTTCCAAACTAAGAGAAGTCATAAAAGTGAAGGAAAACAGTGTGAAATTGTCAGATGGAAAGTGGTGGAACATAAGAGTGAGTAGGTGTAATGAGGTGGAAAAGAACAGAAATATTAAAACATCAAGTGGTGTTATTAAGCATGAGGATGATTTGAAGAAGATCCTTGGTTCTCGCACAAAAATGATGCCAAAAAAATTACAAGACTACATTTGCACTTGATGTCTATAATTAGCTAGCATGTTGTTGGAAGGGTTGGCAGGAATATATAGATATAAACATTTGTGTATTATTTTGTAAGAGAAGGGAATGTGTTATGTTTAGAACGTCCATGTCAGTGTTGATGTTCAGTGCCTAGCAACATGAAGCTTTCACTTATGGAATTAGATTGTGGATGGCAGAAGCTGGAGGTTGCTGACCTGCTCTGGCTGTGGGTCTTTAGGAAATTACTAATAAAGCATCTTAAAACAACAGCAGATATGCCATCCTTCTTAAAAGGTTCAAGTCAAACTTGCACAAAATGGGTGCATATCTCTATAAAAATAAAAACTAACAGAAGGCTCAACAGGGATGTGTGCTGGCAAACCTGCTTTTTAATTTATTTACAGACGACTTGCCTGATGCCATTTAGGGTCAAAAGTCCCATCCATCCAAGCATGCCTCGTTGCCTCATCATTCTCTGCAATATGCAGATGACACAGCCATGTTATATCACACAGCTGCAGGTCTCTATCTAGAAAGTCATCAAAGCTTTGAATATTTATTATTCTGCTAACAAAGTAAGAAATAATACAAATAAATTGGCTGTGGTAGTCTTCAATAATAAATATCGCAAGTTGAGGAGGTGATAGCTCGGGGAAGCCACAGTTGAGAGACAAAGTTAGTACTGTTAACTGAACGCCTAGAGAACGTTTGGCATACTCAAAGTCTAACGCTGCCTCCTCGCGTATGCAATGAAAAGACTTTACAATAACCTAGAAGCCCCTTTGGTAGCACCTTTACCAGTAGTAATACAAGCAGGATATTTGCATGCAATGAGGTACGGTTTGGTGGTGTTTCCAGGGAAGATGGCATTGTGGCTTAACAGATCTTATTCCAATTTACGTAGGCATATCAATCATCTTTCCTTTTCTGTAAACCAATGTCACATCAGATTGGAATTCAACTTAAAACAGCCATCATTAAAGCGGATGTTTCAGTTTTTGCGCAGTTGTTACAGGCTGGGGAACACAAGGGACATGTTGTTTAAAGTGGCGAGCTGTAGTGCTGTTATCAGACTCAGCCAGCTTTGATCCCTGGAAGGCTTATTTTACTATTGCAAAAATCACTCTGCAGCTAGAAGCTCTTTGGATTTTACCATTAAGAAGGTGGCTAAAAAGCAACTGAAACTATTATCTCACACAATGGATTTGGAATATTTTACCTGCAAAAAACACTCAGACTACACAGCTGCAACATTTTCAGAAAGTGTGACACCAAGCTACTGGCGCATCCCAATGACTAAGACGGTTAGACATTCTTTTATTTGTTTATTAATTCCACTTTTGGAATTTTGTTGTGCTTGGCCAGAGCATAACCAGTCTACAGGAAGCTGCAGTTTATGTGGTTATAAGATTTAATTATTAATACACGTTATATGCGCAGGCCCCTATTTAACAAGGGAAAGAAGGAAATGACCACCTTTTCCGATAAGTGACTGCCACCATGTGAAAGAGGCTGTCAGTTACGCTTTGAGTGTCAAAAATATGCAAATGACATCTTACTTGGTTAAGTTCATGAATGTGGTCTTTAATCTAGCTCTAAGGAGGAAGGGGGGCTCATGAAGATGTTCACTCCTTGGTGAACTGATGTTTTATAGGCATAGTTTCAAATTACATTTTAGTTTCATTTTATATTTAAAAGACAAACTAACCGGTGTGTGAAATATTTACTTAGAATAGATTGTTTATACAAATTGTACTGCTGTATTATCTTGGCACTGACATTTTAAGGATATTTCATTTTATGGATATGAACTATTGTAAGTTTCTAACTTGTGTAATGTCCTTGGATTTATTTCATGGATATGTACTATTTGACGTTTTTAGGCTTTTAAGCTGTGCAGTGTCCTTGGACTTTTTTCTTACTCACTTTTTAGTGCTGTTTCTTTTATTCATGTATTGTAGTGTCAAATCATCTCATGGTTTTAATCGAATGAAATAAATATCTAAAGATAACTAGGGAGAGTAAGCTATTACTCCTTTTGATTGTGGGACACCTGTTGGCCATTTGTGCTGTCCCCTGCACAACGGTAGAAGTAAAAAGGTGTGTTGCAACAACTGTTTTGTAGGTCTCTATAGTATTACAAACAAAATCCGGAGATAACCTTTGTTTCGAATCAGCATCTAAAGTTGTGGGGCACCAACAGCTGCTATTGAACATCAGAACAAGATCAGTCTCATGATGATTCTTTTGGATCTAGCAAGATAAAAGTACTGTGCCATTGATATGTTGCATGTTTACCACTGTGCATCATTAACTAGATTAAATCTTGCATATGTCCTAATGAATGTTGCCATTGATCTATAATCCATGTAAATGAAAAAACTGCTTTCATTTTAAGATGATGGAGGAACAGTAGTCTTATGTCCTGTTTAGCATAAAAGTGGTGTCACTCCTATGTGCCTTCTCTCGTGGCATTATCCATCCCTCCCCTCTTCTCCATCAACACTAAGAGCAGTCTTGGACATGTTCCACACTATTAAAGGTGAAGGAGATTGGTGGGTTCCACATCGTTCCTGTAGCAACATTTGGATTTACAGCTTAGTGGTGACTTGAGTTTGACAGGAAAAATACTCCTGCCTTATTTTCTTGGAATTAATGTTTAGAAGGAGGTATGTAGGCAGCTACTCTGGATCCAGCTACGTCAGCTCAAAAATGATAATACGCTGCCACCAGTAAGGGCTTGCACAGACTACAGAGTGAGTCAGATGGGGCTGTCCACTTCGCACTACAGTATTGGGAGATCAGTGGTGGGTCTCCACTCTCAAGTGTGATTTATTTATAGGTCCTTCAGGATCAGTGATGCCAGAAACTGTTGTCAAAAAGCCAATCAAGGGGAACGTGGTCTGCCACGCAACACTGTGCACTCCACACCTCTGAAATCCATAACAATCCTGGCACAAGAGAGCTCTTTTGAGTTATTCAGGAGCTGCCCAAATACTGTGAAACCATATTCCTGCAACAAGACTGCAGTGAGGAAGAGCAGGGGCCAGCAACATGGCACTCCGGGACACCAAGCCGTTAACTCTATTATTTATCTCCAGGGACTGTTCATTTTCATATGAAGTGTATGTTAGTCATATGAGAAACGAACAGCTATGATGTACCAAATGTACATTCTTAAAATGTTGTTTTGTTCTTCAACTGTTTCATGTAAATATGGTAGTCATGTTTATGTGAATACATTCATGTAAATAATTTCTGCTGAAGCATATATTTTTTTTATCAGTAATAAACACAGAGCTTCTAAAAGGTTAGGGATTGTGTGTTACGTTTTGTTTTCTCTCAAAGAGCATTGTTTAATAATTTTAAATAGCTGAAAGTGTATTACACTACTTTGTATTGACTGTTTATTGTAAGAGTTGTTAACAAACCTCGTAAGTATTATAGAAGTGCAAGCAGAAAGCTAGACGTTAGAGGGGAGAACTTCAGGCCAGCAATATCAAGACAAATCGAGTATGGCTTCAGCGCTCGCTTAAATCAAAGGTTGCTGTGGGAGGTGAATGACATTCACCGGCTGCTCGAGTGTTTGTTCTTTGATACATAAAGCTTTATGACAGAAATAGCGGGATTGCTATTCAGACAGAGCAAATAGGACCTGATGTTCTGAATCGGGTAACTGTTGTTCTGAATCGGCTATGGAGCATACACTACATTTGAAACTCAACATAGGCTAGTTATTTGCTAGTTTGGTAGAACTAGCATAGTGCTTAGAAGTTGTTGTTAATGCTAGAAACAAAAATAACCGTGGAATATTTCTTGCTCTTCACAATACTAGTTGATTTTTTCGCTGCTTTATTGTTTAAAGTCTGTGTGGTTACAATTCATATTGTATGCACTAGTCTAAGCTTTTAAAATAAACATTTTTAAAATGCATATTCTGTTTCCTTGAGTGTGTGATCCATTTGTGTTTCCACTAAAATCTCCCTGTCTTGTGGGGACTGATTTTTCCGGAAACACATCTTATACAAACATTGCTCAGTGGATTGTGTATTGGTTGCAGTACAACTAATTTGTTTGATTCAAGGTGGCTCAATGACTCATTCTTTATTGCTAAGGGGTCAGAAAACGAAAAACCATTTTATAGAAAAGCTCTAGAAAACGCATCACTCTAAGATTGTAACGTGGACTGCAAGGAGGGAGCCGTGAGAGTCTGGATTGAGGTTGGCTCCAAACCGAATCAGGAGGAGGCAGAGGAGGGGGATTGTCATTTTCCCTCAGTGGAGGAGCTTCTGAGACCTGAGAGGGAACCAACGATTGGTTTAGAGGTAGGCAGTTTGTACTGGGAAGTGACCTTGCGGCAACCTGGAGCTGTGTGGTCTGCAGCCTGCTGGCGAATATGGTTGCTATGGAGATCGGACCCAAGACGGCATGTGGCCCTCAGGGAATGGTCATCCCCCTTTGTGCTCTTTCCCGCCCACTGTCCTTACTTCTGTGGGGGCTGGAGGTGTGCTGTTCATGGTTCCCTTGTGGCTGGAGTTCCGTGGGGGCTTGGAAGGTAGGAGAGGCAATAGCTCCAAGGCTGGTGGCAGACTGCCTGTAGCAGTTGAGTGGTGGTGAAGGAGACCTGGGATTTGAGTACCCAAGATACTTTGCATTGAGGGGAATGTCTTGATGTCCCAAATGTGATCCCAAGAGAGTTCATCTTGTGGGACTGTGGACTTTCATTTTCAAGATAAGGTGTGATGGCGTCTGACCCCCCCCCCCCCCTTTCCTAACAGCACAGTGGGGTAGGATGGTTGCACGAGCAATGATGCAGTTAAACTTGGTCCATAATGATTCAGGCAGTCCGTCAAAGTGTGTCAGGGGAAGGTTGGGTCATCCAGACTTTGGAGGCCTGGTTCAGGGTAGTGAGGTGACCTATTAAGTCCAATCCGTCCTAGCAAACTTTGCCTACAAGGTGAACCAAGGCATACCGACAGCAGTTTGAGCATATGATATTGCATTCTGTACCACCACCCAATGCAAAAATAATTTAATTACAAAAGACATTTTGAGCAGTGACAAGGCCACCTGAGGAGCCCCATATGACAATCACATGAACAACTTGGCTGATCATCCAGCGAAAGATGTCAAAGAAATGACGGAGGAAGGCATGAGCAATAACCAAGTCAAACTGGGGTGGTGGTATGAAAACAAGATCAACAGCATGTGGTGTGTTTTTTCAAGTGATTGACTATGCTCTCTGAAGTTAATGGAGCTTGCGGCTCAGCCGCCACCCCACTCCAAAAACCACTACCTATATCACAACATTACCCCACAGAGAGACTGACCGAGCACTTTCACAAACTGGATATGCACAACAATTCAGCAGTTTAGGAGAAATAGAGAACTCACTTGACGATGGCTAAAGAGAAAGCAGAGACAAGATAGAAAAATATACTAAAGACTTGCCTCCACAAGAGGGGGTGGTTGGTGCACCACTGGAGGGCTCTTCTGGGGCAGCGTCAGCACTGGCAGATGCCTCTTTCTTGGTGAGGTGATCCTCCAGGCTACACAGGACTCATGACAGGCCCTGGAGACTTAAATATGTAAAATGGGGACAGGATCTTCAGAACGTTGTAGACCGGGTGATGGAGGTGGAGGGTGGCATCTCAGAACACGGTCAGGGAGCTTAAAACCACAGTCCAGCAACTAAAAGTAACTTCCAGCAATATATTGGCATAAGCAGGTAATGCTCAAGGGTGAACCTATTTTAAGAACTTAGGGTCAAAATAATTTCCTGGCGTATGGAGTATTCTCCCTTGGGCTGGGGGAGGACTTTACCGCCTGTAGGCCGAGACTACTCCGTCTGACAGATTTTCAAATGACTGCCTATTTATAAAGGCATTGGCTGAAATTATTGTTGCCGCAGTTCTCAATGTCATCACAGCAGTTCCCGCTAATGTATTTTACTGTTTGCTGACACAGCCCTGCAGCAAACAGTATTCTTTTTTTCTTTTCATAAAGAAAATCCTGAAGCGTGATTTGTTTTTTATAAAGCAAAAAGTAATGCTCCCCTCACCAAGGAAGGCGTCTCCCATGGCGGAGGGAGCACTATAATTTTTTTCCTGTTTTTTTACTGCCAGGTAACATCTGGCAGTAAGGAACAGTAAAAAATGACTACATGTCCGCCCATCTAAATTGGCAGGCGGATATGTAGCCACTTCTCTGGTGGCCCTGACTTCCCAGGGTCATCGGAGGGGATTAATTACAGTGGAGACAGAGTTGTCTCCGTCATAATTAACCCAAACGTCCGCCCACATCTAAATGCAGCAGGTGGACCGCATTCTTGGCGGTAATGATACTCCATTGCCATTGCGAGGGCGTATCCTTACCGCCAAGAAATAAATCGGGCCTTTAGTGTTCTTCAGCTTTCACAAAGGAGTAGATTGTGCCAGTCCCGAAACCTTCCTTAAGACATGGACGAAAGGCCTCCTTCTGGTTGAAAATGCACATAAAATCATTGCAAAACCACCCCCTGGGGAAGTTATGTAACCCCAACTGCCAGACTTTTTTTGCAGAGACAGATACTTAGTTTGAGGACATTAAGAAAAAAAAGAGGGAAATGCTGTTCGACTCACAAAGTCTCTTGGTGTTTTCAGATTACACTTGGCTGGTTCAAACACAAAGGAAATCTTTTGACAATGTAAAAAAATGTGAGAACAATGGGGCTCAAATACATGCTCCTCAACCTGGCTAAAATCAAAGTAATTTTCCAGAATAAGTAATTCTCCATTCAGACCCTCTGATCAGGTCTCGTTATCGGTAGGGGAACAAGAGGCAGATCTCAGAAGCAGTAAACAAAACAAAGCAGGCAAGTGCAGAGAATCCTTTAGAGAAGCGTAACCCAAAGAATACAGACCAATGCCTAGGCAAAGATCTTGTCAGCAGAGGAAGGTGGAAGAAGATCCCCATTAGCTGAAGGCAGAAAAGACCTCTTGAACAGAGAAAACTTAAATGGAGACAAGGGGCTGAAGGTACTGTAGTGAATGGGGGTTGGGGTGCAGCCAAGATCCTAGGGACAACATGGTGAGGTGGACACAGATTAAGTGGTGATTGAGAGGTTACTGCAAAAACCAAAACAAGGCACATCTCATGGGCAAAGACAAATAGGCAAAAGCAAATTTGAGAATGTGTTCCTGTGGCATTGGTCCCAAAAGTGCTAATTCATCCAAACAGATAGGTATAAAAAGCATAGCATGATACTGTGGCAGAGACGAGTGGGAATGGGCACAATACACTTATTCATAGAGCACAGTGGTGTTATACGAGTTATAAAACTTGTTAATGTTTCAAAGGGAAAAGGAAACATCTAAGGGGTTGACAGATGCTTTTGGTTAGAAGAATGGAAGAGGGGGTTGTTGGGGTTTAAGGCTTGCAGTGTTTCACGTACCCCAATCTATGCCCACTCTACTTAAGCATTCCTGTTTACACTTTGCTTCCTATTATTGTGACCAGATCAGACTGGTTCTCTGGTTGTGTTTGCATATTTCTACCTCTGAGAATCACTGTTTATGTTTATGGATGTGAGTATTAAGACAATATGCACATCAGCAAATAACAGTATATAGGAAATATTTGTATACTGTAAGAAAATGCCTATCTGATGGAGACATCTAGTTGCAGATTCCTTACCAGAATTTCCCCAGGTGTTAGACTGGATCTGTAGATTTTTCTTTGAGCAATACCCTTGCGCGCCGCCAGGTGGCATTGGATCGACTCTGTGTCTTTCATTGGCATTGTGGTCCCCATGAGGATTTCACATTCGTATATGACTGCCACCCTGGTGTGGTGACGTCAGTTCTTTTCTTTCCACGCCAGCTTACACGCAGATCTGGAGAAGAACTACCCTCAGTCGTTTTTTGACTGACTTTCGACATTTTGTTGAACTTTTTTGACCACCTGGTGCGTCAACATGTTGTCCCAGAAGACCGGATTCAAGCTGCATGATGTCAGTGACGGCTCCACACCTCATGTGCTTGTGGTGTCTGGAGCGCGACCATGACCCGAAGTTGCGCTCCGAGTGCCAGGCCATGAACCCGAAGGCCTTGAGGGAGTGGTACCTAAACCTCATGACAGCCTGGCGCTCGGCTCCGCACCGCTCCCGGTCTTGCTGGAAAGGAAGGTCACGAGACCGCTCGTGAAGCCATCACCACTCATTCCACTCCAAATCATCTGGACATTCGGGTCACAGGAAGAAGACGTAGAACAAGAACAAATGTTCTTCAACTTCACCTTATCGTTCGGATGATGCGACACAGAAGGAATGTTGTTATTTTAGGGCTCCGTCCTCTGAGCCTGCTTCTGGGTCGGCTCCGCACCTCCCAGAGTTCCCGGGACAGGGAGCCACCCCTGCCCAACTCAGGGAGTTTTATAAGGCCATGCACCTCTCCTGTGACACCTTTGGGCCCAGTAGGGTTGGCGGGCCCCCTCAGATTCCACGCCGGCAGCTTATGCCTCGGCTCCGGAGGGCAACCCAGAACCGTTACCAGATCCAAGATGATGGCGGTTGTGCCATTGTGACCTTCCTTGGCGCCGGTACAGAAGTCAACGCTCCCGACGGCGGCCGGGCCTATGATCAACATAGACCCCATTCTGATTCCGGACTCCAACCCAGAGCCGAAACAAGGTCACCTGATGCCAATTTCGACTTCAACAGGAATCTCATTCCCCAGGTTGGATCCTGACCCTTATGCCTTTGTGTAAGGGTACAGTGAGAGTATTGAGGGGTTGCTGGACCCTTTCGAATACCAGCTAGATAACCCTGATGTAGAATAGGCTCAGGAGTTGGGTGACGCCAGCAGTTGTGACACCTCCCCTGACGCTAGCATGCTTTCTCCCCTTATCTTGGCTACATAGGAGGTAGCCTCCTATTCAATGTTGGTGAGAAGAGTGGCTGAGGTCCTGGGCCTCGAATTGCCTTCCGTACGTGTCAGGACTGACCTCCTGACTGAGGTGCTTCAGCCCGGGGCTTCTACATCTTAACCCCTTTTTTCCCTTCAATGAAGCCCTCACTAGTGTCCTGCTGAGGATGTGGTCTAAACTCAGCACAGGGGCTACTGTCAACAGGATGATCACCCGCCGCCATAGGCCTGTGCGGAGTGACTCTAAATTCCTGACCCAACATCCTACGCCTGTGAGTTTGGTCACTCAAGCATCATCCTCTTCTGGCGCATTCCCTTTCCCCACTCTGCCCCGACAGGGAATCAAAATGACTGGACCAACTTGGGAAGAAAATGTTCTCTTCCTCCAGTCTGGCATTGTGGTCTGTAAACACTGCATGCCTTTTGGGCCGTTACTGTCATACTTTATGGGATACGGTTGTGCAGATGTTGCCACAGGTGCTGGAGGAGGCCCGGGCCATTGTTTCCCAAGATGCTGCTGACAAGAGAGGCAGCTAAGTTCACGATTCTTTGTGGGCTGGACATGACCAACTCACTAGGCAGATCGGTTGGTCGACAGTGGCCCTATAACGCCACACTTGGTTGAGGACATCTGGGTTTTCGGGGGATGTCCAACAATTGCTTATGGACATGCCCTTTGATGGCACCCGTCTTTTCAGAGACAAAGCAGACTCACTGCTCAATTGCTTTAAAGAGTCACAGGCTACAGCTCGGTCTCTTGGCCTCATAGCTGCTCCTCGCCCCCTTCAGTCTGCTTTTCACCCCTTTCGTGGCTACGGAAGGGGCACTCAACTGCGTCCATCTTCTTCCGGCCACTGTGCCGCGCATGCTGCCCAGCCTCTGTGTGGACAAGGATGGAGGATCCAACAATCCAGTGGATCAGGGAGCCTGCGGTCAGCTGAATCCACTACCCCCGCCAATCACCCACCCCCACACCCTCACCACACCAGCCTCCAAACCTTCCTAGTCCATTGCTCCATTATGGACCATTTAGAGGCAGGATTTGCAATCACCTGCCCCATTGGGAATCCATCACGACGGACAGTTGGGTTTTGCAAATTGTAACAGGGGCTACTCCCTCCCCTTCGAGACTACCCCTCCGGCCAAGCCATCATCCTACGATCAAATGACAGAGGATCACTTGGCTCTTCTCTGCGAGGAAGTTACGTCTCTCTTGGCCAAGGGAGCCATAGAGAGGGTCCCTGTGCCAGAGGTAGGTCATGGTTGTTATTACCACTACTTTCTGGTACCCAAAAAGGACAAGGGCCTCTGCTCTATCCTAGATCTCCGGTCCCTCAATCTCTTTCTCAGGAAGGAGAAGTTCAAAATGCCCACTCTGGCTCAGGTCCTATCTGCCCTAGACCCTGGAGACAGGATGGTAACTCCGGACTTGTAGAATGTCTACTTTCATATTCCCATCCTGCCTGCCCACAAACGTTACTTGCGATTCTTGATAGGTCACGAGCACTTTCAGTTCACCGTGCTCCCCTTTGGCCTTACCAGTGCCCCTTGGGTGTTCATAAAAGGGATGGCGGTGGTTGCAACTCATCTCCCCCGGCTAGGGGTTTCAGTCATTCTCTACCTTGATGACTGGCTGTTGAAAGTGGGCTTGCCCCAGGTTGTCATCTCCCACCTCCAGACTACAGAAAACCTCCTGCATTCACTGAGGTGCACTATAAACGTGCCAAAGTCACACCTGCCTCCCTCTCAGATGCTCCTTTTTATCAGAACTGTTCTGGACACATTGCAGTATCGGGCCTATCCTCCTGAGCCACAAGTCCAGGATATTTAGGCTATTATATTGATGTTTCATCCTCTGTCCTGGATTTCGGTGAGAATGACTCTGAGGCTGCTGCGCCTCAGGGCCGCCTGCATTCTGCTGGCCACACATGCCAGATGACATATGTCGGCTGTGCATTGGGACCTGAAGTTCCAGTGGGCGCAGTATCAGGGGAATCTCTCCTACATGGTCCAGATGTCAGAGGGATCTGCAGTGGTGGCTTTCACACCACGATTAGGTCAAAGGCAGATCCCTCTCCCTTCCCCACCAAAATCAAAGAGTACTCTCCCTTCCCCACCCAAATGAAACAGTAGTGACAGATGTGTCACACCTGGGATGGGGCGGCCACATGGGAGAGGTGAAGATGAGAAACATCTGGTCTCTGGCGGAGTCCGGGCCCCACATCAGCCTTTTGGAGCTCAGCGCAATCAGGCCTGCATTGAAAGCATTCCTTCCCTCTCTCAAAGAGAAAGCGGTGCAGGTTTCCATGGACAACACCACCGCCATGTGGTACTGCAACAGGCAGGAGGGGGTGGGATTGTGGACCCTTTGTAAAGAGGCCCTGCATCTCTGGACTTGGCTGGAACATCAGGGCATATCCCTGGTGGTTCAACATCTGGTAGGCTTCTGAACTCAGTTGTCATTACAAAGTAGATCACAAACGGTGTCTGCATCCGGGGGTGGCACAAGGTCTCTTTCAGCAGTCGGGAGAGCCTTGGTTAGATCTGTTCCCCTCTGCAGAGAACGTGCAATGTCAGCTGTTTTGCACGTTGGAGTTTCCAAGGTGGCACTTGCTCAGCAACGCTTTTCATCTTGAGTGGAACTCAGGCCTCCTATACGCCTTTCTACAAGTACCACTTCTGCCCTGAGTTCTCAAGAAGATCAAGAACAACCAGGCCCAAGTAATTCTTGTGGTTCCAGACTAGGCATGAAGAGTATGGCATCCTGAGCTTCTGAGCATGACCATCAGTCATCCACTCCGACTGCCTCTTTGGGAGGACTTTTTGTCACAGCAGCGGGGGATGGTTCTCCACTTAATCCTGCCCAGTTTCCACCTTCTTGTGTGGAGATTGAGCAGCAACAGTTGACAGTTTTCAAACTTCTGTCTGAAGTCTGTGACATTATCTTGGCAGCCAGGTGTCCCTCCAACAAAACGTTATATGTCTGTTGATCCCCTGTCTGCACCTCTGTCTGAGGTTCTTTTGTTTAACCTCTCTCTTTCCCAGCAGGTTTCTACTTTGGGCATCCTTGAGGGTTATCTCTCTGCCATCTCTGCTTTCCTCAGACTACCTAATCGACCCTCCTTGTTTAAATTTCCCATTGTTGGGAGATTCCTCTAAGGTGTTACCCACATGTTTCCGCCTACCCTGTTCATAATGCCCCAGCGGGATTTAAACTTGGTAGTCACTTTCTTCCTATGTGTTCCTTTTGAGCCTCTTCATAATTGTCCTCTGCGGCTGCTCACTTAAAAAACAGCCTTCCTTGTAGCCATCACCTCTGCTCATAGAGTGAGTGAGCTGCAGGCTCTTTCTTCGAAGCCATCCTTCATCTCTGTCCATCCTGACAAAATGGTGCTTCGTACCAGGGCCTCCTTCCTACCTAAAGTGATCACGCTCTTTCACGTAGGCCGATCCATCACCTTGCCTCCTTTTTATTCACCCCCACATCCTTCTTGTGAAGAGGAGAGACTCCACCGCCTGGATTCAGAGAGAGCATTGGTATTCTACCTTAATTATACCAAACACTTCCGGGTGGACAATCAACTCTTTGTTGGTTATGTGGGTGCAAAGAAAGGATGGGCGGTGCAGCAAAGGACCATTTCTAGATGGGTTGTTCTCTGCCTCAAAATGTGCTATGTTTTGGCTAAGAAGCAACCCCTGAGGGTTTGCGTGCTTATTCTACCAGAGCAGCTGCTGCAACCACTGCTTTAGCACACGGAGTTCCAATTCTGGACATCTGCCAGGCAGCAACGAGGGCATCCCCACATACGTTCCCTAAACACTACTGCCTGGACAGTCAGGTCCACAGGGACGGCTACTTTAGTTGTTTGGTCCTGCAGGACTTTTTAGTATGATCTTAGTTCGCAGACCCTCCTCTGGGTATAGTATTGCTTGGGTATCTATTCTAAGGTGAGGAATCTGCAATTAGAAGTCTTTATCAGATGAACAAGTTACTTACCTTCCGTAACAAATTATCTGGTAGAGACATATTCTAGTTGCAGATTCCTTACAGACCAACCCATCCTTCCCACTCTGCGAATGGATTTCTAGGGACAGGGAGCTCTCCCTTTTTAGGGTCCTAGTTCTGGCGCACTAGGATCAGTGTTCTTCCTGGCTCCGCACTTCTAGTGTGGAATGTCGTGAAAAGAAACTGATGTTAGCACGTCAGGGTGGCACCTATATACAACAGTGACATCATCATGGCAACCACAATACCAACGATGGACGCGGAGTCGACCGATGCAACCTGATGGCACGCAAGGGTACTGCTCGAAGAAAAATCTCTGGATCCAGTCTAATGCCTGGGGGAAATTCTAAGGTAAGGAATTTGCAACTAGAATATATGATCATTTGTTACCAAAGGTAAGTAACTTGTTCTTTTTGCATTAACACCCCCAAAGTTTAGGACTGAAGCTGCTGGTTATTAGACTTTTAGACTCTAAGAGAGCCCTGCCAAACAGTCCTTAGTGCCACTGAATGACCCTTAAAAGATGTATTGTTAATTGGCTCACTCACAATTGGCATATGTTAACTTACTTATAAGTCTCTAGTTTAATGGTACCAGGAGTACCCAGTGCTTGTCAGTTCTCGTGGACTGCAGCACTTCTAGTGCCACCACAAGTGTGACAAGGCAAAGTAAGACTTCCAGAATATTATTGTTGGCTGTCAGAGCAGTTTTGCTAATGTGACTTTGCCATTTAAACTAATGACAAAATCCAGACCTTTCTTTTTAAAAAAAGAAGAAAAAAAAAAAAAATATATATATATATATACTGGAAGATGCAGGATCACAAGAAAACAACAGCCAGCCAGGGCAAAAATCTGGATCCCAAAGGATACAAAGAGCCACAAGAAAATGTAATGTCCAAGAAAGATGGAATCTTCACTCATGATGCTTTTTGAAAATCCACCAGTGTCAGCTGTGCAGCCACTGAGCAAACCATCTTGTACTACCTGAGGAAGGCGGAAGCTGAAACGTTGTAGTAGAAATATATTTTTGTTCTTTAGTGAGATCATCTGTTTGAGTCACTTCTTTCTTGGATATATATATATATGCACAAGTCAGTATATTAAAAGTAGGACATGTTTTTATATGTTCTAGCAGTAAAAAACCAAAATTGTTGTTTTTGTTGTAGATAGGCAAGTATCCCCATTGGTGAGTACAAGTTACATGCTGACAACTCAGAAAGAGACTTCTGAATTTGGTACTTTAAGGTATCAAACTAATCATTACATTAAGTCTGACTTGATGCCCAAGTCAAATTTAATTATAACGTTTAAGTAAATGGCAACTTAAAAAAATTGCCATTTTGTTGCTCAAGTTTTCCAGTGACTGTTTATGGACACAAGACAGCCTTCTGCTCTCCTGGGGGGAGTGGTGAATATTTCTCAGGAAGGAACAAAAAGTTCCAGCAATTGGGACAGGTTTTACCAAACTTAGCGCCAATATTTAAGGCCCCCATCCACCCGTGCTGGATTTTAGCATGGGGGGATAAATATGGCACGAAGACCATATCGTCCTTTTCTGGACTGGAACGCCTACCTTGCATCTCATTGACGCAAGGTATGTTTTCAGGTCAAAAAAGCAACTCCATAGCTTTGGCGCTAAACGTGTCTAGCGCCAAATTATAAATATGGAGTTGGTTTGCGCTGAATTAGCGTAAAAAAACATTATGCTAATTCAGCGCAAACATAGTATAAATATGGGCTTTAGTCTTAAAAACAAAATAATTCTCCTTACTCCATGTGGCAGATTCCATAAAAGATAAGGTTTTTTTTTTTTGTTTTTTTTTACAGATGCTGCTTTCTATTACAAGCCCATCCCTTACATTCTGCGAACAATCCAAGATATCTCTATTCCTGCTTAAAATATGCAAAGACTTTTTTAATCAATTTAAAAAAAAAAGAGTTATGGAAGAGGGGAATCCACACAATAAGGAATCTTAACGATTACCAATTAGAATTAGAATAAAATGCACTTCTTCCCTTCAAACTATTTAAAAAAGTATAATTTTAATGGAGCACAGATAGAACCAATTTTACTCCCGAAACCCCACTTTAGGACAGCTGCCATAGTTAGCACTGTTATTGAAGGTTGCCCAAGTTCAATTTGAAGGGCCGATGGAGTAGCCAGAGAATTTAGATGATAGATTTAGCACCATATATGCCCTTCTACTTTCTCAAAAAATTACCATTGCTTCTCATCCATCACTTAATGGGCATAACATGTGTAGACTGTAATTTTATCTTATAAACCGAAAGTACATGAGCAAAATGCCTTTGCCTTCAATTTGTATACAACCTGTGAATAGCAAAGCTCTGAGACAGCACCTTGCTTTTACAATGATTTTTGTTCTCTTGATTTAAGCAGTTACTCAAAAAAAATCCTACCTAGGTAAGACTAAAACTTTACCACTTCCAACTTAACTTCCCCTAAAAACTAAGGCCCTCATTACAACCCTGGCAGTCGGTGATAAAGCAGTGGTAATACCGCCAACAGGCCAGTGGTAATAAATATGAAATTATGACCACAGCGGAAACCACCCAGACAGACAGCCACTTTAACACACCGACTGCCAGGGCGAAACCAGCAGGCACCACGGCGGTAACCGCCAGCAGCAAGGCAGAAGGCAATGTACTGCCCACAGTAATATGACCCACCAATACGCCACCTTTTCCGGGGCGGTACCATCGACATCAAAAGCCTGGCGGAAACACTGCACAGAAGGGAAACAATTCACCACTGGAGACTCAAGGAAGAAGCACGCCGCCATGGAGCCCGAGTTGCATGTATTCCCCATGCTCTTCTACCTTCTGCTCCACTATGAACACCAATGGCGGCGAAGACGACCACGGTGAGTACTGCCGCCTAGCACACAGGGGAAGGGGGGAGGAAAAAGAGAGTGACATACATAGGCAACACCCCCACCCCCACACCACATACACAACCAATGCAATAACATTACATATTCACCCTGTACCCCTCAGGAATAAGGCAAGGACACCCAAAATAGAGTAAAATGATTGTAATAAGATAAATATATTAGTAATACGTGCATCCAAATAAAAAAGTATACACATATTTATAATGCAAGGGACACTGCCCAGTCAATGTCCGTGGGCCAAGGGCCACATCTCAAAGTCAAAGGCTCAACCTCACTCCTGCAACAACACGGAGAGAACACTGCAGGGGCATCAGGTTGAAAATAGACAGGCACCTCAGGGGGACGGGGAATGGTGGGGGGGGGTACCTCAGCTGGGAGATGGTACAACGCCACTGGTCCTGGAGGGGGCAACATGCCCATCACTCTGTCCTGGGGAGTGCAAGGCCACAGTCTCTCAAGTGGGTGACTTGCCCATCGCTCTGTCCTGGGGAGTGCAAGGCCACAGTCTCTCAAGTGGATGACTTGCCCACTGCTTGGTCCTGGGGAGTGCAAGGCCACAGTTTCTCAAGTGGGTGATTTGCCCACTGCTTGGTCCTGGGGAGTGCAAGGCCACAGTCTCTCTAGTGGATGGCTTCTCCACTGGTTCTGGAGGGGGCATTGTGGCCAGTTATCTTCATCCTGGGGAGGATGCGGTGTGTGGATGGCTTCTTCACTGGTTCTGGAGGGGGCATTGTGCCCAGTGTGCTGCATCCTGGGAAGGATGCAGTGAGTGGATAGCTTCTCAACTGGTTCTGGAAGGGGCATTGTGCCCCGTGATGCAGATCTTGGGGAGTGCAAAGTCACAGTCTTTCACCTGGGTGTCAGGCCCACAGGATTTGCATGGCCAGGCCGCACAACAGCCCATGGATGCAGGACTACACACTGTCCGCCGGCAGTGACGGCTGCTCAGTGGTGGCAGTGGTGGTGCTGGTGTTGGTGCCAGCAGTGGTGGGGGGAGGCTCCAGCCCTTCCCCTGCAGCCTCGGATGGCTGCCCACTCGGGCTGCTGCTGGCAGTGGTGCTGGTGGTGGTGCTGGCAGTCGTGGGGGGAGGCTCCAGCCCTTCCCCTGCAGCCTCGGATGGCTGCCCACTTGGGCTGCTGCTGCTGGCAGTGGTGCTGGTGGCGGTGCTGGCAGTGGTGAGGGGAGGCTCCAGCCCGTCTCCTGCAGCCTCTGACGGCTGCCCACTCGGCTGCTGGCAGTGGTGCTGGTGGCGGTGCTGGCAGTGGTGGGGGGAGGCTCCAGCCCATCCCCTGCAGCCTTGGACGGCTGATGCACCATGGATGGTGGTGGGGGCTTCGACTGAGTCCCAGCACCAGGGCTCTTGTCCTTTTTGCCTGCTAGTGCAGGCCCCTTGCCTTCCTGCCAGCAGCTTGGGATGGCTCCTTGCCCTTCTTTGCAGCAGCTGGGGGTTCCTCCTTGCAGCACTTGGTGCAGGCACCCTATTAGTGTGCCTGGAACCCTCTCCCACCTGGTGTAGCTGTGGACTCTACTGTGCCCCTGGACTGGGTGGCTGAGGTGCGTGCCTGGGTTCTGACTACCTTGGCCTGATGTGAGGGACAGGGTGAGGGAGGGCTAGGGAAGAGGTAAAAGGTGGAGAGGAAAAGCTTCTTAGGGACATTGGGGCGGGAAGAGGGAGATGGTCTGGCAGTGGAGGTAGAGGGAGTGGTTGTAGGAGGTGTCTGTCTGCTGTGTTTGGGTGCAGGTGCATGGGCTGAATGCTGTTGTGAGGTGGATGGCTGTTAGGTGCCTGAGTGCTTGCGTTTGTGTACTTTGGGAGGAGGGGGCACAGACACTGTGGGAGAGGACACATGGGACTTGTGCATGGATGTGGGGGTGGTGACCGGCAGTGAGGAGCGTGTGCTGATAGGTGTGCTGGTGATGGGGGTCGTGGATGAGGATGTAGTGCATGCAGGTGTGAGTGTAGACGCAACTGGGAGGGAGGTGGACAACAAGGAGGAGGGGGCCACAGTGGAGGCAGTGGATGTTGGTATGTCTGCATCTGGATGGTGTTTGTATGAGTGCCAGTGGGATGAAGTGTGGTGCATGTGTTTGCCATGTCCAGTCTTGTGTGTTGTCCTGGGTGCATGCTCATCTGACTGTGTGCTTGGGATAGGTTGGAGTTGAGGTGGGATTTATTTTGTCATAAATATAAAGTGAAAAAGTAGAGGGGCAAGCGAGCCCCTGCTTTAGACCATTATGCTTCTCAATTCTACTTGACAAACCTTGGTTCCCTCCCAACAGGACTTTTGTCCATGTAGAACAATGCACAGCAGTTATTAGCCTCAAAAGGTGAGAAGGAATCCCCAGTAGATAATCTCCTCCACAGTGTCCCTTGGTCAACCCTATCCAATTCTGTGGAGAAATCGATAAAAGCAGAGTACAGGGGGATGCCCCTAATCAAAAGGTACTCTTCAATCAGAGTTTGAATGGTGGTGATGTTATCAAGAGTACCAATATTTCTTTGGAAACCAGCCTGCTCAGAAGAAATAAGATTATTACCAAATGTCCACTCCTGGAGATGTAGAAATAAACTATAAACAACTTGTCTATAACTGACAGGGGAGATTCTATGTCCTTTTTTATATAAAGGTACTATAATGCTTTCTTTCCAAGATGAGGGGATGTTACCAGACAGGTAACAATACTGAAATAAAGGACATAAAAAGGCAGCCTATAAAAAAGCATCTTGCTTAATTACCAATATCGGTATCTCATCAGGGCCCATGGCCCCTGAAGCCCTAGCTCCCTTGATATATCCCTTAATCTCCTTATCAAATGGAGACACTGGACACAAACTGACCAACAGCACTTGAAATGCAGGCATATAACTATGAAATATACTGAGCCCACTCATCATCAGATATTGAAACAGCCTCAGCAGTTATCCTACAATTGTAGTATTCAGCTATCAAAGCCCAATATTTACGTGAATTTTGGAGAATGTCAGCTTCCCTCAAGTTTATCCATTTCCTATCCTTCTCCTTTCTACATTCTGCCGCCTTGAGTCTTGTACTTTGTTGCTTAAAACAATTAATTTCCCTCTGACTCACACTGGAAGGAGATTTAAATTGCTTCCTGACAAGGAGGTTTAGTTCAAGATTCACATTTTTTCACCGCCCAAGAGATCTTAATAGATGATTATGAACTTTTGCCTCTATCTATCATTCCCAAAGAATGACCAATTGTCAGCTGCTTTTCAAGCCAAGGAATAGGGTTCTCTAAAAAAAGGGTCAGAAAGCAACCTAACATGCAGTTTTAATACTATGGCCCAAACTTCTTATGTTTTTCCTTGACCAAAAAGCACTCACATTAGACTTAGAATAAGCTACATTTTCTTTTCTGGAATTCCAGAAATCAAGAACCTTCCACTCTCAGTCTAGAGAGACTGATAATACACTATGGTCGCTCACATCAGTCCCCATAATCTCCAATTGAGAACAAACTCCAATCATTGATACCACCATGTAATCAATTAACAAATGACCGTGGGGAGTGAAAGGTAAAAGAAGAGGGGAAATCTTCAGGGAATCTATCACTCAAAAAGATAAATTAATTTGATCTCAGACTTTTCAAGAAATGGAGGCTCTGCCCATCTAATCTAATTTTTACAGGTAAAACTGGCTCTGGAATACACCACTTTTTATCCAATTCAGTATTACTAAAAGTCCGAAAAGCCGAGTTTGGGACTTCAGCATTAAGGTCCCCTACAATAATAACCAGAGAACAGTCCTCTAGGAGACTAATGCTACATATGAATTAAAGCACAGCATCAAAAAGAGTGTTGTGAGTATTACCTTTCACATTAGTCAATGCTAACTTTAGACAAAGGCAAATACTTGAAGGATTAACATATACCTTTGGTTTCGGATTAATATCATTACAGAGTAGAATGGCTATTATTCCACTAGAATGGCCTTTTACAGAGGATTTTGCTGCATAAGAATAAACAAATTAATTATCATGTTTAAAGCCGGAACTGGCCCAAGTATCTTGTAGACAAGTAATAAGAGGCTTAAACCATGCAACAAAGTTCAATTTCACATTAGATTGACCTATGCCTGCCATATTTCAAGATACCAATTTGCCTGGAAGGTTACTTCTGCCACACCAGTATCTTTGTGATGTTTTTAGCCCCATTCAAAGTACCAGCTACCCAACTCCAGCAAGATAACTCATCTTCCACCACCGGATCCCAAACACCTGAAACCTCCTTATTCACAACACTTATCACTCTCCCCCACATACCTGTGTCTACCGAAATGATGATGTCCTTCAGATTAAGAGGTCTCCCCGTCCTTTTCACACCTAATGGGGTTCCCTAGGGTCCAACATGGGACTATCAGAATTGATCACATAAGTAGATTCAACTTCTGAAAATGATCCACATACTCTAAGAACAGCATTACAACAATCCTGGAACTAACTATTTCCTTTGCACTTGGGCAAGGGCAGAAGGCTTTATATAGATATTTTCATTGGCTTTACTTGTTACCAATCTAAGGGCCTCAGTTTCAGATAATAGATGTAAAATGAATTGTCTCTTAAAAAAAGGGCCAAATTCACAATCAAACAAAGAAACAAAATCTAATGTGATCGTGAAAGACCCTGTTTCAGAACCACTTGAGTAATTACCAAGCCTTTTCCCACACCCATAATGAGAGGCCATTGAGGATGGGAAAAATGGTTGTGCCTCCCCATTAAGAGTCCCAGCAGACTCAAGTGCATGCTGAGTCGGCATTGTCTTGAAGAGTTAACCAATGAAGTCCTCTCAGGATTCCACCCCTCCACTTGGGAGACCCTGGGATCCGTACAAACCCCTTGGTGACTGTGACTTGCCACCCACCTTCGTCCCCATCATTTTGACAAGCATCTACCATACTATCCTGGGGTCTGTAATTTGTAACCCCACTATTGGGAGATGACCCCTCTCCCTGAACAAAACCATTTGGGTCCAACGCCTATAATACATTTGAAAAAGCAACAAAATCAGTGGCTGGGCCTAAGCAGAGGCAGGCATTATTCGGTGGTTCAGAGCTTTTCAAGAGATCAAAAGAAACTGTATTAAATATTTCAGAATTAGTTGACTGGGCAGGGTGTACCAACTCCCCCAAAACAATTGCAAACCTTAGTTGTTTTGGTGTACGTTTCGTAATATGGCATTTCATCTTCTTTCTCCCCCTATAAGGTCTTTCCCTCTGGGTTCCCAGCAATTTCACCATCTCCCTTGGGGACCCCATTAGAGGCTACTTTGGGAGGAACAGCAGAGGATTGCGCATAAGTAGAGGGAGCACCACCAGCAAATTATGTTCTTTTATTGAAAATTGGAAAAACAGGTAGAGGTTTCTCAATTTTGCTTATTCTGGTTCCACTCATGAAATAAACATTCTAAAGAAAAAACATTATCCTAATCCTGTTTAACCCCATTCCCCCATTTGTTTCCTCCAAGGGTGTGGGAAAAGCGAACTAGGCCTGCCCACCTGGATACCAAAGTCTTTTATCACACCATTAGCCTCTGAATTAACCTGAGTGGCCAGCTATTTCACCTCTCTTGACTTTATTCCCTGGACTGAGCTTGCATCAGGGGAGATCAGGTACTGAATCCCCATAAGAATAGCCCACAATACGTCCAATACATGATCATAAGTAGAAACTGATCTTTCCAATAAAGCTAGAATGGAGGTTAACACTTTTTCTAAGCAAAACATATTTTCAGATGAAGCATCTCCCCTACCTGCCTCTTCTCCCTCTAAATGTATTAGCTGCACAACCCCTTGAGCCCCAGAAGATAGAAATGAATCATCATTCATTAGATTCACTAAAATAGATGATGAGGCCCTCAAGGAGGGCATACTGCTGTACAGATCAGGTAGAGATGGGCAACAGGGCATACATGACAAACCCTGGCTCCCCCCCAACACCAACAGGTGATGTCACACATGCCTTTCTTTGTGAATTCTTATCATTAAAGACATCAATGTCTGGCAAAGTAAAGTCTTCCAGCATGCCAGGTGTCCCTTTAAATGCATCACAATGAAACCCATTAGAGATTTCCTTGTGAGTTGCATGATTGGTATGTGTTAGCGCTGTCGAGTCATCTTGCCCACAATGAAGATCCATATGATCCACCTTAACTGAACTAAAGACCAGCCCGAGTACCATGCTAGCCACTTTCAGGATGCAGTTCAGTATGACTTTTGGAGGTGGGACCGTATGTTCCAGCATCTGCAGGATCCATTCTGTTATCTCTATGTGTAGCCCCTGCTATAACTGCTTCAACTACCTCCAGTGAGCAGTGAGAGTCACAGGATGAACTTAGTTGAAGAAAGTGAGTGTAAATGTTGACAAGTTTGGACTTCCTGACTAGAGGAGGCCCCATTTAACAGAACAAAGTCTGATGTTGCATCAACTATTTTATCCACACTAATTGCCAACTCTTTCCTTCCTCTTCCTTAATTCCACTCATTGTGAAGAAGCTCAAAATTGAAGCATAAAACTTCAAATGGGACAGCTGTGGTTTCCTTCGACCAATAGACTTTTGTAACGTTAATAGGTTATTTGAAGAAGGAGATGCACCAATTAAACGACCAGAGAGTAATCTCCTGAGTGTCATTCTATCAGACTACCAGGAAATTTCCTAAAGGATACTTTGACTATAATTCAGGTTTGAAAGGAAGATGTATAAGTCAAATATTATTCTGAATGCAAGAGCAGATGCAGTTGTAAAATCACAGATAGCAGCAATAGCAATAAAAGCTCACTGAACTTTACACAGCTGTCTTCAGACAGCCTCCAGACTCCAACTGACCTCCACACGCTGCACCTGAGCCACCAACTGACCCCCCCAAACAGAACACTACCTTAACCTCTCCTCCAAACCCTACCTAGCGTGCACCACGCGAGTGGTGCACACTCTGCCTGCCCAGGGGGGAAGTGCAGTGAAATATAGAGCATGCGCACCCAGGCTGCACCCGACCGCTTCCGTTGGCCTTAGTGGCCTCCGGGGCCTGTAAATCGGTGGAGCTCCCACTTGTTACCTTCACCTTGCCATCTGGGAGCACCTGGCCTCCTGGCCTCTCCTAGCTTTAGATGAACTCCAACCTTTAAATGATCCCAGGCTAATCTCCAGCGTTTACAGTATGGAGTGTGCAGATGTACAGTGTGCAAATTGGTGAAAAAAAAAAGAACAGAAAACCTTTAGGTAGAAAGTAAGAAAAATAAAAAGGAGGAGGGGGAGTAGATGAAAGAGGGGGAAGGCCACAAAGTGCAAGCCGCACCTACACCTCAGCAGACTACTTCTGCCCACCACAGCCCTCAGCCTTGCAAAGTGGTACCTAATGCACCACTGCCTCACCCTCTCCACTCTGGCTTGACCCCCCTAAACAGTTCTGTCAGTTTCTGTCTCTCAGTTTCTTACAGTGCCTCCAGACACCTCCAAAAAGGAAAAAGGTACAGCCAATTACAGGCAGAATTCCACCAGTGATCCACCAGTGATCTATGTCACCGTTATAGTGACCAACACGGTGACTGCAGCTGCTACAGGATGCCGGAACACTGCAACTGCCTGCTACATGCTGCCCGCTGAATCCAAGTGGGAGATTGCTGACTAACTGAAATGAAGCGGGCAAGGCAGAAAAGAGCAGGGGAGAGAGGGGGCCACCTCAAATTCTTTTCTGAATGCAGTCCGTGATTCGCAGCCTGTAGCCTGCGCACGCTGTCTGTAGGTCTGCAAGGCCACAGTACTCACAAATGCCCCACTGAACACCTCCTAAGCACCCGCTGTAGGGTCCCCGCTGCTCTCTGCTGCTCTCACCATACACGGTGCCCAGCGTTTCCTCGGCTATCTGTCGCGTTGCTGCATTCCCTTGCCACGCCTCCTCTGTTGATGTTGTCTACATGCGTCTACTTCCATTGCAAGCAGAAATCTGCATGCAGCTCGGCTAGCTGAAAAAGTGAATCAACATTAATGTTATCCAGTGCTGTGCACCTACAAATGACAGCAAAGAAGAGAAAAGGAACAGTTTTACAACAGACTCCAGTCCATCCTGTAGAAATGCTTTGACAGGGACATCACCATACTGATAGGGGACCTCAGTGCTAAGGGTGGAAGCAACAACACTGGGTACAAAGAAATCATGAGCAACCATTGTCTTGTCAACATGAATGAGAATGGTGAAAGGCTCGCATATCACTGTACCCTGAACAGTCTGGCAATAGGCAGTGGTGTCCCACACAATAGAATACTGAAGGTAACATGGGTGTCATCAGACCATTCAATAGAGAATCAGATCGACCATGTCTGCATTGCAAGAGGTTTTGGAGGTGCCTGCAGATGTGAGAGTAATGAGAGGCGCAGATGATTAGTCATACCATCAACTTGTCATGGCCAGGCTAAAGTTAAAGCTGAAGAAAGCATGGATGGAACTGACAAACCAACACCAGAGATACAACACCACTCTCCTCAAAGATTCACATAAATGGACTGAATACTCAGTCACCCTCAGTAACAAGTTTCAAGTCCTACAAGAACTAGAAGACAACAGAGATCCAGTAGAAATAATCAGTGACATCAACCTCGCAGGAAGAACTAGGTACCAAGAAACCCCAGAGTAAAGAATGGATCTCCACTAAGACTCTCCACAAAATCCAAGAGAGAAAGGGAAAGAAAGCTGCAGTCAATGCCAGGCAAACAAGAAGAAAAAAGCGAAAGCTCAAGGTGAATTTTCCCAAACCAACAAGGAAGCAAAGAAAAGCTTAAGAGGAGACAAACTAAGATTCATTGTTGGTCTTGCCACAGAAGCCTAGGAAACAGCAAGCCATGGAAACTTGAAAGAATTCTATAACATAACAAGGAAACTTTCCAGCAGATACAGCAAACTAAAACGACCTGTTAAAGACAAAGCTGGGAAGACAATCATTGGTAATGAGGTGCAACAACCAAGATGGGTGGAACAATTTGAAGAACTGCTGCATCAGCCCATGCAGCAATCTCCACAAACATACAGTCAGCTGACAAGAACGTCCAATCGACTGCAACAGACCAACCAAGGAAGAACTATGGCAAGCCATCAAACATCTAAGAAAAGGGAAGGCAGCAGGACCTGACAACATTCCTGCAGAGGCACTGAAGGCAGACATTGAAACATCAGTAGACATGCTCTACCCCATGTTTGGAAGGCTTTGGGAAAAGGAAAAGGTGCCATCAGACTGGAAGGAGATATAGTGAATACATATTAGCTTTTATTAGCTTAGCCCTTTGGCTTGCAGGCCTGTGCCCCGTCACCTAGTGACTTTTAACCTACTTAACATGCTCTGTTTTAGTCCATTTATTTTATTATTTCTTTTAAGATGGATGCTATTGTTTATAGTTCGAGAAATGTTTTGATTTGCATTATCAGTGCCACTCTGTGATGGTGTCACTATCAGCATCATAGTCAAGTGATCTACGCAGGTATTCACATCATATGTGTGACAGGAACATAATGAACACTTGTTGGGGAGTGTTTACATAATTGCCACCACAAGTCTGCCCCCTTAGCAATAGTTTGCGATCATACTTGCATCAGGGGTCCTACAAGATCTGTGTAAATACCTCTCACACAGAAAAGATTATCAGAGGGATTCCTTCCAGATGCCATTTATGTTGCACGTCACATTGCAGCCGGACGCAGCCTTTGTGTCACCACTGAGTCTGACCAACAGACCTCATTCCAAGGTAACAAGGGTTGGAGGGCACTTCTCATGGACATGGTACTGGCAGTTTAGGTTTAACATACCTAGCACTCATTAGGTTAGAAATTAGGTTTTCCATGCTAGGGATTTTACATCTTATGTTGATTGCAAGATAGTGGGGGGTTTTGTGTTCACGACTCTCATCCTTACAATTATGCTTTTTTTATTGTTCATTATCCTAATCATTGCAGCTCATGCATTGCACAGTAGATTGCAGTCTTCTCAATAAACCTATTGAAAACGTTCCTGCATCTCTTTCAATGATTGTATGTGATTGATACGTACTGCCAATGAGAGGAAAGGGTAACTTCCGTTCCACCATGACTCCCCTGAGATGTCGCAATCTAGAATCTAGAATTGATGCGTAAGGCTGACAGAAATCACCTTTTACTGTCTGGGTGTTTTGTGAGGTACTGCTTGTGAGTCAGGAGGGTTGGTCCGACAGTTGTGACTTGTTGTAGGAGTGACTTAGTCTCCTACAAACATAAGTGCTGTCATCCCTAAACCAGCAGTCTCACCTAGGAGCGAGAATCCAACTACAACAGAGTCATCAAGATCACCAAGAAAGGTGACCTGCATAAATGTACGAACTACATATAGATAACTCTTCTATCAACCCCAGGCAAACTGTCCAACAGTCATCCTGAACAGAATGAAGGAACAAGTTGAAGCTCGACTGCGAGACCAGCAAACTGGCTTCTGCAAAGATAGATCCTGCACAGACCAGACTGCAACACTGCGCATCATCATTGAGCAGGCGATGGAATGTAACTCCCCCGCTATGTCAACTTCTTCAACTATGAACAGGCATTTGACAGCATGGATAGAAAGCTACTTGGGGGGGGGGGTAGAATCCTCTTCCGTCACTATGGTAGGTCAGATAAACTCACAAGAATCATCAGGAACTCTTATGAGGGAATGAGCTGCAAAATAGTAAACGGAGGACAACTTATGGAAGCCTTCCAGGTGAGGATCAGAGTCCACTTGGGCTGTTTGCTCTCACCTTTTCTTTTCCTGCTGACCATAGACAAGATCATGAAGACATCCACAGCAAGGAGAAGAAAAGGGATCCAGTGGACACCTGGGACACAAATTGATGACTTGGCCTTTGCAGATGACCTGGGCCTACTCTCTCATTTACAGAAGCAAGAGAAGAACAATAATGTGGTAGCCACATCAGCACAACTTGGCCTCAACATCCACAGGGGAAAAAACAAGATCTGGAAGGCTAACACAGCCCGCACAACTGCAGTCACCCTTGCAGGTGATGCACGGGAAGAGGTTGAGGCATTCACCTACATGGGCAGTTTCATAGGAAAGCAGGGTGGCACAGAATCTGACGTCAAGGAAAGAATCGGCAAAGCAAGGGTTGCCTTCATTCAGCTAAAGAAGATCTTGAGCTCCAAGGACCGAACGCTGCAAACCAAGTTCAGCCTTTTTAACACCAACGTAAAAACAATCTACAAAGCAAGAGGCTCGTTGAGGAAAAAGATTTGGTGGTCCCTAACAGGAATAGTCCTACACACCTTGATTTAGATAATCTGTGTTGTCTCCTGTGCTAGAACTTTGCAAATTAGAATGATATAATTTATGAAACTGAATGTCAGGTGCCTGAGTTTGTAAAGTTTGCAACTAAAATGGTACCTACCATTAACAGGCTACATCTTTCCCTCACTTACTTGATGACCAATGTAAGCCACAGAGATCTGCCATATAGTTACCCTCACAGCAAATATCACTGGGTTTAGTGAAAGCAAAACATTCTCAAGGGATTAAGTTAGAAGAACAAAGCTCCAAAAGCAGAAATGAGTTCAGGAAGAAGCTGATTAGAGGTAACATCACAGGACCACAGTATAGGTTCAGCTCTTTCAGCTACGCCCTCCACCCACCAATCGTCCGTCTACAAACCAGTTTGTGAGCTTCATCCATCCCTGAATGTCCAGTAGCTGATGCCCAATCCCACAAGATAGACGTATTGCTATTTACTAGGAACAACAAGCAAAACCCAATCCAAACTAGCTCAGTAACATGAACCTTGACAGATTCACCCATGGAAATTAACTTTTAGTCAACCTGGACACAAACCCTGCCATAAAGGAACACTCTCCCAAGAAAACCACAAGCATTTGCAATGTAATGGGTCTTGTGTTTGCTCGAGTTAGAGCTATTAGTGTTGTAAATTCCTAACTGGACTTTTCTTGCAACATAAATTGAAAATGAAAAGTAAAACAGTTGACATAAGGAAGCCGAGTCAAAGCCCCACAGCTGTCATGAGTGTGAGCGCGAAGGAGACACACAAAAGGAAAAAGAAGTTTGCTATCAGTCAAACGTACCGGCAAACGTGCAATTATCCATGTAACAGTGGCGATGGCTAAAGCTGTAACAAAACTGCCCCAAGGAGGGACAAACATAAAGCATTTACCAATGTCAAAGGATTTTTGAAAGGGAAGCCCATGAAGGAGTGATAATGATGGGTATGCGGTGGGTGTGGTTAAAAGCCCACATAGATACCAAAACGTTGGAAAAGCAGCACTTGTGCGCTGCTATGCTCGACCTAAAAATGTCCTATTATCAACTATCTCTACTAAAGAAAGAGAAACTGCTTCTCCCAGAGAGCCGCTGTTCTAGCCTTCATACTCGTATCATAAAGCCCTTCTTCATGGCCTTCCAGACTCTATGCTGCCCCTTCCCCCTTAAAGACATTCTCCATGATGTAGCACATCTCATCTATGGCCTGAATAACTATGACATGACCACATCACCACCAACCTCATGAAACTTCAATGGTTCCCCTTGTTGGCTGGCTCACCTGCCTCTCTGGCGGACATGATTGCTATCTCTGTTCGTTCTTGGCACAACTGCAACAATTACACCATCATACCAGAGGCCAAAGGAGTGTAAAACAGAAAAAAAACATAACAACCGGCCATCTCCTTCTGTGCAGTCAGGACCCTGAACAACATCCCTGTATCCATCAGTACCACCCCAGTCGTTTCAGTTAAGGAAGGTTTAATGCACATCTGTAACGAACATTAGAACATTGGAACGTTGGCAGCTCCATTGAAAACAATGGAGTGCTAGCCCGCAGCGCCAACATTCCAATGTTCTCTTTGTTCACAGCAAGAGCTGTGAACAAAGCCTCACGGAGCCCGAGGGGATTTTAATCCCCTCGGGCTTCGTGAGGAATTTGTTTAATCTAATAGAACATTCTGCCCTCAGTGGGAGAATGTTCTAATAGCCTTAGAACCCGCCGTAGCAGGCTCTACCGGCTATTAAAGGCCCGCTCCCGCGTTAAATGCCCGAGCCCGCTACAGCGGGTTCTAAGGCTATATTATATCACAATGTAGTAACAGTATGTGCTTGCTTCCAGAACCCAGCTAACTCTTTAATTTTTGTTAACTTTATTTTCACCTTTCACACTGTACACCACTCCATTGCTTTTTGGCTAGATTCACCCAATACAGGTACCACATACATAAATTCTAAATTCCGATTCTGTTTCTAGCATTCCACACACACATTACAGTCTTGCGCTCCCACACCAACATTCTACTACTGACCCAAACCCTTCCATGCTCTCAGTCACCTAAACACATACATACCTCACACAGCAGTTGCTACGCATGATCACACATATGCAAGTGATGTGGCCAGGTGTCACAGAACACAACTATGTTTTCTGGATACATTGCACAGAAAGTACTAAGCCCATACAGGACGTTCCCCCAACCTCCGGAACACGGCAGACACGATTTCAAAGGAGCCATCTGAGATGAGAACATAATGCCCTTCAAACCAAGTCAAGCAGGTCTCGACTGGCCATGTATTCCCTTTGGAATTTCTCTGGGGGCTGGAGCCACAGGAATACGGTTTTGAACGTCAGGGGATGTTTTTAGCACCACTGTCACTCAGCGGGACAGGAGAGAGAGAGGGAGAGAGGAGAAAAGGGAAGATATAATAGATGGATGGAAGGAGGGAGAGGAGGAAAGGAACAAGGTTGGTTTTAATATTTTTATTAAGAGCTCCTTTTGGTTATCAGGCTGGCCCTTGAATTAAGGTCATCTACTAGCATTCAGTGGTTAAGTAAAGAATTCTCAGCAATAAAGACTAATTTAGAAAAATAAATAAAGGATGCTCAGAACATGAACAGCCCCTAATTTGTGGAGATGCATCAGCTCTGGGAACAGGGTGCATGTGTCTTAGTACCCATTTTGAGTACACATAATCTACAGAGAAGCTGAGGTATGTTTACCCTCATATTTGGCACAAGCATCACTACACTCACTCAGGGCCTCTGCGAGGACTCAACAATCTCTAAGTATAGCATCTTGGTGGCTGTCACAATCATGCACTCCTGGACCTTGTCGGAAATGTAGAATATTTTTGCTTTGAAAGGAGAATGGTCTCCTATGTCGGTGTTGTGGTTGTAGCAGAAACTCAGACAAGGTGTCAATGTAACCAGCTAAGAGAACTGCCCTGATAGGGATTTACACTCCTCTTGTTTCTCGAGTGTCAGCTGAGAGGAAAAATGAACATCCTTCACGGAGCCTTTTTTGTTCAGTGCCTCACAGTAAGTCATGAGGAAACCCACTCTTCCTTATAAGAAGGGCTAATGAGTGCTATGAATTCAACCGGGCAATGGCAAGGATTGACCCTGTTGACCTGGAAGACGTAATAAGATTTCATATTGGCACCAAGTAATTTACATCAATGATCTTTTTAAAGACAATATAGGGACCGGTCTGCCTGTACCATATAGCACGCAACTTTATTGGCTCCAAGCACCTACCACAGGTGATCTGCTGATCATATTAACTATGATGAGCCCTGGCTTGTCCAGTGCTTTCATGAGGTGGGCCGTCTTCTCATGAAGTCCGAACACATAAGGAACCACATTGCCTGTGGTAGTTTGCAGGTTGCCTTCCAAAGCCTCCTTCTTAAGGGTAAGTGGTCCCCGGATGAGAAGCCCAAAAAGCAATTGGTTGTGACCTGCCCCAACAACTTTCTGTAACACCACAGTGTATGTAAAAATGCTGACGTGAGATATGCCAATTCCTCCTCGTTGGGACTTCTAGAGCACCAGTCATCCTCTTGTGCTTCTTTTTTAAAAGCTCCAGCAATTGATTTGTCTGAGCTGATTTGCTGTGGTAAACCCCTAGTTCAGTCCACACCCCATATGGTCTTCATTTATGCAAACGTGACATTGATTTCCAGAATGAACCGAAATTCTAACATGGTAAAAACCCTCTACAGGAAGTGGGCCACCTCAGGAGTAGCCGTACTTCTGCGGGGCACTGCCCAGAGGGTAACTGACCATGTAACCAAGTAAGTCCAAGGGTCCAATGGATGGGCAATGTCTCTCCGATTCTATAAAACGAAACGCCAACCATTGACAGTGATACAAGGGGAGCAGTGGGCAGCATACCAGACTGCACATTCATGCTCGGCTAGAAGGGACATGTTGGTGCCATGTGTTAGTGCCCGCAGGGTGAGGATGAACAACACATTACTGAAAGTGAAAACACAGCAAAATAGGAATATAGTTACGAGATTATTAGAATGGCTTAACAATGACTGCAAACAACTTTTGAGCATGATTACTAACCGATTGCGACCTCAACAGTGTACAATGGACGATCACAACCCTTCCATCAAAACAATGCTCCTAATAGAGTTGTGGCCGCATGCTGCTTGCTATCTCACATATTGTAAACAACCGGAGATAAGCAGAAACAAAGCAAACACACCTGTAAGCCATAATAAAGGGCCGGTGCCATGGAGTTATGAAAACTTAGTTACTGGGTTTATAGACACAAGCATGACTCAGGTTTAGGGTTAATAGTAGCCATTGGCAGGGGCATCTTACGGATAAACAGCCGCCCAGAGTAAAATAGTGCTTCTCAGTAACTAGTGGAAACATTAAGGTGACACCTCGCCCTGCATTAAGAACTCGAATAAGATATAAACCACAATTTATTTCAATTATCACTCATTTTAATAAATTAAGGTTAAGAATTTAAATAAAATTTACATTACATTACATATTATGCGGTATGTTCCTAGACAATGCATACTGTCTAAACAGACTTTGGTTTCTAGGTCAAAATATGGTTTAACCCTGTCCATCACTAGTTAGAACATATAATTTCTTTGTCCGTAAATGATAGATTAAATAATAGACAGCTGATTAAAAGATCAACAGGCAAAAAATTAACAGCTGAAATTGTTTCTCAAACAACACCATTTTGTCCTGGCAACAAAATAGGAATATTGGGTTTATAAGCTTACGGCAATAAACCACATACGGCTTCTTTGAAATACATTTATATTAGTACAAAAGCCAGCTCAAAATTAACGGATTGCCATACATTGTGTGCAGTCAAATTTAATGTCAGGTGGCCGTTCGTATACACAAAACAAACAGTTGTACATACGGAGTTGAATATAGTATGCATCCTGCAAAAAAATCATTTGGCCATGGATAAAACGTTACACTCATTGCTGCAAGGTAATTATTGACTTGTACATCGAGAAAATCTTTTCTTCATCGTTAGACACATCAAGTTGCAATCTTCTCTGTGAATCAGATAAAACTTAAAAAATCTAAAATGTACAATTGATCACTTAATAGGTCTCACACTGTACACTATGAAAAATTCCCCAGTTTTAGCCTACATAGTTGTAGCTACCTATAGGCATCGTGATTGTTCTTTTTTTAATAAACACTTTTTATTGAGTTTTGAAGTCAAATACGATAGCAAAAGGCAAACAAGAGAACTACTTCCCAATCATAATCACACGTTCCCAGTAAATCACGGATAAGTCGGTGCTGTGTGGAAGCAGCCTCCAGGGCAGTTGCCTAACCATAGTACTTCACCCATTTGCTCCATATTGGCCACCAGTGTTGCTAAACTGACCAGCGTTCTATCTCCCCTAGTTCCCCCAAAGTCATCCACCAGACCCAAGAGGGCCACTTTTGGTGTCAGGGTGATGGCCCTATCCAGGAGACTAGTTAGAGACCAGCCAATCGTTCTCCAGTAGTGTATGATTACGGGGCACAGCCGTACCATGTGGAGGAAATTGGCCCCTATGGAGGAGCAACTGGTATAATAAGGTTCTGGGAGAATGCCTGCAAGCCAGAGCCTTTGTGGTGTCATGTAGGTTAGATGGAGGTAGCTTATCTGGATCATTCTCCGCCATGCTGAGATAGAAAGTACCTGGGGGTCCACGCATGTCTCCATCATCCAGGTCCCACACCCATCACTCCCATTTACATCAGAGCAAATTCAGTGTCTTGGGTGTTACAGACTAAGAAGCAGTAGAGTTGGGAGATCTCTCCCCAGGCCAGGGCACCGATCAGAACCCTTACTTCTAGGAGACTAAACTCGGGTACATCAGTTAAATGTGTTTGTGCATGTCTTAGCTGTAGATATTTATGGCAATGGGTGTGGGAAAGTTTAAACTGGATTTGTAGATCATGATAGGAGGACATGAGTGAGCCCCGCAATACATCCTCTAGGACTGTAATCTGAATCAAGTCTCAGTATCGGAGTCCCTCCAGTCAGTCACATGTTCCTGCCATTAACCCCTCCAGAGGGGAGTCTGTTGAGTCAGCTTCTTGTTCCACCCTATAAATCTATTGGCCACCCACCACACCAGGAAAACCACCCTAGTGATCTCTGGGAGACAGAGGGAAAGAGGTCGACCATAAAGGTAGTGCATAATCCCATCCAATCAGAAGCGAGTTACCTCAAGTCGGTTGGCTGGGTCATTCCAGCCCAAGTCAGCCAGTCATTAAGGACTAGGAGCTGGGTACCACCGGATAGCCACTACTCCCAGGCCACTGTTCTAAACGGACAGACATTTAGCAAGCGCCAGATGTGGGGGCTGACCCTTCCAAAGAAAGGACCTGAGTTTTGCCGCTACCTCAACAAACCAGGTGTTAGGGATCTGGAGAGGGAAGTTTTACAGGGTGACGAGAAAGCTAGGAAGTACCATCATTTTTACGTGAGCAACCCGGCCCTGGTCACCTGGAGGAGAGGAGCAAGATTAAGGCTGCGCATTAGCTCTAGCACCATGAGTATGTGTACGCCTAAATATTTGTAGCTGAGACCCCAGATCGGTATATCGGATTGCTACTCGAGCATGGCATTGTTTCCTAATGGGGGATTAAGATCGATTTTCCATGATTTCCTCAAAAGGATGTAGGATTGTCAATGCACGTAGACCAAATGTCGGGGGATCAGCAAGAAAAAGAACATTGTCTGCGATTCTGTCGTCTAACGTCTCATCCAGCTCTATCCCCACATCTGGGCATCAGGTGCGTCCCGCGGTGCTAACCAGGGGCGTGGCAGCATGCCCGGGGGGAAATTAATTAACCTTCATTGTCGCTGCTGTCAGTGCCGCCGCCATCACCACTGTGCCCCTCTTATAGTGCAGACTGCAGGCACAGGCTCCCAGCCTGCCCTCCGGCCAGTCGGATTGGCTGGGCCTGTGCACGCTCTCTCCAGCCCAGCAACAGAGAGCCTACTGCGCATGTGTGTTTGGCCGACCCGAGACGGCCGGCCAAACATACATGTGCAGTGAAGGGGAGTGCTGTGCACTCCCCCTCAGTGCTCATCAAGCCTGTGGCCCGCCCCTTTTACCAAAAAAACAATAATAAACATAGACCCATATTTATACTTTTTTAGTGCCGCATCTGCGTCATTTTCTAATGCAAAAGTGGTGCAAACTTACAAAATACAATTATATTTTGTAAGTTTGCACAGTTTTAGCGTAAAAAAAATGACGCAAATGCGGTGCAAAAACAGTATAAATAGAGGCCATAGTTTATTATTGTTTTTTGGTAAAAGGTTTAGCAGCTACTGCGGCTGGCAGGGGCAAAAATCCGCCGCCCTAGCGGAGGAGCCGCGCCTGCTGGGCATCGCATAGAATGATGTGGCCAAAGGTTCTATAGCCAAGACGAAGAGGAGCTGGGAGGGAGGACAATCCTGTGTAGACCCCAGTCTAATCAGAAGTGCGCATGACAGCACCACATTAATGAGGACCTGCACCAACAAATGTGAATATAAGACTTTAAGCAAGTTATGAAAGATGGGTCAAAAAGCCATGTGGCCCAACACCAAATCAAGATAGCCCTGGTCCACTGTATCAAAGGCTTTTGCAAAGTTCACCAGTAGTAAGGCTACCAATCCTTCAAAGTCATGGACATGGGCCGTGGCCGTGTAGACGAATACAGTGTCTAGTGGCAAGGGTAGGCATAAACCACATTGGTCTGGGTGAACTAGAGTGTCGAGGACCTGTTGCAGCCTATTCACCAGAATCTTGACATAGATTTTGATACTGGTATTGATCATGGAGATGGGTTGGTAGGAAGCACAGCTGGTTGCTGAGTGGTCCAATTCAGGGATTGTTACCAGGTCAAGGGCTGGAGAAAAGGAAACATTCTGCCTCTCCTCCTCCTTGTACAGGTGCAGCAGGTGTGGAGCAACACATACAGGAGGGACATCGCCCTAAGCTTCTGTTTGACTGCGTCAAAGGATTTGCATTGCGTCTGGGTGGACTGTAATCTGGGAAATCATAATGTGATCAGACTGGAAGTTCTGGGTATCCTTCTGTGAGATAACATTTGGATCGTGGAAGTTCAGAATTTTGGCAATGGTAGTGCTCCAGGAGGAGGCCATTGCATCTAATACCGATGTGCTCGCTCCACCACGAACCATGGGGACAGAGCCTCCTTCGGCATCCATGATTTGATCCAGTCTTTGAGGAAGGTCTCTGGGTGTGGAGTCTCAGCCCCCTCCAAAAATCCCACAAAATGCAGGTTACTCCGCTCTGGCTTCCAGACTGCAACCAGTTGAGAGTAATTCAGTCACTTTTGCTTTGAGGTCGATCGAGTCATCTTCAAGGGTGGCTACTCTTCCCTGAACCTCTTTGACCCTCCTCGCCATGTTACGGAGGTCCTGGTAGAGGAGGCCCACATCAGTTCCCACTGCACAAAACTTAATTTCGAGGGGTTCTCCGGAGGTTTGGATGGCCTGGAGGATTTGAGCAACATCCGCGGCAACAGAGGGGTTGTTGAACTTAATTACCAGCCATCTGTTGTCCAGTACAGCCAGAGGGACATGTTGTGGAACCGTGTTCTTCCCCATAGTACTGTAACAGGGACAAGCCAGTGCCACTTACCATATCAAGAGTGAGAGAGGAGAGGTAGGCTACAATAGAGCAAGGCATTACTGCATCTAGGACAGAAGGGGGAAAAGGGCAGGCCAGAGCAGAGCTAAATCACACGTTTTGGCAAGTCTATTTCTCTTCCACGTAGTCTTCAGCTCCATCATTTCAAGGAGGGACATGAGGCCTCAAGCATCCAAGAGAGGCAGTACTAGCAGCTGAGGTGGAGGCCAGACGATACGGGGAAACCCACTCGGGGACCCTTAATTCAGGGTCTATGTAAGGGTCTCTACTCGAGTCACTCCACTTGGGGCTGAGGGAAAGCAAAAGGCCACACTATTGATGATGGATGAGGTGGGGAGGAATCAGGATATGGGCAGTATGTCAGGCCGCAGAGCCTTGTTATATTGTGAGGGCTGCGGATGGCACCGACAACCCCAGGCCACGTGACCCACCAAAAGCCCTATCAGGCGCCAGCCAACAACTCACCAGAGATTGCGAGGGGGCTTGCAACTCACCTCCGGTCTGAAGTGCAGCATGTAGGTTAGCGACAGTCCCACGCTACAACCCATGAGCGGTCGCCATTTTATTCATGTCAATGGGCCCCATAGTTTCAGTATCCGCTGTAACAGTGACAGAGGTCGAGGAATTTGAGCTCCGCGACAATCCCGGCTTTACAGAGACCAGGTATGCTGTGCCAGCGCTTTTCAGCAGGCCCGGGGCATTAGATGTTAGAGGATGGTGGATGAGGTCCAAGGAGGGTCATTAATACGCATCTGCCACAGCGGCGGCTGCCGCAAATATCAAGGAGAGAGGTGGGTGGGGGGATGACAGGGAGGGAGGAATAAATTAAGAAAAAAGAAAAAAAAAAGACTTAACGTTTGTCGCTTCTGCTGTCATCCTCTCCTGCGCCTCATTTGTCCTCCTTTCCTGTTCTGGTGTCCCATCATTCACTGGGACACCAGAACAGGCTCCCCAGCAACCCTGACACTGTTTTCATGCTCAAGCTAGCATTAAAGCAGTGTCAGGATTGGCCTGAGCGGCTTGGACTACCACTCAGACACAACCCTGTATATACAGCCGGGCTGGAGAAACCTAAGTGCACGTGTGTTTGGACAGCCACCTTAGGCCATCCAAACACACATGCACACTTAGTGCACTCGATTCCTCATCTGCCCTCCCACCTCCCTTGGCCAAGCCCTGCCCCTCCCTTCACATACTGGCTGAACCAGCAGCAGAAAAATAAAACAATATTCAAGTATCGTTTTATTTTTCTGCTGATGGCTCTTAGCCAGTGGGGCGACGCACCTCCACCATTGCGGAGGAGCTGCCCCTGGTCTGCCATCTTGGCTGCTTCAGCCACTCCTGCGTGGTTGTTCCTATTAAGTTCTAGTCTCAACTAATAAGAGTTTATGGAGGTTCATTTCTATTGCCCCTAATTAATTTACATTATTATGGCAACAGAAGAATATTAACACCTCTCGTATTTTTTTAAAATATTGGAACAAAATGGAAGTGTACCTTCTATTGCCACTGAATTTATCACAGGAAACATAACACAGTTCCATCTTTATTTGTTACAACCTCAAAGGAATACACTCAGTATATAGAGTCCCTTAGTTTCAATACCTACTGTGCCCGAGTTCTAAACAGCACTACACAAAAAACACAAACATAACACTTTCAGAGTATGATTCACAACAACGTATCAAGTATCAGAGTTCTAATTATACAGGAACCTGAGCTGTCATTCACACCTTCAAAATAGTAGATGGCCAATAGTCGTTCTGGATGTTCAACATGTGCCATTGATACGACCTCCATCTCTCACAAGGCCCTAATACTTCTCAATAAATGAACATCAGAGAATTCCATTTCAGAAAACAATACACAACAGAGCATAGAGTGTAAAACCCAAGGTCGGTTCCAAAACCGTACCAAAAACTTACAGGAGGGATTCACACTGGGATAATTTATGTTAACAGCTATTGGTCGAGCATAGCATTGTAAGCCTTCGTATGCATATGACCACAACCTTCTTGTGGTGCAATTACCAGCATGCTTATTTTGGTCGAAAATCAGAACATCCAACCACCTCTAACTCACGAAACAGTCAGTCTCCATCATTTAGTAGTTCCATTGTTGCATATCTAAAACAATCACAAAAACTTATTAGAACACAAAGTTCTTTAACCAACAGTCATAATATAGATTCATTATTTTTTACACTTTTACCACCTTGATACATAAGAACTCAAACTCAGAAATAAAAATCCTTTACCAGGCTTCTCCAACGAGTAGCTTGTGAGCTTATCAGTAGCTCTCTAGCTACCTGAAACTAGTTCTCTAGTGTTCAGCCCAGCCTACTCAATAAGAAGCTTTTGTTTGGTTGAATTAATATATGTATAATAAAACTGCAAAGTATGTACTTGAGGTGGTTAATTTTCAGAACCTCTAAGCTGATATTTAGAGGAAATTGCTAAATTTCCAAAATATATTTAAAACTGACATACAAGTGATATGTCACGTGGCGTTGGTAAGACATATTAATATTATTACCTTGGTGTCAGTGGCACTGCAGCTATGACCGTTATTCATATCCACATAGAGGCATTCCAGATTAATAAAACCTTTTTAACATTATTGCTGGCAGCCATGCATGATGCACTGAGGTGACCATTGCTAGTAATCTTACATATTGTGGCCACTTACATAACCTTGTCTGGTGTGGTCACTAGTACAACACTAATGATATGAGTAGCTTGGGTGAACTTAATTGAACATAACTATCTCTTATTCCCAAAAAGGTTAGGAATAAGAGCTACACATCTAAGCTTGGGACTCAAGCTCACGTCCTAGTGATTGGGACACTTTGCAGCAAATGTTCAGGCTACCCAGTTAAACATTCATACTTTAAATGACATGCATTGTAACCTATACACAATTGTGTTACATTTTCCTAAGTCCCCCTAGTTACAAGTGCCACTTAAAACCACCTATGCATTTTTATTCATTAAATACCTAACTTCTAAGAGTGGCTCTCAATCTTATAATTATCCAATGTTAGCTAAGACTGGAACTGTTGTCTGTGTTGCTACTGTACAGGAAAACACCCACCTCATTTTTTCTAGTCAAGGTGATTAAATGTTAGTAACCTACACAAGTCATAATCAAGTATTACAGATCTTCAGTGGCAAACTCATGAAGACACCATAAAAACATGAATTCTCAGGAAATATACTAAAATGTGGTGCAAGCCAAAAAGACATAGCGTGACTTACCAGAAGGTTAAGGGTTGTGTCATTACATTACCTTTGAGGTAACGTCAACAGTGTCTACAATCAAAATATAGAACCCCTAAACTAATAAAAAACATTTGGGATATTTGTACTTGTGTGTGTAGTTCTCAATCACAGGTGAGACCCAGTCTCTGTCACCTTTAGCAAATCTATCCACCAAGTCTCTGTAACGCATGATCCCTCTTCTGGCCACACCTGTTAGATTTAATGTGATATATACCAGTGCGTAATTTGCAAAAATAAAACCGTGCCGGTGCCCGAAGCTCTCCTCTGAAACATATGGCTGCTGCAAATAGATGTGCGAGCACGGAATATTGAGGCAGCGTAATCCTGAAGCCACCTGGGGCCTCTTTAATCCTTATACAGCCACTTCCTGCCCCTTCAGCTCACTCTTGCAGTTTTCTGCCTTCTCCCTTTGTGACTCATTATCATTTTTATCTTACTCCGTCTTTCCCATATCTGTCTTTTGCTCGCAGTAATTGTTTGAGGCATAAAAATTAGTGCTGGCCCTCAAAAATAAGTGCTGGTGCCCCGCACCAGAAACTACCAGCTCAAATTAAGAACCGAAGTTCTCAGTTCCATAAACTTAACTTATCAGAGCAACTCCTCAACTGGTAAAGGCAACCTGCTAAACAATCCACCATACTATTCTTTTTGCAAACTCCTCAAAGATATAATTGCACAGTTTAGAAACTAGCCTCACAAGCCTAATAGAACCTTTGCGTATGCCAGTAGCACCCATTAAAGACACAGGTTTTGGTCTCTGTTAGTTACAAATGCATTGTCCATCAAAAGGATTTTTAGCTCTCAATAGACCATCAACGTTTGTCTCTCAAATAGGGACTATTGAGTGTAGGAGGGTGTCATGGCATGCAGTTCTGGTTCATGAAGAAGCAGGCATTCACTTTTTAAGGACTGTCCTAGTGTTTTATTCGGGTGTACCTCAAATCCTGACTGCATTATTATCATCAAAATAAATGATCACATCCTGACGGTTTAAGGTCTTTTGTTGTCTCTCCTTTTTTGTAAGCGCACAATTGCTCTGTTCTTTCCTGACCGCACTGGTCTGGGCATTATTCTTTTGCTCCTTCACCATTTCCCGACTCCTTCCCCGGTGACAACTCCCGGAATATCAGGGAAATTATATTAGAGGACAAAATAAAAAAAGCATTTGCAATGCAATAGGTCTCACATTTGTGAGAGTTAGAGCTTTTGGCATTGTAAATGACAATGTCTTTTATTTATGTGATATGGTTTGGAGTGTAGTGGATGTATGTGTTGTGGAGTGGAAATTTATGGTTTGTATTTTAATTGTTACTTGTGGAATTGTGCAGTGTGGAACTGTGTGGTACTGAGTATATTTGTGTAGTGGAACTAAATGGCATAGTGAATGTATATGGGTGAGAACTGCAGAGAATAGATAGAAAGGAAGATAGAGAGGCATAGGTAGTTTATTCAGGAACTGGTGGAAGCTTCCCTCACACAGAACGTACAGTGCAAGCTGCCCTCACACACAGCAGATACAGCATAGCAGCAGTGCAAGCTTCCCTCTCTGAGAATGTACAATGCAAGCTTCCCTTACCCAAGGAACCTATACAGTGCAGGCAGCAGTACAAACTTCCCTCACACACCAGATACAGTACAGCAGCAGTGCAAGCTTACTTCACAGAGAAGGTACAATGCTAGCTTCCCTCACACACAGCAGATACATCAGAGCAGAAGTGCAAGCTTCCCTCTCAGGGAATGTACAATGCAAGCTTCCCTTACCCAAGGAACAGATACAGCGAAGGCAGCAGTGCAAGCTTCTCTCACACACCAGATACAGCACAGCAGCAGTGCAAGCGTCCTTCATACAGAAGGTACAATGCTAGCTTCCCTCACACACAGCAGATACAGCACAGCAGCAGTGCAAGCTTCCTTCATACAGAAGGTACAATGACAGATTCCCTTGCATACAGCAGATACAGCACAGCAGCAGTGCAACCTTCCCTCTCAGAGAATGTACAATGCAAAATTCCCTTACACAAGGAACAGATACAGTGCAGGCAGCCATGCAAGCTTCCCTCACACACCAGATACAACACAGCAACAATGCAAGTTTCCCTCACACAGAAGGTACAATGCAAGCGCCCCTCACACACAGCAGATACAGCACAGCAGCAGTACAAGCTTCTCTCTCAGAGAATGTACAATGCAAGCTTCCCTTACACAAGGAACAGATTCAGTGCAGGCAGCAGTGCAAGCTTCCCTCACATACCATATTTCCTCACAGAGAAGGTACAATTCTAGCTTCCCTTACACAGAAAGTACAATGCAAGCATCCCTCACACAGAAGGTACAATGCAAGCATCCCTTACACAGAAGGTACAATGCAAGTGCCCCCCACACAGAAGGTACCATGCCACCTTCCCTCACGGAGAAGGTACAATGCAAGCTTCCCTCCCATTGAAGGTAAAATGCAAGCTTTCCTCACAGAGATGGTACAATGCAAGCTTCTCTCACAGAGAATGTACAAGGCAAGCTTCCCTCACACATAAGGTACAATGCATGCTTTCCTCACAAACAGCAGATACAGTACAGGCACCAGCCATGCATGCTTCCCTCACACACAGCAGATACGGTACAGGCAACAGTGCATGCTCCCTCACAGAGGAGGTACAATGCAAGCTTCCCTCGCACACAGCAGATACAGTACAGGAAACAGTGAAAGCTTCAATCACACACAGCAGATACACAGCAGCAGATACAGCACAGGCAGCAGCAGTGCAAGCTTCCCGCACACACAGCAGATACAGCACAGCAGTAATGCAAGCTTCCCTCACACACAGCAGATACAGCAAAGGCAGCAGCAGTATATACATGCTGCAAAAAGTGCAAAACTGTGAGGTTGAAATAAAAGCAGAAGAGTAGCTTTCAAACCAAAAACATGCCTTCCTGATTAGGGATGTGTGAAAAGCAGATTTTGTTGTGTCCAATATTCAATGCTGTTCAGATATGCAAGGTGTGCCCACATGATTGTTAGGCATACAAAACCTGATGCTGAAAGAGAAGGCCAACAGAATCAAAGATTTTGCAAGCCTTCTTGTCTGGCATTTCAAAAATAGGAGAGCAGTCTGAGAAACTTTATGGCCACAGTGAAGGAGATAAGCTATGCCCAGTGTGTGGATGTTGTGAGGGCTGGCAAGGAGGGGCCCCTAGAGAGAGAGACTCCAGATTAAATAAAAGATACTGGATTTAACTAAATGAGTGTTGCTTGCCAAACATTCTCTTTACGATTTAAATACTGAATTGTAATGCCTTCTACACACAATTAAGTGCAATAAAATTAAAACATGCTTAATGTCATCCTTAATTTCACATGAAGATGTGTGCTGCAAAAGCTATATTCCTCTAATCAAATACCTTCTTTTCCTGCTACAGTGCAAACTATCAGACTCAAAGGGAATCTGTGATAAGGAGTGTTTAGCGGACAGAACGGCTCAAAACCGAAGGAAAAGGGCTACGAGGAAAGGTCAGAAAAAAGATCATTAGGTACCCCCACTGTGTCTCCTAGTAATTTAGGGCCAATTCGCATGTCTTAATCATTCTAGCTTAAGACGTAAGAAAAATTAACATTTTGGAAGACTAATTTTCACAGATTAAAAACAGAAATGCACACACCCAAAAATCTAGATGTGCAACACCAGAAAGGTTTGTAAAAGTAAAACTCCCAGGTCTGATGGAGTCCATATGTTCAAAGTGAATATCACCAACCATCACACTTCCTACAGATGAATGGATAACCCTACAGCCTATGTTTCTGCATAGTCACAATTTAGGAGGAGGTTTCACTGGGACTTTTCCACAGTAAACAATACAGAGGTACCTTGGAAACGGACAATGAACAGACAGGCTATAAAAGTCACAATGCATTCGCTAGATAAGGAGTGAGAACCAAGGACACTAAACCAATAAATATTATACACTCATTCATACTTTTGATATGAGCTCACCAGTTTGCTAGATCCACATGTAAATAGCTCATCCAGTCCAGGATTTTGATTCCTTTTTGCATTCAGGAACTTGTAGTCCTGATGTTACAATGACAAAAAGGACATCAAGTCCCAGAATACAACCCAAAACAGTGGACTTAATGAGTTACCACTGTATGTAGATGAGAAACTTAAGAACTAGGAGACGGTTTAGCAAGTGCAACTGAAGTACACTGCTGCCCTCCAGAATCAATTTACAACAGAGAACTCTTTAAAAAAAAGATTTTAAATGGCATTGCAGCAGTTCCAATGGACTAGGAGACCCAGCAAAGAAGTTCGGAAAACGGGACAGTGCAAGGTACACTAAAACAGACAAAAACAGGTTCAGTTTACTAGGCTTTTATAAATGCATTGCTGGAACAGTGACAAGGGCGATAGGTTAAATGCTTGTGCCTGCAGTGGAAAATCATCTGTCAGACCAGCCCGAGATCAGAAAAACAAAAGGAATGTGTTGGTGAAAAGAGGTGGCTGAAAGTGTTAAAAAGAAGGCTCTGGAGTACGAACCGGCCTCAGTACCACATACAGCACAGCAATTCGTGAACAGTTTACACATGCATGGAGCCCTTTCAGTAATGCAGCTAAGACTTAGGTTCAGACTAGTTCGCACAAAAACTAATATTACAAAACCTTGGCCACAACAGCTCAAAATAATGCTCATTTTAAACCACCAAAAAAACGTGCGCACATTCTAGCAGATCTTAGTTACAGCTCTTTCATTTCTGGAAATGCATTTGGAATGTAATTTTAAACGTTTTTGCTAAAAGGCCGCCAACATCTTGACCTGTAGGCGATCGGTTTCAAATTGACTGCTATAAAAAACATTTAAGACTTCCTGAGCATAAGGTCCGAACGATATTCTTTCAAAAGCTGCAGCGGATGGACCCAAACTGTGATATTAACGTCGTTGGAACTCTTGAAGCGTACTAACTGTGTGTTAGGCGAATCAAGCCAACACAAAAAAGCGAACTAAAGTATCAATTTAACACAAAAATGTTTTGCGTCTCCCAGCAGCAGCCTGTTTTCTGTAGCCTCGTTGAAGTCATCTCAATAGGAAAGTTTAACCTGGTGTGTGAAACCTCAAGTTAGGACCCACCATTACAAATAACTATCAAACTACTGGAAAGGCAGAAGCCACAGTACAATAAGCTAAATGTGTAGCTGGTTTTACAGCAATGAACTCGGAAATTAAAATTGGAACTCAATGGGACACAGAGGGAAGGGAATAGTTGCAGGATGTAGGCACTTTGAAGCCACAAGGTGGCCTAACGAGGCGCTTTGATAAAAGGGGAGCCAGTGTGTTGCAGCGGCATGGGGAACACGTGCCTGGGGTATGGCATGGAACATTAAATAGTTTGTGCTGAGGTTGGGAGTTGCAGAGAGTGTGAAACAATCAAACGGCCACACATGGAATGGAGTGACTAGAGACTAAACAAAGCAATGAGCTCCAACGTGCCTTGGTTAAGGAACAGGTAATGGATACAACTGTAAGGTTCAAACAGTTTACACAATTAAAAAATACCAGTTTGTTTATTCCTACAGAAACGGTACTTTGTGCTCCATGTACTGCCCCTAGGTACAGTCATGCCACATGAAGGACAGCATCGGTCCCTCTGGTCTCCCAACTGATCCAACCATGGAGGTCTGCAGCTATAGTGCTTCTGCTTTGTAACTGAACCTTCTGCACCCACCAGTCCCCTGCTAAACCCTGCAGTTCTTTCTCCCTTCTCCTTTTTGCAGCATATGGACAACTCATATTCCCAGGCTCAGAAGAAAACAAGCAGCAGCGCAGGAAGGGCGGCAGCAATGACAGGAGGGAGGAGGTGCGAATAAGGAGGCAACAAATTGCCAGAGATGGCCAAGCAAATGTGACCAAGATAACAGGCTGATTTACAGCCCTGTTTCCTGAAACAGCGTTAGCGGAGCTAAGCTGAGAGCAAGAATGCTCCACAAATAAAAAGGAAAGTTTCCCTGAGCACAAGCAGCACACAAGGAAAACAAGAATGGATAGCAGGCAGAGTGCAGGTTAATGAAGTTTGAGGGTTGGGGGGATTCACACTATGGAGAGCAGGGAGAGGGTGACCCAAAGGAGGGGGGGGGGGGCTGGGGTGAGATATGGTGAGAGAATGCAGAGTGCATGCAAAAAGTAAACATAAAATGGCGATCGAAGTGCCATGCGTTCTGCAGGGAATGAAAAAGACCAACAGGCAGGGGGAGGAGGCCACCCCAACCTAAGAAGCGGGACGAGTGGAACTACCATGGGAGCCCGAGAGAGCAGGTGGAGGAGACCCCATACATTTTCAAAAATAAAACACATGGAAACAGTGTTTTTTGTAAAGATACAGCACAGCAATATAGAATAACCATTTAAAATAAAGAGAGCGAGGGCGAGCTGGCCCTGGAAAAGCCCCACTCTGTTGTTGGTTTTATGTTTGCAGAGGGAACTGGGGGGGGAGGAAGGCCTTGCCCGGGGAAGCATGGCTGCTCAGGGATACACACCCACAGTGTAAAATGAACAGGCAAAAACAAATAAAAAAAGTCCCCTACAGAAGAGATAAACAGGACATAGTGTAATTATACTGTAGTGGGTCCCTGCTCCCGAAGATAAAAAGGCAGGACAAAGCGGCAGAATTGATCACTAGCAAGGAAGGATTAAAAGGACACTGCAACCAACATATAAAATTGCTTTGAACCCACAGTATAAGTATACTTAGTAGTATACAAGAGATCGAATGCTTACGCTCGACCTAAAAAGAGGATACGTAAAACAAAACACATCCCGCAGGAGTATCTCACATTGAGTGTCTTCTCCCTTGCCCATACTGGAAAATGTCAACCCCTTCACTTGCTCCCCCAGCCACCTACAGGGGAAAAATAAAACTAACACCCATTTACCTGTGCCTGGTTTTCAGGGCTGACCTGGGTGAGGGTCCTGGGCCCAATGCACACATCCCCTTCCTTCTTCCTGGCTATTCTCCAATTGGCCCTGTATCACCCAACCCGCCCTGCCAACACAAGCACTACCCATAGATCCACTGGGATAGGTCATGACCTATCCTCGGGCTGTTGCAAGACCTGTTGCATCTCTGATTCCTTCAGCTTGCTCTGTGGAATCTCCGGAATTCTGTGAACAAGTTCATTAGTTTTGTTTTTTATTTCACTGCCCTCTTCTCCAAGTCTTTTTTCTTCCTATATACCTCTATCCTCCCTAGTATTTCTTCTTTGTCTACTTTCCCATTAACCTATCTATGTTCTTTTGTTCTAGGTGCTGTATGCAGTCAATTATATCCGGTCTGCCCCGAAATGCTCCAGGTAAGTAGCTCCCCTAGTCCTCACAGAGGGTTTGAACATCCTTGACACAAAGGCAATACTTCTGCTTATTCCCCCTTCAAAACGTGAAAAAACTGCAACTTTACTTATGGCACTCACATGCACAGTCAGAAAGCATTCCACATTAGTCACAAATAGCTTGATTGCAACTATATTTATTGTATACACTCTACATTGCTTCACGCAATGTAGAAATGCTTAACCTTTTTTCTAGAATACTCAGAGAGGTTTAGTCATTACTGAAAACCCCTGAACAAATCTTGAGTAGTACTCACACAACCTAAGGAACATTTTCAATTGTTCTGAATTCTCTGGGCGAGAGCCATTCATCAGCACGAGATCAGCTTCACCCAGTCGTTAGCTTGTTCTTTTTTCCAGTCTTGGGGCAGGATCTTGCGGTTACCCTCAGATGGTGAGTGCTCTTCCTCAGCATAACATGTGTTTTCTTTCCCTCTGACCCCTGACTTTTTGAGGAAATCACACCCATGTAGTCATCTGGTGTTGTTTTCTTGTAAATACTTACATATTCTGGTAGCGTTGTACGCTTACGCTTTACTTTGGACTTGCAGGATCCTTCAATGTTTTCTACTTTTTGCCTGGGAATTTTCATTAAATTCAAAATTCTTTGCCAATGCGCTGATACCTGGTGAATGTCCAATTGAATGTCTTTTCTGGCAAAGTGTTTCACCTCCTTACATTGCAATAATCTATATTTTTTCAGACCTATAAACAAGGAGAGTGAGAAGAGAACGCCTGTTCCTCTTCCCTTACATCATATAAATCAACCAAAGGGAACAACCTTCCTACTGTCTTCTATGTGTCATTCCTGTCCATTCGCTACTTAACATGGGGAAAGGTGCCCACTTGAGATGCCAAATGCATCCCAGGTGTGCTACAACACATGATTACAGTGGAGTGGATTGTCGATTATTAGTGCACTGAATGTGTGAGAGAAGAATATAAAACTACCTGCAGGGTATCCACCTGAAGAGGGAAAATTTAATAACGGACCCCTGGGGTAGGGTTTAAAAGCAGAGGTGGATTTGAGTGAGAACTGACTGATCTCTCACATCCTAGTGTTTGGTTGACATGTTTCAGCCAACAATGCGTGCTCATGAAGTCACTGTGGCTTTCTTCAGGACCATAGTGAAAAGGGCCTACAATGCCCTCATTTGTGAATGCACACACACTAAGGCATGCGAATATGAGTTTTATGTATAGCTTATAATTTTACCCAGGATTCTTGTTGTATCTGAAAAATAGTAAAATTTAGCAGAATAGACATGATGCATCAGAACAGGGTAGATGTACAAAACATTGCTGCAAATGCAGAGCGGACATGTTGAAAGTGTATCATGCAACCAACTCCAAATCACACGGGTCAGGTAAGTCCTAGACATCAAGCACATGTGTAGATCAAAAACGCATGCATTATAATGTGATCAGTGTATCACAAACCAATTTTTCTGACTTACTGATGAGTGCCAAAATTATACTTCCCAGGTGCTGCAGCCGAGTAGAGTGCTCTCTTATATGCTTTGCCATCCCTCTCTATTTTCAGTTTTCAGACTCCACATTTATGTCCTGACCTATTTTACTCCAATGCAGTATTTTTCCATAATACTGGTAGGCTTCCCACAGTAATTTTTTGAGTCCGCACCTACGATGTTTGAGGTACATGCTAATTAGTTTGGTCTTTTTTATTTTTCTTCCTTTGAGGTTGCTACCATATTTTTTGTTCTGCTGATGACCCTGGTTAAATCACTTTCTATAGTGCCGAAAATTCGACAAATGAACTAGTGGACCGATATGATTTATCATGATATACACATTGTACTCTCATTTTGAGTCATGCTTAGAATCTGTAACTTTCCCAGTCCCTAATAACACATGTATATATGCTGTACGTATATTTTATGTATAGCACCAACGCAAAACCTTTCACAAATGTCACTGTTCACCCTCACTGCGTTGATTTTAGAGCACCTGTAATGTGATATGATATGTTGAAAGGAACTTTATACAGTAAATCAAAATAACTGTATAATTCAATTTTGTTGTTTCAAAATCATAATTCTTTGCCTAGGAAGTATAGTCTTCTCGTGAAGAAAACCAGGGTTTTTCACTAATTTATAGTTTTTTTTCCTGGTGCACTGGTATTTTTATCCAAAGCACAGAGTTGTTATAGCTTAAACGTTTAGTACTTAACGCCACATTAAAAAGGATAAGCTTGTTTACCATAAACTACTTTCTTTCTTCAATTCCTGATTAGAGTCATTATACCATGCTACAAAATTAAGGTCCATATTTATGAAAAGGATGCACAACTGCACTAGCGCAGTTGCGTGTCAAAAAATGTAACGCAAGCTACCGCCATTCCATAGCACCATTGTGCATCATATTTAAAAAATGACGCACAATGGCGCTAAGGAATGGTTAGCATAAAAAAAATGACAATAACCATTGCGACATGCCATAAGGAAAAAATTACACTAATGCTGCAAAAGTGGCGCTAGACCTTTTTGCAGCACGTAAATTGATACAAAACGGGTTAGCACCATTTTTAACCGCATTAGCGTAAAAAACAAACGCACAAAGAAGAAAAATACAAGTTGAAAGACAAGATGGAGATTGCTGGCCAGGAAAGACGACAGGGAGACCCCCAATCACCCAAGTGCCAGCCAGGAGGGCCCAACAAAGTCCCAGGAGAAGGAGATGAGGAAGTGAAAGTGTTGCTTTAGTGAGGAGGGGCATGACATCCTGGTCAGAGAGGTGACGGAGCACAAACACTAGCACCACCTCCAAATTGTCAGTCGGTAGGAGAAATGCAACATAGCAGGCAAAAGTAGACAAAGTCAACCGCGTGGCAGAGGTGAAGAGGGCTGTCACCGATTGCAAGAAGCACTGGCACAATTGCAAGTACAGGACTAAGGAGAAACTGGTCAGGAACCGAAAGGCAGCACTGCAGACTGGAGGTGGAAGTCCCGCACCACAGGAGGATCTGGATGCGCTGGAGGAAATGGTCACCGGAATTGCAGGACAGGACAGCTCAGACTACCAAGAACTACGGCAAATGCAGGGTAAGTTGCAGGGGGTGGGGATATCTGAAATTCCACAAATGGCAGAAAGGGGAGGCACATAGGACACACTCAATGCATGCTAAAGGGTTGCATCGGGACAGATAGGCCCTGAATCAAGATGCGCCATCCCCACCCCAGCCACACATGTACTGATGCTTTGGTTGTGCAATGCACTCCAGCATATACACAACGTGGACAAACGCCACTCACTTGTCATTCCCTGTGCTGGGACTAAATTAGCTGACGTGGGCCAAAGCAGCAAGCCTTGCACCATAGTGCAAGTGTGGATGCGTTGAGAGGGAGATGGGTTTTTGTGCAGAAAGGAACACCTTTCTGCACAAAAACATTCTGAAAAGACCATTAGCTCTGTCTATGTGTGCTGCTAAATGCAACAAGTTAAAAATGAGGAGAAAATATGGCATTTAACATCACTTCACCATGCCAATGCCACCCCCGGGGTGGTGTGATATTTTGGCAAGGACTCTGGTTTACAAAAACTCATCAATCTAATTCACTGTCAAAAAGCAATGAGTGTTGCTGTGGTACGCCCACAGCAACACCCATTTCACGCCCCTGCCACACAAAGTGCTGCATGTGAAGGGGCCCTTCTTACAAGATGGCCTTAAGCCACAATAAGTCACTTAGCACCACATTGTAAAACCGTCACAGGGCATTGCGCCACCCAAGCGTCACAGAAAGAAACGCTCAGGTGGCACTTGGGGCACCCAAATATTCCCCACAATACCTTGTGAGCTTGACCCATGTGTGGTGCACAATACATAATAATCAACTACAACCTCTGGTTTGTAAAATGTCACTGAGCCTCCAGTAGCAAATAAATGATGTGCCATATCATCAGCCACAACAATCTCAGATTGACTTTTCACCATTTCATTGCAGAGGATGATAGCTTACCTCCTGCCGACCTGCCTGTCCTGGATTTTACAAATGATATGGATGACCAGCTGCCGACCATCAGTATAGAGACTCTCCAGGATGTACTAGGATCCCTCCAGACACCACCTCCAGTCGCAGAGAGAACACACAGCATTGCGGGGTCTCCACATGAACCACCCAGCTACCAATACACACCACCAGCCAGTACTGATACAGCCATGGACTACGAGGACCCAGAGATCACCTTTCAGAGGACAGTGGTAGGAGTCCAGCAGGAGCTTGCCAAGCAGGTGCGGGTGGGGGTGGAGACCATGACAGGCAGCCTAGAGGGAGTGCAAAGGTACCTCAGTCCAATTAAAGACAACTCAGCTGCCATCAGAGGCACCAACTCCCCGCTATGTGGACTCCAGCAGTCTCTGACCAAAATAGCAGCTGTCATGAGTCAGAGGCTTCAATAATTGCCCTCCCAAAGCAGCATGATAGACAACAGGCTGAGGGCTATACAGAATACCCTGGAGTCTATTCAGTGGGAAGTGTCCTCCCTCAGAGAAAACATGGATGCCTACCACCTTGATGTTGCTGCGGTGTTGAAAAATCAGCAGTTTCTCCTTGCTGCAGTGATGCCTTATGTGTTCCCACAAATGGCAGCTGCCGGGACCTTTGACTCCACATCTCTAATCCCTGATGTGTGTGTGTGGCCCCCTCAACCTCAACAATGACACCACACACATCAGAGAATGAAGATGTGGAAGGAACAAGATTCACAAGGAAAACCACCCAGTAGCACCAGGCCTCACCACTTGGACAGTATCTCCTAGTTCTGTGCTTACGATCATGCCAGTGTTGTGACAGCAGGAAATGTGCTCTCTTCACTCAACCACTGTTGACTTGTCTGCTATGTACTGTCATTGTCTCACATCTTACCTATTGACAATTTTGACACCTCCTCACTATGCACACTTTTCCTAACCATGTCTCATTACATGTCCCTCACCCCTGGACTCTGATTGTACTACAACTGGCTAAGGTTCTTTCATGGGGTCTGGGAACAGGCCAATGTATAGCATTTGAAATTAAACTTGTACCCGTAAGCAAAGCACCTTGTTCACATGTAACATTTCTACATTTATTGTTATCCATCAACTCAGCAAAATGATTGCATTGTGTGAATCCATGTCAATGAGTGCAGAAAATAATTACATGAGTGCATTGCTGTCAGACACCAAGCCACACACTAGGATCCTAACATGAAAAAGCTGAATGATGGTGTTGTGGGCTACAACAAACTTACAGAGTATTCAATACATGTATTGAACAGAAATCCTTGGAAGATGCCATACAGCATGTATGGCTCAGAACCAAATGAATGGTAGTTTACCCAGATGGGAGAAACAGTACAACTAATATGTGTGGTACAGAAGAGGCTAACCTTATCAGTGATGGGCACCTGTCAGTGTTGCAGGATACAGTTCCAGTTTTGCCTGTTGTCATATGTGCCACACTTGCCAACAATGAAACTGGAATATCCCACCAATGATAGTTGCAGTTCCATACTTACCTGTCCAGATAACGTATATATACACAATATGAATGGCTGGAACAGTGGATGGCAAAGGTATGGACTAGTTGATGTTATTTGGCAGCCAATCTGACAGCTCCTTGGTCATAGGGGGTGCACATGGTAATCCATGGAAATCAAGACAGCAAGCATACCCTAGGCCATGCCTCCAACTTGGCCAGTGCACACATGAGAACACCCAGACATTCAATCAACATGGCTAAAAAATTGTCTTATACAAGCAAGATTTATAAAAAAAAATGTAAATCTTCACACTAAACCTATTCTAAAAACTACCCTACACGAAAGTAACCTAAACTAACTTAACTTACAACTACACCTATCTAACCTATTCTAAACTAATCTTACACATGTAACGCCACACTCTAAACATTGTTCCCCTACCCTCCTTAAGAGACCAGATACAAGTAGGACAACATAATCTATGGCTACACATGTACTTACTTAACCTATGGCCTAAACAAATATATATATATATATATATATATATATATTTTACACATATACCCCAACATTAGACCACTCCCAACACCCACCCAATGAAAAATAATATGTACTAAAACCCACCCCCAAATATACTTACTCTAAACTATGCCTACAATACACCATTTCAGTAACCTAACACTACCCATCTGAAACTCAACCAAAAACATTTTACAACAATAAAAGGGAGAGGGAAGGAACTGGGGGGTTGTGGCAGTGACACAGCACAATTTCTTAAATTTTCTTTTGCTGTACCTGAGTAACTTGCGATTTTTGGCACTTTCCTGCTCCAACCTGCCCAATCTGGCCACCATGGCGGCCATGTCCCTTCTCATGTAACTTTCAAAGTTTGGGTTGAAGACTGCAGCAGGTGGCTTCGAAGGTGCCTGGCTTGTGACAGGTGCTGCAGATGTGGAGGGGGTCGCACCCGCAGAGGCCCCTTGGACCCCAGATGTTTTCCCCAATGTGCCTTGCTTTTTTTGTGGCTGCTGCAGAGGTCCCCAAAGTGGGAAAGCACGCCATGCCCTTGTGGCCTTTTCCTTCCACTCAGGAACCTTCTCTCTATCCTCTTGTAACTGGCATCCACGTCCAAAATGTGATAGTATCTGTCTGCCCTTTTGTGGAATGCATGTTCTTCCTCAGGTGTCATATTGGCAGCTGAAAAATGAGGAGAATAAAGCAATAAATATAGCATTGGGTGGAGGTAGAACAGACATATTATGTACACTGCATCTTCAGATGACATATACAGTCCACCACACATTCCTCAACAATGACTTACTCCTAATCTATGACTATGTCCTACCTATCCTATGGTATCATTTACATGTCACTGCGATGACGGCTATCCATTGTTGACCATCAGGGCCCAAAGGTGACTGGACTAATTCGTCCTTGCACAACATTTGTGTTAACAAACTTGTGAGGCTCATGTGGTCCAACAAGTCTAGATTTCCTGTGTTCTTGTCAAGCTGGGGGGCTTTGTATGCAATCCACCACTTTGACACCCCTGATGCTATATCAAGGCTTGCCCAGGCATCATGGATGCAAGTTGGGGGTCATCTGATAGGGAGGCTGGAATCTCCCCACTGGCTATTCTGAGGTTTGGTAAAGCTTCATTCATGTGTCCTGGTTTAAGACCAGATCTGAGCAAACTTTACAAGGGGCACACCATTGCTCATGATGTGCCCACATGTATGCAATGTTCCCATAATGTTTGACCAAAGCCTGACCAGAACATCAACGTTGTCTACAGATTACATAACTAATGCCCCCTACCCTCTGCTATGTTGTGCAAAAAAGTGTAATGCGGCACACACATGGTGGCTGTATGGGTGGCCTTAGGGCCACAGTAAGTTTGACACTGTACTGGGAGCTGCCACAGTATTCTTATGTATTGAACATCATGTGCACATGCATGTCAGACATCATCAAAGTACCAGGTGTGCACTCAACATTCACATCATATGCACATGTGATGTGACCAAGATAACTCACAAATATCATGATGGCAGGACCATGTTGGTAATCCTGCTGAGACCTATCTTAGGACAATCCATAGATATTTCCCACAACCATCTGGAGATGAGTTGTGTACTAATTGTGTACTTTACTGACTGTCGTCCAGCACAATATGGCTCCTGGCACTACTGCGGCCTCAATTTATATTTGAAGTGTACTGGGGCACATGTGGTGCAAGTGTCTCCTACATAGGCCCCCTAGAGACCTCTATACATTTCCTTCACCTGTACCGTTTTGTGAGTAAGTGAAAGCTATGTGTGGCACACAGCGCTGTCAAAAGTGCTGTGACAAAGTTGTTGTCAACAGGCATGCTAATTACATAAACAGCTGCTCTGACACCTATCATGATAGACATCTATGTATATGTGGCTATGCATTCCATTTCCTAACACCCACAATTCCATACCAGCACACGTTGCCACTTGTGCAACAATCAAGCCATTCTCAATGCTCAACAATGCAACTGGCATGATGTCACCATCCTAACTTCAATGATATCATAGCATTGGTCATGCAAAACTTTTATTCATTGCATTGCACACATCAGACTGTCTCACACCAAACCCTGGATTGCCACACGACGCACAAGGTGACACTTACTGTCAGCGTTGAGGCCTTCAAATATGGCCACCTCTCCAACGGTGTAGGTTGGCAGTCCACCTGCAATACATGAAAGGAAAACATAGCTCTGTGATATTTGGTCATTTCTGTGAATGGACGACAGTGTTAACAATCAACTTGTTAGGATGAGTGGGCAAGTCAACCTAGTGGTAGATCGGACCAACTGTCAAACATCTATGATCAGTCAATCACACATAGGCCCTCATTACAACATTGGCGGTATTGACCGCCACATACCGCCGCCACGGCTACCTGCCATCTCCACATATCATGACCTCCGACGGTATTCCGCCAGAATGCTGGCGGAACACAGCCGATGGTCATGCCGGTGGATGGCGGCAAGGCAGCGCTGCTGACAGCAGCACCACCACGCCAGCAAAACACCGCCGACCGTATCATGACCAATGATACGGCCTGGTGGTGTTTCAGACCATCTCAAGTCGGGTTCTCTGACCGGAGAGGGATGTGGGGGGTGTGGTGTGTATGTGGGGGGGTGTATGTTTTGGTATGCGTGCATGCGGGTGTGAGTCGCGTTGGATGCATGCGTGAATGAGTGATTGTGAGTGTTGTGTCTTGTGACTGCATGTGTGTAAAAAGGTATGTTGGTGTGTGTTGCGGTGTGTGGGTATGTATGTGTGCATGCGTGGGTGGTATTGGGTATGCGTGTGTGCATGTGTGTATATGGGTGCACGTGTGTATATGTGCGGGGGCAGGAGAGGGAGTGGGAGCGTGGGGGAGGACGCTGAGGATGGGGGCGGGGAGACCCCTATCAGTGCCAGGGAAGGGATTCCCTGGCACTGATAGTGCCTACCGCCATGGTTTTCGTGGCAGTAAGTTTGGCACGAAAACAATGGTGGTAGGCCAGGTCGTAATCCCGAGGGTGGGATTTTGACGGCAGCCGGGTTGGAGACCGAAGTCTCCAGCCCAGCGGCCGTTACCACCTTGGCAGTGGCGGTCTTGGATGGCGGTAACCGCCAGGGTCAAAATCCAATTTTTTTTACCGCCGGCCTGTTGGCGGTATTACCGCCTCTTTTAACACCTACCTCCTGGATCGCAATGACAGCCATAGTCTCCAATAATGGAGACCCTGGCACCTACAAACCATCACTTTCCGTGACACTCTTTTGGTGCTTTTCCCTACACCATATGCACATAGAATTGTCATACAAGTGTTTTGTAGCTTTACACCTCCATGACCGTATGGGACTGCATGACACTGTATTCTGAGGGGCATGCGATGGTTGTTGCAGCGGCCATCCCATTGTGACACCCATAGTTTTTGAGCCTGCCCCATATGTTGAAGACCTCTACCTCATTGTCACTGCAAACTGATGGACAACTGCCCAGGGGTTGTGTGAGTATTCCAAGGTGTTGAGGAAGTCTTTGATACATTCTTGTTTGTAGTTAGTAATATGTGTGTGCCATTACAAGGCACAGACACTTGAGCTATAAGTCCACTGCAGTTTATTTATCTTCATTTAGTTGTTCCTACCTGCGCATTCCCTGATCGAAATTATGGATGTCATGCCAATACTGTGTGGCCAGCAATTGTTGGCATGGTATTCCATTATTTGTCCAGTAAGGGATAAGAACATGTGCATAGACAAATGCCTCAACACAGACACACTTGCTCTGTGGTCCAAGGATGCATGTGTTGGTGCAGGTTTCTGAGTAATGTGCCAGGGCTGGTGAAGATGCAGGACAGCCCCATACTGTCAGTAAGATGTGGAAGGCTTGTGGTACAAAATCAGCATGTGCGTGGGGTAATTGACAAATTTTGGGGTGAATGTGATACACAATGTACAGGAAGAGGAAATTGCTATTAGTCTGGACCCAGTGCATAGTCAAGCTCCCTTAAATGGCATTGGCCAATGACACAAAGGGGCAGATTGAAGGAAAGTGGTGCTGCACCAAGTGCCCCACTACAGTCCTTGTGGCCCTTAGTGCATCCTTTTCCCCCCGCCATGTGTGTACCTTATGCGAAACAAGGCACAGCATGGTGCAGGTAGTGTCCAACTACATCTATTTATATGGAAGCAAATGAGGTATTCAGCAGCATTAGCAACAAAACAGATTATCACAACTTCTGCTGCGTACATAGGGGCCCATCATATACAAATATATGCCCTCTTATAACACCTGCTCTGAGCAGCCGTTCAAAGTGCAGGAAATATGGCAATAGGCAATATCTCCTATTTCCAAGGGGCATGTACTTTAGCCCCCCAAGCTGGTGCTGGGCCCCTCTCCCATACATGATGCCTGGCGCAGGCGCCATGTTGTGCTGGTCTAAACAGAGTGGTGCTCTGCATGCATCACAACACTTTGTTATGATTGAGCAAGGAAGATGTCACTTCTGCCCTGGCTCTGCTTCATAAAGGTTTATTACAATGGCCGCCCTAAAGTGGCGCTGGGGTTCTTGATACAGGCACAATACTACATGTCAGATCCTTTGACAAAATATGCTGTACTCGACCTTATCAGCACCTGTCATGCACATGCAAATAATGGCGTTGCAATGGAAATGGGAAACTTACCAACTGCTCCACCAATCTCAGTGTCTAGGTGATCCAGTAGATCTTGCTCCCTTGAGATTAGATCAGCCCAATGGTGTTTGAGTTGGTGTCATTGCGTCCGGTGCCCAATATCCGTGTCAGGTGATGGAGCACCTAGCCTCTGTGGGGTAGCCCTGGTTATTGCAGTCTCCCAGTACATGCATCATTGGCAAGTAATGCTGCACAAGCCAAATAAAACCCCCCAGCTCATCTGCCAACATCTTGGACAGCCTCCCTTTTCCTGACATCATCCAGTGTACATATGCTGCAAATGCAAGTATGGTTTAGGCGTTTGCATCTAAATTTCTGACGCATCAGTCATGTGTCGATTTTGTCCTATTATGAAAAGGCCTCTGGACTTGTTATAGCTGCTCAGGGGCAAGGCATCATTTTTCTGGCATTGCGGAGTATGGAATTGAGCCGTTTGCATCAAAAGTTTTTGACGCATGACGGTAATGCAAGGAAATTTGCTATGTAGGCCTAGAGTGTACCCAGATTCACATACCATGTCACAGGGACTATGCAATAATGTTGTCATTATGGTATGGCTACATGTGTGTGCCTACCCATTCATGTCTTGACGGTGACATTGGTATGTTCAACCTATATGTTTGTTTATGTGTGTGATGCATGCAGTGACTTATACCTTGTGCAAATGTGCATGGGTAGCTACACTGTGTCCACATACATGTTAGCACATGTGTACTATGAGTGTACATATGTGCTCTAACATATATTTGTGGGTGTACCACATTGTTTTGTCTCATATACAAATGTACACATACCAACAACACAATGGATATGATGGGCTATGTCCAATACATGGTAAGGCATGTGACAACCAAGACAATTCATACTCAGAGGATGCAGTGGACTATGGCTGGGTTGAAATCACATTACCCCTGCCAATTTGCGTGTGCATGTGTGTCTACTCTGTGGTGTGTTGTTGGTTTAGCATTCATGATGCTCTGCTACAAGTGACATAGTTCTCTATGCAGCTGGGTTGCAGGAGATGGTGTACACACGTGTCAATGAAAGTTGCTATATGTCGTGTGTGTGTAAAGATATGTGTAGTGTTTTTTCAGTAACATATGACCACAGTGGTGTGTTTATGGGATATGAAACCTCACATATCTCTCTTCCTGCTTGGACACATATCGGACCTTGACAAATGCCTGTGTAGTCATATCAGTGCCATCTATGTTTCCGTATGTCGTAACACAAATGAAGGTCATTTATTTCTGTCAATGATCTTGTGATACATATGCATGTATATTTGTGGTAAGTTGCCTTTTGTTCAGACTCCAATACACATTACCAGGCCAGTGCCATTTTATGTGGTACATATGTGCTGAGTTATCTGGTATATGTGATCATGCCACCAACTGGGCACTCACAATCGTCCATATAATTTTTTTATGACTGTCACATACAATGGCATACCACTGTGTAGCAGTGTTGCAGTCTGGCAAAGATGGCAGCCTACTCTTCACCACTATTGTAGGAGTTTTTATACCACCATAGACCCATGGTTGCCTGTGAAGGCACAGGTTTATGGAGCTCCAGACTACTCAGCCCACTATGCACATGCATCAGGCCCCTGACAATGTCAAAAGTCTATGTATCCAGAGCAGTTGTGTTAGGGTGTTTTGGGCAGGAATCTAGCTTCTTCATGATTGCTAATCAGCAGAGCAATTCACAGACCCCTGCAGACAGACACATGAACAATTGTGATCAAACGGTCTGAGATATAAATGTTTCCTCTTGGGTACTTGATGTCAGCCTTCCCCTATCATGTACTGCGTACTGGCTACTTGAACACATAGGACATGTCTCATCATTTGATGTCCTTAGCAGTTTCCATGGGCAGCTTGGTTAGGGGCTGTATCTCTGTTGTGACTTCCGTTCTGGGAACATGCCAGGAGACAGCTGGTGTTACCTGTCATGTTAGCATGCGATGGGCAACTACCAGGACATAGTAGTGGCAAACATGACTGGGTTATGTACTGACCTAATCACCCTCTCTGTTCATACAGACTTACATTACTGCCATTCTTTACGCTACTTACACTTTGTACACATCTCCTACAGCAACATTGTCTGGTCATACAGGGACAGGATTCAACTTTTAATGAGTGCCACACACACACATGACATTACACCTGCCACGGCACTTGTGTCATCTCCAAGTGACCTCCTATGTTGTATTTCCAAGTATGTGTGGGTATTTCTCAGCTGTCCATCCACATCCTCAGCTAAACATGGATATGCATTTATTTCTGTTTCCCCAACCTATTTAACTCTTACCATGACTGTATGATGTTGATGTTTGATATCATCTCAGTGCTGCTTTTTTCATGAGCCAAATGTAACATATCTGTCTACTTCAACTCCCATTCATTTTTTGAATGGGTCTCTGACATGTTTGGACATTGCTGGACATACTTGCACATCCCACACCTGATTGGCATATTGGAGGCCAAAACATATTTGGGATTTTTTTCACTGTTGGTACCTTGCTCTTGGTCTGGCATATGAGTGACTATGAGTGGTGTGTATTGCTGTGTGAGGTGTGATGTTGTTATACAGATCATAGTAGGTTACCATACTGACACATGTCAACCATTGTTGGTACTTGCAAACCCTTTGCTACCTAGGCCATACACCCAGAATATCAAGTCTTCCCATGTATATCATAATTTGCATTAGGCGTGTGTCAAGACAGCAGATTTATGGGACACGTGTAATGTACAAAGGTAGTGGAACACACTCTGCCTACATTCTACCCTGACAATAATTCTGTGGTGCATTGTCGCATTTTACTCTTAGATTGAGACAATGGGTCTTATGTTTGGCTGGTGATTCATCACCTATTGCTGCTTCATTTGTCTGCCAACTCATAGCGCACTCCACAGCCAACGTGTGTGTGCCATAAGTGAGGTACAGCGCACCATGTGTCAGGGTTATGCCCAATGGCAGTGCCAGGACATAAGCCCATTGATATACAGTGCAGGCTCTGCCTCTTACATTGGTTACAAACCCTGTACAGTTACTGAAGGTCCATAGTTACCAATGATGTTCCCCCCTTGTCACACATGCACAGTGCTAGCGAAGCAGCAATCCCCCTGAGATGTGACACTGTTCTGTTCCTACATTACATAAACACCATTTGATAAGAGCCCCTACCTTATGTATGCCCCCTTGCATACATCCTGAAAAGCGTGGTGATGATGTGGGGAAAGGGCTATGAATTAGCACGTTGCCCACTTGACGACACGTTATATTTTGTGGTGCATGGATGTAGGCCTTCAAGAGTCACATGCCCGTGAGTTACGTGACACTGATATGTGACATGGAGGCACTAGACCCTCTTACATCACAAACTATGTTGCCATCATACTTAGAACTGTTATGTTTCTTACCTGCTCTCTGAGGTTAGAGTTACATTCTAATGGTATACGTAGTGGAGAATGAGTAGACCAAGGAGATTCAGGAGGCAAAGTGTTTTATTGGTGATATTTACAAAGTGATTATAACTGTACAGTGACTATGTGTAAAAGTTCTGTACAATTTGTAGTCTCCTGTGAACTCCTGCAGCAGTGTTATGTAGTTCCCCCTCCAAATGTGCTGCACCATTGTCATCCTCCTCCCTGTTGGGGACATCTACTTGTTCATCCCAAGGAACAGTGGTCCGTATACATATATTGTACAGGATTGCACATACCAGTATGATTGTACATACCAGTGATAAAGCATACAACTGGTTTCCTCCTGTCAGGGCCAGGCACCTGAACCTTGACTTTACAAGCCCAAATGTCCTCTTCACCACATTGCGTGTTCGTCTGTGCCCCTCATTTCATCATGCCCACCCGTTGTGGGAATGGCAAATGGAGTCATGACCCATGGCTGTATGCTGTAACCTTGGTCGGCTGCAAAGGAATGAGATAAGATGTGTTTGTATAGCTTGATGGTGGTTTGGTATATACCATGGCAGTTGTTAGTTTTAGGTGGAATGGTGACTCAGACTTGCTCCTGGTATAGTGTATGTTGCTGTTTTGTGAAATGATTTCATAGGTCTGTGTTGATGGATATGACAATCTTGGGTTGTGGCTCAGAGACCTGGGGATTGTAATATTTTATCCAAACAGATGGTTCTGCCCTTGCAAATATGTGTTGTCCACACTTGTGCCAGTGTCCTGTTATTGGTGGATCCTTACACCTCCTTGCACGACAATGGTGTCATATTTAGAGGCACCATGGTAGCCCTACAAAGCCAAACTCTGACCTCCATGTTACCACGTGGCACTACGCAAGCAGTGCAACACATAGTGACCCTTTGTAGAAGGTAATGGGTGTGCCAGCCATCATGTGTACTAGTGTGTGAGTCACACATTTTTAGGATAATCAAACGTTGGTTCAGTGGAATGTCCTAAGTTCCTATACATGATTTATCACAGACAATTTCAACACATGCACAGTGCAGGTGTTGGGAGGGGGGCACACCATTCTTTTACATGGGTCCCTATGTATGGTGCATGAAAGGTCAGGTATGTCCACTATAGTCCTACAGAGACCTATAATAGCATCCATGATCATTACAATATTGCACAAAATCTGAGCAATGGTGGACTGTTTCTTGTATACTGCACACACAGTGGCGTTAAGGGGGGGCACATGTGAGGAGGCACTGGACTAGGTGCTGCACGTCTTCTTGTCATGGTGCCCCATGGTCTTTAATGGCAAGTAATGTTGTATTCCTATGTGTGCGTCACAATGCAGCAGACGGGTGAATATGCACACTAAAGGAATGTCAAGTTTGTGTAGGTGATATTTAGTTGGTCATGGCGACACTTGGGTGGCAATTGATATTGGTGCCGCCAGGTGCTTGTACCCCATGGCTGAGGTGGGGCTGTGGCTATGTGTGACTCTGTTTACAAGGACATGGCCTATGCACTTTGCTGAGCTAAACATTGTTAGGTGTAATGTGTGTGGGATCTGTATTTAGTTGTCAACCAGTGGACACATGTTGTTGTTTGTGCCCAGCTTCTGTATGCAAAGTTGACATAGCTCCACCTGTCCTTATGTGGTGTGCCAGTCAGGTTGTGGCTGTATTATGTACATGTATATGTGTGTGTGATGTGCATTAATTGGGGTGTAGTGTGGCATGTGGCATATGTGTTGTTGTCTGTACATCTGTGTTCCCCTGCCCATGTGTGTTTAGTGTGGTGTATGTCTTGTGTGTCCTACATGGTAGGTGTGTTGTCTGTGTACTTTTTGGTATAGAGGCTTAGCTACGAGAAGGCCATCGTCATATTGGCCACCCTGGAACCGCTCATTGATGGTGGAATTGCGGAATATGTAAACGTCATTTATGCTGCCGGGGTATTTTGCACGGTGGTCCACAATGGCCTGCACATTTATGGAATGGGTGTACTTGCTGGCTCTGTATAGGTTTTCGGTTGCTGCAGGTGGCACCAGTTGGACATGGGTGCAGTCCATTGCACCCAGCACATGCGGGAACCCAGCAATTAGATAAAAACCTTGCTTGGTCTCCTGCTGCACTTGCTGGGTGTTTGGGAAGCAGATGTGGTGGGGTGTGAGGCGTATGATTGGGTCCAGAACCTTTGGAAGGAAGACCGAGAAGGATGGCTGGGAAATATATAAGCCACTTGTGTGCCTGTTGTCTGAAAAGATCCTGACACAAGCATATGGAGGACAGCGAGGAGTTTGGTCATGGGTGGTATGTTTGTTGGCGTTGCCACCCTTGCAGTGATGTCTGGCGCTATGTGGTGCAGCAGGTGTACAATTGACTCCTGGTTCAGACAGTAAGTCTTGATGACATCTTGTTCCCTGAGCCCAAGGATGGTTGTACGCTGTCGAAAGATCCTCTCCCACCTTCTGTGCTGCCTTGGTGGCTGCTGTGGTGGTATTTGGGGTTGCTGCGGTGGTTGCGGAGGGACCTGTTGTCATCGCTGATGTCTGCGGCTTGTGGCAAGCTGGAGCAGCAACACTTCCATGTTGTCCCGGAGGTTGTAAATGCTCCTTTTGGGTGTTTTCCTTATGTGGTGGTGTGTAGGCCTCTTTTTAACGCCTGGTCCGACCATGGATTAAAATTTGACATAAATCGGCCATTGCGTTATTTTCTGGGACTGCTTCCTTAGTGTGCTTTGTTTTTGCATCGGGAGGAAAATATGGTGCTGGAGGGCTAGTGTAATTTTTTGGAAGGGAACGCCTACCTTGCATATCGTCACAATACAACTCAAGGTGAGTTGGCGCTCCAAAAAAATGACGCTAACTCAGATATTTTGATGCTAGACATGTCTAGCATCAAAATATAAATATGGAGTTAAGTTAATGCCGCATTTGCGTAAAAAAAAGACGCAAAGGCAGTGCAAACTTTTCATAAATATGGGCCTATGTTGCCATACCTCCCTGAATACATCTCTAACGCAAATTTACTTTTCTTATTCCATTCTTAATATTTTTTGACTGCAGCATTTGGTTATTATTCATTTATGACTTGCTCTTTCACCCCCCATTTCCTTGGCCTGGCTTTTCAGGATCGTTCACCCACTGTAGGCCTTATCTCTAGACCAGTTGCCAGCAACTGTCACTGAGGAAAAACTGCTATCAATCTAGCCTATCTGACGTTTTAACCATCTTTCCTCCTCTGTTGACTGACACGGTCTTCTGCTTCTCTCTTACATCCTGGCTTCTCACAAATTGTAGTGATGCCTGTGTCAAGGGTGTGGTTGGTGGTCACTGCAAGAAAGGCTTCAATCACCTGGAGCTTGCCTACTCACTTAAGTCCTATTAATGTGGCTTCTTAATCCTACTTCATTCCACATCATCACCAACCTTTGTAAACCCAGCCACTGTGAACTAGACAATACATTTGTGATTATATTTTTCACATCGGAATGGGGCTCACTCTAAATAAGATTTTGTCTGGCATGCACCTGACAACAAAACTCTCAACAACTGAAACAACTTCTTATCCCGAGCTGATAGAACTCCCATCAGGGATCCCACGGACTTTTGTCCACAAATAAAATCATGCTGCTGCTGGCTAAATACTTGTCCCTTAAGCAGAAATCTACAACTACAGGGCAAGAATACAAGCAAATCAATGCTCTGAAGTAGTTCTTCCCACTTTTCTGGCCATTTTACCACAAATTACAGCGCCAAACCGATCTGTCCCTGATGCTTCTAATTGTGTTCAGCCCAATCCTTCCCAATGCGAAAATAGCGTATCGCTATGCAATTAAAATGCTCTAACGCCGCCAATCAGGTGGCAGAGCTCTGGTGTAACTCCATCATCAGCGTTGTGTAGCTACTGCAGAGGAGAGAGGCTGACAGACTGATGTCCTTGGGCACTTGAAGCGTTGGCCAACCTGGGGAATAGTCTATGCTGTACAAGACTCATGCTGGTCCATGAAGTCACTAAGGATTTATGCTACCCCCACTCCAGGGAGTGACTGAAGATGTCCTTCGGAAGTAGCCAGTTCCATTTTACCTGGATCGTCCCTGCAACTGACTGTACCCTGAAGTGAAGTGGCAACTACGGCCAACTCTGGGCCTTATGGCTAAACCTGAACTGGCAGGGCAGGTCCCGGATTCAAGTGGTGGTGGCACTGAAGATTCAGGGCAAGTTGACCACTGGAAAGGCAAAGAGAATAAGATGGATAGAGGGCCAGGCACTGAGACTGGGGCAGGAACACTCTTGGTGGAGTAGAGTTAGCTGACTCACAACAGCGAGAGGGAGTTACCAAACTAGCCATCAGGATAAAAACCTAGATGTGCATAAAAGGGATGTACATATATATTTGACCTCCATGATATTACACAGCTCAAAAGACAGAGGTACAGATCATCAAAAAAGATATGATCACCAGTATTTTTTGGCGTCTTTATGATTCTTCAGGTAAGTGACACTAGAAATGAAGAAAGGAAGGAACATGTTTTCACATACCTATTCTTGTCTGTTCTCCGACAGCAGAAACACAACTGAGGCACTAGTGGGAAGTACCTGTCATAACCTCCTCCCCACAGTAGATAATGTTGTAATGTTTTGTGTATGTTTAGATAATCTGCATGGCAGATTAATGAATTATCATTAAAGAAAATCACTGCTTAGTATTAATTCAGTGTTGATGATGAATCAGTAGTACCTTAGGGTGCTGATCATGTGCCCTTAACTAGTCGTACAGGGTATTCTAGTTCCTGCCATTCTGGGTACATATAGGCCCTCTGAAGTATGGTTGCTGAGTTACGAGTTTGTCCAATAAAAAATAATCAATCAGCAAACGACCTCCACACACTAAAGTCTGACTTCGCTAAACCTTCCAAGCTGATTGTATGATGCATAAAAACGACCCCTAACATCGCCATTCCTGTTCGTATGGAAAGCTTCCTGCCTTCTCTCATCACCATCTATACAAAGCTGAGATGCCCAAGGAACCTCTGTACACACCCAACAGTATTTCATCCTTCACCTTCACTAGGACTTTCACTTTGTCCCACGGAAAACTGGCCTCAATTTCACTGAATGCAGTTCTAGTCAGAAAAACACCTCATGCTCGCATACACCTGCCTTCCATTTTCCTTAGGGTCAAAGGCATCCCTAGGTTACCCTTGATGGTTTTAAAAATCATGAATACTTCTCTACACCGTCCATTTCAGTCAGACCCACAGAAAACGTCACCCTGATAAGTAACTTGTCTCAAGTTTTTGGCCACTGTAAATATGGACTAAAATGCTTGAATAGAACAGGAAACTGAACAAGCAGCCATATTGAGGCATTGTTTTTCCAAATATAGCACCCGTCAAACTTCATGATAGAAAATTGGAATGCATCAGATGTAAAGATAGGAGCTTAGCCATTTACTTGATAGCACGTTCTGCCATCTTTGCTCCCTTCCTGCGATTCCAAACTATTGCTAACAATGAACAGTGATATTCCCTGGCTCGATCAAATCACTGGCAGGCATTCTCTCTGATTATGGCAAATGATGGATTATCCTGAAATCCCTCCTTTCTAGTTATATCCAGACTATTAGGTCAGCCAATGGCCAGTAATAAGAAGGCCTCAACATCCTAACTTCTTCTTATGCCATGCACACTGTCTTTCTAACTACTTCCAGCATTGAATGTGCCAACCTGGTATTTTCCATTCATCTGTCCCTATGGAGCAATTGAAAAGAGAGCCTAAAACTAACCTTTTTAATTCCTGCTGCCATTCCACTATCACCATGCATGGTCCTTCTCATTCTTTTGCTGGTGCGTCCAAACTACTGATAGCACTGAGTGACCAGGTGCAGAGCTCCACAATTTGAACATTCATTCCTTAACATGCATACCACCTAGATCATGTTCCACTGCTGAATGCCCTATTTGCACCCCCTTGTAACATCTGTACCCATTTTCCCTTCCTCTGCTTGAAGCTCGGTTGAGCGTTACAGAAAGGGAAGAGAAGGCAACAGTAATGCCGGTTTGTCTGCCATGACAGTGTCTGACACAGACTCAAGCCATTATCAACATAAATCTATATCTAACTTGATTTTACTTCATTATCCTCATTGGTTTCTACTCAGAAACCAGCAGCAAACTCCTCATCATACCCGATCAATCCACTGAAGGTCACCTGTATCTGCCCAATTACATACATGTACCTAAAATGTGTGCTTTACTGCCCCGGGCACTGTTCACGCTCGGGATAGGGTCCACGCTATTTGTGAACCTCCATTTCACGTTCATGATAGTCACTCATAGCAACCTGGCCAAATCATACTATTCCATTATTGTTACTTTAATGTTTTTTAAAAATCTCTTGAATCTGACTTTTCTAATTATCCTGTTTTGTAACATCACTACTCATGCCAAGTGCTGGGAAACCCTGTCGGGTAGCTATGCACTCTATAAAACCTCAAAAATAATAATAAGCGTTTAGAGTCCAGCATAATATATATGCTCAGGTACCTAAAGCCCTCCGTTTTCACCTTCATTTTTATTGAGGCAGGGACAATGATCCTTGGTCCCAGTTACTAATTTTGAAAAGTACGGATTTGCCCAAAATTAACCCTGTAGCCACAATAGCCCCCAAAGGCCTCCACCATCTCAACCGGGAGGCCCAAAGTTGCAGTGGGCTTCACAGTGTAGAGCAAGACATCATCCACATATCAGTAGATTTTCTCTATCTCCAGACGATCTCCAACTCCTGTAGCCCTAATCCAGCATGCCAAAGGCAGAAGGGGGAGAGAGGGCATCCCTGCCTGGTCCCTCGTCCCAGTGGGAACGAGGCCGAAATTATCCTGTTTACGTGCACCGCCACTCTGGGCTTGGCTTAAAGGAGCGTCACCCAACTACAGAAATGCAGGCAGAAGCCAAAGCACCTCAGCACGCAAATGGATAAGGCCAGTGTATTGAGTCAAACGACTTCTCAGCATCGGCAGAGACATTTTTTTGTGAACAGGGGGTATCTCTCACTACCTCTAGCCAGTTGTGCAGTTGCTGGAGATTTTGCTGCATTGATCAGCCAGGTATGAATCCCTTCTGATCCCTATGTATCAGTGAGGTTATCACCCTATTGAGCATGAAGGCTAGAAAGATGGCTAACAGTTTGGTCTCCATTGTCAACAAGGAGAATTGGCAGTAAGACCCACACTCATATCTCAGCTTACCCTCTTTATGTATTAATGTAATCTTAGCATGTCGAAGGTCTGAGGGGAATAAACCTATTTCACTAGAGTCCTCATTAATTGCTAAGAGGAGTGGACCTACTAACATTTCTAGCCTCTTAAAGAGTTCTGCTGAGAATCCATTGGGACCCGCAGTCTTCCCACTGTATATGGATGCTAACACCTTCCAGCGTTGCAACAGCCTCCCCCTCCAGGCTTCGTTATGTTATTGTTATGTCTGCCTCATACCTCTATGGTCGGGGGTGTAACGAAATACAGTAATAACAAGCAAATTCCGCAGCAATTTCTGTCACCTGGTGATTTTCTCCCCAGTCCCAGTGACAATCTCTCCCACCCATCTCGTCTCCTCCTCCCCATGGCTCAACCACGCCCATAGGCATCTAGCCTTGTCCCAAACATCATACAGTTTTCACTGCACTGAAAGGCAATGTCGACTGGCAGCACCTTCTACAGAATCCCCATAGTCAGCCCTGGCCAGGTCCAGGAGGCAAGAAGTCTCCTCTTCCCGGCGCAACACCATCTGGCACTCTAGGTGGGAAACTCTGTGTTCCAGAGTTAAGATTTGTGCCATCTGAGCCCTTTCCTTGCAGGCTACCAAGGACTGCAGTCTACTTTGTAGCACTACTTTCCCCACTAGCCCTGGAGAATTGACTGAGTCCTTATTTTCTTTAAAGTAGACCGTAGAGTCCACTTTTATTTGAGTCACCATGTCTGGGTCTTGTGGATCCCAGGCACTGAGGAGTCACTAGGTGGTTCGATGTCTCCTATTCCCTCGCAATGTAATCACACCAGGAAGAAAAAAAGGATTCTTTTGTATTGCTTAGAACCGGAAGGAATACGTATTCACAACCAACTACAAAAAGAAGATAGAGGAGGTGGAGATGACGATGTTTTTACAAATGCTATCCAGGATGTTGATGGACATTATTCACGCTGTTAGCTGTCATGCGTTTTTCCAGAGAAAGCAGGAAAAGGATGAGAAAATTGATGACTATGTTTCCTCTTTAAAGAAGTTAGCGAGATCATGTAGATTTGGAAATTTGCATGATGAATTAGTAAGGGACCAGATAGTTATGTGCACTAAAACAAAGCTATACAAGAAAGGTTATGGGTAGAAGGTGAAGCAAATCTTAATGTCATTACTGCAGTGTTAAAAAATGCAGAATTGTCAGATCATTGCTCTAAAGCTACTTTAGCACAGGAAAAAAGTGTAGAAATGGTAAATAAGGTTTCTACAGGAAGGCAAAAGTATAAGCCTACTGGACCTAAAGTTGATGTTAAAAAGAAGAAAAAACAAGGGAGACAACAGAAGTCAATTTAAAAGTTCTAATGGCTTAAATGGAAGTTGTTATCGATGTGGTAGCACATTACATTTGGCGAGATTTGAAAAATGCCCAGCGAGAAAGGAAGTATTGAGTATGGCATAATTGGACATTTTGCTAGAAAGTGATGAAGAGAAGTCTTCAGGAGAGAGTTAGGAAGCTGATGAAAGAGTTAAATACAATAGAAGTAGTAAAGTAGTGTTGAATATAGGTGAGGGAAAAAGTACTAAGTCATTGTGTTGGGTATCGTTTGGAGGAGTATCTTTACAAGTAGCTGCTGATTCAGGATCCCCATACACCATTATATCAGAGAATATATGGGACAAGTTTTTCTTTAACAAGTTAGGGGAGTATCTAGAATCCCCAGATATTTCCCCAGAAAGTTATACAGGGGACAGAATAGATATAGTAGGATTCAGAGAACTCGTTTTAAAATTTAAGGATAGAGAGGTAGTAAACTGTATGTGGCCAAAGATGGACCTTTTGGTTTAGGATAGAAGGATCAAAAGTTGTTAAACATAATTTTAGACCCAATAATACAGAACAAGTTTTAGTTGTGTGCAAAGAAGAAGATACTAAAATGTGGGTTTTCCAAGAGTTTCCTAAAGTTTTTAAAGAAGGTATTGGGAGACTCAAAGAGAGGAAGTCAAAAAATAATTTGAGAAATTTCTTAATTGAACCTGTGGATGCATCCAAATGGGTTTCACCTATGGTTGTAGCACTGAAATTGAACAGGAAAGTTTGTTTATGTGTGGATTTGAGGGGGTTGAACAACAGCATCATTATAGATCAATTTCCATTACCTAGGATTGATGAAATGCTATTGTTAACTAGGCAAGCTAAGTGGTTTTCCACGTTAGACTTTCCCTCAGCTTACCACCAAGTAGTTCAAGAGCATAGCAGTAGACATCTTACAACTTTTTGTACTCGTTTTGGAAGTTTGCAATTCAGGTGCATGCCATTTGGTTTAGCAGCAGCAGTATTTCAGAGGCTGATGACACAACTATGTGGGCATGTACCCGAAGTAACTTTCTTTCAGGATGACATCTTAGTAATGACAAAAAAACAGAAAACAGCATGATGACATGTTGAGGAAAGTTTTATCCATTTTGGAAGAAAGAGTTTTAGGAGCAGAAAGTAGTAAGTTTAAGTTTAAGTTTGCTCAGAAGGGTGTTACATATTTAGGTCATGAAATTAACCACGAAGGCATTGAACCTAAAAGAAAATGAATTGAAGCCATTGTAAATGCACCTTCACCTAAGTCGAAGGATGACTTTAAGATCTTTTTTTAGGCTTAGCAGAATTTTACTTGAAGTTTGTAGAAACGTTTTCATACAAAATTCATGAGATGAGGTTGTTATTGAAGAACAAAGCAAAGTTGTCCAAAAAGTTTTGAGGGAATAAAGAAGGCAATTTTAAAGGCTCCACTTTTGCAAGGTTTTAACCCAGAGGCACAAACAATTGTCACCAGTGATGCTAGCAGTAAGGGACTTGGAGTTTTAATACAAAAGCTGGAATTTTCACGAAATGGGTTGGAACAAGTATAAAAAAAGATGTATGGATGGAAGAGTATGAGAAAGATGTAATGTTGAAAGAGGTAAGAAGCAAGGTTGTGAATGGATGGGAAGAATGTGGTAAAACAAAAATGAAAGAGGAATTGAAAGCATATTGGGAAGTGAGGGATGAACTGGGTGTAGAGGAAACATGTGTATGTAGAAGTGGGAAGGTTATTCCTCCTTGTGGTGTTAGGCAACACTTTATAGCTATTGGCCATGAAGGACATTCAGGAATAACCCGTACAAAGAAAAGTATAAAAGAATGTATTTGTGGCCTAAAGTTGATTTAGATGTTGAAAGATATGTACGTATGTGAGACTAGTGACGAGACTCAGAAAACATTAAGGCCCATATTTATACATTTTTAGCGCTGCATTTGTGCTGCTTTTTGACGCAAAAACAGCGCAAACTTACAAAATATGATTGTATTTTGTAAGTTTGCGCCGTTTTTGCGTTAAAAAGTGGCACAAATGTGGCGCTAAAAAAGTATAAATATGGGCCTAAATCCACCATTATCGTCATTAGGATGTCTAACTGCACTGTGGAAGGAAATTGCTTTGGATATAATAGGTTGCATTTCATGGAAGTAAGGTACATGCAGACACATAATAGCTCTTGTAGATATGTTTTCTGGATGAGTAGAAGTGGAAGTAGTTCAAAGGATCAACACTAACGTTGTTATTAAGTTCTTAGAGGAAGTATTCATAAGAGAATGGTTTCCAGCTACCATATTAACAAACAATGGTGTACAGTTTAAGTCAGAAGAGATGAGAAATTTTGTGAAGTTTGCTGGTGTAGAGCAAAAATTCACGGCATTGTATCATCCTAGATGTAATGTGGTAGTGGAAAGAGTAAATAAAGACATTAAAGATATTGTACAAATAGCCAACAAAGGAAATACAAATTGGGAATATGAACTGAAGAGAATGCTATGGTCGTATAGATCAACACCTCACAAGTCTGTTGGAGAGAGTCCTTTTGGTTTAATGAGGGATCGGGTACCTTTTTCTAAATTGAATCCAGGTTGGATGTGCAGGAGCAAACAATTGATTTGGAACACAGAGGACATAAAGAAAAAAATTACGCAAAGACGGCACTAACTTTTAATAAATCAGGCCCTGTATATGTTAACATCTGGCATTACAGGATTACTGGGGGAAAATGCCAGTCTTTTCTTCCAGTGTAGGACCCAAATCTGCATCCTAAGGGAGGCGTAGTTGGGAGAGATCCATCTGGGAACCCTTTAACAAGGCCCAGTACAGCAGGATAATCGTCCCCATCGTCCCCGTGATAAGAAACGGGTAGCAGAGGCACTCATGTCCTGGTGGCTGAGAGGAGTCCTCTCTCCTCCCACCTGGTGTGGACCCTGCCTGTCAGGGTGCAGTACAGTAGGAAATGTCCATAGAGACATCAAATGTCTCCCTCTGATCCAGGAAAGAGCTCAGTTCACCCCTGCAAAAAATTCACCCATAATGGTGACTCCCACCTCGGGCCATGCATCCAGACCAGCCCAACTTCCCTGATGTTGCCAATTTAAAGCCATAAATAAGCGGAGCTCGCAGGTATTGGGACCAAGGAGGCAGGGTTAGGGCGCATCAGAATGCAATAAGAAGAGTCCTGGAGGGAAACTCACACTCCCGAGTGCCCACCGTCTCCCAGAGTGTGAGTGTTGTTTGCCGTCAGGCTACCCATTGGAACTGACCGGCCAAATAATAGAGTTTGAAAGCTGGGGCAGCCATTCCCCTCTCATCCACCTGCAAATGTATTTTCGTTAGGGCTACCCTTCATCTTCAAGTCCTACAGTAGAGCGTGACAAGCGTACTATCCAGTTCCCAAAACACACCCTGGAGAGCTCAATCAATAGTGCCACGAAAAGGTAAAGGAGACACAATAATAGGACCATCTTGGATATAACTATCTGACATCTAACCGGTATCTGCATGGTACTCCAGAAGCGACTGATCGCCGCACAACAGACAGAGCTCGGGCAAAGTTGTCCTCTAACAGGAGCTCCAGAGTTCTAAACACATCCACCCCTAAGTAACAAGCGGAGGCATGCTCCCAACGTAGCACCGGTAGTAGTGGAGGAGCAGTCTTCCCCCATGCCAGGTCGCAGGGGAACAGCACATGACTTGTGCGAGTTAACCTCTAGAACAGACAGTTGCCTGAAGTTAGAGCTGTCCCTGCAAACCCCAAGTCAGTAGATCCACTGCGCATATATAAGAGCATACTGTCCTCATGTAGTGAAAATACCTGTGGACTTCATACACCTGTATGCCCAGATAGTGCCCCCTGCTGTTCCATCAATGCAAATGGCTCCAGCACCAGTGCAACAGGGAGGATATGGGTCAGCCCAGCCAAGTTCCCCACTTCACAGCACATGTCTTGAAGGTCACTGATCCAGTCAGAATCCTTGCCATCGGCTGGGAGTGCAACAGTTTGGTCAACTTAGCAAAATCAATCAGTCAGGATTTGTAAAGTTCAGCTAATCACCTGACAGAGTAGCCAGGCGCTTGCAGGTCCTGGAGGCTCATTCGAATAGCCAGGTCTCAAGGGGCCTTCGGAATTCCAGAAGTGAGGTGATAGTCGTGAGTTTCGAGGGGAACCTGCACAAAAAACGGAGGACAAAGCAAGTACAAAGCAGTGACAAAAAGGGAAAGCAAGGAGAAAGCACACGAAAAACAGGGGAAAAAGCAAGGAGAAAGCAGTGAAAATTAGTGAAAAGCAAGAGGAAGCCACAAAAAAAACAGGGGAAAATGCAGGGAGAAGAACAGGAGCAAGAGCGATACAGCAACACATTGAGTTGGACCAGGGACTTGCTCAATGGTGTCGTGATGCGCCCTCCATTAAGTAGGTCCTGGGAGGTGGGAGGGGCACTAGAAGGTGGTGGGTGGGACTAGGCGGGAGACGGGAAATAAGTGGCATGCAGGAGCGGCAAGGAGGGAAAAAGCAAGTAGAAAGCAGTAAAACAAAGGAAAAGCAAGGAGAAAGCACACAAACAAATGGAGGAAATAGCAAGGAGAAAGCAGCGAAAATGAGGGAGAAGGCACACAAAAACAGAGTAAGGAGAAAGCTGTGAGAATGAGGGAAAAAAAGGAAAAGTCACTCACAAAACTGCTGAAAAAGCAAGGAGGAAGCAGTGAGAATGTGGAAAAATCAAGGAGAAAGCAGTGAAAATGAGGGAAAGGCAAGAAGGCACACAAAAAAACAGGCCAAAAAGCAAGGAGAAAGCAATGAGAATGAAGAAAAAGCACGGAACAGGAAAAGAAAAGAAAAGAAAAGCAAGGAACAGGAGCAAGAGCAATGCAGCTACACAGAGTTGGGCCTGGGACCTGCTCAATGGGGTCGTGATGTGGCCTCCATTAAGTAGGTCCTGGGAGGAGAGATGGGCCGTGGGAGGTGGTGGGTGGGGCTAGGCGGGAGACAGGAAATAACAAGCAGCATGCAGGGGCGGCAATGAGGTAAAAAGCAAGGAGAAATCTTTAAAAACAAAGGAAAAGCAAGGAGCACGCACATAAACAAATGGAGGAAATAGCAAGGAGAAAGCAGTGAAGGCGAGGGAGAAGGCACTGAAAAAACAGTGGGAAAATAAAGAGAAAGCAGTGAGAACGAGGGAAAAGCAAGGAAAAGTCACTCACAAAACGGCGGGAAAAGCAAGGAGAGAGCAGTGAGAATGACGGAAAAGCAAGGAGAAAGCACACAAAAAACGGGGAAAAGCAAGGGGAAAGCAGTGAAAATGAGGCGAAAGCAAGAAGACACAAAAAATGGGGGAAAAAGCAAGGAGAAAGCAGTGAGAACAATGGAAAAGCAAGGAGAAAGCACTCAAGAAACGGGGGAGAAAGCAAGAAACAAGGTCGATGCAGCAGTACGAAGAGACCTGGGCCTGAAACCCAATCCCCAGGAGGACATCATATAGAAAGAAAGGGGAGATGTCACATTTATGCCTTGCACAAGCTAGTCAGTGGGAATGACTGAAATGTATAGCATTAACAATGGAGTCAAAGTTCCCAGGGTCAATGGCCATTTTGGCCATTTTCAAGATGCCAAACGTCTTCAACCTCTGTAAACCTGGGCTGTATAGTGGGAGTTGGTAATTGTACTCTGGTTATCCTAGTGTCCATATCTAACATAAAAATCCAGTTCAGGGCAGCTACTGTACACACAATAAACCCAGAGATGCAAGCCTGGTAGAATAAAAGTAAGATTTTCCAGCAACCACATAGTGGATAAACAGGAGTGTTGGGTGGAAACCTAGCAGACCTGTGAAGCAGGATTTGACACTGTAATTTCGAAATGTGTGCTCACAAACCCCATCCTACATATTCTGTCAGCTTCAGAGACGTTACCTCTTCCCATTCAGGTCAGCCTATTGCTTGCTGCTGGGGAGCACTCCACTTTTTTTCCACACTTATTTGAATGCTTATTACTGGTTGGCACCAGTGGGGGGGCAAATGCATATTTAACCTCCAGTAACTTCAGGCAGTGAAAAGTTCCTTTCCTTGCGATTTATTAAAAATCCAACTTCACCATTGAATTGAATTTTAATGTGTTGAAAATGGTTCTTTAATTATTTTTCTAGCTAGTACCTTCCTCAAGATACTGTATTAGAATGTTTAATCTATACTCAGGTTTTAATATAGCCTTAGAACCCGCCGTAGCGGGCTCTACCGGCTATTAAAGGCCCGCTCCCCGCGTTAAATGCCCGAGCCGAAGGCGAGGGCATTTAACAAGGGAGATGGACTTTAATAGCCGGTAGAGCCCGCTACGGCGGGTTCTAAGGCTATTAGAACATTCTGCCACTCAGGGCAGAATGTTCTATTAAAAAAAAAAAAATTTCACGGAGCCCGAGGGGATTAAAATCCCCTCGGGTTCCGTGAGGCTTTGTTCACAGCTGTCGCTGTGAACAAAGCGAACATTGGAATGTTGGCGCTGCGGGCTTTTACCGGCCAGTAAAAGCCCGCAGCACTCCATTGTTTTCAATGGAGCTACCAACATTCCAATGTTCTAATACATAAGACAGCTAGGCTTGCCACAGTAAAAAATAGCTTTTGGGTGTGAGTCACTGTATGGACATGTTGGCATTAGGGCCCATATTTATACTTTTTTAGCACCGCATTTGCGTCATTTTTTTAAGCAAAATCAGCGCAAACTTACAAAATACAATTATATTTTGAAAGTTTGCGCTGCTTTTGCATAAAAAAATGACGCAAATGCAGTGCTGAAAAGTATCAATATGGGCCTAAATCTCTACATGCCCTATATTTAAATACCATGCACTATGTATTGTAGACTACAAGGCCCATGTAGGGGTGACTTGTTAATATCTAAATGTGAGGTTTTGAACTAGCAAAAGGGTTTATTTTGATCAGTTGAACGTCAATTTTTATACTGCTACTGTCAGGCTACATTGGTAGGCTTGAAGCCATGTTTCACACTGTTGCTGTAGTGGATGACACAATAGGTGCTGCAGTCCACTAGTGGCATTCAAATTGCAGGCCCTAGACTTACTATGTACAGTATAGTAGGGATCTATAGGTAAGTTAAAAATACCATTTAGGAATATGACAATTTAACCATGTTTAAAGGGGGAGCACAGGCCCTTTACTACAGAGTAGCAGAGGTGAGATGGACAGAGTTCTAAAAACTAGCAAAAATGTAGAGTCCAGCAAAAGACTAAGATCTGCTTCAACCATGCAAAGAAGGTCAAACTACACGGTGAATGAGGGCTGTCTGTTAATTAAAAATACCTTTATATAGTGTGTTTGAGCTGCATATTGCACGAACGCTGCTGCCACACCACTGCAGTCGCCTGGTGTGCAGCACTGACTAACCACAAGTTATGGAATTAAGCCAGCTTGCTCTTCTTCCAGTCTGCCAAGTGGAACGCATGACTTACTCAGTGTATTTGCCTGCTTTTTGCCTGGAGCCAGGTGAGGTAGTCACAGCCTTCATATGCTTCTTTGCGGCTCATCTCATGCATTCCCAACATGATAAACACTTACAGGGGCTCTAGAAACTTAGAGCAGCAAGGAGGAAGAATTAAGTTGGCTTCCAGTGTTACCTGGCAGCTTTTTAAACTGACAGAAGTTACATCTGAAACAAAATGAATAGATAATGTGGGGACTTTGTATTTTGGGGCATTCAATGTAAAAAAACAAAAGTGATGGGTGAAATGTCCCTTTTTTAGCACCCCAAGCATTCCAATCTCGCTTTTTTGACCTCCAAACACAGTATGTGGAATTCTCAACCAGTTACCATCTGGAGTACACCATATCATTTCTCGTTTCTTTCATTATTAAAAGTTTTTTTTTTTTTTACTTTTCCATCTTAACATTTTTCTGGGTTATAATGTGTTGATGGGGAAGCAGCCTAAAGAATGACTCGGGAACAACGAGATGTGTTGTCTGCGAAAGCGGGACAACGCTTTCGTGAACAACAACCCTGTTTTCCTCTGCCTTAACCACGCATGTCCTGAACAACGAACATGCATGGTTAAGGCAGAGGAAAACAGACTCAGGATCGGAGAGGATGCGGTCAGGTAAGTGGGGCTGGGGTAGGGTTGGGGGTAGTTTTGGGGGTGGGGTAGTTTTAGTTTTTAAGGGCGGAGGGGTCGGGTGATTTTAGTTTTTTAGGGGTTGAGGGTCGGTGTAATTTTAGTTTTCAAGGTGGGGGTTGGGGGTGAGGGGTCGGGGTAAATTTAGGTTTTAGGGGCGGGATGGGTGTCAGGTAATTTTTGTTTTTGGGGGCGGGGTCGCAGTGGTTTTAGGGGCGGGGTGGGGGGTTGGGTTAATTTTAGTTTTTAGGGGTGGGGGTAGTTTTAGGGGCAGGGTGGGGGTTTGGGGTAATTTTAGTTTTTATGGGTGGTGTGGGGTGGGGTAGTTTAGGTTTTAGGGGTAGGGGTTCAGAGTAGTTTTAGGTTTTAGGGGCGGGGTGGGGAGGTCGTAGTAGTTTTACGGGTGGGGTGGGGGATCATGGGGGTCACATGCTGGAACTATGCATGCCATTCCACGCATGCCTTTACCAGGCATACCATTACAATGAAAAGTCATTGTTAAGGCATTAGTGGTTACAACATGGTTGTTGTTCCGACCGCGTTGTTCAGGCATGCATGGCTCCAGCATGCGTGGTTCCGATGTATATTCTTCCATCTTTATTTCTGTATTTCGCATATATTTTGCGTCCCTTTATTTGTCTGTAAGCAGTGGGTATTTGGCAGCTGCCCCACCTCGCAGCTCCCAGCTGTCTACTTTGTAGAATGCCCCCCTCCTTCAGGGTAAAGGGGTGTTTTATATAATGTACAATTAAATAAAGATAGTTCTATAATAAGGTAGGAACAAAAGTTAGAGCAGGCGAATTGCCAGATGGCCAAGCTCTGGAAATGGATGCATGCAGGAAGATATGATGATCACCTAGAATTCCGGAGAGTTCTATAAACTCGGTTCGTCCTAGCCACATAACTGCATGATACAGGGAATCACTTCTGAAAGAATGGCAGGTATGTGCAACAGTATATATTCTCACTCCCTCCACAACATCTCATGTTTGTGCACAGTGACGTATGTGGCGCCATGTTTGAGACATGACTCACATACCTCACCCAGCACCTCCCATACAGGCCATACTACAGCCAACATACTTTTAACCATACACTTTGAAAGGGCGCCCAGGAACCCAATGGAAAACAGAGCTGTCTGTTTTTTAAATATTTTATTGACATTTTCATTAGAAATGTATGGCTGAGCTTATTACCATTAAATATACAACATGGATTCTACGATTCGCATTGTCGCATGTAAACAATAGTTGTTGGAGTACAATATACGTGAGGTTACGCACAAATAAAATTAACCGTACATTATCATATTGTACCTCCATGTGCTGCTCTAGAGCCCTCAGTTGTGACTGTCAATCTCTGGCCATCTAGCGATTACGGACTTATTATTGACTAAATGTTTATCTTTGTTGCATTTTAGAGTTTTTTTCCTATAATGTGAATGTAACAAAATTGTGCCGAATTCTCGAAATCCAAATTTCATATTGCAAACGAATCTGTTCAAGTATGGTCTTAACCATGTGAATAATTAAAACTGTGAAATTAATTCAAGGGGGAATGTTATCGTCTAATTCTGCCAGTTTCAAAAGAACATGTCCATTCGGTTACGTCGAAAGACCGACACCTCAGGCATGCATCTGACACTGATGTAAACATCTAGTGTAAGCGGCTGGGTGTGGGATCTGTGCCAGGTAGCATGTTGTACTGGATTCGCTGGAACCAAGCGTTTTTGGTTGGAAGTTTCTCGCATTAAACCTCTGTCTACCATTCTCTCTCAGTCACCTCCCCTTCAGGATCCTCTCTCCATATCATTCTTAATGCTGTCCGGTTTACATGAGTCGTGGGCGGAGCATAATTGCTACACTGCCTTGCTGTCACTACCCATCACCCCCAACACAGATAACTGCATAAGGAGCTGCCAATGGAAATGGAGCACTTTGCAGCCCCTGCAGGGGCATGAAGCTCTATGAAATGTACAATCCAGTGCAGTCCGTGCAGTGCTCGCCCTTGCGGTGTCAGGCTGCCCTGACCCACCCTACCTACATGCTACCCTACTGGCACGGCTCTGCTGCTTATAGCCTCTTCTCATTTTCACCTCTTTCCATCCCTACAGTGGATTTACCTCTCTTGTATTTCCCTTTGTATCATATTCCTTCCTTTCCCATTTAGCTCACTGCTATAATCTCACCCTTGCCTCCAGGGCAGCCACTTCCTAATCTCTGCAAGGGGTAGGAGGGAAGAGAGGGGTGTTGAGCTATATGGCATGACTGGGCAGTTATAAGCCACATGGCATTCACATCTTTATAGTGCAGCATGCTAATAAACAGAATTCTAACAATTACAACAGGTACACATATAACCCGCTGTAACAAGCAAAACCTAGATGTATATTACTTTAACCCCTTTGCTGCCAGGCCTTTTCCCCCTCAGGTGGCAAGCCTTGTTTTGGCTGTTTGGGGCAGTTCGCGCTTAGGCCCTCATAACTTTTTCTCCACATAAGCTACCCACGCCAAATTTGCGTCCTTTTTTTCCAGCATCCTAGGGATTCTAAAGGTACCCATAGTTTATGGGTTACCCTGAAGGAGACCAAGAAATTAGCCAAAATACAGCGAAAAGTTCGTTTTTTTTAAATACAAATGGGAAAAAAGAGCTACAGAAGAAGTCTGGTGGTTTTTTCCCTGAAAATGGCATCAACAAACGGTTTGCGGTGCTAAAATCACCATCTTCCCAGCTTTCAGGAACAGGCAGACTTGAATCAGAAAACTATATGTTTCAACACAATGTTGGTATTTTACTGGGACATACCCCGTTTTTACTATTTTTTTGTGCTTTCAGCCTCCATTTAGTGACAGAAATGGAGGTGAAACTAATGCTGGATCCCGGAAAGCTAAACATTTCTGAAAAGTAGACACAATTCTGAATTTAGCAAGGGGTAATTTGTGTATATCTTACAAGTGTTTCCTACAGAAAATAACAGCTGAAATAAAAAAAATATTGAAACTGAGGTGAAAAAAACTGCCATTTTTCTACACGTTTTACTCTGTAACCTTTTCCTACGATGTCAGATTTTTTAAAGGAATATATTGTTAGGTCTGCTGGACTCTTCTGGTTGCTGGGATATATAGGGCTTGTAGGTTCCTCAAGAACCCTAGGTACCCAGAGGCAATAAATGAGCTGCACTTTGCATTGGGTTTTATTCTATACCGGGTATACAGCAATCCATTTGCTGAAATATAAAAAGTGAAAAATAGGTATCAAGAAAACCTTTGTATTTCCAAAATGGGCACAAGATAAGGTGTTGAGGAGCACTGGGTATTTGCACATCTCTGAATTCCGGGGTGCCCATACTGGCAGGGCATTAGAAGTCTTTTTTACACACTGTCTTACATTTGGAAGGAAAAAATGTAGAGAAAGACAAGGGGTAATAACACTTGTTTTGCTATTCTGTGTTCCCTGAAGTCTCCTGATAAAAATGGTAGCTCACTTGTGTGGGTAGGCCTAATGCTCGCGACAGGAAACGCAACAAGAACACATCACATTTTTACATTGAAATCTGACATGTTTTTTGCAAAGTGCCTAGCTGTAGATTTTGGGCTCTAGCTCAGCCGCACCAAGGGAAACCTACCAAACCTGCGCAATTTTCAAAACTAGACACCTAGAGGAATCCAGGATGGGGTTACTTGTGGGGCTCTCACTAGGTTCTGTTACCCAGAATCCTTTGCAAACCTCAAACTTTGGCCAAAAAAACACTTTTTTCTCTCATTTCAGTGACACAAAGTTCTGGAATCTGAGAGGAGCCACTAATTTCCTTCCACCCAGTGTTCCCCCATGTCTCCTGATTGTGGGTAGGTGTAGCGCCCGCAACAGGAAATGCCCCAAAACACAACTTGGACACAGTACATTTTCCCAAAGAAAACAGAGATGTTTTTTTGTAAAGTGCCTAGCTGTGGATTTTTGGCCTCTAGCTCAGCCGGCACCTAGGGAAACCTAGCACATTTTTTAAAACTAGACACATCGAGGAATCCAAGATGGGGTGACTTGTGGAGCTCTCACCAGGTTCTGCTACCCAGATTCATTTGCAAACCTCACAATTTGGTAAAAAAAAAAAAAAACACTTTTCCCTCTCATTTCGGGACAGAAAGTTCTGGAATCTGCGAGGGGCACAAATTTCCTTCCACCCATCGTTCCCCCAAGTGTCCCGATATAAATGTTACCTCACTTGTGTGGGTATGTTTAGTGCTCGCGAAAGGAAATGCCCCAAAACACTATCTGGACACATCAAATTTATCAAATACAAAACTACCTGTTTTTGCGCGGTTGCGTTTTTGGTCCGGGGCTCAGCAGCCATCTAGGGAAACCTTCCAAACCCAGACATTTCTGAAAACTAGACACCCCAGGGAGTCCAGAGAGGTGTGACTTGCGTGGATCCCCTACTGTTTTCTTACTCAGAATCCTCAGCAAACCTCAAATTTAGCTAAAAAAAAAGAATCGCTTTTTCCCACATTTGTGTGTGAGATCACCGCACCTAGACAAATTTCCTACCACCCAACGTTCCCCTCAGTCTCCCGGTAAAAATGATACCTTGCCCAAAGGGCCGCTCCCCTTATGCGTAAGAATAATAAATAAAAAATCCCCGTTGTGTAATGGTTTCTGCCCCACCTGGGGGCAGAAATGGCCTAAAAACAATTTGCCCCCCAGGGAGCGACCCTTGCCTAAGGAGTCACTCCACACACATAAAAGAAAAAAAAAGAAAATAAAAAATAAAAAATTATCCCTGGTGTCTAGGGGTTTTCTGCCCCCCCTGGGGGCAGATCGGCCTAATCATATTTCCTTTCATGCCTCTGCTGGCCCCCTTCTTCCGCATCCCAGCACGATGGGAGGTGACCTCTGATGAGGTCAGCACGCAGTCACGTGCTGACGTCATCAGACATCACTGGGGAGGTCGTGGGGGTCGGGGTGGAAGGGGAAGCGATTCCCCTTCCAGCCCTGACCTGGAGGTGCGGGGGCGGCCCTCAGGGGAGCGCTAGCTCTTCCCCAAGGGCCGGTACACAGAAGTAATGGTTACGTCCGTGGCGTATAAAGGGTTAAAGGGGGACGGATTGGTTAATGACAGGTTGTAAAGTTGTCCACCTGCAAACTCTCTACACTGAATTCACCTTCTCTGATTTAGTGCGTTAGGTACAGTGTGGATTAGATAACCAGATTATGTGGCTGAAGTAAACTATGTTTACCAATAAACTAGTTGTATACTCTTTTGGGGAAGATATAAACCTATTAGAGCCAGGTAGCTCCATGTCATGTTCACTTAAAAGTCAGGATTGGCTAAAGGGTGTCCCACGTGACATGAGCCCAGCTATTAACATTGTATGTGAAAACATCATATAAAACACAGTTGTGCATACAATATTTCAAGCTGTCCCAGATTTATGCCACAAATGATAACCGTACCAGGCCTGTGCTGTGTCTGAGCCTGCACTTGCTTAGAGCCCCAAGGCTAGGTAGAGCCAAAAGACATCTGTTGGTTATTATGGCTTGAAAACTTCTCCCTCATCTCCTCTGGGCTCCAGAAACATTCATCATAATAGTGCGTGTACAACATGTTCAAACATAAAAACCTTCACTGGGATGGCTTTTCATTTCTTGCAGATGTGGGAGGAGGTGATTGTGTGCGAGGCTAGAAGCCTGGAGCTGCTCCATTCATCTCTCCACCAGCTTGTCACGTGTGCAGGGGAGAGCAAGAAATTCTTCCAGGGTTAGTGACGTTACTGAAGTATTTCCAGTGGGAAGGTGGTGTGATGTACTTGAGCCCCTGCTCGAGTGAGTATCATTCTTGCATGGCACCCCACCTGGTCACCCTCCCAAATCCCACAAACTCAGACCATACCAATTTCATGTTTATAGAAGAATTGAGGCCGCAGTTTATTAGGCAATTTTCCAACTTACAACCAATCCTTCAACCACCATTTCTTTGTTTATTTGATGAGCCGGTGTCCTCCTCACTATAGCCACAAGCATTGTGCCAGTCTGCCCATATGACCTAGCACCTTGGTTGTAACCATTTACTCACATTCTGGGAAAGCGCCTGCTTCCAGCCCAACCAAATGACTTTTCACTTCCGGTGCAATCACACATTTCCTTCTAGGCAAGCATCTGCTTCCAAGCCAGCTGGGTGACCTTTCACTTCCGTTGTAACCATTCATTTCATTCAGAGCAAGTGTCTTCTTCCAGCACACAAATGAATTGATATCCAGGGTGAAGGTCTCCACCCTTTCTTGCAAGGTGGCCCGGTCACCTGTACATCAATTTCTTCCTGCCACAGGCTCTGCCCTTGATTGTTTCCTTCCAGTTCAATCCAAAAGGCCATTGCGGTAGCCTGCCAGTACCCCCCTGGGTCCTGACTGTTACCTGTTTGTGGCCTGTTCCCGTCCGGCAAGCTGCCATTTTCCTTAGGATCGCATTGCAAGTATTGCCATGCCTTGCTTGGAGCTTCTGCTGCCGGCAAGGCCCCCTCCATGTCAAAGGTGAGCCTCAATTCTTCCGATCTACCAACAAAGCCTTGCATTCAATGTTGCCCTTATGTTCCACAGAAATACATCCATTCCAATGTCCGACAGGTGCACCCCATCCGGACCACAATAGTCTGGTTGCCGCAAATTAATTAAGCTGTGCTTAATACTACCTAAGCCCACCCCAACAGGAATATGGCCATCAGGCTCTTTAGTCTCTTCCTTGGCAACTCTCTATCTCCTTCGGATCGAGCCCCTGCCATGACCGCCTCGGAAGTCTCCACTACCCATAGCTGAGAAGTCATTCCCACCTAAGTGAATGATCAAAACATCTGGGTTTCTTGCCATCCACTGCAACCCTGGCTTTCCAAACAATTCCAATGTTGTGTGCAGAAACAGGAATTCTGGATTCCCCCCATTGTTTCCGCCGCCCTGGAAATGTAAGAGTGCCCAATGACCCACTTGGTTTTGCACTCTCTGGAGTAGAACACAAACATAATAAAGGGGGTGAAGAATGAACCCACAGTAATAACTTTATCACACTCATCAAGGAAGTCATTTTAGCATACATTTTCGTGCCGTCAACATAAAGTCCCTTCCTGAACCTGCATACTAGTTGCTCATTCCGTGATGTCTGTTTAGGAATATTTATAACCGGAACCTATCAGATACCCTTTTCCTGATTTTTTTAATTGTATTTGCAGAAATTCCTTCCTGGAAGGCTGTTGTGGCTGCCCCAATTCAAAATAAATGTGTGGTAAAGTAGTGCCCCTGAAGCCCTGCTATCTTTAATGCTGATGCAAACACCTTTTTAAAATAATACATTGGCAAAGGTGTCTCAACTTTGTGAGTGAGGAGATAAGCCTTGCCTTCAACTTCTGCCCGCTTATTCATGTACCCTGCCAAGAGTCTAATCTGGCAATATTGGTTGTACCCCTCCATCTTATAAGTTTAACACTCTGTCTCATGCCCATCTGATCTGTCTTAGATTGCATGACTCAGAAGGCCACGGTTTGCTGGCCCATGCACATATCCTTAAATAAAAGGGACTTCTGCTTAGGTCACCTTTGGCTCCAGCTACCAGCTCACTAACCCCGAAAGCCCAAAAACATGCAAGTGAGAAATCTGTACTAAATAGCGTAGTCTCAAAGTGTAAGTGGCACACTAAGGGCAGGTGGTCAATCAGTGCTTTTAGCGTTGAAAATTCTATGGTGACCTGGTGTCTTGTTTGTTATTTTCATATTTGGCTTATCCGTTCAAAGATTCCCTGAGAACACATCCTTTTGTGAGGTCCTCTAAACCCTTCAGCTTTGCCTTGCATGCTATTGCTGCCAGATGCTCTGAGACCCAAGACCTAGATTTCTTTGCACCCCTGGGCCACACAACAAATTGTTTGACCCACACCACCAATGCCTCAAAATCCTCCTCTGCACTAGAAACCCCAGGTGCAATGTTCGCAAAAGTCTGCATGCAATGCTTGTACCGTTGCCTTGTTTCAACAGCTAGACCCTTCTCTGCGATGCTCTGAAGTTCTAGCACATTAGATAACAGAACTCCTTGAGGGGCATCATCTGCTCTTCTGCCTCCAGCCACTCTGCCAGAAACCTTTCCTATTGCAGGTGAAAAAGAACATCAGCTGCCTGATTATGAACCCCCTGCACATGCTTTGCCCTAACTTTGATATTGTACTTGAGACATATGCACATCAGATGCCTTAACAATCCCACTAGAGTAGAGCTTGATACTACTTGCACATTAATGGCGTGGACAGCTTCCATGCTGCTTGATCATTGCGCGGACAGCTTTCATGCTGCTTAACCATATAACCAATTTCTTGTTGGGCAGGCAATCCAAACAAAGCAGCAATGACACCGAATGGGAAAGAGCTCTGACTCTGTGATATTCCCAGTCAGGTTAGACTTGCGCCAAGCAGCTGGCTATGCCCTGGCACACCAAGCCATACCAAACATTGCCCCAAAGCCCCCATGCCTGGAAGAATGTGTGTACAGTTGCAACTGCATTCTTAGTCCACGGTGATGGCCATATTCTAACACCATTGAAAGCTTTTAGAATAGACAGCCACAACCGCAGGTCCTCTCTTCAGTCCTGCTCCCAACCTTACAAAATGATGCTTTTGTGCAGTGCCTGCTGGTGTACATGCCAACTGTCTTGAAAAGGCTCTCCCCACCTGAACGACCCTGATGCAAAATTGAGCTTACCAAGCTGCTAGTTCCTGCCTCCCCCTCTGTGGCCAGATCAACTTCAACTTGAATATCTTTTCAGTGTTTATTTTGCCTTTGCTAGTAGCCTCTTAATTATTGCTGCAAAATTATGTATCTTTCTAACTGGAAGGTGTGACACTTGTTCTGTGCAGTCCAGCTCAATTCCCAAAAATTTCAATCTAGTTGTTGTGCCCTCTGTGTTCCCTGCTGCCAAAGACACTCCTAATTCTTGAAAAATTACCTTGTAGGCCGCCAATGCTTGTGCCCAGTCAAATGAGTTTGCTTTACCCACAAACAAGAAATCATCAAGATTGTGGAGCATGCCACCCACCAGCTGTACCCTGTTTGTTGCCTACCCCAAGAAAGCACTGAATACTGAACATTCCATGTGCATGAACCTGTCAAAGTACAGTTTTCCTTTAAACTGAAACTCCAACAAATTGAATCCCTCCGGATGTACTGGCAACAGCCTGAAAGCAGATTCAACATGAGCTTTAGCCATGAGGGCACCCTCTCCTGCCTCCCTGACTAATTCAATAGCCTCATCAAATGACACATATGAGACTGAACATGTCCCGGCTCAGCCAGTCGTTAACTGATTTCCCTTTGGGATAAGAAAGGTGGTGGATCATTTGATATTTGCCTGCCTCCATTTTTGGGATGATTTCTAGTGGAAAGATGATAACATTCTTTAGGAGAAGTTTGTCAAACGCACCTGCTATCCTACTCAACTGTAGATTGCTTTCTATTTTGTCCGCCACTGTGTCTGGCAACTCCTCCTCTGAGCTGAGGTTTCTAGACAACCTTCTTGACATTGGGCCAGAGTAAGGGATTCTGAACCCTTCCTTAAAACCCCAAAAAAGTAATTCCCTCTCCTTTTCATTCAGGTACTTGTTCAAAAGTGTCGCTAGGATGTCAAAGTGGATCAGGGATGGGCCTTTTGTTAACAGACCAAAGCTATGGCTGGCCATTGAATATGGAGGCTGGTGTAAGTCTGATGTGGGGTTTGCAAGAAAAGACTAAGTGGCAAGCCCCGCACCATGAGCACCCACGTTGGAATTTGCATTCCACACCCCAGGAGCAGTTGCCTGCATTGAACAGTCGACAGGTGTTGTCCTGTGGTTTCCACTGCAGCAGAAGCTTGAACCTGTCTGCCACCTATGATGTCCGAAATTACTGCACTTGTTCCTGAGGTGGCTGGGAGTGACCTGCAGTTAACTGTCCTTGGGTTGTAACTGTGCCTTTGGTAGCTTGCAGTGCTGTCAAGCCACCCTGTGGTTGATCACTTTGTGGCGTCAGTGGTGCCTGCATTGAGCCAGAGGACAGTCCCACCCCCACTAGTAGCTGTGGGTCCCTACCCCAGTTAAATTGCGCACTCAGCTGGCCATTTGCATCTTGGTATAACTGTCCCCCATCCTGCAATACAGACATTTGGAAACCATTACCTATCTCTTGGCTGGACACCCCCAGTACCAACTGTCATTCCACCATTCATAATGGTTGTTATTGTTGACCCTATCCTCCAAATGACTCCTGTTGTGCTAAACCCATCCAAGCATGGTGGTGACCCTGGCCCACTAAAGAAGGTTGATGACTTAGGCCAATCCCTGGTGTTGAGAATCCCCACCCCCCATTGGGTTGAGTGGATGTCCAGAATCTGGTAGGTCGAGCTTTAAACTGACCCTTCTGTAATTTCCGGTAGGCCAGTGACTAGTTGATGGACCAATCCTGACTGAGTGTTTGCAAGAGACTGTGCTGGCGTACAGTTTACTTGCAGTCCAATGCCCCCCAGTGGCATGGGCCACTGCTGTATACCAAATATTGCCCAAGATAACCCTACCGCGTATTCTGCACCTGACTCCATGAGCTCCATCCATTCTTCAGTTTCTCTCTGATCCCAAGACATGCCTGGTGTCCCCTCTGTGCATTGGCTGAAGCCTAAATCATTTTGAAGCCAAACCATTGCCACATATTGCCTGAACCTCTCCTGAATAGCCTGGTTACCTAATTAAAGATGGACTTTGCTCCGGGCATTTTTCGAAAATTATGGCTGCTACCAAAGCAAATGCATCCAACCAGTTCACAATATTTTTTGTCCTTGCCTTGTCCAGAGCCCTTGAATGTATCCACACCCCTGCGTACATGTTCCAGTCAGGTGAAAATATCTGTGAATTCTCTCCTCCACTCTCTTTCTTTACCCTCCTGTGGAATATGCCTTGCCAGTTACTGCCTCCCACTCAACCCTAATGCCCCTCCATGGTTGGGTGGTGTGGTAGTAGGCTTGTTAACTTCTGATGCATTTGTTAGGTGGCCCTCCCTAGGCGTACTGGTTTTACTTCTACCTGTCCGCTCAAGCACACACTTCACCATATTTTCTTAACCCCTATGTTCATCTATACCACCCTCCCACACATCTGTTGGAAAACCATCATCTGATCCCTTTGCCTTTCTCCCTATTTTGCTGTTCATTACTCCCAAGAGTGTGTTTCCAGTTTGCCCCTTCCAAAGTTTTAGCATAACCTCGGAGAACCAGTTTCAGGTGTAAGTGTACCCTCTTCGTTAGAAGGTCCTTTTTCTTCTCCAGTCAACTGGACTGGCACGGATGCACACATGAGGACGGTGCCCTCATCTTTTCCTGTGCCTTTTGGGTTTCTTTGAGACCCCACCACACCTCCCCCGTTAGCCTTCTTTTTGTCTGGCACTTCTAGACCCATGGCAATGTGTTAGAAATGGGGGTTTTGGTTGGCAGACAGATTGCCCTCTGTCCAAGCAAGAACCCTCACTCTAGTCAGGGTAAGTCACACACAATCCAAATTATCCTGTGCCCACCCTCTGGTAGCTTGGCACGAGCAGTCAGGCTTAACTTAGAAGGCAATGTGTAAAGCATTTGTGCAATAAATCATACAATAACATAATATAGAACCACCAAAATACACTACACAGTGTTTCGAAAAATATATAATATTTATCTTGGTATTTGCAGGTCAAAACGATCAAAGATGCAATATGATTTTTTAAAGATATCACTGAAAAGTGATATAAAGTGTCTTAAGTCTTTAGAAAGTAAACAAAGTCTCTTTCAAGCACGAAGTACCTGGTTTGGAGTGGAAAATCTCCGCAGAGGGCCGCAGAAGAGGAGATGCATGGAAAAATGGTGTGTGCGTCGGTTACGCCCCTTCACACACGGACTTGCGTCGTTATTTTTCACACGGGGAGACGTGCGTCGGTTTATGGGAGGAAAAATGGTGTGTGCGTCGGTTGCGCCCCTTCACACACGGACTTGCGTTGTTATTTTTCACTCGGGGAAGACTTGTGTTGTTTTCCAGCTTTCTATGGATCGCGGGATTACCAGATGTCCCAGATCTGTGGGTGGATTCTTCGGTTTGTTTTCCGTCTGCGCGTCGTTCCGGGAGGCTGTGTGTGGAATTTTCTTTCTCACGGCAGGCGTCGCGTCAATTTCCCCTCTGGAAGTTGGGCGGCGTTGTCCATGCAAGGCCATGCGTTGAAGTTCCGGTCGCCCCGCCGGCGTCGCGTCAAGCCGCGTCGGCGTGCGCAGATTTTCTCTCCGCGGAGCAAGCTGTGCGTCGAAATATTCGCCGCACGAAGAGTCCAAATGAAAAAGAGAAGTCTTTTTGGTACTGAGACTTTAGGGAACAGGAGGCAAGCTCTATCCAAGCTCTTGGAGAGCACTTTTACAGCCAGACAAGAGTTCAGCAAGGCAGCAGGCCAACAGCAAGCCAGCAGTCCTTTGTAGAAAGCAGACAGGTGAGTCCTTTGAGCAGCCAGGCAGTTCTTCTTGGCAGGATGTAGGTTCTGGTTTCTTCTCCAGCAAGTGTCTGATGAGGTAGGGCAGAGGCCCTGTTTTATACTAAATTGTGCCTTTGAAGTGGAGGTGACTTCAAAGAGTGGCTAAGAAATGCACCAGGTCCCCTTTCAGTTCAATCCTGTCTGCCAGGGTCCCAGTAGGGGGTGTGGCAGTCCTTTGTGTGAGGGCAGGCCCTCCACCCTCCCAGCGCAGGAAGACCCATTCAAAATGCAGATGTATGCAAGTGAGGCTGAGTACCCTGTGTTTGGGGTGTGTCTGAGTGAATGCACAAGGAGCTGTCAACTAAACCTAGCCAGACGTAGATTGTAAGGCACAGAAATATTTAAGTGCAAGGAAATGCTCACTTTCTAAAAATGGCATTTCTAGAATAGTAATATTAAATCCAACTTCACCAGTCAGCAGGATTTTGTATTACCATTCTGGCCATACTAAATATGACCTTCCTGCTCCTTTCAGATCAGCAGCTGCCACTTCAACAATGTATGAGGGCAGCCCCAATGTTAGCCTATGAAGGGAGCAGGCCTCACAGTAGTGTAAAAACAAATTTAGGAGTATTACACTACCAGGACATATAAACTACACAGGTACATGTCCTGCCTTTTACCCACACAGCACCCTGCTCTAGGGGTTACCTAGGGCACACATTAGGGGTGACTTATATGTAGAAAAAGGGGAGTTTTAGGCTTTGCAAGTATTTTTAAATGCCAAGTCGAAGTGGCAGTGAAACTGCACACACAGGCCTTGCAATGGCAGGCCTGAGACAAGGTGAAGTGGCTATTTAAGTGGGTGGCACAACCAGTGCTGCAGGCCCACTAGTAGCATTTAATCTACAGGCCCTAGGCCCATATAGTGCACTCTACTAGGGTCTTACAAGTAAATAAAATAGCCATTCATGGATAAACCAATCAACAGTACAATTTACACAGACAGCATAAGCACTTTAGCACTGGTGAGCAGTGGTAAAGTGCCCAGAGGTCAAAAGCCAAAAACAACAGGTCAGAAAAAATAGGAGGAAGGAGGCAAAAAGTTTGGGGATGACCCTGTCAAAAAGCCAGGTCCAACAGTAATTATGACCAGTCATTGTCAAAATTCCCATTTGTAACTCCTCCTTGCCCTTTGAAAGCTACTTCCACTTCTGAATCCGCTGTAACGTTTGTTTACCCGCATCTGGGCCATGGCCTGCTCCCACCACTCCCAACTGTTGGTTTTTGCTGGTCCAAAACTGCTTGGAATCTCTCCTGCCAGGTGATTCACCTCCCTGGCCACTCCTGCTAGTTTCTGCCTCCTCCTCTGTGGCCAGATCAACTTCAATGCTGTGGGGAACTTCATCCTCTCCCATCCGTCCTCCACACTGGCCTGGTGCACAACCCTCTTTTGCAGCTGACCTTGCGTTTTTGACCCTGACCCCTTATTTTTCTTCCTGTTCCCTTTTGCTACATTTTTGATGATCGATTCTGCCCAGCTACTGTCACCACCTTTGTTCTGGTGAACACTGCCCATTCTCCTTCTCAATGGACTGCCTCCTTCCTTATATCCACAATGCTGCAGCTCCACCTCTCCCCTCTGCAGAATCCCCAGGAAGAGGGCCCTGTGCCAGACCCCTGTAGTTAAATACCTTCCAACTCCAAGGTCAAATTCCTCTAGGTAAATTTATCAATGTGCTGAACCTAGTATCCCACTTCACTGCCCAGTAACATGCCTGCCTTCCTTTATCCCTCACTTTACCCCTGTCCAGTCCGTGATCTGCTCCCTGGGGGTGGCCTCCACTAAGGCCCATGGTCCAGCCCTATCTCCCACTCCTTTGGGAAGGGGTACCAACCCAAGGGGCAAAGCATGTCTTTCATAGAACTTTGCTACTTTGGCCAGCCAAACAGACATGCGCAGTTAGGTTTCTCCAACCCAGCTGTATTTGACAGCCGGGTTGGATAAATAACACAGACTCCCTATGCCTGAGAGACCACCAAACCAGCCCGCTCACGCCAATTCCCACACTTCTCTCATGCTAGGAAATAGTATGAGAGCAGTGTGGGAATTGTAAAGGGAGTTTTTGATTCTGGGACCAGGAAGCAGAGGAGCGTGAGGTGGCTGGCAGCACCAGGTAAGTGTTTTTTTTTTTATTTTTTTTTTTTTTATTAACCCCTATGCGCTCCCTTCTCAGACTTCCCCTCTGTGCTTCCCCCATGCACCCTCTCCATCCACCCCACAACTTGTAATTTATATCAGCCGCTGCTGCTCCTTGCTCTCCTTCACTTCTCTTGAAATACATGCTCCCCGCTCTCCTTCGCTTCTCTTGTATTACATGCTCCCCACTCTCCTTCAATACTCTTGTCTTACATGCTCCCATTCTCCTTCAGTGCTCTCCTCTCCTTCATTTCCCTTGTATTATATGCTCTCCTCTGTCCTTCATTGCTCTTGTCTTACATGCTCCCTGCTGTCCTTCTATGCTCTTGTCTTACATGGGAAACAGCATTACTACCCAATACCTTTACCATGCATCTGTTACCATGAACATGCCTTTACCACACAGAATTTTACCAAGAAGGTTTTTACCATGCACATACCTTTTACCACACATGCCTTCACAATGAAAATGTAAGTATTCTGCAGGTAAGGGAATTTGGGTGGCAAGGGTGTTTTTAAGGTTTAAGGTGGGTAAGGGTATTTGGGGTGGCAAGGGTGTTTTAGGGTTTAAGGTGGGTAAGGGTATTTGTATAATAAGGTTATTTTCAGGGTTTTTGGTGGATGAGGGTATCTGGGTTGCGAGAGTATTTTTAGGGTCGGTAAGGGCGTGTGGGTAATAAGGGTTTTGGATGGGTAAGGGCATTTAGGTGGTAAAGGTGGTTTTATGGTTGAGTGTATGGGTTGGGTGTTGATAAGGTAATATATATGTGTATGGGTATATATATATATATATATATATATATATATATATATATATATATATATATACATATACATACATATACATACACACACATATACATACCTACCTACTGGTGGTCATAAGTAGATAGTTAGGACCTACTTTCCATAGGATAAATGTGTTTTGTTTTGCCAACGAATCTTCACAAATTTTTCAAAACTAGTTTGCCACTCACTTTGGCTGCCGTGTTGAAAGTTAGTTGAAAGGTAATCCATCAAGTGGGAGGCCGAAAAAAAAGGGAAAGGGGGGGGGGGGTCAAAACAGTTTTGCCCCATGCAATTTCCCATAGGGATTTTGAACATGACTAGAGCCGGAACCACTAGATGGAATTACACAAAATCTGGCAGAAAGGTAGCTCTTGGTCCAGAAAGAGCCTTTTTTTGTTATTTGGTGTAAATCCAGTTTTTGAGAAATTAAAGGAAATATAAATATGGATATCTAGGGATGTGGCTCCTCAGTGGATCCATCAGTCCCCGTGCTGATAACTGATTGGCTACCAACACTTCAACCAGGAAGTGTTGGCAGCCATTTTGGGACTCGGACTGAGTGAGTCCCAAAAATAAAGTAAAAAATAAAGTTAAGGAGGTACCCAAACCCCCTAGCCCTGGTGTCCCCCAGGGACCCTGCCAGGGCCAAAAACCATTTTATTTTTCCACACAACCGCAAAGGATCCTTGGATCCCAGGGAAAAAAAAAACACAAGTGCGGTTCCCTGTACTTTTGTAAAGATTAGCCCCCTGGTGGGCCAGGTTTCAGTGGCATACCGCATATATAAAAATAAAAAAAAGATGGTAGGGGTGCACATGGGCCCCCTCCTGCGGCTCTGTAGAGCTCCTGTGTCCACTACCACTTCCCAGGGCTTTATTTAAATATTGTAGAGAGGGCCATGTGGACCCACTCCACAGGCTCTTTAGAGCCCCGGGGACCACCACCTCCGTCAGGCTTGATGCAGAAATTGAAGGGAGGCTACGGGGACCCCACCCTCCTGTGGATGGGAAGAGACACAGGGACTACCACCTCCCCAGGGCTTAAGGAATGAACTGGAGAGGAGCCATGCGCACCGCCGTCCATGGCCCTGTAGGGCCCCGGAGCAACAAATGTAAATAAAGGTGGAGCCCCCCTCCCGGGCCATATTTGGTCCCGGGACCACCACCTCCCTGGAGTCAGCCCACGCAAACTGAAATGAGACAGACCATGCATCATTAATTGCCCTGGGGTCTGCCACCCTTCCGCCCCTCCCCCAGGGTCAACTCCCTATGTCCTGAGGTGCCCTCCATCAGGAGGTAGCAGTTTGCTTTCACCTGGCAGAAGGTTTGACAGCTCCCACCACACTACAGCAAACTGTAAGTCTTCTCCCAGTGGGCAGGACAACTGCTCCCTGTCGCTGGGAGCAGACTTTTCACCTCTTTTCCTGCCCGGTGTCAAGCAGCAAAGAAAACAGATGAAAGGATTGCTTCCACACGCAGAGAGCAGTATTTTTTAAGCTGCTCCCTGTGTGCAGGACCAATGCCAGCTCCTGCTGCAGGTGGGGAGTTGTCAGGGACTGTGGGGCCTTTGAAGCTCCCCCATCGACCCCAGGATACTTTTCTAGCTTTGCTAAGGCAAGGTAGTGAGTTTTCTCCCCAGTGCCACCTTGAAAAGTTGTCTGAAATCTTTGATGAATGTGTTTGCATCATTCCTGTTCTGAGCACAATATGCTATGTAGTGACTTGACGAGTGGGTTCTTTCTTGTCATCCCCTGTTTAGAACAGAACTTATTGTTCTCCCTTTTATTCACTAGGCGTATGCAAAATAACCTAAGAGCCCGCCTGTTTAGCCCTGCCACATACATATTAGTGGTAAGCAACTTTTTCCTGCCTTTTTCTAGGATGATTGACAGCTTAACAAAAGGCCCACTCAGTGCGTTTCCCACTGATTTTTGAGATGCGTTCTTGAAGCAGAAGAATATGAGCACTAAACAAAGAAGCACTTACTACATATTATTAAGATGGAGGTGAATTCATCGTTGCTGTTGTGCTGCCACTCTCAGCATTCACCCAGCCCTATGTTGCGCAACCTCATGTGGAGGTGGATGCCTACGAGGGGGTTGGCTGCAGGGCCTGCAGCCAACTCCCACATGCATGGCCAAAGCCATGACCAGGTGCGTCTGGATCATGTGGGGGGAGGCATTTTGTTATTTTACAGCTCGGCAAGGTTGACACTGTGTCAAACCTATGCTTAAAGACTTTGCTGTACAAATGGCAAAAGACTTTGTCACTATCTAGCTCGGCGTGGATAGCACTGTGCTGATCCAATTCTTAAAAACTTTGCTAGATAAACAGACATTTGAGGTGAGCAAATCTAGAGTGTCGCTGGTGTTGCAGGGTGCTCCCTACTAGAGCTGCTCTCCACCTAAACTTGGGAACTACCCAGAGTTCTCTATTCTTTTTTGCATATATATATATATATACAGGGAGTGCAGAATTATTAGGCAAGTTGTATTTTTGAGGATTAATTTTATTATTGAACAACAACCATGTTCTCAATGAACCCAAAAAACTCATTAATATCAAAGCTGAATATTTTTGGAAGTAGTTTTTAGTTTGTTTTTAGTTTTAGCTATGTTAGGGGGATATCTGTGTGTGCAGGTGACTATTACTGTGCATAATTATTAGGCAACTTAACAAAAAAAAAATATATACCCATTTCAATTATTTATTATTACCAGTGAAACCAATATAACATCTCAACATTCACAAATATACATTTCTGACATTCAAAAACAAAACAAAAACAAATCAGTGACCAATATAGCCACCTTTCTTTGCAAGGACACTCAAAAGCCTGCCATCCATGGATGCTGTCAGTGTTTTGATCTGTTCACCATCAACATTGCGTGCAGCAGCAACCACAGCCTCCCAGACACTGTTCAGAGAGGTGTACTGTTTTCCCTCCTTGTAAATCTCACATTTGATGATGGACCACAGTTTCTCAATGGGGTTCAGATCAGGTGAACAAGGAGGCCATGTCATTAGATTTCCTTCTTTTATACCCTTTCTTGCCAGCCACGCTGTGGAGTACTTGGACGCGTGTGATGGAGCATTGTCCTGCATGAAAATCATGTTTTTCTTGAAGGATGCAGACTTCTTCCTGTACCACTGCTTGAAGAAGGTGTCTTCCAGGAACTAGCAGTAGGACTGGGAGTTGAGCTTGACTCCATCCTCAACCCGAAAAGGCCCCACAAGCTCATCTTTGATGATACCAGCCCAAACCAGTACTCCACCTCCACCTTGCTGGCGTCTGAGTCGGACTGGAGCTCTCTGCCCTTTACCAATCCAGCCACGGGCCCATCCATCTGGCCCATCAAGACTCACTCTCATTTCATCAGTCCATAAAACCTTAGAAAAATCAGTCTTGAGATATTTCTTGGCCCAGTCTTGACGTTTCAGCTTGTGTGTCTTGTTCAGTGGTGGTCGTCTTTCAGCCTTTCTTACCTTGGCCATGTCTCTGAGTATTGCACACCTTGTGCTTTTGGGCACTCCAGTGATGTTGCAGCTCTGAAATATGGCCAAACTGGTGGCAAGTGGCATCGTGGCAGCTACACGCTTGACTTTTCTCAGTTCATGGGCAGTTATTTTGCGCCTTGGTTTTTCCACACGCTTCTTGCGACCCTGTTGACTATTTTGAATGAAACGCTTGATTGTTCGACGATCACGCTTCAGAAGCTTTGCAATTTTAAGAGTGCTGCATCCCTCTGCAAGATATCTCACTATTTTTGACTTTTCGGAGCCTGTCAAGTCCTTCTTTTGACCCATTTTGCCAAAGGAAAGGAAGTTGCCTAATAATTATGCACACCTGATATAGGGTGTTGATGTCATTAGACCACACCCCTTCTCATTACAGAGATGCACATCACCTAATATGCTTAATTGGTAGTAGGCTTTCGAGCCTATACAGCTTGGAGTAAGACAACATGCATAAAGAGGATGATGTAGTCAAAATACTCATTTGCCTAATAATTCTGCACTCCCTGTACTTATTAACTTAAAAAAAACAAATGTTACAGGGATGTTATAATTAGGCTCACATTTTAAATGTACCAAACCATAGAAGTTCACCTGTTATAGTTGTAGTTATCTCAAGTAACTATAACTTGTGCCCTAAGGTAACTATAACTCAGGCCCTCCAAAGTGCCGGGGAACGCCACCTCCCCAGGGTACATAATTCTAATTGCATGCCGGGGGCACTCCCACGGGGCACATATTGGTAATTCAGTGCAGGGGGGCCTCCCCCCCCCCCACACTTCATAAACAAAAGTGCCCCAGAGAGATGGCGGACCCTGGTGTTGCAGGTTGGCCCCCCCACATTTGATAATTCTAATGCCCCCGGGACCAGCATTTGATAATTCTAATGCCCCCGGGTCCTGGCTCACCCTGGGGGAACATTTAAACAAGCACGGGAGCCCACGCATTTTTTAAATTTATTTTTTACATTTTCGCTGTAACTCCCATTGATAATTTAAATACAAGCATTAGTAAATGCATTATGTTTTGCCTATGTGATTTATAATATTTGTTTTTTTGTTGTTAGTTGTAGCTTGGTGAATAGTTGTGTAATATAAGTAAATAAAAGTCTGTTCAATTGTTATGACGTGTTTTTTAATAAAGGCAATATAGCGCTTTTGTTTCCACTTACATTCAATTCCATTCACCCATTCACACAATCACAAACTGTCAATCACTGGAAAAAAAACAGTGATGTATGAAACAGGTTCACTAAGTTGGCTTTAACAACGTGTGTTAACGTATTACATATGACCTAGTGGAAAACTACTCAATAATTAAAGTACCTGCACATAAGCTGCTATTCCGAAGAAGAGGGACATGCAGAAGTTGCAGCCCCTCCAGAGCCCCTGAGCTTTAGAGCCTGGACGGCTCTCCTGTAACATCTGCCCATCAATGACCATCTGATCCCCCTTACAGCCCAGCACTGCGCTCAGGAAACATCACAAGTGGTTATCTAGTTATCCACGAACAAGGGTACAAACAATTCAAGCTAAAGGTTACGCTGCAACAGCACACTATTTTATCCTGACATAATTAGCAGGGCTGGTTACAGATACAAAGAGCGAACTAAGGGCCAGATGTAACAACTTTGCAAATTGCGAGTTGCAATTTGCGAGTCCGAGCGACTCGCAAATTGCAACTCGCAATTTGCAATGCAGAACGGTGTCTCAGACACCGTCTGCGAGTCGCTATGGGGTCGCAAAGACCCACCTCATTAATATTAATGAGGTGGGTCGCAAATTGCGGCCCCATAGCGACTATGGGCACTCACGGGTATGGAGGCCTGCTGGGACCAGCAGACCTCCATGTCCGTGACTGCTTTCAAATAAAGCAGTTTTTTTTTTCAAGTGTAGCCCGTTTTCCTTAAAGGAAAACGAGCTGCACTTAAAAAAAAAAAAAACGAAACCTTTAGTTTCGGATTCTTTCAGGGCAGGTAGTGGTCCCTTGGACCACTGCCTACTCTGAAAAAATACTGGTGGGTCCACTCACAAAGGGGAAGGGGTGCCATGGGGACCCCTTCCAATTTGCGAGTGGGTTACCATCCACTTCAAGTGGATGGTAACTGCGACTCATGGAATTGCATACCACTGCGAGTCGCAAATAGGAAGGGAACACCCCTTCCTATTTGCGACTCTGAAATGCATTTTGCGAGTCGGTCCCGACTCGCAAAATGCATTTCTGCATAGCAAACCCACGTCTGCGACTCGCAAACGGCGATTTTCGCCGTTTGCGAGTCACAAACTGGTTGCTACATCTGGCCCCAGAATCATTCCAGTCCACCCTGTGAAATAAATAGAAGAACTTCCGTAGGACTCTAGTGGAGCTGCTGTTTCCGCAAGAGGAAAGTTATTTTGCTGCAGTTCCGTAGTAAAAGCCCATTCATTGGTATTACCCAGAGCACAGAGAGAGAACCCCACGCCCGTACAGCGATGGAGCTATTTGACCTGGTAGATAAGGCAGCTAGACGAATCTTAGCAGCCCTCGGAAGCCGGCGAAGGTGTTGGGGAAGCCACTTGTTTGCGGTGTGCTTTTGTCTGTGGTCAGGTTTTCAAGCAGCGTTAACTCTACATTTCAATGTTTACAGTATTGTAGTGTTTATATATGGGGGGAGGGGCACTATATTTTGAAAACCAAAACTCGGACAGCTTTCCACAAACGCAGAAGTATGCCTACAATTTTTCTTCGACCAAGGATCACAATGACTCCTTTGACATTAGTTTGAAAGTAATTAGCAAGCACTACTTGCAGATCTTAGAACAGTACAAGCGCTGCCTAGGCTCTACCTAAAATAGTCCCACAAAGCGCATGAAAACAGTATTTAAGCGCTGGGAAACTGATAAGAGAAGCACACTTACAAAAAGTATTGGTAAATGCTAAAAAATAGTGTGCCAGCCAATAGAAACGGAGGAAAAGTAAGTGGCAAGCACAGGACTCAACGAAAGCAAGGAAAGCAAGAGGAGGCGGGACTTGAGCCCCTTTTAGAGATGTATTCAATACAATAGATTTCACAACAAGCACAGTGCAAGTGCTGTGTAGGCGAAACCCAGAATTGATTTTTTGCTCTGGGCTGTCTAGCACCAGACCTAAGGAGTCAGGGTGCCCTTACCCTGGCCCCTTTTCTTTTTTATCATCTTTTTTTCTGCGGCTCAGCTGAAGTCCCAATATGGCTGCCAGCACTTTCTTGCTGTGCTGGCAGCCAATCAGATCTCAGCACCAGATCAGGAAGGTTTGTGGCGCCTTCGCATCCCTATATATACAAATTTAGATTTTCTTTAAATTTCTCTAAAACTTCTGAACAGATTTATACTAAATAACAAAAAGGGTGCTTTCTGAACCAAAACCTACCTTTTTGCCAATCTTGGTGTAATTCCGTCCAGTGGTTTGGGTGCTACTGCTGTTTAAAATCCCTATGGAAAAATGCATGGAGAAAAAGTGTTTTGGGACTCTGCTTTTTCTTAGCCCACGCTTGACGGATCACCCTAAAACTTTCTACACAAATGCTGAAACGAGCATCGTATTTTCTTGGAAAATTTTGTGAAGGTTCATCAAATTGCACCAAAGTTATTAACAATACAAAAAATGTTTTTTTTCTATAGAAACTAGCTCCTAACTATAACTCCCACCCCGCCATGCACAGTTTTTTTCATCAAAAATGTTATTGCAAATATTACATTGATATTATCAATGATGTTATCAAAGGTGCCATGAGTGCCGTAATGTCTGAGGTAATCAACAGGGCATGGCAAGGACACGAGTTATAGTTACTTTAAGGCACGAGTTATAATTACTCTTAACAGGTGAATTACTATGGTTTTGTATATTTAAAATGTGAGTTTAACTATAATGTCCCTGTAACCTTTGGTTTTTAAAGTGAATTTCTATGTTTTAAAAAAATTATATTTCCTAACTATAACATCCCTGTAACATTTGTTACTTTGTGGCTTTTTAATAGATAGTAATTTTCATAACTATGGGGGTCATTCCGACCTTGGCGGGCGGCTACCGCCGCCCGCCAGGCGGAAACCGCCATGCGGCCGCACTCACGCAGCCCCCATTCTGACATTCCCGCTGGGCCAGCGGGCGCAAACCAAGTTTGCGCCCGCCGGCCCAGCGGGAATGAGGCCGCAACACAGGAGCCGGCTCCGAATGGAGCCGGCGGTGTTGGGCCGTGCGACGGGTGCAGTTGCACCCGTCGCGCTTTTCACTGTCTGCTAGGCAGACAGTAAAAAGCTGGCCGAGGCCCTGTTAGGGGACCCCTGCACTGCCCTGCACTGCCCATGGGGCCCCAGGACACCCCTTAGCGCCAGCCTCTTCCTGGTGGTGAAAACCGCCAGAAACAGGCTGGCGGTAAGGGGGTCATAATCCCCAGGGCTGCGCTGCCCTGGCGGATTAGCGCCGGGGCAGAAATGGCGGAAAACCGCCGGCCCCGGCGGTGCGACCGCGGCTTTACCGCCACGCTCAGAATGGCTGAGAAAGCACCGCCAGCCTGTTGGCGGTGCTTTCAGTCATAATGGCCCTGGCGGTCTCGGACCGCCAGGGTCAGAATGACCCCCTATATGTTAATCTAACCACTGCCGCGAAGGGCCAACCCCCTATAACTACCCAATCTTGCGCCATGCAAGGCCTTTGGCAGTGGGCAGCGGTGTTTTGCTGCAAGGCCAGGGCTGCGGCCAGACATGTGGCCAACCCCCCTAAACACCCAATCCTACACTCCATACGGCAATTTGGCAGTGTGCAGCAGGAGTTGGCCGCGGCCTGTCTCTCTGTGTGTGAAAATAGGTGTGAGAGGGTGTATCTTGGGGTGAGAGTGGGTGCGAAAGTGTCTGGGTGTGAGCGTTGGTGCACCACTGTCTAAGTGGGTGCGTCACTGTGTGGGTTTCAGTGGTTCTGTGAGTGGGTGTGTGAGAGTCTGAGTGGGTCTGTGAGTGGGTGCATGAGTGTTTGAATGGGTCTGTGAGTGGGTGCACAAGGGTCTGAGTGGATCTGTGAGTGGGTGTCTGTGGGTCAGAGTGTCAGTGAGTGGGTGCGTAAGTGTGTGAGTGGGTCTGTGAGTGGAAGAAAGATTGAAAAAGAGAAATTGAGAGAGAGAGAATGAAAGAGTGGGACGGAGCGAGGTAGCGAATCTTTTATGCTTTGATGAACGATATACTTAGAATGAGATATTTCTGAACAACCTGAAAAGAAAAATTTGTCAATTAAAAAGCGTGAGATCACCTTTTCAGTATGAACCTTTAAAACATTTGAAGTTTAAAAGAAGGAAACTGACCTGGGATACACCTGGAGTAGAACCCTCAACTTTCAGTGTGAGTGTCTGTGACCTTAACCTTTAGGCCACAGGTGATTCCTTACTATGATGCTTCCAGACATACTTAGGACAGTCAACCCATGCATGTGATTGAAAAAAAAAAGTGAATATTGTATCACTAGGAAGCTTTAATAGTCAAAACACTACCAAATAAATAAACACACTGCCAAACTATACTAGGATTTGAACCTTCAGTCTACAGTACAAGACATTGACCATTAGGGCAGAAGTGACTCTGTTCTGCCCTGCATCCAAACTTAATTATAATATTTGTCCCAAACATCTTGCTAGTTTGACGCTTTGAAGTCATTGCATGGAGAGACCAACAGCTATGTCCCAGTGAGCACCCAAGGATATAGCAGGAGCAGGCATCATTGGTCCCCGTGCACCCGCTCTTTATTTTTCACTTTGCCCCCAGGACCTGGACCACCCAGGGGCTTTAAAAAAACAAGCACCAGTATCAAAGCTGATGTAGCTAAGATGCTGGAATTGGGGTAATTGAGCCTTCTGATATGGGCCAGTCCAGTGGTGCTGGTACCCAAAGGAAATATACAGGGGGAGAAGAAAGAATTGAGGTTCTGTGTGGACTACAGAGCAATGATGCAGTCACAAAGACTGATGCTCACCCTATACATAGAGCAGAGGAGCTCATTGATAGGTTAGGGGCCGCTAAGTACCTGAGTACATTTGATCTGACTTCACTGGGAGACTGCCCTAAGTGAAGGAACAAAGGAGAATTCAGCATTCTCCATACCAGAGGGGCACTATCAATTTAAAGTAATGCCCTTTGATTTAACCTCATTAGTGAGAGTGTCGGGCACAGGCCGACGCCCACACTACCTTCCGGGTGCGGGTAACGACCAGTGGCCGACACCAGGGAGGGGGTTGAAAAATCCTCTGATGCATTGCACCGGAGGATTTTTCTTTTTTTATTTAAATACCCGTGAGAGACACGGAAGAGCTTCCATGTCTCCCCGCTGTTCCCCTACCCGCCCCTTTGGATGTCAGCGCTACTGTATTTTATGTATTATCTATATGCAAATCTGTATTTTATGTAAATAGCTGAGTGGATTAGTAAAGCCAGCCATTACTATAATGCAAATGAAATGTATGTGCAAGGGGGGCTACGGAGAGATGAAGGGCACTTTTGCTGGGTGGTAGTGAGGGAATCTGAGGAGAAGGTCATGGGAGTGGGAGCACCAATAATGATTGTAGGACTGGGCGCCAGAGACGCTAAAGACTGTGATGACTGGTGTGTGACAAGGTGAATAAATAGTGTGTCTCTTTTGTTTTTTGAGTGTCTTGAGAGAACGTGATGAATTGAAGGTAAGGTGACTGACCTTTACTGATGCACGCATCACACACCCACCAGCAATTTTGTGACTGTCTACGTAGGCTAGTGTTTTAGAGCGAGGTTTTAGCCAGTTGCAGAGATGGTGTCTCGTCGGATGACTGCTGCTGAAGCCCTAACTTGGGTTAAAGAGGACAGCTCGGACATGGAATCAGAGACTGAGATAGCAGATACTGATACAGCATCTGAGGGATAGGACAATGGTGCAGACTCTGAGAGTGATTTTTCCAACAACTCCTCTTCCAGTGATTCTGGCAGAGGTGATGAGGACAGTCCTGCTGTCCCTTCGCAAGCACAGTCTGTGCAGGGGTACAATTGCGGGTTAGCCCAACCCAGAGAGCAGGTGCATGTGGCGGCAAGCATAGAGAGAATGCTCTTTTGGGAGCTCCCCAATTTAGTTCAGCCCCAAATTCCACCGCCCAAATCGTATTGTGGAGACATCAAAATTATCTATCACAAAACAACCTGGTTTAGTAAGGCAGGCAACTGCATTTTTGGTCTCGGGCTTGCCGGCCATTTAGGGAAGCTTACTAAACCCAGACATTTCTGGAAACTAGACATCTGGGGGGAGTCCACTGAGGTGTGTCTTGTGTGGATTCCCCAAAGTATTCTTACCCAGAATACCCTGCAAAGGTGAAATGTTGAAAAAAACGTTTTTCTTGCATTTCTGTCACACAAACTACAGGAATATGCTGGGATCCACAAACTTCCTACCACCCAGTCCTGATAAAAATGCTACCCCACTTGAATGCCTGTACCTATTGCCTACGTCAGGAATGGATCTCCCCAGGGTCAACACTTGCCCTCATGTAAGGACTAACATTGACGGTTCTGTGATCCATTCCTGACACGGGCACTAGGCTTACCCACACAAGTGAGGTACCATTTTTATCGGGAGACTTGGGGGAATGCTGAGTGCAAGGACATTTGTGGCTTCTCTCAGATTCCAGAACTTTCCCTCATCTACAGTTGAGGAAAAAGTGTTTTTTTTGCCAAATGTTGAGGTGTGCAAAGGATTCTGGGTAACAGAACCTGGCGCGAGACCCACAAGTCACCCGATCCTAAATTTCCCTAGATGTCTAGTTTTAAAAAATGTACAGGTTTTCTAGGTTTCCCTAGGTGACGGCTGAGCTAGGGGCCAAAGACCACTACTAGGCACTTTGCAAAAAACACGTCCGTTTTCTTTGGGAAAATGTGATGTGTCCACATACTGTTTTTGGGCATTTTCCTGGTGCAGGCATTAGGCCTACCCACACAAGTGAGGTACCATTTGTATCGGGAGACTTAGGGGAATGCTTGATGGGAGGAAGTTTGTGGTTCCTCTCAGATTCCAGAACTTTGCAGCACCGCAATCTGAGGAAAAAGTGTTTTTTGTTTGCCAAATTTTGAGGTTTGCAAAGGATTCTGGGTAACAGAACCTGGGGTGACAGCCCCACAAGTCACCCCATTCTGAATTCCCCTAGGTGTCTAGTTTTCAAAAATGCACAGGTGTGCTAGTTTTCCCTAGGTGCCAGCTGAGCTAAAGGCCAGATTCCACAGCTAGGCACTTTCCAAAAAACACGTCAGATTTCAATGTAAAAATGTGATGTGTTTCTGTTGCGTTTCCTGTTGCAGGCAGTAGGCCTATCCACACAAGTAAGGTACCATTTTTTATCGGGAGACTTGGGGGAAACACAGAATAGAAGAACAAGCGTTATTGCCCCTTGTCTTTCTCTACAATTTTTCCTTCCAAATGTAAGAGTGTGTAAAAAAGAAGTCTATTTGAGAAATACCCTGTAATTCACATGCTAGTATGGGGACCCCAGATTTCAGAGTTGTGCAAATAACCACTGCTTCTCAACACTTTATCTTGTGCCCATTTTGGAAATACAAAGGTTTCCCCGATACCTATTTTTGACTCTAGATATTTCACCAAATCAATTGCTGTATACCCGGTATACATTAAAAACCCACTGCAAGGTGCAGCTCATTTATTGGTTCTGGGTACCTAGAGTTTTTGATGAACCTACAAGCCCTATATATCCCCGCAAAAAAATCTGCCATAGCTGGAGAAAGTTATAGAAGAAAACGTTGACAGAGACAGGGCTCAGCACTGGGGAGGGGGTGAAGGCCCAGCAGCTAAAGGGTTAAAGAATGCACCGGCCACTTTACAAAGATTTATAAACAAGGTCTTGTCTGGGGTGGAGCAGATCAGTGAAGCTTATCTGGATGATAGCGCTGTGTACAGTTCCACCTGGAAGGAGCACCTGACCCACCTGAAGCAAGTGCTTCAAGCCCTGCAGCAGGCAGGCCTGACTATTAAGGCCAGTAAGTGTCAATTAGGCCAGAGTTCAGTTGTGTACCTGGATCACCTTGTAAGTGGAGGCTATGTACAACCGCTCCAGGCTAAAATCCAAACCATCTTGAATTGGGCTCTCCTATAACCCAGACAGAAGACAGGGTTTTCCTTGGTCTGACTGGGTATTATAGGAGGTTTTCAAAATTATGGGACCAATGTGGCTCACCTAACAGAGCTCACCTCCAAATAAATGCCAAAGAGAGTCATGTGGACTCCAGTGAGTTAGGAGACCTTTGACACTTTAGTGTTTCTGCCTCCTGCTTACACAAAGTAATGTATGGTTCAAACAGATGCTTCAGAACTTGGGTTTGGGGCAGTGTCGGCACAGGTAAAGGAAGAGGGCCTTGATCCGCCAGTTGCCTTTGTCAGCACTGACCCGTAGAGAGTAAAAATGGAGTGCCATTGAGAGGGAAGCCTTTGCTCTGGTTGGTGCCTAGAAAAGCTGAGACCATACTTGTTTAGTACTCACTTTTATTTACAAACTGAGCACAGACCTCTCAGGTGACTAATGCAAATGAGGGGAAAGAATCCTAAACTGTTGAGGTGGTCCATTTACTTACAGGGGATGGACTTCACAGTGAAACACAGACTAGGGGTGTCCTATGGTAATAGAGATGGACTTTGATGTTTTTTCCACTTAGATGATAAAGACTACCAGGGAATAGTTTAGTTACCCATCACCTTTCGTTTGGGGCGGGGACATGTGGGAAAGTCACCCTTTTAGCATTTTCACACCAATATTTCTGACTGATACTGATGGTAACTGACTCTGACTGTGCCCTGGGCTATGCTTACCAGGCCCACTGCCAGTGCTCTAAATAAAAGGTATATGGTCAAATTATACTGTTATAATTCCAACTGGCAATGACAGACCCTGTAAGTCCTTAGTAGACAATGGGGGCAATGGGAATTCAAACTACCTACAAGTCCCTAGTATATAACAGGGCATGGAAATTTAGAGACCCGGTAGATTTCTTGCACTGGAGTGTCCACTGATGTGTGCCTGCTGTCCTTTTTAAGACAGCCCTGCTTAGCAGACCATCTTTGCAAAGTAAAATGTATAGAAATTCGACTTTGCCTTAAAGGTACTTCCAAAGTATTAATCTACCTTACTTTTATATATAGGTCATCCCCAAGGTCTCCCATAGATGCCCCAGGGGTGGGGTGCCATGTAACTGTAAGTAGGGACATTATACAAAATATTTCATATATCCTGGTAAGGAAATAAATGCACCTTTACATGTTCCCACATTGTAGAAGGTCAGCTCCATAGGCTATAATGGAAATATGTTCCATAAGCCTAAGTATGGCTAGGAAAACCATTAAAATGTCATAAGTTGACTCTAATGAATGGTAATGGTAAATGCAACAATTTCCTGTTGTTGAATTTATCGTAACTTTTACAGAGAAGAGGTTATAAGACTTTATTTTCTGTAAAACAAATTCCAGCCTGATAGGGGTCTCTACTGATGGGTCAGCCCTAACAGGATTACCCAAGCTGCTTTATTAGGTGATAAATGGCCTGCTCTGTGCAGAGGTTATTTGATGCAGGGAAGTAGGCAGATGGGGATCCAGCCCAGTAAGGGGGCTGGGTGAAGCACGCTGAGGCTTCAAAGGGTTACCAGTCAGAAAGGAATGCAACAAGGCATGCCCTCTCACCCCTGTACCCCACAGATAGATGGCAAACTTAAGGAAGGGATTTGCAGATGTGCAGTGGGGGATTTAATCAAATTAGCTACACCAAGGGGTTGGATTTTCCAGCTCTTTCTCCTCAGGAGAGAAATCCTCCATCTTGGAATGTTAAAGTACAGTGCTTTATGGGACAAGAAGTTGCCACACTTTGGAGGAAGATGGCATACTTATTGGTGGCACCCTACAGCTCATTGGACAATAATGCCCACTGACTATCCCCCAAGATGATGGAATAAAAGTGGCTGATCTGCATTTGAATTCAGATCTTCTAACTGAAACCACTATATGAAAAAGGACTGCCCTGCTGAAACCCTGGTTTGCAACCCAGAGGTCTGCACACTTAAGCACATGTTGTACACTGGAACCACAGCCCAAAGGAATTTGCCTTGCTTCAAAAATAACTGAGGATTGACTCCCTGGAGTAACAGGTTAAAAGAGCTTCCCTGCACCAACTTCCACAGAAGTCCCAAGTCTGGAATGCGTCCAGTGGACTTACAAGGATTTGGCAAGGTGCATTGTGGGAATTGTAGTCCCAAGGAGTAACTCAGATATTCTGAAAATTTGGATTGGGGTTGTGAATCACTTTCCTGTATCAAACTTCCACAAAAGTCCCCAGCTTGGAGTGTGTCGAATGGACTTGCAAGGATCTGCCTAGGTGCACTGAGGGAATTATAGTCCCAGCGTTCCAAGCAACAAGTCAGAGATTCTGGAACCTTGAATCGAGATTGTGGACCACTTAGCTGCATCTTTAAAAATGTAATTCTCTGGTTCCCTATATTGGATGTTTGTCGTTTTCTTGTTGTTTTCACAGATAAAAATAATTATTATTTTTATAAACTGGTGTGGGATTTTTATGGTGTGTTGTGTCTTACTTATTTACTGTATTGGTGTATTTAACGGCTTTATATATCTGTCTCTTGGGTTAAGCCTGACTGCTCGTTGCCAAGCTGCCAGGGGTTGAGCCAGGGGCTACTTTGTGGGATCCTGACTGGGCACAACTCTGTGTTGGGGGTGTATTGCTAGTGGGAAGTGTGTGCTTAACCCTACAAATACCCAGCCTCCCACACATGGTAAAGGTATATGTGTGGTAAAAATCGGCATGGTAATGACCGCGTAGTAAAGGCATGTGTTGTAATGGCACGCGTAGTTCCATCATACATTTGTCTTACATGCTCCCCTTCACTTCTCGTCTTTCATGCCGACTGCTGTCCTTCACTGCTTTTGTCTTAGATGCTTCCCACTCTCCTTCACTTGTCTTGAATTACATGATCCCCGCTTTCTTCCAATGCTCTTGTCTTACGTGCTCCCTGCTCGCCTTCGATGCTCTTATCTTACATGTTCTCGGCTCTCATTCACTTCTCTTGTACAGGTTGAGATTCTTGCTCTTTTTCTGCCTAAGGTGCACCTGTTCTATGAAGGGAGGTTTCCAATGCTGGCGGGCACAGGCGGGCTGCTCAAAATTATGGGATCCAGCTGTTACACCCTCACTACCACTTCCCTAGTCGCACAGGTTGCAAGGCAGGAGATGCTCTGGTGTTGGACATATGGTTCACAGTCTTAAGACCTATGTACTCCCACTTTGCAGACCCAGTCATTTGATAGAGTGGCTGGGCAGCACGGGCATAGCCTGTTTTATAGCTCAGGCTATGGTTACAGTGACTCACCTTGTGAAATATGCTGCCCTTTCTGACAGCCTCACCCATAGCACATTATGAAGCCTCTTCAAGGAGTGAGGCTTAATTAAATTTGCCCCACTGCTCTCCACATTCTTTTTGTGAGGCTGGTGAACATGCCAAACGAAGCACTGACTATTTCACAATACTTGATGTGAGACACCTATGTTCCTAGGGAACACGCCTCTTCCCCCCCCCCCCCCCGAACCCCCACCCCCCAGGGAAATATTTGAGCACCAAAACCTGTTGATGGAAAAGAAAAGTGTGGTTTGTTGCTGTGCCCTTAAATATGACATATGTTACATAACTGTCCCATGCTTGAGAACCATAGCTAGGAGACTGCACAAACAGAGAACAGTAAAACCTGTGAATGCTTCCTAGTGCAAGATACGGAACCCACTGATGAAGAGCACCCAGTTCTTCTCTTGCAATGCTATTTAAAATTGGTGCACCGCATACCAAGACTGTGTAGTTTTGAACGCACTACAGGCCTCTTTAATCCACTACCAAACAATAGCCCTGCTTTTTCTTTTCCTGCTAGTTTTTCCGACTTTCTCTCCCTTGGTCTTTGCACTTTCAGTGTTTTTCCCTCTGCTTTTCCAATGTGGAAAAATAAGTGCTGATCCCCATAAATGAGTGCTGGTTGCTTCCACTGACTCAGTTTACGCACTGAGAGTATCACACTAGTTAGGTGAGTGTTCTTCATCCTACAGGAGTTATGAGTGTATGTTAATTGCAGAAGAGGTTTGGCTGTTTCTTCTGGATGTTTTGTACGTCTTGTATGTTTCTGGAAATTGTACAATAGCCCTTTAAAGCCGCTCACTCTTTAGTGTATTATCTACCAGTGCTCTATCTGTCTTGCATGTTTGAGAGAATGACATTATGTTTCTTCAACTTCTGCCATTATTGTGTTAGGGAAGGTTGTGCTGCTGCTATTCACGTGGTGCCTTTTTTGTGTTGTGAAGCTACACAAAAAAATAAATCCTATTGCCAATGGTTGTTTAAATGCATGATGAAAAAGAGTAAACCCTCACAAAATTTGAGCTTACTCTGGAAATTACATGTGAAACAAGCATGTTTTAAATGGAGTAATTGATTTTGCAAACTTTTAAAACATATCTGAGTGTAGACTTTTTAAAACGTAGCTGAGAAGTGGCCAATTCTAGGATTTTCGCCAACAGCAATTTGTATGCTGGGGTTTTGAGCCCATGTTAAAACCGTAAAAGCAAAACTACAGCCCTGCAATGCACCAAGCTGTTGTCTGAAAAAAACAGAAAAAGAGGATGGTATCCTGTGTTCTTTGGAAAAGGTGGAGAGTTGTGAAATGCAAAAGAAGCCCAGTGCTGAAGAGGGTAGATACAACTAAGGCTTTCACTGTTAATCGGCTACTATTAACACTCCTTATGAAGCCTGCAATGGGCAGCAGCAACAGATGTGTCTACAGGCAATCAGGAAATGTAATGTCCTTTCAACACTCTTCTCGAAAACGTCCTCAGCCTAGAACTTTGTGGGATAAAGGCGGCTGAAGAAGTGCAGCATGCAACGCATGTGCCACCCACGAGGGCAACCAGTGCCAGGGCTGCTAGTGGTGCGCAACAATAATCCACTGAGCCACAGGAATTGCCTTGACTAAACAAGCAATGGCAAAGCCAATAGATCTCTCCTATACAATAGTTATTGGCTTGGTAATGTGTTTTTGCTATTTTATACACCCGTGTGGCTGCTGTTTAGCATAGCTAAAAAGTAGTGGCATGGAGTGTCAGAGTGGAGTGGGGGAGAAGTTTTGAGGAGTGGATTTGCTGGAGTAGAGTGCCGTAGGGTGGAGTAGGGGGAGTAGAGTGTTGTACTGTTGAGTGGAAGGGAGTAGAGTTCAGTGACAGAGAGTGTGAGAGTGCAGTGTCGTAGAGTGGAGTGGTGTAGAGTGTTCTAGGGTGGAGTGAGTAGGAGTTTTACTGAGGTAGTCTGGTGGATTGGATTAGGTTAGAATGGGGTGGTTTGGATTGGGGTAGTGTGGGGTGGATTGGGTGAAGTGAGGTAGATTTCAGTAGGGGACTGGATGGGGTGGATTGTAGAGGGGTGGACTGAAAGGGGGTAATGTGGATTGGAGTTGGGTGGATTGGATTGGGGAGGGTGGATTGAATTGGAGTGATAGAACGGGGTGGACTGGATTGGGGTGGGAGATTGTAGTGGAATGGGTTAGTGAGGAGTGGGGTGAATTGGGGTGGGGTGGGGTGGGGTGGATCAGTCGTGGCTCGTGACAACGCGAAGGGGCAGGGAGGGGCGCGTGTGGGGATAGTGGAAATAAAAAATAAATTTAAAAAAACACACACACTTACCTCCTCCGCCACGTGCCGCTCTTCTGTCCCTTGTCACTGGTGCAGGCACAGGCTCCCAGCCCGCCCTGCGCCTAGTCCTGACGCTGCTAGAAACAGCATCAGGATTGGCTGGGAGTGCCCAGTCAGGGCGCTCCCAGGCAGAGTGGGAGCCTGTTTAGGCTCTCCCAAGCCCGGCAACATTGCCGGGCTTGAGAGAGCCTACTGCACATGTGTGTTTGGCTGATCCGAGACGGCCGGCCAAACATACATGCGTAGTGAGTGCTGTGCACTCCCCCCTCGCTGCTCTTCACCCCCGTGACCCCGCCCCTTTAAAAGAAAAAGATAATAAACAAAGTTTAGCCGCCCCTGGGCTGGACTGGAGTGGTATGGACTGGATTCACTGAACTGGGGTGGATTGGACTAGAGTGGGGTGGATTGGATTGGGGTAGAGTAGGGTAGATTGGAATGGGGTGGTCTATATGGAGTGGGTTGTAGTGGGATGACTGAAATGGGGTGGGGCACTTTGGATTGGGTTGGACTGGAGTGGGTAAATTGGATTAGACAGGAGTGGGATGAATTGAATTTAGTGGGGTGGATTAAATTGGAATGGAGTGGATTGGATTGGATTGCAGTGGGGTGGATTAGACTGGAGTGAAGTGGTTTGGATTGAGGGGGGTGGAATGGATTGGGGTGGATTGAATTGGGGTGAGGTGGACCAGAGTGGGATAGACTGGAGTGGGTTGAAATGGTTTGATGTGGGGTGGACTGGAGAGGGTGTATTGGATTGAGGTGGATTTTTGAAGTGGAATGGATTGGAGTGAGGTGGACTGGAGTGGTATGAATTGGATTGGTGTGGGATAGATTGGATTATGATGGGGTGGACTGGATTAGAGTGGGGTTGACTGGACTGCAGTGGGGTAGATTAAGGTAGTTTGAAGTGGGGTGGATTGGATTTGAGAGGGCTGGATTGGATTAAGGTCAACTGGATTGGTGTGGGATGGATTGGAGTGTGGTGGGTGGACTGTTTTGGACTGGAGTGGGGTGAGAAGACTTGGCAAAATAAAATAAAACAGTTAACTATGGAAAATAAAATAAACTTTGCAATTCTGGTTTTCCTTCTGGAAACGTTTTTGCCAGGCACACCCCTTCTGTTTGCAGGGAGGTACCTCAATCAGGTGGGGAGCTGCAGACAGGCACTGATTAAGTTGAATCAGGCACTAATTAAGTTGAATCAATCAGTAGTCCCTGCTCCACAGACAGGGACAGAAATGATGCTTGAACTGCAATGACGAATTACGAGGCTGTAAAGAAGAGCTTCTGGCAAGCAAACAAATAGTAAGTAACTGATGGGCTCCAAGCCCTTTTCAGTTAACAGAGACTCGCAGGCTCGACCCTAAAAATTTGTCAACCACCTCTTTTCACCAGTTCAAGGACGCACGAACCCACTTCAAAGGAGACAAGCGAAGCCAATAGACCAGAATGTCGTGACAATTTCTAGGAAAACAGCAAAATGATCTGAAACAAACATCACCTGAGACCCGGGCTATAATCCACATGAGGTTAAACGCAACAAGTAGTTACCGGGTAACACTGGAAGTAAGCAATCCGCAGAGCAGCACGCGCTCCCAAGAATCGACTTGTCACGATTAAACATGGAAATTAGACATGCAAACTCCAACACTGACAATGACCGGAGCTGACAAACAGGCGTAGAACTACAGCAGGTAAAGACCAAGCAAAGACTGGGGGTGGAGATATGGAAAACATGGCTCCTGTAATGCGCCGTGCAGCCAAATATGCAAAATGACGTAAGCGCGGCTTCTACTAGAAACCACCGAGTCTGGCCAAGAGTGCTGTCTGCTTACGGTCTCCAGGTGGCTCCTGTTCACGTGAACGAACGTTGTCGAACCTTCAGCATCATATAAAATAACTGTCATGGGGATGTTACTCCAAAAAAAAAAAGTGAAAACAAGACCACAAGTCTTGCTGTGATTTGTTAAAGGACGCCAACCAGTCCAGGTTTGGAAAAGTTGCTTCCCTCCTGTACAGAGTAATCGGGTAATCGTTAGCCAGGGTGTGCAAAGAGGGCCTAGGAGGCGAGATCAATGACAGGGGCTTTGGAGAGGTATAGGGGTGGTGGGGGGTGGATGGAGAGGGAGGGGGGAGACCCCTATCAGTGACCCATGTATCCATAAAAGATACATTTACATACAGTCGCTTTTAATGGAACTCATTTATGTAGTTAGTGCTTGCTGAACCTGAACATCTGGCCTTGATCCAACTCCCCTGCGCCTGGTTGAGAAATCTCCACTCAATGCTCAATTACCCCACTTAAGGAGCATTGCCTTCAGCCTGTCCACGCGTTTTTACACACACTGACCTTAAGGGTCCTGAAACTTGTTGGTTCACTTATGCCATTATAAATTCAAGTTTACTAGTCCAGCCACGTAAAGTGCTGTTGACTTACGAAACGCAGAACCAGCTGTGGGTGCCTCTTACAATATGGTCCCGCTGTAAACCATGTATTGTATGTCAGCCCTTTCACTCATACAATAGAGCAGACACAACAGATCTCTGTATAACAGAGTGCTGTGCGCCCAAACTGGAGGTGACAGAAGGCCCGCGCATGGTGTGGTTCCTGCTCGTTGCGCACTCACTCCGCTCTTGGGTATCTCCTGTTTTCCCGATTTTTTTGTCACGATGCCTCCTCTCACAGAACTGTCCTACTGCTGCAGAGACCGAAGCCCCAGAGCTCGCACGTGTTGTCACTTCCGGTACGCACGCACCGCGAGGCGTAGCCCATAAGTGCAGTATTAAGTAGATTTATTTTTGGCTATGGAAAAGGCCACATATTCTCAGTTTGCGCCACTTTATGCCTTCAGACCATGGGATAAATGCTATTTACTGTGTCTATATGTGTTTGTTGAAGTAAAGCAGTTTCAGAGAAACTGAGTCATGAGTGATTCCTGTGATTGTAGAGCTCTTTTGCTTCTCAGGATCCATCCAGGGTGTATTCGTGAATAGTTTAGCCAGCCAAGGCTTTTTCATAATAGACTGGAATTTATCACCCACTTATCCTTTTGTAAAACCAGGACTACAGGTCCCAGAATAAAAGAGAAAAACCTGGACTGGATGAACTGCTTAGGTATGGACTTGCGAAAATGCAAAGCTCCGTGATTGGTCTACTACAGCTGGTGTGATAATAGAGCAGAGATGCTCTCTGTTCGATCCAGTTCCTTCCGCCTGACCATGCAATGAATGCTAATCCTTGTGTACACAGTTCTTGTTTCCTGGAAAATTGCATGCTGCTGAGCAGCTGAGTTGTGGCAAAGATTACGGGCACACTGAGCTGTCCAGGTTTTTCTTTGCGTGCTGGTACTTGTCATAAATAGCTACAGAATAAACACGGCAAAATTACCATAAACTACAAAATGCAAAGGAAAAGGAAAAGTTAGAACACAATGAGGTTCATACCCGTGGAGTCGAGAAACTTGATCGATCTGGGATTCCACAACTGCGGAAAAATGTACCCACAAATGTCAGAAGTCCTCCCACCCCAAAGATTTCTATTCAACTACCCTCAATAAGGCACATTAGGTAGGATGGCCAGATTCTGAGAAGCAAAAACCGGGGCAGGTTAGACATGAAAGAAGGACTAAAGAAATTACTCTCACTTTTATACCTGGTCTGTCCCGTTTTTTGCGTAGCTTTGTGAATGTGTGCCTGTATGTGTAAGCGTGTGAATGTGTGTGTGTACACACACACACACATATATATATATATACACATTTACAAGACTACATATGTAAAATTAGCTATGGCTTGACCTCCCACCCTGCACCCCAACCCAACCTCTCTCTGCTGAGAGCAGACAGGGGACTGTGTTGCCTGACAGTAACAGATAAAATACTTTAATTATTTCATACTTTGTAGGCCTCTTTAACTTATGCTTCCCTAGATGAGCTGATCTTTGTCCCAAAAACCGGGACATTTATTTAAAATTAGGAGAAGCGTCGAGAAACCGGGACAGTCCTTTAAAAACCGGGACTGTCCGGGGAAATCCGGGACGCTGTCACCCTAACATTGGGTGCTGTCTGCTCTGTCATGTTACAGTTGAATTCATGCCAATTGCACTCCTTGTTTCCAGTGCTAGGCCTATACTTAATAAACCACTGTATTCTGGGAGTTTAGACCGGCGCACCTGCAGTAAAAGATTTCTGAATAGAAAGCTCATGGTGTACGCAGCCTGAAACCAGTACCTGCTGGAGCAGCAGTGACAAAGTATGCCTTGGCATAAACATTAACATTCCCATTGGGCCACTAATGCCATGTCAGCAATACAACTCTCAGAATATATTTGGTTGTTAAATGTAGCCATAGGTCTGTGCACATGGACTCAAGCAGCTCTAAAAAGGTGTCAATACTAACCCTGCTCGCTTCCCTCCCTCCCGCTCTTTCTTTTTAGCTATACATTCGGTCTCTCTCCTTTTCCTTACTGTTTAATTCACCTCTGTCGCTTTTTCCAACCCCCTCTCTCTTTTTCTGATTATTCCAAGCTGGGCCTGCTGTAATCAGTGCGGGCGCGGGGGAGAGTGGCCGAGGTGCAAGCAGCAGGCCCGGGCCTCCAAAACCCGACCTCCAGAGTCTCCAGCCCGCACGGAAATGGCGGACGAGATAAACTTCCAACAAGGCCCTGTCCTTGACACATGCAGACAGACCAGCCTGCTGGCACCATGCACACCGAGTCAGAGAGAGCAACGCCGGAAGCACACAGGGAGGGAGTGGGCTTGCCTAACAATGAGGAACCACAGGGTGGAGTGCACACCACAGTAACCACAAGCATGCAGAATGCAAGCACGTCAGGGTTGCAAAGGTCACTGCATACCAGAAACAGGACGAGCAACTTCTCGCCAGGCAGCACGCCACATGCGTACAGCCAGGTGCACGTAGGAGGCTTCCTCAGAGCGTAGGAACAATAACATAACAATGGTGACCTTTAGGTTAGTGCGTGACAAACATGAATTGTCATTTCGTGTCAAGATACTAGTGCACCTTGGTAACCAACCCGGTGACAGTGTTTTGCTCAGACTGAGAAGGGCGCCGTAATAAAACAGGAGTATGTGACTTTCAAGTTGCAAACAAATCAATTTATTTATTAATTCTCTTCATTACACAGTGCATTGTGGCATGTGAACTCAACATGCCCTGGTGGACAGTTCCGGAAATGGAAAAAAAACGACTCTGGGATCCAATCATTTTGGGGTCAAAGAGAGGCAGCAGAAAGCGGGTGGAGTCAGCAGCGAAGTTTGTCCGTCAGCTTACTTACCCCAAAAACATTGGCTACAAGCACAAATGCGATAATAAATCTGTCCTGCCTTAATTGGTTACCAAAAGGCTGCATTGTTAACTATTTTACCTATTTTATGGGTCAAGGCGCCAGCTGCAGATATCTTTGTGTATCCCGCAAATTTCATAGTATAATAGTCGAGTGATATAACTCCGGTGGTTAATGCACTTGCTGGAGAAATGTTTATGTAGTCCATTCATATATTTGACTCATCATAACATAGCATAGAGGGCTAGTATTGATGCTTCAACGCCCAACGTGTAACATGCAGGTCACAGATTTGTGCTTTACATAGAGAGCTCAGTGGGTTGTTGCGTTTGCTGCAGCGATCCTTGTACTGCTTGCAGGTTACAAATTATAATCTCTGTAATATAGCACATTGAATTATGAACCAGAATCTCTGAGCTGCTTGCAAACTGAAAGGCATAAGTATATGTCCCTTAATGTTGTTTTCTCAATAATAAGTTGCGAAAATGGTTAATTTGCATAGTAATATAGACTTATACGTAAATACTATATGAATGGTTAATAGCATAATTAAACATTGAGATAAATATTTCTGCCCTTACAGTTCATGCATAGCTAGTAGACTCAGCGCTTGGAAAACTCAAAAAACTGTCTCTAAATCATACAGTCTGCCACGAGTCACTCCTCAGAGGTTGGATTTAGGCAAATTAGAAAATGTTACCTGATTCCCGTGCATCAAACATTTTGTCAGGTAACTTAGAGCGCCTTTAAGGTTAGGCAGTGTGTGCAGGATGTATTACACATTAGTTGCCAAAATTGTGCTGGAGACTATGAAGAAGGCATAGATCGGTGGGGTTGTCATGAATACATGTCTCATACACAGAGGCTCCAATTAGGCTGTCTGTCGGCTCACTGTTGTAACGCCGGAGAGCTGAGATCTTGCGTCACTTCCGCCCACGAGGTATTCAAGTGCACTGTTTTCAAGCGCATTAAAATGATACCCGGGCCCTCGTCTGCTTTCCTTTTCCTGTTTTGATATTTGTGTTCTGGTTCTCCTTTTGTTATCAGCAAAAATCAACATAGTTTTGTTTAACTAAAATACTGCCTCTGTACCTAGTCTGACTCAGATGGTCGGGCACTGGATTCGTTTTTGTTTTCTGAATCTTGGAGTTTGAAAGTTGAACCATGTTTCTGTTTCATGTTTTCTCTTTTTGTATGTATATAGGTATACTCCTATGCTTGAAAACTTTGCTAGATAAACAGACATTTGAGGTGAGCACACCTAGCGTGCCGCTGGTGTTGCAGGGTGCTCCTTACTGGAGCTGCTCTCCACCTAAATTTGTGAACTACCCAGAGTTCTCTCCTCTTTTTTGTATAATTTGTGCGTCACTCTAACCCTGAAAGGGTTTTGTTTTGATCTATCTATCTATCTATCTATCTATCTATCATAGTTTTTATGTAAAGCTATTGATACTTGACATTGTATTGACAATATTTTTGCGCATGAACTTTGTGATACCATATATTTGGTCAACCTAACTTCTCAAGTTGTTTTTGGCAGTGACATAAGTCAAACAACGCAAGGCATTTTCTTCCCAGCTCTCCACCCCAACACACACAGCCTGCACCACTGAAAACTGGTTCTAGGAAGTGAAAAGAGAATTTGGGCAATCTGCTGTGAAGCAGATATCAAGTAGTGGCCTTTAACTTTTAAAAAACACGCCTCAGATGTTTCCAGAATTGCCAATCTGGCCATGGGAAGGAGTAATTCTAGGGCTCCAGTGGCACAGTATTTAGTATTGACATTATGACCAGGGAGCGGGGAAGAAGGGTAGTGTGATGACTACATAAAGGGGGCAGTTACATGGTGTTCCCTCAAATGTGGCAAAGTAACAACAATAGCTTGCTCCAGGACAGGACATCCAGATGGAAACAAAGCCCAGGACGAGGGAGGGTGGCTCATTCCAACAACAGGACACTACACAGTTCAGGAAATAGAGCTGGGCAGTGAAAAAAACTACAGGGCTAATTTACAAACCCCTTGCACAGCCGTAGCATAATTTTTTTCTGATGCTACAGCAGCGCAGAACAGTCTACCACACTGCGCAGTATTTACAAACTGGCACAATGGTACTATTGTGCAAGTTTGTAAACGCTTGTGGCAGGTATAATGCATGCAAGGGAGGCATTCCCCACAAGGAGGTTCTTAGGAGTTGGGCAGTGAAATAAACAAGAAGTCACTGTGTCATTCTAGCGTCATTTTTTAACACTTGCTCAGGGCAGGCATTAAAGTGATGTTGTGCCTTGTTGTATTGGCCCCCGCGATTTGCTGGGCTAGCCTGGATGCGCATGAAAAACACCAGGAAGCACTGATTCCGCTGACAGATGTTAGTGGAACAGTTTGACTGCGTCTAAATGTTCCATCCCCAGTACTCTAAACCAACTGCTAATGAAGAATTTATAAACAAGATTGTGTTAGAGCAGTTTACTGAAGTATTACCGCTTTCCATGTAGCAATGGTTCAACCAACACCAAAAGCTTACTGCAGCAGAAGTGGTAGAGCTGGCATCAGCTTATAGGATTGCAGATGAAGAAGTCTAAATGACGTCTTCTGGCATAAAGCTGGGATCATTGGCACTTGGAGCAACAACAGAAAACACTGTTGGAGAGTCTGATGTTTGTGGTCATTCTTAGGAAAGAATTGTCTAACCAGAGCAGTTCTTAAGAAAAGACATAATACCACCCAATGGGCCTCGATGCTACGGCTGTGTGGAGTGACGTCACATTGGACAGCTATGCCCACATAAATCAAAGCTAAAACCAAAGGATGTTAGTGTGGCAGAAATTCACTATGGAGATAGACCACAAGCTGGCCATCTTTTCACCCAGGAAGAAAGTATTCAGGGACACATAACCAACAGATTAGGAGACAATAGGTTTTAATAAACTGTCATAAGTCCTGAATTGCGTACCTAAGTATAAGTCGGTTCACAAATACCAAAATCCAGCACTCTTGGAGATAGAAACCCACACCACTCCTCAGATACTCCTTCAGATAAAAAAAAATGTTTTCCACTTACTGCAGGGAAACTTCTTCACCTACCTACTGTACTGGGTATTGATATTCCAAACTTCATGAACCTTTTATAGGGAGCTAGACTGGAGGATTCTTTGTTAAAAGTGCTCCCTTCACTCAACATAATAAAGATCATCTCTGATGAAGAAAATGAAAGAGTGGTAACCACGATCGGAGAGAGAAAAAAAAAGCAAAGCAGATTGTCTCATACTGGTGGCACAAAACTTCACAGGTCCAGTTCAATGGAATCATATGAACAGACTGTCCTTCTGCCACGAACAGACCCAAGATGATACTTTAAACTATGCACTCCACAGGGCTAAAGAAGAGACCTAAGGGGCTGTCTTTCCAAAAGTTCAAAGGTTTAGTGTTCTTAACAGTGCCCAAAGAAGATGGAACCACTCAAAAACAACTAGTCATTCCATGGCACGCCCTCCAAGTTGCATTACAATTAACCCACAGTCATCTGACAGGAGGTCACCAAGGAGCTGAGGAGACCCCAGACGTCATCCCTCAACTTTTGTTTTGACCAGGAACAAACGCAGATCCTCTAAACTATTTTAATTCTTTTACTTCAAGGGAGAGTATCGAGGACAGCCACCATGATTTCAGAGTTGAAAGGAAGGGGCCATTGCCACTACATAAATAGGGCAAAGACATGGTACTCCACTAAAAGCACAGAACCAATATCAGTAGCTTCCTTCGAAACAGGAGCATCCGTATGCAGATAAGGGCCAATCAAGAAGACTGAGACAGGGCTAAACCAAATCCTGTCACTAATAGGACATTTTAATAACAAGGGACTGAGGCGAGAAGCCAGGGGAACCAGGGGCCAGATGTAGCAAAGGTTTATACCCATTCTGTGTCTATGGGAAAAAGTGTTTGTACATATGGCCCTAGATGTCTTCAGTGGTGTGGTGAAGGCTACCTTCTGTCTTCCCCAGGTCAGAAAACTATACCAGGACTCTGACTAGGACCATCCAGGACAACAGAGTGCCAATATGTTTAAGGCCTTGCAAGGCCCCACAGATGACTCCGGAAAAAAACAGTTTGACAGTAATATCCTTTGACTCTGACTGCTGTGTGTGGTACAATGAACTATGACATTCCTTAGTCACTCACAGTATAACAAGCGGCATTGGCCATTGCCCCAAATCATGTGAAAGCTGTGTTGCGGTAGGACACACATTCAGGAAATATCACATCCTGTCTGGCCTCTAGAAGTAGTGTTGACCAGTCCTAACTCTCTGTGGGGGATGCAGACAGGAGGAGTTAGTATTTTGGTGAAAATCTTGGACAAAATGTAAGGCCAGAAAACTCAAGCATCCAGAAGAACCACTAGGTAAGGTCTTCTGCTACGTTTCCACCCTGAAAATGGTTCTGTTGGAATGAAGCAGATGCTATTCTGCAAATCTATAATCATTATCAACCCCACATGTGGCATTGTTTTACAAGAGAATAATAATACAGGAGAGCTACTGTTTCCAATCTTCAGAAGGATCTGCCATCACTGCTTTGTACCTTATCAGACTCACACTAAATCTCTTTCCACTTTGCTATGTGTTTCTCCAGACAGCTAGGGAAAGGAGCCTGGAACAATTGTGAGTCCTGAGGGCTGGAAATAATTTCAATCTTGTCATTAACAGTGACAAAGAGTACACCTCTAGACCTTGAAGAACCTTGCAACTTGACCCCTACATATACATATCCTCTGACCCAGTACAGCCATGAATTCATATGCTTAGAAGGAGAAAAGGCAAGTAGCCCCTTCTAGGACTCTTCCAGGTTTTACATTTGTCTGGAAAGTACTCTTTGTATGTAGACTGATGAAAGCGTATTACCTGACCTCCAGACATCAGACATTTGATTGAGATGCTTCCTTAAAAAGGTACACATCTTGTTCTTATTCTGCTTTGTCATTAAGACCTTCAACTGAGCTCTGAGGATACAGTGTCAGGAGACGGGGATCTTAATTCAGTTGGTTTGCAACCTACAGCCGGCTGTATTGGTTCTTATTATCCGCAGATGGAACAATGATTGTTCAAGGTGCGAGCTGGCATGTGCGTTTTCTTTCGGATCCCGTTCCTCTATTGTTGGAGTGTGATCTGAAGAGACACAGGCCTTGTGTTCGGTTTTGGAGACACTTACACAGAGAGGGTGACTGGTCAGGTGATAAGTTGGCCTGTCTTTTGAAGCGGGAACAACTTCCCCCGATTCTCTTCTGGAACAGGGCAGACGGAACAATGGTGATGGGTCAGGCACAGATCAATCTAGCCCTGAAGGAACATCTGACAGGTATGTACACAGCTCCACTGGGCGAGAAGTTACATTATGCGGAGGGGTTTCTTAATAGGATCACGGTCCTTCAACTGCTGGCAGACATAGGAAGAGCCCTGAAGAGGAGTTACAGCTGGAGGAACTGCAAGAGGCTCTCCAGGTCATGGCTAGAGGGTAGTGCCCACGCCTGGATGGCCTACCAGTTGAGTTCTTTTAGGCTTAGTCTGCAGATCATCTTCTCAAACTCCTGGAAACCGTACAGGAGGCAAAATTAACTGGTATCTTTTCTGACTCTGACTGTTTGTGGGAGGCTCATACAATAATTTTAGTCAAACCCAGTAAAGACCAAAGGGACCCTGGATCGTACCGCCCATTATCCATGCTTATTGTTGACATTAAGGTGCTGGCGAAGGTCCTTGCAACGGAATAGGCTGGATGGTTACCTACTTGGTGCACACAGATCAGTGTGGCTTCATGTCAGGGAGCGGCACCAACATGAACCTGCGAAGGCTCTCACACATCATGCACGCCACTCGGAATGCTGAGAGAGAGGCAGCACTGGTTGCTTTAGATATAGAAAAAGCGTTTGACACCCTCTCCTGGACGAATCTGTGGGAGGTACTAAGGAGGATGGGGTTTGGCCTGAGATATCTATCCTGGGTGCGACTCTTGTATACGGAGCCCAGGGCAAGGATCCCTACTGACCACATGGCGTCGGAGGCTTTTAGTATTGAGAGAGGTATGATACAGGGTTGCCCGCTATCTCTGCTCCTGTTGGCACTAGTCATGGAGCTGCTGGCGATACATCTGAGGGACGAGCTCCATGACTGGAGAATCCAGGTCAGAGACATGACCCACGTAGTGTCCATGTACGCAGATAATGCTCTCCTGTATGTGTCTGACCTCACAAGTTGGTGCCCCAACATTTATAGCTTATGACCACCTTCACGAAGGTATCAGGCCTTTGTGTTAATAGGCACAACGGCACTTTTTCCCATGGCATCCTTGGTCCACAGAGCTGTGGCTGACCTCCCTGCAGTGGTTCTCCCTTGGGAGCCCGACCAGTTTCGATACTTAGGTATTTAGGTAACGTACATCCAACATCGGCAATATGAGTTGAATATGGGAAGGGTCATAGACGGCCTCACTACCTCCATTGTTTTCCGGAATACCCTGCCACTGTCTGTCACTTGCAGAATGGCACTAAGTAAAATGGTGATGCTGGCCAGATGTCTGTGCGCCATGCAAAATTATTTTTGCATTCTACTAGACTCATTTTTCTGACAGCTAAATGGACTGTTGGTGTCCCTGGTTTGGACTGGCAAACACAGTAGAGTCCGACTGAAAATTCTGAAATTAGATCTGGCTGACATTGGGCTGGGACTCCCAGATTTTCAGCTGTACTATTTTGCGGGATTGCTTCAGTTTGCAGCTTTGTGGTGCGAGTGTGGCCTCAATTGCGAAAATAAACTATTAGAGGGCCTGGTAAAGGCAAACAAACTCCTGCATCTCCTTATGGGGCGACTGCAGGGTGACAGTGAGCACCCCATTCATAGTATCCCAGGTGGCGCCTTTTGTGTGGCTTCTTCCTATTTGGTGCTCAGGCCCTTCCTGAGTTGGAAAACTCCACTATGACCACAGAAATGGATGTTTAATTACATAAACTGTTTATTAGATGCTAAGGCCCATATTTATACTTTTTGACGCTAAACTGCGCTAACGCAGTTTAGCGTCAAAAAATTTAGCGCCGTCTAACGCCATTCTGAAGCGCCATGCGGGCGCCGTATTTATGGAATGGCGTTAGCCGGCGCTAGCAGACCGGCGCTGCCTGGTGTGCGTGGAAAAAAACCACGTAGACCAGGCAGCGCCGGCGTAGGGGGAAAATGGCGTTAGGGCGTCTTAAAATGGGGCAAGTCAGGTTGAGGCAAAAAAATCACCTCAACCCGATTTGCGCCATTTTTTTCGACGCCCAGACGCCATTTAAATGACTCCTGTCTTAGTAAAGACAGGAGTCATGCCCCCTTGCCCAATGGCCATGCCCAGGGTACTTCTGTCACCTGGGCATGGTCATTGGGCATAGTGGCATGTAGGGGGGCACAAATAAGGCCCCCCTATGCCACTAAAAAAAAATAAAAAATTATACTTACCTGAACTTACCTGAATGTCCCTGGGGTGGGTCCCTCCATCCTTGGGGGTCCTCCTGGGGTGGGCAAGGGTGGCAGGGCGGGTCCCTGGGGGCATGGGAGGGCACCTGTGGGCTCATTTTGAGCCCACAGGCCCCTTAACGCCTGCCCTGAGCAGGCGTTAAAAAGTGGCGCAAATGCGGGGTTTTTTGCCCCGCCCACTCCCGGGCGTGATTTTTGCCCGGGAGTATAAATACGACGCATTTGCGTCGCCGTCATTTTTTTAGACGGGAACGCCTTCCTTGCATCTCATTAACGCAAGGAAGGCGTTCACGCAAAAAAATGACGCTATTTGCCCATACTTTGGCGCTAGACGCGTCTAACGCCAAAGTATAAATATGGCGTTAGTTTTGCGCCGAATTTGCGTCGAAAAAAACGACGCAAATTCGGCGCAAACGAAGTATAAATACGGGCCTAAGAACTTCTGCTGGAACCGTGCAAATGTGACAGCATACATCACAACACAGGACTGACCATAGGATTTACACACCAGTACGTTTGTATTTTGCGTTGTAGAAAATAGGCTTTTCACGGGTATGTATACATAACTTCATGTACTACTGAATGTGATCATCTGAAGCAATTCATGCATCGCTGTTTGTGAAAAAAGTAGCACACCCAATGGAGCCTGCGAACGGGGGAGTAAAATAAATGAAGAAAACAATTGTGAGCCATTTTGGGCAGTGGCGTAGCGTGGGTTGTCAGCACCCGGGGCAAGGCAGTGAGAGTGAGTGAGCCAGGCAGGGGCAGAGAGCTGCGAGTGCGAGCGCGCCCCCCCCCCCCCACATGTTGCGCCCGGTGCGGCCGGCCCCCCCTGCACCCTCCACGCTACGCCACTGATTTTGGGCCTACAAGGGTGTCCTCGCACTATCACTCAAACAATCCACCTTCCTCACACCCACATATCACTCTAACGTGAGAAGGTACTCCACGTCTTACCTACACCCACAGTCAAGTCCCCAGCTCATTCAACTGTCTGATATTCACTGAACCTTTTCAAAACCATCATCACATATAACCTTGACACACCTTTCATCAGAGACACGGCTCACCCCCATATCTAATCACATTCTGAATGGCCTCCTCCTGACGTAGGCTACTGAATATCTATTACCTACCAATTCACTTGGAAGACTTATCCACAAGTTTTCATGGGCTTCCACCTTCCAGACGTCCTCCATCTGGTGTCCATGGAGCTAGTAACCTGGCACTCCCCTAACACTGCATTAGACACAATCGATTCCACCCCAATCTGCAGATCTCACACAGACAGTATTATATACATACCAAGTGTCAACTGACATCTCACTATGTCATTTATATACCAAAACAACCCCATCGACACACTCAGACAAAATCTTACCACTTTGCCAGCACTTGACAGTCAACAATAGCCCTTGTGTATACAGGAATAAACATAAACGCCTCCTTACAAAAATGCTCCAGGATATAGCTCACGTCTCTCTTCAAGTGGGTATGGTAAATAAACACACTCTGCAATCAAGAAATGAAAAAGAGAAGAATATGTTTCCAAGACGATATTACCAAATTGAAATACTTGAGATCAAGAAGAAAATTCAGCAGCTAAATCTACTTATTACAGAACGAACGTCACTGAAGCTTTCATTTGTGAAACACTCAACTCAACATGTGTGGAATTCACTCACCACAGAAATATTGTAGTATTTCCTCTCCTATATAGTCACTCAATTACAATAAGTCTAAGTGGATGCATCTCCCAGGGTCGGACTGGGACAGAAAATAGGCCTGAGCACCAAAATAAAAGTGGCCATCATTAGTGAATTAGCTGAAAACGTGGCCCATGGTTGCAAATTGGGGCAGTTTTGAACTTGTAAAGACATACTCTAAAGGTTTTATGCAAGGTATAGACTGTGTGGATTTGAGCTTGCTGCAGGCAATATTTGTTTTAATATCAGTGAAAGTACAAGTGAAAAACTGCTGAGCAGACCATAAAACAGGCCCAGAAACAGAAAATATAGCCCACGCACTGATCTTCCAGTCCAGCCTATTGGCACTACCAGATTGCCTTATAGTCCAGTCCGACCACGTGTCTGTCATCGTCCTGGAAGTCCATCAAGGTTCAAGCTTCATCCAAGTCATCTTCATTATGTACATGGAATTCGTTGGCATCTTCCTTGTCAATCACTGGATCACTATTCACCACTATGCCAATGGTACTAAACTGTATCTCCAGTAAATGACTAAACATGCATAGAAACATCCATACATTGCCAAGACTTCTTTCATCACTCCAGCCTGCACAGGCTCTGTAAGCATGCTGCATGTGAAAGAAGTTAATGTTCACTGAATTTCAAAGGCATTTACACCATTGGATCGTTTGCCAGTTGTGAAAGGGTATATCTCAGGCAGGTCCATAAGGCAGACTGAGATTTTTTGCCACTGGTGCCCTGTTTTGCGTCCAACTATAGCTCTCAAACTGGCACAAGTGAGCCCATTATGCACTTCACTCTTATGGTAGAAAATGCAAGCAGTCGTAGGCTTCTCAGAGAGGTAGTTTAGGGGACAAGAGTTTCGAACTCAACACTAGGCACATTGTTGCGTGCAGCCAGTGTTTAACTTTTGGATTAAATGATAGTACTTTAATCACACAGAACAATCAATGGATTCAGACATGGGGTTGTTATCCTATTCGCAATCTTGCATAGGGCGCTACACCCTTCATTACCCTCCACCTGTATACAGAGTTCTCCAGCATCTATTATCCCTGGCACATAACTCTGGACAAAGCACTGAATATTCACAGGTGCACTTCATTCAAAAGACCCCCAAGATGTAGATGCCCAGAACAGCTCAATACGCTTTCACCTCTTTGTATTTGCTCGGTAAAAGTCGTAAATTAATTTTAGCAGACTTTGGTCTGTGAAGTAAGTACACTGGTTCTTCTTGTTCTTTCCTTACAAGTTTATTTCCAGTTATAATGTACAGACAGAGATACATGCGCTCGCCATCCCCAAACCGGCACAACTCCCACCTTTCATATGAAAACATTCCAATCCCCAGTCACAGCCTGCCCCAACATTCCACTGCCCCAACATTCCACTGCCCCTGATGTCATAGCATTCTTCTTTTACAAACAAACCAATACATCACTACACATCCCCTTCCCTTAAAAAAAAAATAACAAAAAAACAAGAAAAAAAATAATAATATGTATATAAATAAATATATATATTTTTATTTAATCACACACAACATTTTCTAATACCTTAGGTTTTCTCAAAACCCTGCCGAAACAACTTTTCTTCACTTCACCACAAGCTACATTTTTATTCTGTTCACGCTCATTCACATTACATTCAAATTCTCCCATATTAATACGAGTCTGGAAACCTTCCTGACAGCCCCTAGCTCCCAATTCCCCAATAACTCTAGAATCTTTGTTACCATCAATATCACACTCCAACCACCAATATTTGTTATTATTACCTTCCAGCAAATCATACTACACAAATTGTTGTTTGCAAGGCTTAGCAATAGCAACGCGACTCATGTGACATACACTGCCATCATCCAAAATGACAGTATTTCTCATCACTTTCTTAATTCTTATAGGCTCGCCAAACTTGCTCTGACCTTTAGCCACTTTCCTTACGAATTTCACTCTCACCCAATCTCCCACATTCAAATGTGCTTCTTTAGTGCCATATTTATTATTAAAATATTTCTTGTTCTTTTCTTGTGAACTCTTTATGCACTTTCTTACATGTTCCTTGCTCCAAAGTACTTGTCTGCTTCTTTGCATCCAACCAGGGTTAATCTTCGAAAATGGAATTCTACCTCGCATTATATCAAACGGACTTTGACCTATTGTCTCATGAGGTGTCACTCTATAAGCCCATAACATTTTCCTTAACTCAGAATCTATATTACTTTTGTTTCCATGCTTTGCAATTTGAATGATGCCCTTGAAAATCCTATTTATACGTTCCACTACAGCATTTCCCCTGGGATGATATAAAGCTGTAAACCTTTGTTCAATACCAGTCATTTTAGCAAAAGTTTTCATTTCTTCAGATTTAAATTGAACACCATTGTCCGTCAATAAAATTCTGGGAAATCCTTCCCTCAAAAATATTTCCTCCAAAAAATGAATCACTGCCTTGGTATCAATTTTTTGTAACACAGAAAATTCAATCCACCTTGAAAACAAATCAACTAAAACCACAATAAACTTTGAAGTCCCATCATGCCACGTAATAGGACCGATAATGTCTAAAGCAACTTCTTCCCATGGTATATTAGGACAACTTGAAGAAGAAATTGGCGGGTTAAGTGTCTTTTGAGATTTGTCACTATTCTCACACTCCATGCAGTCACGTACATATCTCTCAATTTCTACATCAATTTTTGGCCACCAATAAAGTACTTTAATTCCTCTTTTGGTGCAAGATATTCCTGAATGACCTTCATGTCCAATAGCGATAAGTTTATTTCTAATACCACAGGGGGGAATAATCTTCCCACCTCTACACACAAAATCACCTTCAATACTCAATTCATCTCTCACTTCCCAAAAAGCTCTTAACATATCACTGCTTTTGACTTTCTTGTCATTATACCAGCCGAACATCACTTTGTTTTTAACTTCTTTCAACACTTCATCTTTCTCATACTCCATGATCCATTCTTCTTTTTGCAATGAGCTTAAAGTATTCTCATCAAACACACCAGCTACACACCAGTCATTCCATGGATGTTGATCCAACTCTCTTAAAGGTAAGGACATTCTACTTAAAAAATCTGCAGTAACATTTTTTACCCCAGGAACATACTGCACTTCATATAAGAAATCTTGTAGTCTCATAGATAGTCTAGCTATTCTCGCAGATGCTCTACATAAACCTTCTGTAGTTAACAATTTAGTAAGAGGCTTATGGTCAGTCCGTATGATGCATTTTTGCCCCCAAACAAATTTCCGAAAGTGTTCTAATGCCCATACACATGCCAAAGTTTCTCTCTCTATTACAGAGTATTTTTCCTCTGTGGGAGACAAAGAACGGGATGCAAATGCAACCACATATTCTTTACCCACATTGTCACTCTGTGTTAATACACTACCAAGGCCCTTACCACTCGCATCCGTAGTGATAATAGAACAAGCTTTTGGATCGTACCCATACAACATTGGAGCACTCACAATTGCATTCTTAATTTCCTGAAAAGCCTTCTGACAACTTACATTCCATTCAAATTTCACTTTGTTTTTTAGTAACAGTCTAATTTGGTAGGTTTTAGCTAAAAAAAATTCTAAAAATTTCGAATAAAACTCGGCTAGACCTAAAAAGGATCTCAAATCATCTTTAGATGTGGGGCATGGGGCATTCTTAATAGCTTCCACTAACTTTTTTTTAGGTCTTATGCCTTCATGATCAATCTCATGTCCTAAATACGTTACTTTTCTCTGTGCAAATCTACATTTACTGATCTCTTCGGTCAAACCTTTTTCTTGTAAGATGTTCAAAACATTCCTCAATTCCTTATCATGATGTTTCTTGCTACTTCCCATAACTAAAATATCATCCTGAAAGAATGTAACATTAGGCAAATGTCCAAATAACTGCGCCATCAACCTTTGAAAGACGGCAGCCGCCGACGCCAAACCAAATGGCATACGTTTGAAACGAAAACAACCCCGTGGTGTACAAAAAGTTGTAAGATGTCTGCTATGATAGTCCAACCTAACCTGCTGGTAAGCAGACGACAAGTCCAAAGTGGAAAACCATTTAGCATCTCTCGTGGCAGACAACATCTCACGAGGCAAAGGAAACTGATCTACTATGATATTATTGTTCAAACCTCTCAAATCCACACACAAACGCACTTTGCCATTAGCTTTACGCGCAACAACCAAAGGTGAAACCCACTCAGAAGCTTCAACTGGTTCTATAATCTGTAAATTTTGTAACCTGTCCAACTCTTTTTTTACCTCTTCCCTGACAATAAACGGAATATTCCGTACCTTATGAATTTTTGGTTTGGCATCCTTTTTGAGTCTAATCTGATGTATAAAGCCTTTCAGTTGACCTACTTGCCCATTGAACACTCCTGGAAACTCTTGTGTGACCCATTTTTTTGTGTCTTCTTCATCACACATTACTAAGACTTGCTCTACATTGTTAGGATCAAGCACAATATGCAGTTTTTTTGGTCTTTCCAGCCTAATACCGACGGACCATCCTTAGCCACATATAATTTACATACGGCTTGTCTTTGCTTAAATTTGAATACCAGCAATCTAAAACCAATAATATCTATTCTATCACCAGTGTAACTTTCAGGCGAAATGTCAGAGGTTTCTAAATGTTCTCCTAAACTATGTACAAAATGCTTTTGCCATGTGCATTCTGAAACAATACTGTATGGGGAACCAGAGTCTGCTGCCACCTGCAGCATAACTCCCCCAAATGATACCCAACACAAGGGTTTGTTTGACGTTTGTCCTGAAATGTTCAAAACCACAGTTTTGTGACCCCTCAGTTTATAATTTACGTCTTCATCACTGTCGTCAGAACAGTCTTCCACCACTTCCTTAATGCAGGCCACTTTACTGTTCACTTTCTTCATTTGTTTCTTCCTGCACACCCTAGCAAAATGGCCTACAATTCCACATTCCAAACACTTAGAATTTTTAGCTGGACACCCATCAAATTTTGCAGAATGAAAGGAACTCCCGCAACGGAAACACTCATTTCTGGTTCGAATAGACATGTTAGATTTTTGATTCTTTGCAAAAGTTTGATTTTTCTCTTTTTTAAAGTCATTATCCCGCTTATCCATGGACCACTTGTTGTGCTTGCGATCACTAACTTTGGCAACAACTTCTTCAAAGTTCTTATCCTGTGCCAAAGTGATTTTCGCACATCTTTCGGATAATTCTGCTTTCTTCACTAAAGCAATAATATCCTTTAGACTGGATTCGCCTTCAATCCACAACCTCTCTTGAATAGATTTGTTTTTAGTATACATTACAATCTGGTCCCGTACCAGTTCATCATGTAGACCAGCACCCTTCTATGCACCCTGTGTGGTCCGTTCAATAACGAGTGAAAGGAAGAGATCCTACATTTGGAATTTCAGCTCTGTTATTAGATACTAGTGGTTCATATTTGTACCATCATACATATTCGTGTTTTCGGTAGCCAGTAGGATCGCTCACTGGGAGACTGTTCCTCCTGTGCAAACAATTTTCGTAGCCTTTGCTTTAAAGACCCACATCTATCTGACGATAAATAGACTGTGTTTATGTTTGATTTTTTAAAGCACATTTTCATCCAATGGTACTGTGGAGCTATTAACCTGCTGCATCAATAGAATTAACCTACTGTCTTTAAAGGACCCTGTCAGGGACATATCCAGGATGTAAAACTTTTCTGAAAGTCAAGAGCCTGACATTTACAAGGTAGTTGTCATGAAAAAGATTTCCATAATTTTGGTGCCTGAAGTTGTAGCACGGCCTCCTGCGCTCGCTCTTCTTGATCCTGCAACCATTACAAGACTGACGGAGCCTCAGGGAAGAGAGCTGCTTCGGACCTCTGGTTTAATTTTCACTGTCAGACAAGGTGGGCCAAGTCTATAAAGGACCAGAGGTACAATGTGTTGTGGTCTTGGCTGGTCTCTGACATCATTGATCCAATGATGTCAGAGAATAGAACGGAATTGTCCTGAGGATTCTTGGAGGGACGGTTGGGGAAGAGAAGGAAGAAGCAAGTATGCAGCAAGCACTGTTGTGGATGCTGTATAATAAAGACTTACCAAACAAGTCTTGGATCTGTGGATTTATCTTTGTAACAGTTCCCTCACTTGCTTAAAATAAGTTGCCTTTAACAAAGCAGGTCCGAAAATAGCTGCTCTCCAATCCTCAGTCTGATGTCTGTAGCGTTGCCTTCCAATACAGTTTTCTTAGTCCAATGCTTGCTGCTTTACGATCCTGCTCGTCGCCATGTGAAGTAAGTACACTGGTTCTTCTTGTTCTTTCCTTACAAGTTTATTTCCAGTTATAATGTACAGACAGAGATACATGCGCTCGCCATCCCCAAACCGGCACAACTCCCACCTTTCATATGAAAACATTCCAATCCCCAGTCACATCCTGCCCCAACATTCCACTGCCCCAACATTCCACTGCCCCTGATGTCATAGCATTCTTCTTTTACATACAAACCAATACATCACTACAGTCTGCTTCCTCAATCTCTTGTTCGCCCACAGTTTTAGGCTCTGCAGTTACCTGTGGTCTGTAGTTACAGTCCAGGTACTGCAGGATGACATGTGCAGGTGTCCTTCTGCGGTGGCAGCTCTTGAACTGTAAGGGCCACAGCGGTGACCTTGATTGGAACCTGATGCCTGGGAGAGTTTGACCTAGCGGCTCTTGTCTTTGGCAGGAGTGGCTTCTGTGGTCGGGGGCAGATGGACCACTGTTTGGCAGGTGTGGCACGTCTATAGTTTCATGTATTGGTGTAATTGTAACAAAGAATGAATTGTTACAGATCGCAGCCAGGGTTAACCACTACCTTCTCGTCCAACTAGACTTCTCTACATCCTTACAGTTACTGGATACCATCCTGCCTGACACCCTAGTTATCCACAGGGGTCTTGTTGTTCTAAGGTGGTTTAAGTGGCATCTCAGGGAGAGAGCTGAGCTGGTACAGATAAGCTTTTCTGGGTCAGAGCCTATCCCTGTAACATGAAGCGTTCTTAAGGGTTCCTTCCTTTCTCAGGTGCTCTGCAATCTGTGCATGGAATTCTAGGGAGTCCTACAGGCTGACAAACACATAAGCATCCATTATTACGTTCTTTACCAGATTGTGAAATCAAATCATGACATAACTCTCTGAAGTCCTATTTTGCCGTTATCCAGTCCTGGATGATCAAGACATGTACCGTACTAAACCCAACCAAGCCTCAGTTTGTTTTCTTCACCAGGAAACATTTCAAGGTTAAAAAGTGGCTCAAAGAGAGGAATCTATACATTTTGACATCGCTGCTCACAAACAATGCCTATTCACTGGGTTTTCACATCAACACAACTCTCAGCTTTAGCTCCTACACCATACACAAATTAAAAACAGCTTGGCATCAACTGAGCCTGCTCCTCAAAGTGAAAGCACTACTTCTAGGAAACAATTTCCAAACACGCCAGCTAAGCACTCGATGTGTTGTATCTTGACGGGGCAGTGAGCTACTCACCGGCACCCCGGAGCCTCACTAGTACTCCCTGAAGAGCGTTTGCCATGCTGTGTTCCGCCTCATGGGTGATCTGCAACTATTCAACAAGAACTTTCCAACACTCAGAGATTGCCTTTCGCTTCCTATACGCACCTGCCTCATCTTCAAGACCTACTGTATCACGCGCAAAACATTTTCCGTGCCACCACTAAGGGACCTGGCTCAGCAATCAGACACCTGGAGGGTCCCTGAGCACCTGCAGCAGCATCCTCAGAATACAGATCAAGACATGCAAGAATAAGGCAAGACTCCTGACCTACTGCTGCTATGCCCTGAGAGAGTGCAACAACATCTGACTCCACCATCCTCCACCAGTGAAGGGAGTTCAAAACCCTTCCCTTCAGATACCACTCCGTTGCTATGGTCACCTACAGAAAACACCTCCCTGTCACACTGCCTGCACCCCCTTCCCCGTCCAGGCCACCATAACCTTTCCAACTACATAACACTGCACCTTCCACTACCACTAGCTTCTCCCTCTACCAATCCCCATCCAGGTCTTCCCTGGCCCCACTGCAAGCCTGTCCTCGGCATGATTCTATGGGCCCTGGGTGTACAAGGTGACATTGCTTTGTAGCTAAATGTGTGCTTTTTCAAACCAGGGCCAGTGGAATTATGTGGCATTGGAGGGCTAAACCTAGCAGCACGGTTGAATACATTATGCTTCAGGAAAAGCTAATTTTATGACAAGACCGGAGGCTCTATTATGCGTTCTTTTCTTACTTTAATTTAAACAGCAGCAGTCAAGAAACTACAACTCCCAAGAGGGTTAGATGAAGACTAACCAATGGGAGCAAAACAAGACCAAAATTGGACCAATAGCAACGAGCCACAAACCATAGAGTGTACCCTTGACTGCAAGCAGCTCTCTTTTCTTGCTGCTCGCAGTCAAGATAAGTACACTTTTTTCGTCTTCTATGTTCTAATTGTTTTCAGAGTATATCTTTGGTTCTGTTTACTTTCAGCTTCCATTTCGGGGAATACCCTAGTGTTTCTATTCCTTTGCCGCTCCGCGGCGGTCTTATCCAAGCTCTGGTTAACTGTTATTATTCTTTTTTCCCGTTCCTCTCCGGCGGCCTCGCCCGTCCCAGCCGCGCGCTCCGTTGAACGTTCTAAGGCGCACTCAAGTTTCCGAACCTGTCAGCGCGCGTCTCAGTCGACGCGCGTCTGACAGGGGAAATCCTTTCCGGCTCAGCTGTTCGCCGCTCTTCTTGCAGAGCGGTTCTACGCGTCTCCTTCACACGACGCTGTCTTTCAGGAAAGCGCTAGCATTACAGCGTGTTTTCTCTTACCGCTGTTTCCAGTGCCGCCTTGCTCCTCGTCTGGCTGCCTTACTGAATCCCCGCCCCAGGGAGGAGCATAGCTTCTTCACACGGAGCGTCCTGCTCCTGTTAACCCTTTGCTGCCTCTTCACTGTAAGTTTCTGGACTTCGTTTTTCTGGGTTTTTCTGCCCTATCTGCTTCTGCAGCTATGGAATCAGGGAGTTCTCCCTCAAGGTCTGCCTCTGAGGAGGAAGAAGAATCCTTTCAGCAGGATTTAAATAAATTAATCCAGTCCTCTGTTAAACATGCCATGAAAGCATCCATGGAAAAAATGTCTAAAAATATCGAAAATTCTGTCATGTCCATGGTGTCCAAATCTATGGCCCATTCTGCGGGGGAAAGCAGAAAACGGAAATTATCATCTGTTAAATCACGTAAAGGCGCTCAAACAGAGAGTGAGCTTGCCTCACACAAGGATGAGGACTTGATTCCTCCCAGGCCTCCTTCTAAGGAGGGGATTTCCACCAAAAACACGATCACTCAATCAAAATGTAAATCAAAATTAAAACACGTCTCTGCGCCTAAAAAGATTGTGATTTCAAAAATTTTGGACACGGACGATGAGGACATGGATGATCTATCTCAGTCTGACAACCCGGATGATACGTTTTCCTCTCCCAAACGTATTAAACTTGCAACAGATGGTCCCTCTACCAGCGTGGTTGACTCAGAGGGCGTTCCTATGTTTGACCCGTCACTCATTCACCACCCCAATTCTACTGAATGGCTCCCGCTAGACCATGTTGGTGATTATATCACTTCCCACTTACGCCTCCCTTTAGATAAGCAAACCAGATCCAAGTTAAAATCAGAATGTCCCAGACCTTCGTTGGATTCCAATATTACGGCAACCCCAATTATTGATGACTCACTTATCACCTTTTTCACCAAATTCGGCAAGGATCCCAGAAAGGGAGTCGACAAGGCTTGGACCACTTGCCAGGACAAGCTCCTGGACGTGGTAGGCCCACTGGCAAGGATCTTTGACATAGCGGAATCTGCTAGGTTGGAGGAATCGCCTATTGATCCTTTAGATCTTTCTCTCTGGACCCAGAGAGCTTTTTGTCTTTTGGGTAACGCCAACTCTGCTATCATACATGAAAGGCGTAAGGGCCTTCTCCTCAAAATGGACCCCAAGCTAGCTAACCTAGCTACTCGAGACCCCGGTATCCAGGCCAACGGAAAGCTCTTTGGGGATAACTTTATAAAAGATGTAAGCCGTTTTGTCTCAACGTTCTCATCCTTGGACAAAGCACAACAAAATCTCAAGAAGGTTTTCAACCAACGTGTTTTTTCCCGGGCCGGTAGAGGTAGGAGCCGCTTTACCGGCCGCACATACAGAAACCAAGGCTCAAGAGGATATTCCAACCCCTCCTCCTCCTATCCCCACGAGTTCAAACCCCACTTTTACCCACAAAGAAACAGAGGTTTCCGCAGCCGTGGCCAGCGTTTCTCCAGACCGCCCACTAATCAAGGTAAGCCAACTTTCTGGCCCTCCCGTAGAAGGTCGCCTTCGCTTCTTCCTCCAGAAGTGGAAGTCAATCTCTGCAGATCCTTGGGTCCTCACCACGGTTCAGGGATACCAGATCGAATTTCTTTCTCCCCCCTTCCAGCTCTGTCTTCCTCCTCCCCCAAAGTTTTCTCTAGAAATGTCTTCATTAATCTCTTCAGAGATTCAATCTCTCTTAAGAAAGGAGGCCATTCAACTTTGCACTCCAGACCCTTCCGGGTTCATCAGCTCTATATTCCTCGTTCACAAAAAGAACAAAAAGCTCAGACCGGTAATCAATCTCAAATCTTTCAACCAGTTCGTCATCTATCGACACTTCAAGATGGAAACTATTATCCATCTCAGGGATATTTTACTCCAGTTCGATTGGCTAGTCAGACTAGATTTACAGGATGCATACTTGACCATCCCTATTCACCATTCTCACAGAAAGTTTTTGCAATTTCATTGGAATTCAAAAACTTATCAATTTTCCTCTCTTCCTTTCGGCCTCTCCTCCGCTCCTTGGTGCTTCACAAAACTGTTGAAGCCGGTCGTAACCTTCCTACGCTCCTTGGGTATCAGACTGATTTATCTCGACGACATTTTGATCATGCACCAAAACAAAGCCTCTTTGCTTTCTCACCTCCAGTTAACATCCTCTCTCCTCTCGGACCTCGGTTTTTTGATAAACCTCGAAAAGTCAGTTCTTTTACCTTGCCAACAAATAGAGTTTCTAGGCTTCCAAATAGATTCAGTTTCGGCCGCTCTGTTCCTTCCCCATTCCAAAGTTTCTGCAATAAAAAAAGAACTAATCTTAACCCTTCAAAAAGAGTCTATCTCCCTCAGAACCCTCGCAAGGATTGTCGGTCTTCTCTCATCCTCTATTCAGGCCATCTTTCCAGGTCCCCTTCACTACCGCGCCCTCCAGCGCCTCAAAATCCTCCATCTTCGTCGAGGACTGGCCTATTCCGACCTTGTCTCTTTGGACCCAGAATCCCAGATGGAAATCCAATGGTGGATATCCCATTTAGAGGCTTGGAACGGCGGGTCCATCTTCCCCTCTGTGCCCGATCTTGTGTTAGAATCAGATGCAAGTCTCACGGGTTGGGGCGCCCGCTGTGGTTCGATATCGACTGGCGGTATATGGTCCGCAGAGGAGTCCAAATTGCACATAAACTGTTTAGAGCTTCTTGCAGGCTCCTTTGCGATCAAGAGCTTCACAAAAAACAGAGCACGATGCTCCATTCTACTCCGGATGGACAATATTTCAGCGGTACGCTACATCAACCGCTTAGGGGGCACCAGGTCCAGACCACTAGCCCTATTAGCCAAGAGCCTCTGGGACTTTTGCCTGTCACACAAAATTTCCCTCTTGGCGGAGTATCTACCAGGTTCATTGAATTCAAATGCAGACTGGCATTCCCGCCACCTCACCGACTCCAGCGACTGGAAACTTCACCAGTCAGTCTTTCATCAGATAGAAAGGAAATGGGGTCCTTTCCAAATAGACCTCTTTGCGTCCAGACTCAACACCCAACTTCCCCATTTTTTCAGCTGGCGCCCGGATCCTCTTGCTTTGGCCACAGACGCTTTCTTACAAGATTGGTCCGGTTCCCTCAACTATGCCTTTCCTCCTTTCATCTTGATCAACAGAGTTCTGAATCAGGTCAGACGTCAGCAGGCATCCCTCGTTCTGCTAACTCCCTTTTGGCAGTCTCAGGTTTGGTTCCCTCCCCTTCTCGAGCTGGCTGTGGATTTTCCTATTCTACTCCCAACATTTCCATCTCTCATTCTAGATCCTTTCGATCGCCCTCACGATCTAATATTAGACCAATCTCTGACTCTCTCAGCCTGGTTCATTTCCGGTCTACCCAACAGACCCATACTATTTTGGCAGAAGCTTCAGAGTTCATCAATAACGCATGGGCACCCGGCACGAGACGAGCCTATAAGTCAGCTTGGGCTCTTTGGTCAAGCTGGTGTCTGGGAAAGTGTTCCAATCCCTTTTCAGCGGATCTAAGTCTTATTATTAATTTCCTAGCTGCCCAGGCGGGCTTGGGCAAGTCGTACCGCACAATAAACCTTTACAGATCAGCTATTTCTATGAACCATTCAAATATTGACGGAAACCCTGTTGGGTCTCATCCTTTAATTTGTCGTCTCCTAAAAGGGGTCAAACTCTCTAAACCTCCTTCTGCCAGGTACTCTCATATCTGGGACGTCTCTCTAGTTTTGAACCTCTTTCTCTCTTGGCCAGATAACCCTAGTCTTTTGCTTAAAATGCTTTCTGCTAAACTTACCATGTTACTATGCTTAATTTCTATAAAAAGGACTTCGGACATTAAGTCCCTAGACGTCTCGGCCCGTCAATTCTTACCTTCAGGGGTCCTATTTCACATTTCTAAACGTACCAAAACTAACTTACATTCTGTTTTCTACCCTTTCTTTCCGAACAAACCTAAGTTATGTGTGGGTCTTTGTCTAAAAGAATATGAAAAAAGGACCGTTAACCTGAGAACGTCCTCTTTCAATCAATTGTTAATTTCTTTTCGAAAACCCCACAATCCAGTGACTTCGGCAACTTTAGCCCGCTGGATTAAGTTGATTATGTCCTTAGCGGGAATAGATATCTCCGTTTTCGGAGCACACTCCTCCAGGGGGGCTATGGCCTCAAAAGCTTTCGCTATTGGGTCCAGTTTAGAGGACATTCTCAGGTCGGCAGACTGGTCAAACGATAATGTTTTTAAAACCTTTTACTGTAAACCTGTTAGGACTGCTTCGTCCTTAGTTGTTGACCAGCTTTAAACGCGCATAATAGAGCCTCCGGTCTTGTCATAAAATGTAGATTTTCCTAGTAATTTATGACGGAAAGTCTTCATTTTATTAAAGACACGGAGGCGAATATTATCCCACCTCAGTACGATTATTAATATGTACTTTTTCTTTCCCTCCCAGCGACTCCGGCACTGCCTCCAGCTTCCGGGTAACGCCGCTAGTTCCATCACGTCTATTTTCATGAACAGACCTCTGGAGTTGCCAGCACAACCTATCCAGGATCAGCTTCCTCATCCATCGCCCTCTCGGCTCATCGCTGTGCTTCAGGACTTGTGTTCCGTTTCCTTATCCTTGGCAATTGTTGGACTTATTTATCCTTTGTTCCATGACCCTATTTGACTTGCTCGTTCAAGAAAAGAGGGCTGCTTGCAGTCAAGGGTACACTCTATGGTTTGTGGCTCGTTGCTATTGGTCCAATTTTGGTCTTGTTTTGCTCCCATTGGTTAGTCTTCATCTAACCCTCTTGGGAGTTGTAGTTTCTTGGCTGCTGCTGTTTAAATTAAAGTAAGAAAAGAACGCATAATATTCGCCTCCGTGTCTTTAATAAAATTAAGACTTTCCGTCATAAATTACTAGGAAAATCTACATTTTTAACGCGTAATCTTGCACATTCTGTGACAACATTATTTATCTATTTTGTAAATTTCACACACATTTTGCAACAAATAGTGGACTATGTGCAGCTGTGATAAATTCATAACTAAAAACGCTGTGGCAACAGAATCGCCAAATAGCAGAGGCCGCGTATAAAACCCACAAACATGCGACAGGCCAAACAGTAGCTTTTGGCAGTTCTGTACAAGTCTCAAAGTTCCAGAACAACTTTAAAAATAATGTTTTTGTGTTTAGGTAGCATGTTTCACATCCTCCTTATGAAACCGAGACAATGCCCATGTGACTAAAACCTAGACTGGCGCTTTTCTTAATTTTAACTGATCTAAGTAATTTATCTGTTTATTTCAGGCAGTGCAGGAGGAAATCGGCTGCGTACTGTCAGGGTCTTATCATAGCTACGTATATAAACGTAGCCTTGTAAACGTGTGTTTTTTAATAAATATATAGGCGTCAGACCGACTGCTTAAGTTCTTCAGCGCACTGTTTTACTGCAGCGGCCTGTGGCAGGAGCCTGGGACAGTGAGTAAACTGGCTGACCGAAGAACCATCAGGGCTTAGGTAGTGCGAAGTAATGCAAGAAAATCCGATGGTGCATGGAGCGCTCCAGGATGCCATAAACTCGTCTGACCGGACGGCATAAGATGAGGCAAGGCGTGGGCAGACGTACAGCGTGCCCTCAGCTTCAAACTAGGCCACAAGATGCCCTTGCATGCCATACATGCCTTGAGTCTGGAGCAAGGGGGAACAGTGTGCACTAGTACTCATTTATACCCAGCGCTTAAAATGGAAGCATAAAAGTGCAAGTACCTGTTTGTTACAGCCATATGCCAGCAGTCTCCTGAGAAATGCTGGTACTCGAGAACTTAAAGAAGTGTTTTACCTGGCAGTACCTGCCTATTTAAATCACTAAGGATCAGATTTAATGGGAAATGACGATGCGCGGTGCTGAGCCAAAATTGCCAGCGTCCTGCACCCTCATTTTCAAAAAGCAGGGATGAGCCGTATTTACTAGAATACAGCGCACCCCTGTGTTCCCCCCGGCCAGTGCTAAATTTGCTGCTGTGCGCCAACGCTGTCACCCTTGAACTAAGTGCCAGAATGGCTGCGTTGAGGGGGAGACTTTTTTGTGCAAGAAGGAATATCTTCCTGCACAAAAACAATCTTAAATGGCGATTTGCTCTTTCTATGTGTGCTGCAAAATGCTGCACACAAGAAAGAGCAAAAAACGGGGAGAAATGAAAGCATTTCTTCTCCTTGTGCCACTCTGACACCGCCCCTGGGGTGGCATTAGATTTTGGTGCTGCCTCAGGTTTACAAAAACTCGTAAATCTGAGGCAGCATCAAAATGCAATGGGTGTTGCTGTGACACACATCTACAGCAACACCCATTGCACGCCCATTGCACGCCCCTTCCACGCAAAGAGCTGCGTGTGAAGTGGCCATATTTACAAGGTGCCACCTTGTAAATATGGTGCAGGGCATAGTGACACCAGAGCATCACGAAAAGTGATGCTCTAGTGGCTCTAGGGGCTCTTAAATATGCCCCTAAATACTCAAAGTTCCTTTTTGTTCCCTCGCAAAACTAACAGATATCGCTTCCTGTCAACTTTGACAGACTAGGGAACCAGAGTCTATATGATTCAAAGATTAAGAGAGCTTGGATTGAGTTAGCGATGCTGCCACTGACTAACCACTGCCCTGCACTAAACTTTCACCCACTTTTCAGTCTATAGAAAGGCCCTAACTGCTTCCTCACAGATGTCCATCCAAGGTCTCATGACCTCTTCTGGGAAAGTGTCAGACATTTTTTCCTAATTCAATTATTGAGCAACAGGGAAATGGTTTTCAGACTTGCAGCTTGAAATCTCAAAAAAGGGAAGGCAGTGCTTAATTTGTGCTTGCTGTTTCCGGTGCTGAGCACCGGCACTTATTTGTGAAGACCGGGGCTTATTCTTATGCCTCAAGCATTTGCTGCGAGCAAAAGACACATATGTGAAAGACGGAAGAAGGAAAAACTAAAAAGAGTCATAAAGAAGAAAGTAGAACGTTGCAGGATGAGCTGAAGGGGCAGGGGTGGCCGTAAATGGATTGAAGAGGCCCGAGATGGCTTCAGGATTATGCTGCCTCAGTATTCAGTGCTTGCAGATTTAATTACAGCAGCCTCGTGTTTAACAGAAGGGCTTTGAGCACCGACACCTCCTAATTTACAAATTAAGCACTGAGGGAAGGTATATGGATTCACTATGTACTTCCATATGTGGTTTACCCCTACGTGCAAACAACGTATTCATGGACGGCGCATAAATGCTCTTCATAGTGGGTTGCAATATACGACTTAGCTTTTTAATATTTATTTGCGACTTACTGCCATTCGCTATTTGGGAGAACCGACCTATAAGTATATAGGTCGGTTCGCAAAATACAAATGAATACGGTAAAAGCCTGTACACGGATTGAAACTACTTCTGCAGAACGCATTTTTAGAGCACGAGGACTTCTGTTTTTAACTATGGTGGGGGAGAGCAAACACATGGCAGTTTGAATGAAATTAAAAAAAGGACAAACGATAGGGCCATGCGCAATTTCCTTTATGGCAGCATTATCTTGCCTAACTTCCTGTATTTTGTGTAATGGGTATGATGAGTAATGCCCGATAATACGCAATATCACATAACCAAGATATTCTTTGGGCTTATTTTTGTCCGTTTTTGAAGGGATGTGCCGAAAACGCATTTCTAATAATTAACTGTAATTTTGGGGCAATTTTGCATAACTTCATAAAATAAATTACTTGAATTTGTAAGAGTTGGACACAAACACCTATTTGTATGAGTAACCTTTAACCCTATAAAAAGCAGCATCACACGTTCCAGGAACAGGTATCTCTCTTTCCTGAAAGCGCAACATGACGCCTTTCATCCTACACCAACAAAAATAGTGGTTTGAATTTGTAAAATGCGTGTCCTCTTTCACTTCAGATTTTTACCCTTTTATCGGAGCCCCTAATTAGAAAATGTACAGCCATCAATCAATAAAGATCTGCCTTGTGCTTCAGTAATTACTGGTTCGGAGATCCTGCAAGAGGTCACTTTTGACAGTGTTATTTGCGAGATGTTGTTTCGAAATAAACTAATTTCCTAGCTCGCTTTTTATTTTTCTTTATCTCCCCCTTTCCCCGTTCATTTCTTCTATATATTTTTCAAGCTTTGAAGTTACTAATCGGACTGCTGTAGAACTGAAGCACTGTACCCTCAGTGCTTGTATGTTTGTGTTTATTTATCATGCATAAAAACTAAATTCAATAAATGTACTGTATAAAAAAATATATTTCAAGAGGTCACTAAGAGAAAACAAATCCGTATAACTTTAAATGCACCAAAATGTTCTTCTCTTTTTATAGTCTGGCTTGACACAGTAGCTCTTGCTGTGTGCCTGGCAATTATGTGAGTATTACTAGAGAGGGGCTTTGGCTCCTACCACATGATGGGAACTGGGAGTACATGTTTTGTTTGGGCAGAAGTTGTATGCTTTCACACAAAAGTGCTTGTTCTCCACACAGCTGTGATCATTTTGTTTATTGATATGGCTGGTTGAGGTTGAACTTTCAGGGACACACACATGACACTATAATGCTATTAAAGTGTATTTAATAACTAGATAATTTATGGTCCCTGTGTCTGTCCCCATTTGCTGACTGTGCTCGGCTAAATTATGCCCCTGGCTATTGTTTTCTGCTTTTGCTTGACATTATTCTGTTGTTTTTCACTGCTGCCTGATTTTGTGTTATGTTATCGTTTTCTGTTTGTCTTTGCTTGCCATATTTTGTTGTTGTTTAGACTGTATTTCCCCCACGCACCTCCTGCTATTTTTGCCCACCGTCAGCCCCACCCACCACCTCCCAGCGACCCTCCCAGGACCTACTTAATGGAGGTCAGACCAAAGGCACTCCAAAGGCAAGCTCATATGCTCCAATCTGCTCCTAGATCGCGCCCAGCTATAGAAACCCTGGGCCAACCGCCCCCCGAAGATACACGGCTGCTGAGCTCCAACAACAACTGCTTCTGTACCTCTCCCAGATCCATGGTAGGACCTTTTACCTGCCAGCACTGCCTCTTCTCCAGCAACACCGAAGCTCCGGCACATAAGGCGACAACCAACACACCTACCATGACCACCCCAGACCATCTTCACAGCCTCCTGCATAATGCACAATCTCTCTTCAAACACACCACCCCGACGTCATCTTCCTCACCGAGTCCTGGCTCAACCCTGCATCTGAACCAGGCGTCACCTCAGCCACAGCTACACGGGTAAGATCACACACAGAGACCGCGTCACAAGCACGGAGGTGTAATCACCATCATCCATGAAGAAACCATCCACTTCAAAACCATCGCAGTCAACGCCACTCCGATCATGGACCACTCAACTTCCAACTCCAAACCAGCAGCAAAAACAACATCAGAGGCATGACAAAATCTCCATCATCTACAGAAACTTCAAACCCTAACCCAGCAATATTCTCAGCCATCTCGCCCCCACGTATTAGGAACACAACTAGTCGCTCACCACCTATGCCCAGCTCACCACGCAAGACACCACAGCCATCATACACTCTGTCTACTCAGGAACACCCACTGAGCCCTACCCCTACCACATCTTTACCCTCAGGAGTAAGACGATCAGTAGCAAGCTCACTATCATTTTTAAATGTATCCATCACCACGGCCACCTTCTCCGAAGAATGGAGACACGCAGAAGTGAAGCCCCTACTCAAGAAACCACCTACCAACCCCAACAAACTCAAGAACTACCGCCCCATCTCTCTACTCCCCTTTTTCACCAAAGTCCTCGAGAAGGCCATCAACCGCCAGCTCATATAACACCTAGAGAACAGAAATCTTCTGGACACTTCCCAATCCAGATTCCGTACCAACCACAGCACTAGAACCGCCCTGATCACAGCCACAGACGACATCAGATCCCTCCTCGACCAAGGAAAAATGGTGACCCTGATCCTCCTTGATCGCTTAAAAATGTTCAACACAGTATCACACCACACCCTGGTCCAAAGACTCCAGAACATTGGAATCCAAGGAGACGCCCTCAAGTGGATCGCCTCCTTCCTCACTGGAAGAACCCAGAGAATCCGCCTTCCTTCCTTTAACTCTGAACCAAAGAACATCATCTGCAGCATCCCTCAAGGTTCGTCCCTCAGCCCTGCACTGTCCTACAGGACTCCCTTGGCCAATGTTGTCAGATCGCATGGACTGAACATCATATCCTATGCTGGCGATAACCATCTCATCCTCTCACTACCAGATGACCCCTCCACCATGCTGACCAACTTCCAAAGATGCATGCAAAGCATTGCAGATGGGATGAGAGACAACTGCTTACAACTCAACACAGACAAGACCGAAGGGGTGATCTTTGGGAACAACACCTCCCCATGGAATGACGCCTGATAACCCCCTGAACTAGGATCATCACCCACTCCAACCAACTACACCTGCAACTTTGGCATTATACTGGACAGCAAGCTCACGATGAAAAGACATATCAATGCAGTCTCATCTGCCTGCTTCCTCACCGTTCGCATGTTCTGCAAGATTTTCAAGTGGCTCCCAATCAACACCAGATGCACCATCACACAAGCCCTGGTCACCAGCAGACTGGACTACGGCAATGCACTCTACGTAGGAATGACCTTGAACCTCCTCAAAAGACTGCAAACTATACAGAATTCAGCAGTAATACTGATCCTAGACCTCCCTAAATGGACCCATATCACCCCCACCTCAAGAAGCTCCACTGGCTCCCCATTCAGAAGAGATACCAGTTCAAGATGTTGATCCAAACCTTCAAAGCCCTCCACAACCAGGGACCAGCGCCCTCAACCACCAGATATCAACCACTGACTGAACTTCCACCTTCCCTCCAGACACCTGCACTCCACCTCCCTCTGCCTCACCCCATCCTCGCATCCGCCACAGCAACAGTGGAGGACCCTCCTTCTCCTATCTCCCTTCAAAATCCTCGAATAAACTTCTACTTTACCTATGGACCTCATCACCCTTGCTGGAATTCAGAAAAGGACTCAAGACCTGGCTGTTCAACTGAGCTCCTGCAGCAATATTCTCAGCGCCTGTATATTCTCAAAGGTGAGTAGCTGCTCTATATAAATACAGCCTGATTGATCGATTGATGGTGTTTTCTCCAGAAGCCACACAGATGAGACAAGGGCAGTCATTAACCTACATGGATTTTTAGGTTTGACTTGACAGTGCATTCATAAGCCAGTCCGCTGGCATTGCCACTGCTTGTTTAAAACAGCATCCAGCACCAGAAAACTCACTGTTCTCTGTAAAAACCCATAGTACTCCAGAATTAAGAGCCCTCGTTGTTCCTCATCAGATTAACTCAATCCAGAAGCCTCCTAATTCAAGTGATGGGACAACACGCTCTGTGTTGCATGGAATGTTTTTCCAGCTCTCTGTTGATTACAAAGAGAACTCAGCAACAGAGTATCTTCTAACTTGCTAATCATTCTCTTCCCTTCAGATATCCGAACCCATGAAGTGAAACACTACACCTACAGGTGGCCTGTGTAAGCTAACAAAGATAAACATACGTGCGACCCACATGCATGAGCCTGTTAGCACACCAAAACAAAACACACTGAGGGAAATAACACACTGCAGTTTCAGACCTGCAGCATGAATTGTTACTTTCCCAAACAATAGTGATGTGCTCTAAAAACAAGCATTGGCAAAGTCAATAGGTGCTTTGGCAAGGATTTTTAGCCATGCTATAGAGCATGGCTAAAAATAATTTTGAAAAGCCCTATGACGATGACACCACTAATGGGTCTGTTTTTTTGTTTTTTTTAATAGAACAAACAAACGGTAGAGTGGTCTTTGGGACGAGCAAACATGGGGGCAGGGAGACATTTTAGGAAAGAAGGACACAGGAGGGGAGAGAGGACAAGCAAGAGGCAATGGAGAAGCACAAAGCAACCCAGGGTGAGCTGGAGAGACTGTAGAAACAGATGGTCAATGGAGGGTGGGTGGGAGTGGCTGTGGAAGCTAGCTGACAACAGAGCTTGTTGGGAGGGGAAGTGAAGCAAGCTGACATTGGAGGTGCTTGAGCAGCAAGCAGACCACAAAGGGTAGGTGGAAGGCTAGGGAAGCGAGGTGATAAGGAAGGGCGAGTGGAGCACATGGGCGATGAAAGGGGGGCGAGAGATGATGAAGAAACAAGAAAGTGGGTAGGAGGGCCTGGGAAAGCAAATGGACAATGGAAGGTGGGGGGGCTGGGAAGCAAATGGACAAGGGAGGGGTGAGGAAGCAAAAATGGCTAGGGAAGATGGATGAGAAAGAGGAACACAGAAGAGGAGTATTAAAAATTGGGTCTCTACTTGGCAGAGGATTGCACCCTGTCCAAGAAGGGACCACAATCCTAGTCAGGGCAAGTAAGATACACACTAAGGGCCTCATTCTGACCCTGGCGGACGGCGGAGGCCGTCCGCCAGGGTACCGCCGCTGAATGACCGCACCGCGGTCAAAAGACCGCGGCGGCCATTCAGACATTTCCTCTGGGCCGGCGGGCGCTCTCCAAAAGAGCGCCCGCCGGCCCAGAGGAAATGCCCCTGCAACGAGGACGCCGGCTCAGAATTGAGCCGGCGTAGTTGCAGGGGTGCGACGGGTGCAGTTGCACCCGTCGCCTATTTCAGTGTCTGCTTAGCAGACACTGAAATACTTTTCGGGGCCCTCTTACGGGGGCCCCTGCCGTGCCCATGCCATTGGCATGGGCACGGCAGGGGCCCCCAGGGGCCCCGCGGCACCCCCTACCGCCATCCGGTAGGGGGTGTCAGAATCCCCCATGGCGGCGCAGCAAGCTGCGCCGCCATGGGGGATTCTGAGGGCAGCGGTAAACCGGCGGGAGACCGCCGGTTTGCCTCTTCTGACCGCGGCCGAACCGCCGCGGTCAGAATGCCCTGCGGGGCACCGCCGGCCTATCGGCGGTGCTCCCGCCGACCCTGGCCCCGGCGGTCTTAGACCGCCGGGGTCAGAATGACCCCCTAAAAGTCTAAAAGTTTACCTGTGCTCTCTCTCTGGTAGCTTGGCACAGAGCAGTCAGGCTAAACTAAAGAGGCAATGTGTAAAGTGTTTGTGCACACACACACACACACACACACAGTAACACAGTGAATACACCACAAAATGACTTCACACCAGTTTAGAAAAATAGCCAATATTTAGCTGAGTCAAACAAGACCAAAATTTTAAAAAAAACAGCATACACAAACCGAGTTACGAATTTTTAAAGGTTAGATCAAAATGGAGTGTTTAGAAGACAATATTTCCAACCGAAAGTATCTGGTCGCACTGGACCTGGGAAAATCCAAAAGTGCACTCCGACTGCAATGGAGCACGGGCCAGGTACAGGAGTTATGCAGACCTGCTGACAGTACCTTTGTTGCATCGATGTTCAGTGACGAGGCATGGAGTCAGAGGAGTGGATGTGTTATGCTAGCAAGCAATGCGTTGTTTCCTGATTGGGCAGCGCTGTTGATGCGTCAATGTTCAGAAGTGATGAGTACTGGTTACGATGCATCTGTGTTGTGTCAGTCAAGCCAGAGCTGCGTTGTAAGTCAGGGTTGTTGCATTGCACAGTTGGCGATTGGTGTCCACAGCTTCGGTGCAGGCAGTGGCAAAGCAGCGTTTCTGCAGCAGAATGCTTCGGTTCCAAGTGACGCACTGGTGTTGTTGCATTAGTTCTTGTGTTGCAGCACAACACTTACCACCAAGGGTCCAGGACTAAATATGGTACCACTTGGCAGAGCAGGACTCACAGCAGAGGAACTCAGGTGCTGGTAGCAGGGTGCAGGTGAAGTCTTTGATATCCCTGAAACTTCAAAAGCAGGAGGAAAGCTCAGTCAGGCCCTTGGAGAAACTTTAGATTGCAGGCTGTAGAGAGTTAGATCCAGTCCTCTCACTCACAGACAAGAAGTAGCAGGCAGCAGGCCAACGCAGCAGAGCAAACAGCAAAGTGGTCCTTCTCCCTGGTAGATTCTCCTCACTCCAGAAGTGTTCAGAGTATATGGTGTCGGAGGCCCAGTCCTTATACCCAAATGTGCCTTTGAAATGGGAAGACTTCAAAGAGTGGTTTTGAAGTGCCCCAGTTCCCCTTCAGCCCAGTCCTGTCTGCCAGGTCTGTGGGGGTTATCAGTCCTTTGTGTGAAGTGTAAGTGAGAGCCCCTCCACCCTCCAATCCCATCAGTATGCAGCCGGAATGCAGGGACAGTTGAGTGTCCTGTATTTAAGGCTGTCTGGATGGAATGCTCAAAGTTAGCTGTCACCTAACCTTACACAGACCAGACATTAATTGGAGGCAGGCTAAGGCACAGGATGGTGAAAGTAAGAAAATGCCAACTTTCTAAGTGTCATTTTCTGACCTGCAATTTAAAAACCAAGTTTACCAAAAGATGTGTTTTCAAATTGTGAGTCCAGAGACACCAAACTCAATTTTTTGGAAATTACACTTAAAAGATGTTTTAAGGAAATCCCCATACTAGACTATGGGAGAGATAGTCCTTGCAATAGTAAATAGTAAAAAACAAATGCAAGAGTTTTTCACTACCTGGACATGTTAAACTTAAAATCACATGTCCAGCATTTTAAATACACTGCACCCTGCCAACCAGGGCCTACCTTAGGGGGTTTACATGTAATAAAAAGAAAGGTTTGTGGGGTCTGGCAAGTGGGTACATTTGCCAGGGCCAAATGGCAGTTTAAACTGTGCACACAGGCTCTGCAGTGGCACACCTGAGACATGTATGAAAGGCCACAGTAGTGAGTGACACAATCAGTGCTGCAGGCCTACTAGTAGCATTTGAATTACTGGCCCTGGGGATATAGTGCACTTTACCAGGGACTTACCAGTTGAGGTAAGCGCTGATGAGTGAATGCTTGAATTCACCAGCTACCAGGGACAAATTGTCAAATGCAACAAATTGTCTATTTAATTTGTAATAGTGAATGTTCACTCACATGGAGTCTCTTGGTGTTACTTAGAACATTCTAACACAAACTGCTGGGTGCTGTTAGGTACCATTTGATCACTTTTATTGATTGTACATTTTGGGATAGTAACAAGGTTTTAAACTTTTTCCTAAATCAGTTTAGAGTAGCCTTTGAGAAGATGTTCCATGGGGTTCTATTCCATAACACATAGGTCTGAACCACGAGGGCTTGACCACCCCATCTTTGGAGCCTGGCATTCTGACTGGTGATCTTAAAAGTGTGTAAAAATGTACTTTGTTAATTTCTTAAGACAAAAAGGAAGGACCAGATCGCTAGACAACTTAAAAGCCATGCATTCTGTTTTAACCATAGTCTTCTTATGAAGTGGCAGCCAATAAAGTTGAGCCAGTAAGAGGACACACTGTCTTACGTTTCACATCCAACATAATAGCAGCATTCCTTACAACCTGGGCTGGTGTGGGTCAGTTGCCCAGTGAGATGACCCAAAGGGATGATTCACCGGAGGTGACCCAGGGTAACACAAGAACATTTCTGATTTTGAAGGATTCAATTTTAAGAAAAGATCATGCTCACCCATCCCTTACCTAATTCCAAAGCCTTCGATAAAGCAGAATTATCTGCTGTCTGGCTGCATTTGAGATTAACCACCAGGTGAGTATTGTTTGCGTACACGAATGCAGCAATCTGGAAATCACATAGCATTACCGGTAAAGGTCTCAGATAGTGTAGGACGTTGGCTCTGTATATACTATCTCAAAGTAAGAGATAGTGTGCACAGAGTCCAAGGGTTCCCCTTAGAGGTAAGATAGTGGCACAATTAGATAATACTAATGCTCTATTTTGTGGTAGTGTGGTCGAGCAGTAGGCTTATCAGAGGGTAGTGTTAAGCATTTGTTGTACACACACAGGCAATAAATGAGGAACACACACTCAAAGACTTAACTCCAGGCCAATAGATCTTATATAAAAAAATTGATTTTCTTAATTTATTTTAGAACCACAAGTTCAAGATTTTAAGTAAATACATAAAATGCAAGGTACTCCACACAGGTAAGTTAGGAACTTTGAATTAGAACAGTAACATACACAGTTTTAGTTAAAATGGCAATAAGCTATTTTAAATGTGGACACAGTGCAAAAACCAACAGTTCCTGGGGGAGGTAAGTAATAGTTAGCTTTTCAGGTAAGTAAGGCACTTACAAATTTAAGTTCCTGGGCATAGGCAGGCCACCGTTGGGGGTTCAAGGCAACCCCAAAGTCACCGCACCAGCAACACAGGGCCGGTCAGGTGCAGAGGTCAAAGGAGGGCGCAAAACACATGGGCGCCTATGAAGAACAGGGGTGCTCCGGTTCCAGTCTGCCAGCAGGTAAGTATCCGCGTCCTCGGAGGGCAGACCAGGGGGGTTTTGTAGAGCACTGGGGGGACACAAGTAGGCACACAAAACACACTCTCAGCGGCATAGGGGCGGCCGGGTGCAGTGTGCGTAGCAGGCGTCGAGTTTGTAATAGAAATCAGTGGAGGGACCCAGGGGTCACTCTAGCGGTGCAGACAGTGCACAGGGGGGCTTCTCGGGCCTGCCACCGACTGGGCTAGGCAGAGGGTCGCCTGGTGGTCACTCCTGAACTGAAGTTCAGTTCCTTCTGGTCCTGGGGACTGCGGGTGCAGTGCCTGGTCCAGACGTTGGGTTCTTTGTTCCAGGCAGTCACAGTCAGGGGGAGCCTCTGGATCCTCTCTGCGTGCATTGCTGTGGGGGTGCAGGGGAGTTGTCTTAGGTTACTCACGAGGTCGCAGTCGCCTGGGAGTCCTCTCTGCAGTGTTGGTTCTCTGGAGCTCGAGCCGGGGGCGTCGGGTGCAGAGTGTGAAGTCTCACGCTTCCGGCGGGAAGAGCGAGTTCTTTAAAAGTTGCAAAGTTGTTGCTGTTTTTAAACAGTGCCGCTGTTCTCAGGAGTTTCTTGGTCCTTCGGTTCAGGGCAGTCCTCCGAGATTTCAGAGGTCGCTGGTCCCTGTCGGGTGCATCACTGTTCAGGTTCAGAGAGCGCCCACCTTTGATACAAGTCTGACTATAAGGGGACGCTCCCTCTCCAGGATACCAGAGGCCACTAGCCTCGAGTGTTAGGGTCCTCCCCAGGTATTCCCTTGGTTAAGGTAGGCCCTTCCTCAACCCCTTTTCTATTGTGATCATTTCTGCAGCGCTTAAGAAGCATTTGCAACAGGGATCCAACGCCCTGATGAATGCCCAGAGACCCTCCATAGCTCAATTATAAGGGCAGAAACATGTCGGCTACTTCTTTTAGATAGGTGACCTTGTGAGTCATTGCTCTCACACTGGTTCCCCATTTCTTTTTAATCACACCACACAGAACCCTCTATTAAACTCACCCGGGTATCTGAGTAGGTGTTTTTATTTCCCTAACATAGCTGGATCCCCTTTTCCAGAAATTAAATTAATTTACGCACTCCCTCCTGTTCTTTTAACAGTGAGGTTGAGTCCGCCCAGGTGGCACTGTCCTACCTGGGTGGAGCTAGGTGGTCATATGATGAAGCATGACACTATATAGTGTGTGAGACCACCTAGTCCGTAAAGGAAATCCCCCGTACAGACCTTACACCACTCCACAGCCCACCTACATTTCACCTCTAGTCGAGGTATATGAGTGGTCTAGTGTCACAATTGATACACTATCGACCTATTTACGTTACAAGAACCCCGTACTCTCATTTGTGATTTAGTTCTTTGAGTCTGGAGACAGGCCGGTAGGGCTGGAGCCAAGTCAGTTGTTGTCTCCGTCGCCTCTGCAGGCCTTTCAGGTCAGCAGTCCTTCTTCTTGTTGTAGGTTGCAGGAATCTGATTTCCTGGGTTCTGGAGTCCGCCTAAATACTAAATTTAGGGGTGTGTTTAGGTCTGGGGGCAGTAGCCAATGGCTACTGTCCTGGAGGGTGGCTACACCCTCTTTGTGCCTCCTCCTTGAGGGAAGGGGGGCATATTCCTTATCCTATTGAGGGAATCCTCCAATCTCAAGATGGAGGATTTCTAAAAGCAGGGGTCACCTCAGCTCAGGACACGTTAGGGGATGTCATGACTGGTGGGTGACTCCTCCTTGTTTTTCTCATCTCCTCCAGCCTTGCCGCCAAAAGTGGGGGCAGTGGCTCAAGGAGCAGGCATCTCCACTAGCTGGGATGCCCTGGGGTGCTGTAACAAAAGGCATGAGCGTTTGAGGCTCACCGCCAGGTGTTACAGTTCCTGCAGGGGGAGGTGAGAAGCATCTCCACCCAGTACAGGCTTTGTTCCTGGCCACAGAGTGACAAAGGCACTCTCACCATGTGGCCAGCAACTCGTCTGGTTGTGGCAGGCTGGCAGAAACTGGTCAGCCTAGCACTAGGAGTAGGACTGGTATTAAGGAGGCATCTCTAAGATGCCCTCTGGGTGCTTTTTACAATAAATTCTACACTGGCATCAGTGTGCATTTATTGTGCTGAGAAGTTTGATACCAAACTTCCCATATTTCAGTGTAGCCATTATGGAACTGTGGAGTTTGTATTTGACAAACTCCCAGACCATATACTCTTTATGGCTACCCTGCACTTACAATGTCTAAGGTTTTGCTTAGACACTGTAGGGACATAGTGCTCATGCACATATGCCCTCACCCGTGGTATAGTGCACCCTGCCTTAGGGCTGTAAGGCCTGCTAGAGGGGTGACTTACCTATGCCACAGGCAGTGTGAGGTTGGCATGACACACTGAGGGGAGTGCCATGTCGACGTAGTCCTTTTCTCCCCACCAGCACACACAAGCTGTGAGGCATTGTGCATGTGCTGAGTGAAGGGTCCCCAGGGTGGCATAATACCTGCTGAAGCCCTTAGAGACCTTCTCTGGCATCAGGGCCCTTGGTACCAGGGGTACCATTTACAAGGGACTTATCTGGGTGCCAGGGCTGTGCCAATTGTGGGAACAAAGGTACAGTTTAGGGAAAGAACACTGGTGCTGGGGCCTGGTTAGCAGGGTCCCAGCACACTTTCAATCATAACTGGCATCAGCAAAAGGCTAAAAGTCAGGGGGTAACCATGCCAAGGAGGCATTTCCTTACAGGTAGAGATTAAGAAGTAGGGATAACAGTGAGGAGCAGTGGCAGCTGGTGATCTTTAAAAGTGGTGAGGCAAAGCACCTTTTCATGAATTTCACTGAGTGAGGGAGAGAAGCGAGTGAGTTAGCTTGACTAGGTGGGTTGGGAGGGCCATACAATGCTTTTTACAGCATATTTGTTGCATAAATTTGCTAGAAAGCACTGCCCTTTGCATCCCCAAGGCCCCTAAGATGTTTCTTCTTTTGTCTTGTATTGCTAAATGCTCCTTCACTTGTACTTGTTAGCCTCCTCTGGTGCATCCATGTGTCCTTTATACCAGCTAACCCTCCTCAGCAGCACCACCCCTACCAGCTTGTGTTCTCTTCCTTACCTTGAGAGGCACTTTTGCTTGTTCCATGTCTCCTCAATTCCTATGTGCTTATCAGTTTCCTCTCAGTCTGCTGTACAGCTTCTTATTTCCAAGTCACTGTATTATCCCTAATTCTTTATATTTCTTAGTTACCCTGTGCTCTTTGTGCATCAGATTTATATCAACTCCTTTAGCAACTTTGTGTGCCTCCTTACGCCCTCTCCTCCCTCAGCCCTCTGAAATCATAAATTCATCTAGCATTCTCAAACCTCTTCAGCTGCTGGTACACCTCGGGGCACCTTATGTTCCCTGCCACCAACTAAACGGGTAGGTTTTGCATTGAGTCACTCACCCAGAAGACAACCTCCCTCGCGTGCCAGCCCTGGCACTCAGTCATTTCTGGATCAGCCTCTACACTCACACAACTGTAACGTTCTTAGACACTCTCACAATCTTTCTCGCATTCTATCTCAAATAGTCACTCTGTCTCTCTCACTCACTATTTTCGTCACTGTCTCTCTGTCACCCTATCTCTAAGTTGCTCACTCTGTCACTCTTTTAGACACTCTTCGTTATTATCTTTCTCAGTCATTCTGTCTCTATATTTCAGTCACAGTCACCCTGTATTATAGTCACTCTTAGTAACTTCATGTCACTCCCGCTCACAGTCACTGTCTGGCTCTCACTCACACTCACTTGCTCATTCATTCACACAATCACCTTCACAAATATTCACTGTGTCATTCAGTCACTCCTTCTCTCAAGTCACTCATTTTCACTTTCACAGTCACCCTCCTCAATCACTATGTCACAGTCACACTCTGTCACTCACCCTCTCAGAGGCTCTCTGTCAGTCTCCCTTTCACTCACAATCACTCACTCACAGTTCACTCATGTACAGTCATTCTGTCACTCATTCTGTCACTCACTCACTCTCTCTCACTTGCTCACTCTCTATCAGTCACTCACTCATTCTTACTCACTCTCAGTCACTCACTCTCTTACTCATTCTTTGTCATCCAGTCACTCACTCTCTGTCAGGACTCAAGTGGAACATATGATCAGTAGCACTAAACTGAGGTATCCGGCCCAGCAGGAGCAATGCACAATGAGAATCCTACCACGCTCCCTCTGTGACCGACGGACTGACTTTAGGAAGCCTGGTGTGTGGTGAGCACCTACGGTGTTATCACCTTATGCCAGGTCCAGGTATCCCCTATTAGTGAGGTGTAGTCAGTGCCTAGGAAGCCAGGGCTCTTTAGAGGTAGCTGTGAATGAGCAGCCAAGACTTACATAGGAGACATGCAACGCTTATGGAATACCACTGTAGTCACACAGCACTTACACACATGAAAGAACCACACAGTGTTACAAAAATAAAGGTACTTTATTATGGTAACACAAATACCAAAATACTGTATTGGCAATACCCCAACTGGAGGTAAGTAAACACACTATTATGTACACATTAGGAGTCAGTGATTAGCATAAAAGGCAATAGAAAACAGTAAAAACAATAGCAATTACTGAAGGCCCAAGGGAGGGACCAAACCACATACTAGGTAAGTGGAATGCAAAAGTCGGGCCCCCCTCCAAAGAAGTAGAATCGCTAGAGGGGAGCTGGAGGAACTAGGAACCCCACAAGGTAAGTACCAGAGTGCCCCCCAGCGACCTGGAGAAAAGAGGTAAATATCAGAAGAGGACTTCAGAAGAGGATTTTGCAAGACGCAGACAAGACTGCAAGAAACCAAAGGTGGATCCTGGTAGAGGAAGACCTGTAAAGGAAGGAGACCAAGTCCAGTTTGTATTGGAGTGTCCGGTGGTGGCAGGAGCGACTACCCACCCGTTTGTGGATGCAGGACCAGGTCGACGGTGGACGAAGACCGTCAGCAGGGCAGCACCGGAGCAGCAGAAGAGTTCCTGAAGTGATGCAGTTGATGTCCCACGTCAGAAGGAGAGTTGCAGTTGGTCAGTGGTGTTGAAAAATCATCAGCAAGTCTTGGCAAAGGCAAGAGTCGCGGATGAAGAGATGTAGGGGACCAGCAAGGTCCAGGGAGACTCAACCCACAGAGTGGAGTCCCGAGTGACCTGCAGTAGTGAGGAGAGGCCCACAGGAAGAGGAGGCAGCCCCCACAGGCAACCCACAGGCAACAAGCACAGGACTCGCGGTGAGGCCCATGCAACCTGGACCAGGTCAACGGTGGACGAAGACGATCAGCAGTGCAACACCGGAGCAGCAGAAGAGTTCCTGAATGATGAAGTCGATGTCCCACTTCGGAAGGAGAGTTGCAGTCGGTCAGTGGTGTGGAAAAATCAACAACAAGTCTCGGCAAAGGCAAGAGCCGTGGATGAAGAGATGCAGGGCTGCCGGGGACCAGCAAGGTCAAGAGGGACTCATCCCACAGAGAGAAGTCCTGAGTGACCCTCAGCAGTGAAGAGAGTCGCAGGAAGAGAAGGCAACCCCCACAGGCAACGCAGAGGCAGCAAGCACAGGAGTTGCAGTGAGGCCCACGCAGCACACCTAGAAAGGAGTCCCACGTCGCTGGAGAAGCACGCAGAGGGCTGTGCGTTGCAGGGAAGAGTGCTGGGTGCTGGAGCTACATGGAGCCTGAAGATCCCTTGGAAGAGATGCCAACAAGCCTTGGTAGCTGCAAGAGACGCAGTGCGATGGGGTACTGTCCTGCGTGGAGAGGCAAGGGCTTACCATCTCCCAAGTTGGACGGCTGGAAGAGAGGACCAAAGGGACCATCCCAGACTACTACCTGTGATGCAGGATCCACGCAGCTCTGGAGGAGAGGAGATTCACGCAGCTGGTCGTCACTGCAGTTGGTGCCTGCGGATGCAGGTAAGTGACTCCTGCTTCTTGTGTAGGCTGAAGACTCGTCGCCATCAGAGGATGCACAGCTGGGGGAATGTTGCAGTTGCTGAAAGGAGCCGGAGAAACAATGTTGCAGAGGAGAGTTGTCACTGTAGTTGCAAATTGTCGGTTCCCGGAGAGTCCAGTTGCAGTTCCAGAAGGCCAGAAGGTGAAGTAAATGATGCAGAGGAGTCCTGCTGAATCTTGCATATTGAATCTATCTGAGGACCCATCCAAGACAGAGACCCTAAATAGCCCAGGAAGGGGGATTGGTCACCTAGCAGGGTGACCACCTATCAGGAGGGGGCTTTGATGTCACCTGTCTGTCGTGGCCAATCAGATGCTCCCAGAGGCCTCTGCCCACCTTGGATTCAAGATGGCAGAATCAAGTGGCCACCTGGAGGAGCTCTGAGTACCACCCCTGGGGTGGTGATGGACAGGAGAATGGTTACTTCCCTTTCCATTGTCCAGTTTCGTGCCAGAGCAGGGAACAGAGGTCCCTGGATTGTTGCAAACCGGTTTATGCAAGAAGGGCGTCAGATGTGCCCTTCAAAGCATACCAGTGGCTTAGGGAGGCTACCACTCCCACATCTATTTCCAAAGGAAAGGGTGTTGCCTCCCTCTTCCAAAGGAAATCCTTTGTTCTGCCTTCCTGGACTTGATCTGGCCCAGCAGCAGGAGGGCAAAAACCTGTAGGATGGCAGCATTGTGGGCTGCCCAGAAAACCCTGCAAACTGGTAGGAGAAAGGCTGGGGGTCCTCTAAAGAGCCCCCAGAGTGCATGGAATCATGCAACCAATACTGGCAACAGTATTGGGGTATGATTCTGACCAGGTTCGGAGTTATCATTATGCAGGTAGTGAACTGTGTCCAGTACACAGGTAAAATGGCTTCCCTGCACTTACGAAGTCCAGGAAAATGGAGCTGGCGTTAGAGGGGGCACCTCTGTTGATTCAAGGATGTCCTCACAAACAGGTACTTGCATTGTGCCCTCTGGGCTAGGAGGGCCTGCCATAGGGGTGACTTACAGTGACCTGGTGCAGTGATCTGTAGTGAAAGGGGACATGCACCTTTTCACGCAGGCTGCAATGGCAGGCCTGCAGACACGTTTTGCATAGGCTCCATGGGTGTCATAATACATGCTGCAGCCCATGGGGAACCCCTAACCAGTGCTAAAGTGGAAGTGCTCTTATGTAAAATGTATGTGTAATTGGCTTATCCATGATTGGCATATATAATTTCTAGTAAGTCCCTAGTAAAGTGCACTAAAGGAGCCCAGGGCCTGTAAATCAAATGCTCCTAGTGGGCCTGCAGCACCGGTTGTACAACCCACATTAGTAGCCCTGTAAACATGGCTCAGACCTGCCACTGCAGTGTCTGTGTGTGCAGTTTTACACTGCCAATTTGACTTGGCAGGTGTACCAACTTGCCAGGCTTAAAGCTTCCCTTTTCATACATGTAAGGCACCCCTAAGGTAGGCCCTACGTAGCCCCATACGGAGGGTGCAGTGTATGTTAAAGGTGGGACATGTACTGATGTGTGTTACATGTCCTAACAGTGAAATACTGCTAAATTCAGGCTTCACTGTTATAAGGCCTATCTCTCTCATAGGTTAACAAGGGGGCTGCCTTTAAATATTATTAAAGTGCAGATTCCCTTTGAGAACAGATAGAAATATGGAGTTTGGGGGAGGGTCTCTGAACTCACAGTTTAAAAATACATCTTTTAGTGAAGTTGTTGTTTTTTAGATTGATAGTTTGAAAATGCCACTTTTAGAAATTAGGCTTTTTCTTGCTTAAACCATTCTGTGACTCTGCCTGTTTGTGGATTCCCTGTCTAGGTCAGTTTGACAGTTGGGCTGTTTGTGAATCCCCTCTAGACGGTGAGCTGAATGGAGCTGGAGTGCTGCTTGGATATCCTGATGAGCCATCTGTGCTAGAGTGGAGGGAGGAGTGGTCACTTACACCTGAATGGGCTGTGTCTGGCCTCTGACAATGCGGTCTCCAACCCCCTGGTGTGTGTCTAGGGCCTGGCCTGGGCAAGGCAGGATCTTGTGAACAACAGAGACTTTCCTTTGAAGTATGCCTACTTCAAACACAGAAAGGGGTTTAAGTATTGGACCCAGAGCCCCTGAAAATTAGATCACTTCTGGATTCAAGAGGAACCTCTGCCAAGGAGAAGAGCTGAAGAGCTGCCCCTGCCTGTGACTGTACTTTGTTGGGCTATCCTGCAGTTGCTGCTTCTGCCTGTGAAAGGGGACAAAGACTGGACTTTGTTGTGCATTCCTTCTTGAGAAGACTCTCCAAGGGCTTGAACTGAGCTTGCCTCCTGTTTTGAAGTCTCAGGGCCATCAAAGACTTCCTCTGCCAGCACCTGCCTGAACTCTCTGCTGAGACTCCTGCCCTGCCAAGTGGTGCCCTATCCAGTCCCTGGGCCCTTGAAAGGTGAAGTTGGCAGTACAAGAGCTGAAAATCCACGCACAGAACGATTGCGGGTACATTTTTGACATACCATCTGCAACACAGCTGATAAATGACGTGCCGCTGGCTTCGCGGCTAAACTCAATGCTCCGCCTGCATCGCGGCTGGGAGATCGACGCATCACGGCTGGAGAAACGACGCACAGCACCTGCTTGCGGCTGCTGATAATGACGCAAACCCCACGCAGCGCAGTTTTCTAACACTGTGCGACTGGATTTTCCATGCATTGTCCCTGGGCATCAAAGTCAAACTGATTCAAGGTGCCCCAACCGGAAATTGATGCATCGCTCTCTTGTGAGGGAGAAAAACAATGCATCACTGACCCGACCGGAGAAGAAATGACGCACGGCCTCCCTTGCGAGGATGAAATCGATGCATTGCTGCCTTTTCTGACTCACGCTTGCCCATGCAGCTTTATTTGCCACACTAACCAGGTACTTTGTGCAAAATCATCATTTCCATTGTTTTCTATAGAGTAAGACTCTTAGGCCCTCATTATGACATTGGCTGTACTTTCCAAATTCTTCCGCGATGGTTGTCACAAACATACCGCTGCGGAGGTGAACATTTGCCTGCAAGATTATGACACATACACAGAAAACCGACAGAAAACAGCCACAACCACAAATATGCCAGACTCACTGAATGTGATAAACTGACAGAACTACCACCTATACCATTATGCCACCAAAACAGCGCCCTCCAAATAATGACCCACAAATCACCACAGCGGACATTCAACAACGGTAAAGCATTGGTGGTGAACACCGCAGCGGAGGATATGGACACCCAAAAACAAAACAAGACAACATTGACCAGAACAAAAACCCCACGCCTGACACGAATATACACCCCCCCACACCTACCAACAGCACTACAAAACACACACCCACATCAGCCAGAAACCTCTGCAAACACGACAAGATGGCTACACTTTGCAATCCAAAAGAGAACTGCACACACATCACAACTACCAATTCAGCCGACACGCACCACACACCACACATCCCACCACATAACACATCACCCTTGCACAACCTACACAGACCACACAATACCCATGTCCCCACAAAGGCACCCCCGTTTCACAGATGAGAAATTGCGGGTCATGGTTGAGGAAATAGTCAGGTTAGAGTCACAGCTGTTTGGAGCACAGGTCCAGCAGATATCCATTGCCAGGAAGATGGAACTATGGTGGAGGATCGTGGACAGGGTGAACGCCGTGGGACTACATCCATGTACAAGGGACGACATAAGGAAGTGGTGGAACGACCTACGGGGGAAGGTGTGTTCCATTGCAGCAAGGCACCAGCTCGCTATCCAGAGGACTGGCGGTGGACCCCACCTCCTCCCCCACAGCTGACAGCATGGGAGGAGCAAGTCTTAGCAAACCTGTATCCTGAGGGACTCACTGGAGTTGCCAGAGGACTGGACACTGGTGAGTCAACATTTACTACCTATTACCCCCCCATACCTGCATGCCATCTCGACCCCCACCCTGACTCCCATCGCCCCACTTCATCCCACACAGTGCACCACCACAATCAACAAACCTAAATGCCAAGCTCTGCATGCCATACCCACTGCATGCACATCCCTTCCAGCCCTCCATGTACACACCCCACTAATGCATGCACAACATGGAGAACTAACAATCCCACAATCCAGCACCATACACAAACAAAGGTGGCAGGACAACAGCAATAATATAGAGGAAGCTGGGGATGCAGAATATGTTACAGACATGTAGCATAATACACAACTTACATCCCCACAGGTGCCCAAGCCAATCTCAGCGGCGAGGAGGTGCCACGGCTACCCAGTCCCCCACCAGAAGATGTCCCCAGTGATGACAGCAACTCTGTAGTTCTGGATCTGGATGAACTCCCTGGCCCCTCAAAGACCACTGGTCAGTCGGCTACCCAAGTCCACACCCAGTCCATCACAGAGCCACCCCCTCAGTATCCAACACCACAGCAGCCACCCAACATCCCCAGACCTCTGTCCCCATGACACTTCAATCAGCAGTGCACCCACCTGTACAGAGACCCCAGTCCACACCTCACAGGCAAGACAAGGAGGGTCCAGGGGTCAGTGGCAGTAGGAACACCGTTCAGGGGACACAGGCACAAGAGGCCAAGGACGGTCGGAGGACAGCTGTGCGCCAGGGGTAGGACAGGCCCAGGGAACGGACTGCTCAGGAGGTACTCACTAATGTCCTGGGGGCATATCAACAATCCCAGGTCAAGATGGGTCAGGTGATAAACATCATGCAGGAGAACCAGCGGCTGGAGGGGGAACACCACCAGGAGATCAAGCAAGAATTGCAGGCCCTGAACACCACCATGGTCTCCATTGCAGGGGTGCTGGGTGACATGGCCAACATCATGAGGGACTACACAGCACACCAGAGGGCCCCTTCCACTAGCCAGTGTACTGACCAGCCCTCCACATTTGCTGCAGTAAGTGGACAGGAGGCCCTCCCACAGGACCCACAGGCCACCAGCACCCCTCCTCCTACAGAAGGTGAACCACTCCGCTATGGTCCCTGCAACCCAGACAGAGACCAGAGACACTTGCCAAGACAAAGACAACCGCCAGGAAATGAGGCGCTCTTGAATGTACCTCTTGTGTTCCACTGTGTCACCTTGTCCACTTTGAACTGCCATTGCTCCCCTTCCTATGGCCCCTTGGACACTGGACCTGTGCTACAAACAGACTGGCCCACTACACTGGACTATTCCCAACCACCACCCCACTCTATTGCACTTCCCATTGTATACCAGTTTTCAATAAGCACCCTTGGACACTTCTTGAGTAATAGTGCTTTATCTACATGTCATGTCCAATGTATAGAACTGTAATGAACTGCATGATCCTGTGTAAATGTCCAGTAACATGTTAACCCATCCTACAAATGTGTCTCAGCAGTCTGTACACATCACAACAGTACATTGTTGGAACAACACCCACATCTGCAATAAGGGAAGGCATAGGTGACAGGTGGGATGCAAAGGTAGTGACTTGCATTATGCTACAGTCACATAGCACAACACTAAAATGTAGAAATGTTTAGTTCAATAGTCTTACCTGAGTGTCATTGGAAGTACTGCAGGGTCAAATGTGACCTGTTGTCCACATCCTCCTCCTCTTCCTCCTCCTTACTATCCTCAGCGCCCACTGCTGCCACAGCTGCATTGTCATCCCCCTCCTCTGGTAGATAGAGCACATGCCGTCTGAGGGCCAAATTGTGCAACATGCAGCACACAACAAAAATTCTGCAGAACTTCTCAGGGGAGAAGCATAGGGATCCACCTGTCAGATGGAGGCACCTAAACCTAGCCTTCAGGACCCGAAGGTCCTTTCAACAATCCTCCTGGTACACCCATGAGCATCATTGTACCTATTTTCAGCCCCTGTTCTCAGATTTCTAACAGGGGTCAGGAGCAAGGACAGGTTTGGGTAGCTGGAATCACCTGCAAGAAGTAAGGGATGCACAATGCCATGGGCTATGACTGCTGAAGGCATACACTGACATACATTGGGTGGGGACTCAGTCTCACGTATTAGCCACACTCTGTGCCACTGTTATTGTGCCATCAGCTGTGGGACACTGCTGTTTCTCAGGACAAAGGCATCATGCACCGACCCTGGATACTTGAAAGTGACGTGGGAGATGTACTGGTCAGCAAGGCACAACATCTGGACATTGAGTGAGTGGAAACTCTTCAGATTCCTGTACACTTGTTCATTGGCCCTGGGGGGGGGGAACTAAGGCAATATGGGTCACGTCAGTGGCCCCAATTACGTGTGGTATATGTCCCATTGCATAGAATCCAGTCTTCACAGTGGGTAAATCATCTACCTGGGGGAATGCAATGCAGCTGCACATGTGTTTGAGCAAGGCTGTCAAAACCCTTGCAAGCATAGTAGAGAACATTGGCTGTGACATTCTTGCAGACAAGCCCACTGTCACCAGGTACGAGCCAGTTGCCAGGAAATGGATCACTGATAGTACCTGCACAAGTGGGGGTATTACTGTGGTGCAATGGATAGCAGGTAGCGGATCAGGCTCCAATTGTGCGCACAGCTCTGTGATTGTGGCCCTGTCCAGACAGATGTGCCTGTCCTCCATTATAGCCAGATCCACAAGGGGTCTGCACACGGGTGCTTGCCTCCTCCTCCAATTCCTCTGCACTGGTTGATACCTAAGGGACCCAAAAGTAAGAAGGGAGTGACAACAGGAACCATGAACACACTACAGCAGTGTACACAGAGCATGCTTGCATGTTGGACAATGGAATTGTAAAGGTGAGTACATTAGACTACAATCACGCACTTATCAATCTGTACATGTGTACCAGCATTAGAAAATGGCACCCGCCTGTCCTGTATGCAGGGACAGGTGGAAGTGACATAACTCCGCTGGCGTTCGTGTCATGATGGGAGGCGGTTTGTACCACCATGCAATTCCTCATTGGCTAACATAGCCCTCTATGGAGTATGATGAATGATGATTAACACCGGCGGTGACGGTGTTCACCACTGCGGACGTGACTGCCATTTTATTTCTACCACTTCACTTGATTCCTGACTTTCCACAGGCCGACATCTCCACTGCGTGTGCTGCTGTGACCTGTGTCTGGAACCTGCCATGGCTCGTGCAACAGGGGAAAGGGCCCCAGCCTTCACGTCGGAGGAGTTGGAGAGACTCATGGATCGTGTCCTACCCCTGTATAGGCAATTGTATGGCCTCCAGACCAACAGGTGAGTACACCATGGGTACGTTGCATGCGACATGGCTGCATGGAGATGTGTGTGTGTGCTGGCAGTGTGCCATATGGGGTGTTGGCTGGTGGCAGCGCTAATACAGGGATACGAGTCATGTGTGTGCCCGATTAGGGCATAATGCATTTTGTAGGCCATATGTGTGACAGGCTGGGTTGTCTGGTTAATGTTGTCCCACTATTTGTGTTTCCTCTGCAGGTCAGCGCCCATCAGAAGAAGAGGTTGTGGCATGCCATTGCCAAGGATGTGCGGACCCTGGGGGTCTATAGCAGGAGGAGCACCTACTGCAGGAAACAGTGGTAGGACCTGAGACGCTGGGCCCGGAAGACCTCAGAGGCCCAGCTGGGGACAGCCTCCCAACAAGGGAGGGGTACCCGTTGGAACCTGACTCCCCTGATGGCCCACATACTGGCGGTGGCCTACCCAGAGCTGAATGGGCTCTTGAGGGTATCAAAGCAGCCACAAGGGGGTAAGTACAGTGTGTTTGAAAACCGTCTCTGTTGCCTGGCATGGGATTTCAGTGCAGGGTTCTAGTCAGTGGATGCCCCAATATGCCAGTTTAGACATTGCTGCGCAGTCCAGCTTAGGTTAATAAGGTGAAATGCATGTTTTTGATCGCTAGGTAGCTGGCTTCCCATGTCAGACACGGCTTAGCTAGTCCAAGTTGGTGTGTAGCTGGCAGTGTTTGGCTCCTACCTGCAATGGTACTTAGCCAATGGTATGCCAGTGTAGTCCATACTGCACATTCTCAGTCTCAGTGTGTGACAGTGATGTGTATGCCATTTGTGCTGTTGGTGCTGTGATTTACCCTGTGCTCCCTTTCTTTCTCCCCCTCTCCTTTTGTCATCCTGTCCATGTGTGCATTAGCACCATCTGGCGAAGGAGCAAGGGCACCGGCGGGTGAGGGAGCTGCAGCCCACAGCACCAAGGAGGCAGAATCCACTGACGCCGAGGGGACCAGTGGGATGGTGGGCGAGGGGAGCACCACGGCGGTGACAGGAGGTGATACCACTGACTCTGATTCCTCCTCTGATGGGCGCTCCCTAGTGGTGTCAGACCCCTCTGGGACCACCTCAGCTACAGGTTCTACCGCCATCCCCGTACTAGCACTGCCCTCCCAGTAGCCCCCCACCAAGTTTCCCGTGCCTGCTCACCCAGGAGGGTGGGCATCTCCTTCGCCCCAGGTACCTCAGGCCCTGCCCCAGTCAGCCCTGCTGCCCTCAGTGAGGAGGCTATTGACTTCCTGGGATCAATCTCTGTAGGGCAGTCAGCCATAGTGAATACCATCTAGTGCTGGCAGCCCAGATACAGCAATGCAGTGCCTTACTGGAGGGCATTCACGGGGGATTGGCAGCCCTACAGAGATCGTTTCAGGCTCTGGCCTCTTCACTGATGGCAGCCAGTGTCCCTGTTTCATCCGTCCCCCCTCCAACTACCACTTCACAGTCCCAGTCTACTCACACCCAACCCATCCCCCGCACACATTCTGACAAGCATGCACCCAAAACAACACACAAGACTTGCATAGACAAACACAGGCAGCACACTTCAGTCCACAAGCACTCACACAGCCAAACCCAGATGCACACACATCATCCACGGACTCCACTGTCTCCCCGTCCTCCTCCTTCCTCACAGTCACATCCTCACTCAAACCCGCATGCACTGCATCAACAGTCCCTGAACCTGCCACCTGCGCAGCCTTGCCCACAGTCACCACAACAGCAGACCCACAGACATGCACCCCACACACCACCTGCGCAGTCACCACCACCACCATCACCACCTCATGCAGCACACCTACCTCACTTGCAGACACCACCACAACATCCATCCACACATCATGTTTGTCCTGCACTACCCTGTCTGACCCCACCTCCACAGACACACAAACGCTTGCACTCAGACCCCCAACAGCCATCCACCTCACACACGCACACTGCCCATTCACCTACACCCAAGTCTAGCACACCTCCTCCTCCTACAACAACTCCCTCTACCTCCACTCTCATCCCTCCTCCCACATCCCTCCCTATTGGTCCTAAGAAGCTTTTCCGTGCCTGCCTTGACCTCTTCCCTACTTCTCCCCCCATGCCCGTATGAGGAAGGTCCCCCCCAGCCCAGTACCTCAAGCACCCAGTCTGACAATGCTCCACCCCCAAAGTCTCCAGCTCCCACTAAGGGGCACATGTGTGCGACACAGGCCCCCTGCACCAAGGACACTCCTCCCCCCCCAAAAACATAGGGCTAAAGTGCCGGCCCCTCCCAAACAGACTGCCAAGACCATGGAGCCACCTCTAAAACCTAGAGCTAAGGAGGCCCCACCCAGATCTATAGCCAAGGAGGCCCCACCTAAATCCAAGGCCAAGGAGGCCCCAACCAAATCCAAGGCCCAGGAGGCCCCATCCAAATCCAAGCCCAAGTTAGGTTCCACCCATATCCAAGGCCAAGGATGCCCAACCCAAATCCAAGCCCAAGGAGGCCCCACCTATATCCAAAGCCAAGGAGGCCCCACCTAAATCCAAGCCCAAGGAGGACCCACCCATATCCAAGGCCAAGGAAGCACCACCCAAAACTGAGCCCAAGGCGGCCCCACCCAAAACCAAGGATAAGGATTCCCCTCACAAAACTGTGCCAAAGGAGCCCCATCCTGAACCAGAGGCCAAGGAGCCCCCTCCAGAACCAGTGGGCAAGGAGCTCCCTCCAGAACCAGTGGGCAGGGAGCCCCCTCAGTGACCAGTGGGCAAGAAGCCCCGCCAGTGACAAGTGGGCAAGGAGCCCCCCTCCAGAACCAGTGGGCAAGGAACCCCTTCGAGAACCAGTGGGCAAAGAGCCCCGTCCAGAACCAGTGGGCAGGGAGCCCTCTCTGTGACCAGTGGGCAAGGAGTCCCCTCAGTGACCAGTGGGCAAGGAGCCCTCTCCAGAACTAGTGGGCAAGGAGTCCCCTCCCCATTATTTGCCCCCCTGAGGTGCCTGCCCATTTCCAACATGATGCCCCTGAACAGTGGAGTCCCGATGTAGTCAGGAGTCAAGTTGGGGCTTGGATTTTGCCCTGTGACTTTGGACTGGCCTTTGGGCCTGCATGTATGTATGTATATATGCAGTTGTGTATGCTTTGCATTTTTAATATTCATCCAACAGGAATACAGTGGTTGGAACAGTGTATATGTAGTGGCTTTCTTTGCTCCTGGGTTGTGTCACTGTTGTTTTGCTCTGCAGATGGTTCTGGGTGTGTGTTGTGTGTGTATGGTCTGTTTTGTGCGTGTCACTCTCCCCTCCCTCCCCCCCTCCTTTTTGTGCTAGGCGGCTGTACTCACGGTCATCATCTTTGTCAGTGTTGGTGCTCCAGGACAGCCATGGAATGGTACAATATCGGTAAGTCTTGCAGTTCGGGTTCCATGGCGGCCCCCAACTCCTGTGTGTCCCTGGAGGTGTCTCCTTTTATATGATGTGTTTCCGCCATGCTTTTGGTGTCGTTGCTATCGTCCCGGATATCCTGACGGTGTGCTATGTCATAATATGGTGGGTGGATCCTTGTCTTCCGCCTGCCTGTAGGTGGCTATTGCCATGTTCAGTGGCCATACCGCACTGGTGGTTGGTGTGGTACATTGGCTGTCTATGGGAGGATTCACTGCCATGGTCATTATTTGGCGGTCATTACCGCTAGCCCATTGGTGGTGATACCCCCACGTTAACCCTGGTGGTCAGAATACGGCCAGGGTCTTAATGACCACCAGGCTTTTGGTGTTGTTGCTACAGCTCCGGATATCCTGATGGTGTGCTATGTCATAATATGGTGGGTGGATCCTTGTCTTCTGCCTGCATGTAGGTGGCTACTGCCATGTTCAGTGGTCATACTGTGCTGGTTGTTGGTGTGGTACATTGGCTGTCTATGGGAGGATTCACTGCCATGGTCATTATTTGGTGGTCATTTCCGCCAGCCCATTGGCCCATCGGTAGTGATACCACCACGCTAACCCTGGCGGTCAGAATACCATCAGGGTCATAATGACCACCTTATTCTTTTGAAAATTCATATTTTATCTTGTGTATGTTGGGTTGTTGTCATTTTGGTCCTGTTGGATTTAGATAAATATTACATATTTTTCTAAACTGGTGTGGTGTCCATTTTGTAGTGTTTTCACTGTATTACTGTGTTTGTTGGCACAAATACTTTACACATTGCTTCTGAAGTTAAGCCTACCTGCTTGTGCCAAGCTACCAAGGGGGTGAGCGGAGTGTGATTTTCATTTACCCTGACTAGGGTGAGGGTAGTTGCTTGGACAGGAGGTAACCTGACTGCCAACCAAAGACCCCATTTCTAATAGGCACCAATATGCCAAAGTCAGGAACAACCAAATTTAGAGGGAGAGAGCACAGTCACTGGGGTCCTGATTAGCAGGATCCCAGTGAACACAATAAAAACATACTGACATCAGGAAAAAAGTGGGGGTAACCATGCCAAAAAGAGGGTACTTTCTTACATAACCCCACCAAACGAGGGACAATAAGGCTAACCTTGTCCAGCTGAGTGAGTCTTCATTGTCTAAGTGAAACTATCTGGAGAGTCCATCTGCATTGGAGTGGGTACTGCCAGGGCTATGTTCCACTGTATAGTCCATTCCCTGTAAGGATATGGACCACCTCAAAAGTTTGGGATTTTCACCCTTCATCTGTTTTAACCATAGGAGGGGCTTGTGGTCTGTCTGAACAAGGAAGTGGGTGTCAAACAACTATGGCCTCAACTTCTTCAAAGCCCAGACCACAGCAAAGGCCTCCCTCTCTATGGCTGACCAACATTTTCCCTGGGGGTCAACCTTCTGCTGGGACTACATGACTAGCCCAGGGGCTGTCAGAGGGCTCAATTACTCCTAGGTCTAGCATCTTCTGCACTTCAGACTTGATGCACTCCCTGACCTGACCTGATCTGGCTGCCTGTGAATTGTACTTTTGACAGGCAGGCTGTCACCTGTGTCAATGGTGTGTTCACACCATGAAGTTTGACCAGGAGTCAGGGAGAACAGTTTAGAGAACTGTCCTAGGAAGTTCCTGCAGTCATCCTTTTGTGACTCAGTGAGGTAGTCTGCTAGTGAAACTCCATCTACTGAGCCATCTGTGGTATTGTGGGAAAAGGTGTCAGGGAGAGGGCCACTCTCGTTTTCCTGTTCCTCATCAGTTGCCATGAGCAAGGTCATGTCAGACCTGTCATAGTAGGGCTTCAGGTGGTTCACATGAAGCACCATGTGGGGGCTTCTGAGAGTACCTAAGTCCACCAAGTAGGTGACCTCACTCTTTCTCTTCACAGTGGTGTGGGGACCACTCCATTTGTCCTGGAGTGCCCAGGGAGCCACTGGCTCCAGGATCCACACTTTCTGTCCTGGCTCGTAGAGAGTCAGTACAGCCTTCTGTTTATGCCATTGTTTCTGCAACTCTTTGCTGGCCTGAAGTTTTTTAGTATCCCTCTTCACGTCCTCAGCCATCCTTGATCCGAGGCCTAGTACATAGTCCACAATGTCTTGTTTAGGAGACTTGAGAGGTTGTTCCCAGCCTTCTTTCACAACAGTAAAGGGACCCATAGCAGGGTGCCCAAACAGAAGTTCAAAAGGGCTGTGGCCCACTCCCTTTTGAGGGACCTCCCTATATGCGAAGAGGAGGCATGGTAACAAGACATCACACCTCCTTCTGAGTTTTTCTGAGAGTCCCATTATCATACTCTTGAGAGTTTTATTAAACTTCTCAACTAAGCCATTTGTTTGGGGGTGGTAAGGGGTGCTGAACTTGTAAGCAACACCACAATCTTTCCACATGGCATTCAGGTAAACAGACATGAAGTTTGCACCCCTGTCTGATACCACCTCTTTAGGAAAACCCACCCTTAAGAAAATTCCCAGGAGGGCTTTGGCCACTGCAGGAGCTGTAGTGGTCCTAAGAGGAATGGCCTCTGGGTATCTGGTGGCATGGTCTACCACCACCAGGATGATCTATTCCCAGAGACTGTTGGAGGGTCCAGCGGGGGCAACAATATCCACCCCAACCCTCTCACAGGGCATCCCAACCACTGGTAGTGGGATTAGAGGGGCCTTTGGTGTGCCACTTGTCTTGCTACTGGCTTGACCTGAGATACAGGAGCAACAAAACTCATTTGTGTATTCTGATATATGGGACCAGTGAAAGTGAGGGACAAGCCTTTCCCAAGCCTCGCTTTGCCACAAGTGGCCTGCAAGGGGGATGTAATGTGCTAGGGTCAACTGAAACTCCCTAAACCTCAGAGGGATTACCAATCTCCTAGTGGCACCAGGTTTGGGGTCCCTTGCTTCTGAGTAAAGGAGGCTGTTATCCCAGTACACCTTATGGGTGCCACTGACATCCACTGCCTCTAGTGTTGCAGCTTGCTGCCTCAAGCCCTCCAGTGTGGGACAGGTTTGCTGTTCCCTGGTGAGCTCTTCTCTGTTGCCCCCCTCTACCCCTAAGAGCTCAGCTGTGTCAGCTTGGAGTTCTTCAGGTGTAGGTTCTACCCAGGGAGTGGATTCCTCTCCCTCAGGAGTGGATACCTCCCTGGAGGCTGGAACAGGGGGTACCTTTTTACCCTTCCTGCTTTTGGGTTTAGAACTCTCCTCGGCCATTGTTCCAGACTCCAGGGTTTCCTGTTCCTTTTACTTTTTGGCCTGTGCTCTAGTAAGGGCAAAGATATGCCCAGGAATGCCCAGCATTGCTGCATGGACCTCAAAGTCTACTTCAGCCCAGGCTGAAGTCTCCAAGTCACTACCAAGCAGACATTCCACAGGTAGATCAGAGGACACTACAACCTTTTCAGGGCCAGTAACCCCCCCCACCCTCAGCAAAAATCAACCACTGCCATGGGGTGGTACCAAGTGTTACTGTGAGCATCAGTCACTTGGTATGTGTGACCAGTAGATGTTGTTCAGGAGACACCAGTTTTTCAGTCACCATAATGACACTGGCACCTGGGTCCCTGTAGGCCTCAGCCTCAACAGCATTGAATAGAGGATGCTGCCTCTACTTACCCGTATTAAGGGGAAAGGCATCCAGGGTGGCAAGGTCAATTCCCCCATCAGAGACCAACACTGCCTCAGTGGTCTCTCTTACTAGCCCAGAACCCACTACAGTCCGAAAGGTGAGCCCAGCTACACATTTACACTGGTTACTACCAGTATTGTTGCCACCACTACTGCTATAGGGGCACTAGGAGTAGGTGTAATGGTGGTAGTGTTGGTGGACGTGGTGCTTTTCTTAGGACAGGAGCTGTCTCCTGGCCTATGGCCTTTGTTATTACACATATAGCACCAAGGCTTTTTAAAGTTAGAGGAAGAGGAAGAGGATTTAGTCCCACCCCCAGAGGAGTTTTGTGGGCCTGATGAAGAATCTTTAGATTTGTCTTTGTCCCCGCCCTTATCCTGGTGCTTACCTGCTTCCTTCTTTTTGTGGTCACCCCCTGTGTGAGTCTTTCTACTCACCCTGGTGCGGACCCACTTGTCTGCCTTCTTTCCCAATTCTTGGGGAGAGGTTAGATCAGAGTTCACCAGGTACCTATACAGTAGATCAGAAATACAGTTATTCAAAATGTGCTCTCTCATGATGAGATTGTACAAGCCCTGGTAGTCACTAACTTTGCTCCCATGCAACCAGCCTTCCAGAGCCTTCACAGAACAATCCACAAAATCTACCCAATCTTGGGAGGACTCCCTTTTGGCCTTCCTGAACTTTATTCTATATTGTGCAGAGGTCATACCAAAACCATCCAGTAGTGCACTTTTAAAAGCTACATAATTGTCTGCATCTTCCTCTCTGACAGCGAGAACCTTCTCTGCCTTTGTCAGAGAAGGAGAGCCACAATAGTGCTGCCCACTGTCTTTGGGGGAACTTTTGGACTTTACAGGCCCTCTCCAAAGCAGTGAACCATTTGTATATATCATCTCCCACCTTATAATGTGGGACTATTTTGCTTAGGTTCCTGGAATCATAGGAGTCCACCTTGACTCTGGTGTCCAGGAATCTAAAAGTGCTGCCACACTGTGGTGCTAAACCCATACCCTGTCTTTCCCTCTTCACTGCCAAGGCCTCCCTGTCTAGGGCCAGCTGTTGCTGCTGCAGCCTAAGCTTGGTCTCCTCCAACCTTGGTTGCCTGAGTTCCCTGTCTAGGGAACCCTCCCCTGAAGTGGAGCAGTGGGTTCCCTCAAATACTAAGAAGACATGGGAATTGACAGAGGAGGATCTGTCTTTTGTCTTTAGGGGCAAAGGTGGGCCTACTGGAATGACCCCCCTTCCCACTACCTGTAGTGCACCTAACAGGGCTTTGGTTTGTCTCGGGTTCTTCTTGATCCTCCCTAAGTACTTCGGGACCCTTCTCAGTGTCTAAATCTACTCTCTCTAGCACTGGTGTAGGGGGCGGGGGCAGATTCTGCGTCTTCCTCCTCCTGGCTGCCAGCATTCCTGGTCAGCCTGGAGAAGTAGGCCAAGAAGCAGACTTGTGTTGGGATTACTCCCTGTCTTCAGGTTTCTCTCATCACACATCTCCCTTAACTCTTGGAAAGTTAGACCCTCATACTGAGAGTCCAGGGCCTAAGAGGTGTGCTCTACTGAAGACATGTTGTAGCTAGAGTGATGTAGTTGTCCCTAACTACTCTAACACTAGGCTCCCAAAGAGGTTTGGAGCAAGGGCTATGCTAGACCCCTAGCTTACCCAAACCTAGGAGACTAGAACCCTGACAACTAGGTGCAGTGTGTACCTACAGCTAGTAATGGTCTTTCCTGTGGAAAGTACCCAGTGACAGAGTGGTGATGCAATTGCAAGTGCTTATCCCACCACTGCACCACCAATGTAGGAAACTGGTGTGTGGTGAGCACCTATGGTGTTATCACCTTATACCAGGCCCATGTATCCCCTATTAGTGAGTTGTAGTCAGTGTTTAGGAAGCCAGGACTCTCTAGAGGTGGCTGTGAATGAGCAGTCAAGGCTTATCTAGGAGACATGCAAAGCTTATGCAATACCACTGTAGTCACACGGCACTTACACACATGAAAGAACCACACAGTGTTACAAAAATAAAGGTACTTTATTATGGTAACACACATACCAAAATACTTTATAGGCAATACCCCAACTGGAGGTAAGTAAACACTATTTTGTACACATTAGGAGTCAGTGATTAGCATAAAAGACAATAGAAAACAGTAAAAACAATAGCAAGTACTGAAGGCCCAAGGGGGGGATCAAACCATATACTAAGTATGTGGAATGCGAAAGTCGGGCTCCCACTCAAGGAAGTGGAATCGGTAGAGGGGAGCTGGAGGAACTAGGAACCCTCACAAGGTAGGTACCAGAGTGCCCCCCAGCGACCAGGAGAAGAGAGGTAAGCATCTGTTTCTCCCCAAACACACCAAAAGGACTTCAGAAGAGGATTTTGCAAGACCCGGACAAGACTCCAAGAAACCAAAGGTGGATCCTGGTAGAGGAAGACCTGTAAAGGAAGGGGACCAAGTCCAGTATGCGTTGGAGTGTCCGGTGGTGGCAGGAGCCACTACACCCACCTGTCTGTGAATGCAGGACCAGGTAAACGGTGGACAAATACGGTCAGCAGTGCAGCACACGAGCAGCAGAAGAGTTCCTGAAGTGATGCAGTTGATATCCAACGTCAAAAGGAGAGTTGCAGCCGGTCAGCGGTGTGCAAAAACCACCAACAAGCCTTGGCAAAGGCAAAAGTTGTGGATGAAGAGATGCAGGGCTGCCGGGGAGAGGCAAGGGCCAGGGGGACTCAACCCACAGAGGAGAGTCCCGGGTGACCCTCAGCAGTGAGGAGAGTCACAGGAAGAGGAGGTATCCCCCATAGGTGACCTACAGGCAGCAGGCAGTGAGGCCCATGCAGAACACCTAGAAAGAAATCCCACGTCGCTGGATAAGCACACAGAGAGCTGTGCATTGCAGGGAAGAGTGCTGAGTGCTAGGGCTACAGGGAGCCTGAAGATCCCTTGGAGAAGATGCCAACAAGCCTTGGTAGCTGCAAGAGACGTGGTGCATGAGGGTACTGACCTGCGCAGAGAAGCAAGGGCTTACTGTGTCCCAAGTTGGGCAGCTGGTAGAGAGGACCAAGAGTACTACTCCAGACCAGACTCCAGAGCTGCATGATGCAGGATCCATGCAGCTCTGGAGGAGAGTTGGTGTCTGCAGATGCTCCTTTTTGCTTCTGGCTGAAGACTCATCACCTTCAGAGGATGCACAGCCAGGGAAATGTTGCAGTTGCTGAAAGGAGCTGGAGAAACAATGTTGCAGAGCAGAGTAGTCACTGTAGTTGCAGATTGTTGGTTCCTGGAGGGTCCAGTTCCAGTGGCCAGAAGGTGAAGTAAATGATGCAGAGGAGTCCTGCTGCTGGAATCTTGCACGTCAAATCTGAGGACCCACCCAATAGGGATAACCTAAATAGACCAGGAAGGGGGATTGGTCACCTAGCAGTGTGAGCACTTATCAGGAGGGGGCTGTGATGACACCTGCCTGTCCTGGCCACTCAGATGCTCCCAGAGGCCTCTGCCCACCTCAGATTTTAGATGGTAGAATCAAGTGGCCACCTGGAGGAGCTGTGGGCAACACCCCTGGGGTGGTGATAGACAGGGGAGTGGTTACTCCCCTTTCCATTGTCCAGTTTTGTGCCAGAGCAGGGCCCAGGGGTCCCTGAACTGGTGCACAACCGGTTTATGCAAGGAGGGTGTCAAATGTGCCCTTCAAAGCATACCAGTGGCTTGGGGAGGCTACCACTCCCAAGCCATGTAACATCTATTTCCAAAGGAAAGGGTGTTGCCTTCCTCTTCCAAAGGAAATCCTTTGTTCTGCCTTTTTGGGCTTGAGGTGGTCAAGCAGCAGGAGGGCAGAAACCTGACTGTAGGACGGAAGCAGTGCGGGCTGCCAGGGAAATCCCTGCAAACTGGAAGGAGCAAAGCTGGGGTTCCTCTCAGGAGCCCCCAGAGTGCATGGAATCAAACAACCAATACTGGAAACAGTATTGGGGTATGATTCCAACATGTTTGATATCAAACATGCCCAAGTTCGCAGTTACCATTATGTAGCTGGACATAGGTGGTGACCTGTGTCCAGTACACGGGTAAAATGTCTTCCCCACACTTACGAAGTCCAGGATAATGGAGCTAGAGTTTGTAGCGGCACCTCTGCTCATGCAGAGAGGCCCTCACACACAGGTACTTGCACCCTGCCCTCTGGGCAAGGAGGGCCTTCCATAGGGGTGACTTACAGTGACCTGGTGCAGTTACCTGTAGTGAATGGGTGCATGCACCTTTTCACGCAGGCTACAATGGCAGGCCTGCAGACACATTTTGCTTAGGCCCCTATGGGTGGCATAATACATGCTGTAGCCCATCGGGAAAGCCTGGTGTCCAAATGCCCTGAGTATGTAGGTACCATATACTAGGGACTTAAATGAGGGCACCAGTATGCCAATTGTGGGGTGCACTAAGTCAGGAACAACCACATTTAGAGGGAGCGAGTACAGTCCCTTGGGTCCTGGTTAGTGAATACAGTCAAAACATACTGACATCAGGCAAAAAGTTGGGGTAACCATGCCAAAAAGAGGGTACTTTCCTGCACTTGCCAACAAGTCAAGGCTCACAACCGGGGATCGCCCAAGGGGATGGGACAAAGTAACAAACTGACCAACTGCTCTCCTAGCGCTGTCTACACCTGGATCTTCATCTCAATATCTTCCTTTCATTGTTTGGGGTGATTCCTCCTTGTGCGACTCTGTAGAAGGATACAGACATACAAATATTAGTTCTGTTCTTATACACTATACTGTCACATCACTTGTACCACATTTACCCTTGGTAATGTTAATAACTGATTGATAAACTTCTACTCCTATTGATCAAAGTATTTGTACAACTGTGAGGTCTGGTCTGCCTTTTCCCAGCAAATCACCAAACTCTCACTGATTGCCCAAGAATAGTTTAAATGTCTCTTAAAAGTTCACTTTCCAAAATACGTAATTAGAATAATTCAATGTCTCTTCAGAGTTCTGGTTTCAGAGTCCCAAAGTGTCTAATTGCATCTCTTGAAAGTCTTTTCTTTCTCCTAGACACAATGTTTCTAAGTCTCTTTCTTTCTCCTCGGTGCACCTTTTCAATAGTCCTTAAATGCTGGTTCAGAATGTTCTAGAATGTCTGTACGTATGATGTACATCGGGCGGACCTTATACACCTTAACTTGTTTGTTTTTTTCTCCTCTTGCACAGAGGCGGACCACCACAAGTCTGATAGCTGAGGCTCTAAATGACTGGACCACGCACAGCTCCAGAGAGATGCCAACATGTAAGTTCTCCACTGGATCTCCCTGCTCTCTGGACCCACTGATTTCTTATCAAGGGTGTGCTTCACTTGGTGGGGTATTTATTCCCTTCTTTGTCCTAGATGGCTGCTGAGATTTCAAACTCTTGTGTGACCTGTTCTGGAAGTTTCTAGGAGGTTCTGCAAGCTTCTAGCAGGTTTTGTAAGCTTCACAGTTCTGGAAGTTTCTAGCAGGTTCTGGAAGCTTCTAGTAGGTTCTGGAAAGTTCTAGCAGGTCCAGGAAGCTTCACAGTTTCTTTTATACGCGTATAAGTGCATTTCTTACTAGATTGGCATCATGCTTACCATGTTACTTTCCCTGACTAGTTTGTGGATACAATTCTTTGGTGACATAACACATGATCAATTTTATTCCTGTGACCCATCACATTCTATGCTGGTTATGGTTGGGGCTATGGGTGACCATGTTTGGTGTCTCCATTTGTGCATGCAATACTTCCACCCACCTAAGTTTCTTTTTAGGAATCTTCCTTTTGGGGGGTTTCAGGGCTAGCTAAGATTTTGTTTTCTGGGTGACCAAGATACTCTCCCATATTTCAAACCTTCATCAAAGGATAGGTTTGTCCCTGACAACTACTTCTATAACCACAATTTCACAAATCTGATGTTTGTTTCTTTCTAGACTGAAAACTATATGTTCAGATTTGTCTTTAGATAAATACAGTGCACATGGGATTGTGATCTGAAATAAAACAAGAACATTAAAATAAGTGTGGGGGGATCAATAAAGAGAAATTCGAGGGCCAAGCACATTATTTTCTGTGTGTTACTTTCTTAAAGATTTCTGTTTCAGTGACACTGCAAGTGTTAGAAAATTATTAATTCCATTAGCAGTTTTTTAAAGTTGTTTTTATTAACATTTTATTGTTGTAAATAATCAAATCTGTTTGTTGTATTAACACACACTTATGCATGCAATTATACAGACCGCAACAGTTTCCAGGAGTAATCTCTAACATGTCATTCGCTGAGTTCCTACTCAAAGCTGATGCCCGCTTCCTTATGGTCCCAGCTCTGTGCTTGATCTGCGTATTGTTTGCGCATGTTCCTGTGTCGTGCATCGTTCTCTTGACCACATATCGTTCCTATGCTTAAAGCTAAACAAACTCTATACATGATGGTGTATCACAGAGAGGGTGAGTACTGACTACTGATTAGATGGGTGCAAGCCAGGGGTCCTCCACTAGGCGGAGCGTTAAGTCTAATTGCTGCCTCTACAATGTCCTTATTGAATGGCGACGTCATCAGGGGGACTGGGGTGCTACCTTCGTCTATCGCCCTTTACAGTATCCGTATCTGCTGGTGTCCTCCAGGTATGCCCGCCTTCCCCTCGAGGAGGCTTTCACTCATAGCCCGCTTGAAGGGGGCAGTCCGGGGCACCCCTTTTTATGTTAAGGTTCAGTGTGTCACTCCTGTTTCTGTTTCTCTCTCTTCCTGTTCCGTGTCTGCCCCCAACCCTCCAGTAGGAGTTCCTGCTTCCCAGTCCCTACTCTCCCATTTGGCCAGTGCCTCTTCCCAGATCGGTGCAATGGGCGTTTGGCGCACTCCCTGAGCCTCCTCGCGCTGCAATACCTGCAGTTCGGCCCTTGCCCACTTCGATAGGTCCCGTCTCCAGTCCTCTATGGTGGGGGCCCTTGGCTATTTTCAACCTAGTGTAATCCGTCTCCTAAACAACACCAAAGCCAGGTCTAGAAATCGGTTGCCTATTTTCCCAGGTGACGGCCCTGGGTACAAGCCCAACAGGCACACAGAAGGGGTCAGCCCCAGTGTAGCGCCCATGAGTCCCTCCAGGTCAGCCAATGCTGCCCTCTAGCTCCGCAGGAGCTTGGGCAGTGCCATATCATGTGGTCCAGATCCGCGTCCACTTCTCCACATCTGGGGCACCCCCTGGGTTCACCCTCGTATATGAGGTTCAGCCAGTGCGGAGTGAGGTACGTCCTGTGGGTGTAGTTATACTGTATGTATCGAATTTGTGTATTTCGTGAGACCCCCCGCAAGTATGCCAGAACCCTCCTCCACTCCACCTCCGACACATCTCTGGCTAGTGTATTTTCCCATCTCTCCCTCAATGTCTGCAGTGGGTCAAGTGTGTCGTCATTTTGGGTCTTATACAGCCCAGACACTCCCACGCGGCGCAAGCATCTCTTCCAGCACGATAGGACTACCTTCTTCATGACACTCCCTTCCTGTGCTTCCACTCGTTGACCTATCATTTGTGCTATGATCCACTCTGTATCTTTCTCGCCGTTAGGGGTGCACCTGTCTAGACGACCGTCCCCAGCGCACCATCTGGAGATCCACTGCAGCTGACATGCCAGATAGTAAAATTCTAAGTCCGGGGCTCCCAATCTCCCTGCACTAGTCGGTCTACACATGATCGTGAGCGCAGTGCGTCTGCGGCCACCATCCCAAACAAGGTCTCTGAGAAGGCTGTTCAGCTCCCTAAACCACATCAGGGGGATTAACACCGGTAAATTGGTGAAGTAATAAAGGAGGCGTGGCAGCATAATTATCTTGGATAATGATACTCTGGCAATCATGGATAGTTTAAGAGATCGCCAGAATCCCACAGATGCCCGAAGCGACAGGCCTCCAAAGTGGTCCAGATTAGCCAGGGCCCTTGGTAGGCCCGATTCATCCTACCTTAGGTAGATTAGGATGTCATCGGCGTAGAGTGAGGTAATATGTTCATCCTGTCCCCATTCCACTCCTCTGCCCTTGCCCTCCGTCCGTAGTGGCCGCCAGAGGCTCAATAGTTAAAGCAAATAACAATGGGGATAACGGGCACCCCTGCCTGGTGCCCCTGTATATGGGGTAAGTCTCCGACACCGTCCTGCCCGTCCTTACTCTTGCCAGGGGAGCTGCGTATAGCAGGTCCACCCATCTCACCCATCCTTCCCCCAATCCCATCCGAAGCATGCCATTCCTCAGCTAGTCCCATCGAATCAAGTCAAAGGCCTTCTCAAAGTCAATCACGAGGAGCATCCCTGTAGGAGGTTTCTCCTCATGCGGCATGTGTAAGATGGCAAAAAGGCGTCTAAGGTTTAGCGATATATTGTGTGCTGGTACAAACTCGTTTTGATCCTCGTGGATCAAATTGGTTATATGTAGAAGCAATCGGTTGGCCATAAGTTTTCTAAGAATCTTGAAGTCGCTGTTCAGCATTGATAATGGGCGGAAGTCAGTCACAGACACGTCACCCGAATCCAGCTTGGGGAGAGGGACCACCAGGGCCTCTCTCATTGAGTCCGGTAGGAGACCTCGTTGGAATGCCTCTGTGTACATTTCCACCAGCTGGGGTGCCAGCAAGGCCGAGTACCTCTTATAGAGATCCATCGGGAGCCCATCCGTGCCCGGAGTCTTCCCTGATGCTAGTTGCGCAACGGCCTCCTGAACTTCCCCTAACGTCACTGGTCCCCCTAACCTGTCCCTCTCCCCATACGCCAGTCTATTCAAGGGTAGTAGGCGCAAATAAGCATCCAATAGCTCTGTCTCGGGTACTTCTGGGCTTCTGTAGAGTAAGGTATAATAATCTCTAAAGGCGTCATTTATGGCCCCGGAGTGTTCCTGCTCTCCCCTTTCATGTCACCCACTCTCATGATAGGTGTCCCCCCCCCTCTCGGTCTCACCAGGCAAGCTAACATCTTGCCCTATCTTCCCTCCTCCGCCTGCACCGAGGTTAAGTGTCTCTGCATGCTATGGCATCTCAACTGCTCCTCGACCTGTGACTGGGTCCTCTCTGCTTCCTCGTAACTGTTGTGTTCAATCGCCTCTCTAATCCCCCCTCTTTTCTCCTTCATGTATGATCTTCTCTAACTTGTTTAATTCCCGCTCCAATGTGTGTCTGATTCCAACTGTCTGTCCCAGGCAGTAACCCCTGGGCGCCACCTTAAGTGCCTCCCACTCCAAATGTCTAGCTGCTGCGGATCCTTTATTGATAGCGATGTGGCTCGCCAGGTGAGAGCGGAGCGCCTCTCTGTACGCCTGGTCTTCCAGCGCTGCCGGGTTCAATCTCCACATTGGTATCGTGGGTCTATCGTTGATCACCCTTCATGTGAGCATTAGGGGGTTATGGTCAGAGAGGGTGCGTCCTAAATATTCTGAGTGTGTCATTTCCTGCGCTTCAGAGGCCGAGCATACTATCCTATCTATCCTGGTATGGACCCGGTGTAGGCATGAGTAGTAGGAGTAATCCCTCTCCTGTGGGTGTTGGTTGCGCCAGACATCTACCAGCACCCAGGCCCTCATCAAATCCCTCAGGTTTTTGCCTATTTTGTGTGTTACTGCGCCTGGCAGCGGGAGAGCGGAACGATCGAGGTCTATGTCCATTATGCTGTTAAAGTCCCCCTCAATCAATAGCTCTTCGCCTTGGTGGCGGGTGATGTGACTCGAGAGGCGTGCATGAAGGGGATCTGATCTTGGTTAGGGGCATATACACTAGTCAGGGCAATCGGGGCTCCATGTAGCTTCCCCTTCACTGTTACAAATCTGCCCTCTTGGACTAAATCAGTCGAGGTAGCTTCAAAGGGGACTCCCGCTCTAACCCACACCAGTGCTCACCTGGCGTAAGCCGAGTATTTGGTGGCAAATACCTGCCCTCTTCATCTACGTCTCAGTTTTTCAATTTCACCAGCCTTTTCAAGTAGGCCAACACTCTAAGTCGATTAGTGGGTGACCCCATCCCCCTTATATTCCATGTTAGTATATTATATTCTGTCATATTGATGTGTCTGCAGCAGACCATACCCCCTCCACCTGCCCAGACCCCATGCCCCGCCCTTCGCTTGCATTTAGGGTATATATGTGACCCTCATCTTCGACATCACCATCAAAACATAAAACTGTGATTCCCAACTCCCCGTCCCCAGGGCGCCTCTCCAACTGTAGGTAGCCCACAAAAGAGTGCAATAGTGCAACTTAGTCAACAAGTTAGGTGTGGGTCTCGCCATCTTAAGCTGAGTGGCCGAGACACCTGTAGGGGGTGGTGACTCCATGCCCGTCAGAGCCTGCTGTTTGTGCTGTGCTCCTCACCTCAGGTCCAGACTGTGGATTCGCTCAGCCCAGTTCGTCTGCCGTTTGTGGGGTCACCCTCGGAGCAGACGCAGAGCAGCCCGAGCCCCCCGCCAAGGACACAGAGGCCCAGTCCGATTCTCCTCCACTACCGTCCTGCGAGGACACCTCCTTACTTATGGATTCTGCTGCCTCGGGAGCCGCTCTTTTAGCAAGGTGTTTCTAGGCCCTGGTCAGTTCAACCCAGGGGCGGCGTCTGTTCCGCTATCTCCTCTGTCCCCCACGGCGGTTCCGCCCAGCCTGGGCGCTCCCGCCTCAGTGCCCTTCTTCTATTCCGCGTGTCTCTAGCCATTCCCACGCCTTCTCAGGTCTCTGGAAAAACATAGTTTTGTCATCGACAATCACCCTCAGCTTGGCCGGGAAAAGGAGTGAGTACTGGATCCCTTCTTCCCTAAGTGCCCTCTTCACAGTCAGGAAGGAGGCCTGTCTAGTTTGTACTTCTAATGTGAAATCCGGGAACAGCGTCACCTCACCGTTCGCTACCCTGAAGGGTCTGGCTTCTCTGGCACGTTGGAGCAGAGCGTCTCTGTCTTTGTAGTGCAGTAGTTTGGCCACTACCACCCGGGGCAGTCTTCCCGGCTCCAGGGGTCTCGAGGGCACCCGGTGCGCACTCTCCAGGGAGAAAAACTGAGTCAGGCTCTCTGGTGCTACCACCGTGCGCAGCCACTCCTCTAGGAACTCTACCATGCTTGTTCCTTCCGCTCCTTCCAATAGGCCCACTACCCCCACGTTATTCCTGCGGCTTCTCTCTACCGCATCTTCTGCCTGTTGCTCTAGGCGCAGGATTCGGTCAGTTAGATTGATTACAGTGGCTGCCAGGTCTTCGTGTTTCAGAGTAAGTTCCGTCAGTGTAGTTTCTGCTTCCCACACTCTGTCCGTCAGTTTTTGGTGGTCTGCCCTCAGAAGGCCCACCTCTACTGCCACCTGGTTGATATTGCGTTGTAGGGTTGCTTTGGTATCCTCAATGGCGCCTAGTATCTTATCAAGTGTGGCTTGCACTGTTGGGTGGGTGGGGTCTCCGGTGTGCTCCCCACCGCGGTCAGCTGGGGTTCTGCGGCTCATCATGTTGCCCTTGTTCCGGCTCCTGGATGACATCTGTGGTGTGTTACTCTGTGATCTAAGTGCCCCGCTGGGATGGGGCCTCTCTCTTTGTTGGTTCTGGCTCTCGCCGGCTACGTTCATGACTCATTCCGGTAGGTCCTGCTATGTCGCAACAACCGTTCCCTTGTCCGATGGGAAACTCCAACTGCCGCCCCCCGATCCTCAAGGGGGGAGTCAGTTCCACTGCTGGCCGGAGTTAAGAGGGGCCCCGGGTGTCTCCCCAGTGCAGCTCCGGGCCCCACTGGTGCCCATCTGAAGTCCCCTGCTGCCCGCGCCCTCTCACCGCCTCTTCCGGTGACGCCACTCAACTTGAGCTCCTGGCTTCAGGGCCAAGCTCCGGCCGTTCCCTCTCCGTCGCACAGGAGTGCTCAGGGGGACCAAATTCTGGTTCCGCCGCTTCCCGCTGGGTCAGGCCATCCAGGTCTGCGTAGATTGTCCTGCTGGACCCCGGGAAGAGCTGTATGTCAGGATCTCGTGGCAGGCCCTGTCGGAGCTGTTAGATTATGCGCCCGACAAACTGACTGGGTTAGCCACACCAATTCCATTAGCAGTTAAGCAACACTAATCGCACTCGTTGAAATGAGGGTGGAAAGGAGAACTGAGTACTGATGAAATACACGCTTTTACTGCTAATGGCACATTCAAGAAGGCAACTTCTGAATCTAATGAAACGTGTTTGGATATTGCCAAGAAATGAATTTCAAAGGTTATTTAAATAACTCACTGAATTACTTACAAGTAGAGTGGATCCTGGTTATAGTAAGGTCCATGTTAATAACAATAATATTGACAAACTGTGCCAACCTTGGGCCAATGACTATTCATTAGGCACCATCACTCAACAGAAAATAGTTTTATGAAGAAATTAATTTCAATGTTTTCCTTAAAGGTCCAAAGAAAAAGAGAAGTTCTATCAGAGATCTAATATAATAGATTCCCATGGCCGTATGCAGGAACGGGCTAATTTTGCAAAGGAAGAAACTGGGAAATTCAGAAAAACATACACTAAGAATACAGTGCGCCTACAAATACCAGAGTGGGAGACCTTCTGGGTATAGCCCTGACTGCCTGTAGCATGGGGAGCAACTCTGGTGAGAGCGGACCCTTGAAGCTCATGGACACCTATACTCACCCCCACTTCTACAAGACAGGACATATCCATTGCCTCACCTGGCACAGGCAGAGACTTCGAAGAGGACACTGTGTGCGATTCCTAGCAGGGTGCTGAGGACATAAGGCTGCCATTACCTCTTACTTCTCATACTGTCTTGGCACCTGACAGATTGCTGAGGCCGGTGGCGAATCCACCCAGAACTGCACGCATTCTCATTTGCACGCATTCTCATTGGCATGGGTGATATTGGTAATCTCCTCCACCTCAACAACAGTTGCCATCGAGCACTGCACAACATGGGCCACACTAAAGCTAAAACTACTGAACCATAAGGCCACTCCTGATCCCAGTCTACCCCAACGGAATGCTCCTTCTTAATGGCTCCGGAAGACTGTATACTCCAAACGATTGCTGGCCCCGCAAGACAAACTAGATGTCTTCCTGAAGGAGATACATGAATCCAGAGTGGCCATTGAGCAACACCTGGGAGTGATCACCACTGATCTCGGCCTCCTTAAAGATGATCATAGGAAATTAGCAGACAGTCAAAAATAATGATGCAACCCTTGCTGTTTTAATACACTGGCAGTCGAAGCAGACTTCTGTTGATGCACATCTTCAATGACAGGTGAACATATTACAGGGGCGTGCAGAGGATGCTGAGCGACAGGTATGCCAAAATAATTTTAGAATAATCAGGATCACGTAAGGGATAGAAGGCCCTAACGCTACACAATATGTGGAGGACTGGCACACAAACACAGTTGCGCTTACCAGACTGTCTGACTTATTCACAATGGACAGAGCACACTGAGTCCCTGCAAAGAGACCACCATTGGGTGCACCGCTACGGCTATTCGTGGCCCCTATTCTAAACTACAGGGATGTTCTCCTCTGAAACGCACGAGAGCCAGCAGCCATCCTGATGTATATATATGGATTTTTGCTGTTCCCGAACTATACAATTGCAGTCCAGTGGCAACAAACCTCCTTCTAAGCAGTGAAATGACAGCTGCGTATGATGAGCCTCACTTATGCCCTGTTGTTCTTGGCAATACCAGACTTAAAGTCTTCCATGAAACAAAAACTCTATTTCTCAACACCCCGGAGACAGCTTGGCATTGGATAGAACAACATTTTCCCAATTCCTGAAGACCCTGACCTCACAATCTCTGGCACCTAAAGTACAATGACCGCCCAAGAAGAGATGTCAAGAGACCACGCCACCAAGCGCAGAGGAGTGTGGCTCCATCACCACGACAGGCCCTGGAGGGCCAAAGAGTTGCAGTCGTCTTGGTGACTACTCTTTAAGATACCTGACCGCTCTCCAGCTCCAGCCCCTTACCGGGCAGTGCATCAGACTCTGACTCTAGGGGCAGCATGGCACTGTTTCCATCAGTCACCCCACAAACTGCCAACATTCTCCTGGGTTGATGACTCTATAAGTACTGCAGCCCTGGGGGGGTTCCTTGGCCCGAATGTGAGTACCATGGGCATCACCTCACAATGTGATTGCAAAGAATGATACTCTTGTGGGACACTATCTAATGAGGGGATGCACGGATGCTCTGTGGGGCGGGGAAAGACTGTATATTTAACCCACCTTCAAATCAATAAAGACCACTCTAACGGACCACTCAAATTGGCTGCTATCTCTCTGGAAAACTTTCCCTTCAAGCAACATATATCCTGTTCAACCGGATGCCGCTTTCTGGGCCTGGGTGAATAGTGGCTCCTAGACGGCCCATCCATTCCAATCTAGAAATGCTAGTAGACTTAACACCACGCACCCCAAAGGCGACTGCACATACTGTTATATTGTTTGCATGTTTTTTCTTACAAGTTTGGTCAAACAAGTTTCTATCGCTGTATCTTGTATTGGGGGTTGTTTATGGTTATATGGCATTGTCTCATGTGGCTGACGCCCATACTTTCTTATCTGATTGTGTACGAATTCCCATACGTCTTCATATTAAGTGAAAATGGCTGTTGTACACCAATGTAACATGATCACCTGGAAGGTTAGGGGCATGGGGCCTATACAGAAAAGGTACAGGGTACTGGCCCAATCACGCTGTCGTCAGGCACACACCGTATTTTTGCATGAGACCCATCTTACTATACCAGAAGTCCTCAAATTGTGCACAAAATGGAGAGGAATGTTATTTCACACTTCATATTTTGCCTCTGCGTAGGTGCTGCAATATGGATCCGTGCTGTGGTCGATTTACAGCTTTGGACATTAGAATTGATGTGCATGGGCTCTACACCCTTCTTTGGGGTACTTTGGATAGCACGCCTGTGGTGCTGCAGAGTATCTAGGCCCCTAACACGGAACAGGATGTATTCTTGGTGCACCTGTCCATGGTCCTTGCAGACTGGGCTCACTATCCTTGGATTATAGGAGGGGATTTGTGCTTAATGTAGATCTGGACCAGTTCGACCCCCCTCTGTCGAGTGCTGGTTTAGTCCGACAAGCCAAGGCTCTACAGCATTGGGTGAAGGGGAGGACCCTGTCAGACGCTTGTCACAACTGTAATGAGGGCATGCATGAATACTTATTTTACTCCCCCCGACGCACTACACATGTGCCTCAACAGAATCATGTGTACCACTTCGCTCCAAACCAATATCAGCCATGCAACATACCTAGAGAAAACACTGTCAGACCATAGTCCATTATAGATATCACTATCATGGGGCCGAGTTCCAGCCCCCATTCTTTCATTGCACCTACAGCCACAGCTCTTAGAAGACGGGTGTTCTGAGAAACCATATCAACTATGATTGATGCCTATTTTTCTGAAAACTTCAACATGTTCTCCTTTCCATTAGTAGAATGAAAAGCATTCAATGTAGTGGTGCTAGGAACGTCTATAAGTTTGCCCATGGGTGCCCGTAACACAGTTGTCTGCTATTTTACTTGCATCAAGAACATCCTGGGCCCTCTGGAGAAGGCTGCAGCAGAAAATTAGATACATGCCGCAATGTTACAAGAAGCTAGGAAGCAATATACTGAACTTCTTGAGCGCATGTGCATCATTGATCATAGGGCCTATGTGTAAAAGACCCCACACTGAGGCATATAAATTGGGTGCATTATTAGCGTGCATGATTAGGCCAACACCCCTACCCTCTCCTATCCTTCATATCCTTACTATGACCGCTTCCCAGCACACCCAGGTCGCCACCCAATTAGAGATTAATACAGTGTTTCATGACTTTTATGTAGCCCTGTACACACTCCCCCCCCCCTTTCACTGGCCCTTCGGCCATTCATTCTTTTCTGGACTGGATGAAGCTGCCCAAAGTCCCAGCCATGGACAGGGAGGCCTTGCGTGCGCCCCCCTCACCCCAGTGAAATTCGAGGGGCAATTAAAGAACAGATCCACAACAAAACTCCCGGTTTGGACGGCCTCCCTGTAGAGTTTTATGCCACCTTTGCTAACTGCCTGGTTCCACAACTGGAGCGATTATATAAGACCTCTCTGGAGGAAGGAATGCTACCTCCTACCACTAGACAGGCATTGGTAACTTCCAAATTGAAACCCAGTAAACCCCCGTCAGACATGTCCTCCTATAGACCATTATCATTACTCAACACTGAACATAAAAACATCAGTAAGGTCCTGCTTGCTTCCCCTGCTTCCCAAGCTTATACACACAGATCAGTGTGGCTTTGTCCCAAACTGCAACACTTCTCTCAACATATGCTGTTTACACCAAATCATGGACGCCGTCCAGGGCCACTACCCGTGGGCCGGATGTCTTTCTTTAGATCTCTGACAAGCTTTCTATACATTGGGTTAGGACTTTATGTTTCCTGCCCTGAGACGCTTTGGGATCCACCCTACTTATTTACACTGGGTAAAACTATTATGTGCCTCTCCCACAGCGAGAGCTCAAATAGGTTACCACATTTCAGATCCATTTCCAATATTTCACAGCACCAGGCAAGGATGTCCACTGTCACCATTACTGTTTGTAGTAGCATTGGGACCCTTGGCACAACAGATTGGACAAGAAGCCCAGGGCTGGGGGAAATCTATAGGACTCATGCGATATCGCTATATGCTGATGACATGATATTGTGCTCGAAAGATTTCCTTGTGAACAAGTCTGAGACTGCAGAGCTGTTTTCTAGGTTTGTGAAGCTTTCAGGCCTCTGTCTTAATATTGATAAATCATAGCTTTCTCATTTGAGGGCAGCTATACTGGAGCATTCCTACCTTTTAGGGATGTGAATATCCAAGTAGCGCCCCAGATTTTTCAGTATTTAGGGATACAGGTCTACCAAGAGACTCTAGATTTAATAGAAAGAAAATCTCCTGAAGGCAATAACATCCCTTGGATAACACATCAGTGTTTGGATCACACTACTACTATCAGTGGCTGGTCGTTTAGCTCTCGCCAAAATGATTATGTCACCACGCCTACTTTATCATTTTGTAAACCTATCAGTAATTATCCCTGCCCAGATGTTCAAATTACTAAATATCTTATTGACTGACCTGGCATGGGGCTGTAGCAGACAGAGGGTTAGCTTGTCCAAACTACAGTTGCCACCCGACAAAGCGGGGTTGGCACTCCAGATCTGAATTCCTACTTCCTGGCAGGTCAACGGCAATGGTTCTCCTACTGGCTGGCCGCGCGTTACCTTTCAGAGATTGCTTACATAAACACTGTGCTAGACCACTGCAAATTGCAAAGCTTGATCTGCGCAGGTTCTTCCTCGCCCCCTTTTGCTGCGTATCACCCGCACATATTGGAAGATGGCCCTGCACCACACCGCCACGGAGATGCCACATGCTCCAAACATACCCCTGCTCGGACTCCTCACAAGAGGTAGAAATCTTACACTAAGGAGACTGCACCCCTGGGCACAGGGGAGAGCCACGATGTTTGGAACACTCTTTGGGGGTGACATCCTTCTGAATCACTCAGACGTTGCTCACACTCAAGGTCTGCCAAACTAACGTTTCTAGCAAACACTAGTGTTACACAATATGTTTGACAACACTGGGTGCCGGACGGTGCCGGACCACCAACACATAGATTTATACAGGTGATGCACTCAATGGGTAATGGCAGACACCTGATCCGCTGGCTATACCGAGTACTCTGTGCACACCTTTTAATCTGCCTAACCTCCTTACGAGCTAAATGGGAAGAGGACCTTGCCCAAGAACTCCAGGGTAAAGAACGAGCCTTCCTCCTTGAATATCCCAAGAAAATCTCCCTAAATTCCTGATTCAAATGTATTCCGTTTTCCATATTACATTGAGCATATCTCACGCTACATAGACTCTACTCGATGTTCCCCGCCATGTCTCCCGCATGTCCCCGATGTCGTGCCTTAGATGCCACACTCCTACATATGTTGTGGGCTTGCCCCACGCTATCCTACTGGGCACGGATCCAGACCACATTATCGTAACTGACCAAGCAGGATCACTGGCAATCAGAAGAACGGGAAACAGCCTTAACAACGTGGCTCAAACGCCGCTATGCCTCTAAAGCAAGGCCCGAACCACGAATATGTCTTTACAACGCATTCCTTATCCATGCAAGTCATTACAACGAGTTGCCTTAGGGAAAGTGTTGTTGGACTGATGTTGGACTTTATGTCCAACACTTTCCCTACTGTGGCGCAGACTGGAGTTGGAACAGTAAATTATACTATTCCAAACTCCAGCGGTTTCCCCAAGGCAAGTCATTGTAATGACTTGCGTGGTAAAGAAATGCGTTGTAGGGACGCATTCATGGTTTGGGCCACGTTCTTAAGGCAGGTGTTCCAAATGCCTGTGTTGTTCTGACACACAACCCAGTAGAACACTGTATTCTAGGGTTGTTCCCACGACCCAAGGACGCCAGAGTAGTGACATGATTTTCAGATTTAGCACTTCTACTCGCTAAGTGACTCTTGACAAGGCACTGGAAATCCTTGGCTGTGCCCCGGCTTTCCCAGTGGAGGGAGGAGATGGGGGCTAGCGGAGAGTGAAGCCCTACGCCATGAAGAATACAGGGGCCTATGGTAAAAAACCTCAAAGCAATGGAGTGGGACACACTATTAGAATCCTTCAAAACTCAGAAGACTGCTGATATCTGATCCAAAGCCCAAAGAGCACCCCCTGTAGAGCGATGCCCTGCAACCACCCGGGGAGGTGCTGCCTTCCCACTCCAAGAGGCACCCCGATAGGGGTGGCAGTGAAGCCTCAAACTACCACTGCTGCTCTAGCACAGCGAACCCATGCGCTCATTAGCTGCAATTCCACACCATGCCTATTCCTCATCTACAGGGTCTGATGGAATGTACACACACGGGGATGATATCTGGTTCAGGGGAGGGGTGGTTAACTTCGGTTTGTAGTTTATATCACACGCATTTCAGTGACACATTCGCAATGTTGTGTTTTATTACACTGCATCGTCTGCTCCTGTTGTAAAGTTAAACATTGCCCACGGTCAACACCACAACTGTTTGCACGATGTAATGTTCTGATATTTGTGCGTCTTATTCACTAGATTCGGTGTCTGCATTTATATATTGAAAATGCAATAAAGTTTGTTTAAAAAAAACAAAGGGCTACTACATTGCCATATTTCTGTTTAAAAACTCCATCTTTTTTAGATGCTGTTCAAGATAAGAAGACAGAGAAGTAACGCGTTCCATTTCTTTGGTGTGACTGTGACTATGACTGTGACTAAAAGAGAAGATGACCTTGTTGAGATCCATCTTGAAAGGAAATAAGCAAAAGTAGCTTTAGCATCTGCAGCTTTCATATACTTCTGCAAAGGATCACTGTTTGCACTTTTTTTATATAGCAAAACACGAGCTGAGCACAAGGGACCCCCATCCGCTCCATAAGACATCATTACCAATAAGGTATATAAGGTGCAAGGGCGAGGTTACATACCCATTGGTTGCTGAGGTAAGATGCTGAACACCTCGGTATGAGAAAGACAGCTGCTTGGATGACCTATACTTGTCTGCAATTGATCGGTGACAAAACCAAGATGCTGTTGTTCGAGAAAGCTCAGCAGCTATGGACACCAGATTGGTGGCTCCCTGAATTGGATTCGGTCCCATCTCCTAGGCAGACATTAACAAATCTCAGTATCAGGCTTGATCAGTCTCTGTCTACGAAGGATCGTGTCTCATCCGTTTGCTGCACATGCTTTGCTACTATGCGCCTGCTGAAGAAAGCGTTCCTGTGCCTTTCACCATCAGTCCGGAAAACGCCAGTGGGAGCATTAATTATGAGCCAGCTCGACTGCAGAAATTCTTTGCTAGCATCAGCCATTGAGGCACTGATGTCTAAAATGCAAGTTGTGCAGAATACTGCTGCACGACTGGTTAACAAACTTCCTTCAGGCTCTGCTTCGGCCCCTTTGTTAAGAGCCTTCCATTCACTGCTAGTTAGGAAACAATCCGTCTTCAAGATCTGTCTCCCCTACAAGTCACTGATAGGAAAAGACCCTAGTTACTTGCAGAGGAACCCTAGCTGTTTCTGTCCTGTTAGAAATCTTACATCCAAGGACGAGGCCTTGCTCAATGTTCCTCGTATCTGCACTTCAAGATTCGGCGGCAGTGTCTTTTCCTACATGGCCCCTTGTTTTGGAACAGTCTTCCTTATCATGTTCGCTCTTCCACAGATTTTACTGAATTTAAAAAACTTCTGAAGAAATGGCTATTTTAATCAATCTGCTGCCACTGTAATAGTGAAGCGCCGAGATACTCCTACAGGTGTGAGTCGCTGCTCTATAGCGATTGCTATTAAACATAACATGACATAACATCAGACTACTGACCCAATGGCATCATAAGGTATGCAGGGAAGGTACACATGACTTGGCATAATCAAAGCTTAGTGAACTACCACAGCCATTTAAGTTAGATGTCTAACAACAGCCAGAAACTTTGGACAGGGAATAGACTAACAGGTTAGGGATATGTGGTGAAATTCAGATTTTCCCACAGCTATAGTGGGCAGAAAATCATGATTTTATTAAAGACATAGATTCTATATTTATGCATATCCTCTTTATTACTCCCAAACACAGCAACAAAATTAGAATACAGTATTAAAATCCAAACCTTAACATTTCAAACATGCATAAACACTTAAAACACACCGCCTTCTTTCTACTTTTTTGCTGCAAATGCAATCCTTGTGAAAAATCCTCCTAAACAAGAAATCCTATTTACGATTTTATGGCAAGGCCTGGAGGCCATTATTATGCATGTTTAAAGCCTTTCCATAAGATTCAGCGCAGCACTCTACTGGTTAGAGATAAAGGCCCATATTTAAACTTTTTAGCGCCGCATTTGCACTGCTTTTCAACACAAAAGTGGTGCAAACTTACAAAATACAGTTGTATTTTGTAAGTTTGCGCCACTTTTGCATAAAAAAATGACGCAAATGCAGTGCTAAAAAAGTATAAATATGGGCCAGTTTCCTAAAAAACAATTCATTTGCCCAGTCAGCTGATGCAAAAATAGTGTCCAAACTTCCTCCCACCATAACCACTTTAGAGGCCATAGCGCCTCTTGCTGAATGAGCCCCTACACGTTTCAAATCTGTACCCGCTTTCTTCACAATCTCCTGTTAGTCCTGGCATCTTTGGTGTGGTTCACCCCCTAACTTTTTGCCTTGAGATCTCCTGTTTTTGCTGACTTCATTTTTGCTAGCCTTAGGACTCTGCACACTTTACCACTGCCAACCAATGCTTTGTACTATTTCCCTAGAACATGGTATCACTGGCTTACAGCCAATTGGCATATTTAATTTACTTGTAAGTCTCCAGAAAAGTAGCACTATATGTGCCCCTGTAAATTAAATGCCACTAGTGGGTCTGCAGGACTGATTGTGCCACCCACTTAAGTAGCCCCTTTAGCATTGCTCAGACCTGCCATTGCAGAGCATATGTGTGCAGCTTAAATTGCCATTTCGACCTGGCAAAATAAACCTTTTGCCAGGCCCAAGCCTTCTCTTTTAGTATATATAAGTAACCCCTGGGGAAGGCCTTGGACAGCCCAGAGGGCAGGGTGCAATGTATTGAAAAAGTAGGACAAGTACTTATAATTTTTACATGTCCTGGTATTGAAAGACTCTTAAATGTATTTTTCACTACTGCAAGGTCTATCTCTCCCTTAGGGTAATATTGGAATTGTCTTATTGCATTTCATAAGTGTAATTTCCAAATGAGAAGGGACAACTGGTTAATGTTTGTTGTCGCTGGAATCAAAATTAAAAACTTAACTTACAGTGAAATCAGATTTTAAATTGCAGTTCTGGAAACACCACTTTTAGAAAGTTGGCATTTTCTTGCCTTAGCTATTTGGCGCATGCATCCTGTTTCTGGTCACAAGAATTTATTGTAGCTGTCAGTTGACCTTTGTGTATTCCTCCTAGACAGCCACACACAATGGGAGCTTAGGTGTGACCGGATGGGCCATAACAGGCAGGATGGGTGAGAGGAGCTGGGCCCGCTCCACTTTCACATGAATAGGCTGTGTGCAGCTTCCACAAAAAGGGCTGCATACCACCCCTGTAGTTATTCTGGAGCAAGAGCCACGAAGGCAGGGTATCTGTACACATCAAAGGTATGCCTCAAGATGCTTCTGCCCACTTCAAAGGCACAACTGTGTGTAAAAGAAAGGACCTCATATCATACACTGCCAGGAAAAAGGACTGTGGTGCTGCTACAAGGTCTGCCACTCTGCTGGACTGCTGCTCTAAAGGAACTTCTGCCTTGCTATGTGTGGTGATCTCATATATACGTGGAATGTGGAATGAGAGATCCTCGGGGAGCATTCCAGAGGGGACAGTTGTAGAGAGCAGTCGGAGCGGTCGATGACTGTGGCCAATAAAGATCCAACCTCATTGAACTGATTATGGGTGTTCATTCTCATTTTTATCACCACACTATGCTGATCTGCTGACCTCTTGCCTGGGGAAGAAGATATGGACCTGCAACACCAGCTTGAACTCAGGTCGCCAGAGTGACTCAAAGGGATAGTCTGCTTGCCTCCTGAGCTGAGCCTCTTAGGTTCTGGATCATTGGTGTGGCTCATGGGCTCTTGAAATCAAGCATTTGGGCTCTTCACAAATGGGCCTGATCACAACAGAATCACACAGCTCGCACTGAAATTCAGTGCGAGCCACTGCCAGCCTGTCTCGTCCCACAACAAGCATTGATCGCCTGCAAAGGACCATCAACGTGAAGTACTAGCCTTCCAGTCCGCAATGCCTGGCCTGCTCTTCAGGCCAGGCTGATCACCGGCTGTGATGCTCTCCTTGCGACCCTTTCCCAAGCAAATTGGCTTCTTGGCACAAAAATTGAGAAGGTAACCCTTCAGCGTGACTAATCTGGAACAGTATCCAACCCACGTTCCAGCACGGTCAGCCTGAACTTTTGACTTTGACCCAGTCCAATGCGATCAAATATCAGCGATTGGCACTTTCTGCTTTTAGGTGCTGTTTTACACTTTGGGCCTGATTTAGAGTTTGGCGGATGGGGTTACTCTGTCACAAACATGATGGATATCCTGCCCGCCGTATTACAATTCCATTATGTCCTATGGACATCGTAATATGGCGGATAGAATAGCCATCACATTTGTGGAGTAACCCATTCATCAAACTGTAAATCAGGCCCTTTATTCTTTAAAAAATAATAACTCCAGTGATACTGATTGAATTTGTGTAATTTTTGTCTTGTTTTTATTTATTGACGTTTGCTCTCTTTTTCTAATATGGTGTGGGAAACTTTTTGTGTGGTGTTCTCACTGTTTGAAGTGTTGCACAAATACTTTTACATATTGCCTGTAAGTTAAGCCTAACTGCTATGTGCCAAGCTAACAGGAGGTTGAGCACAAGTTAATTTGGGGCTTGCCTGTGCCTTACCCTGACTAGGATTCAGTGGCGGCCAGCAGCTTTAGGAGGGAGGGGGGAGGGCGGGAAGCACACACATACACACACTCATTCTTACACACACACACACGCACATGCACATCCATTTACAACACTCATAACATTCAAACATGCACCCAGGCACCAAACATTCATTTTAAAAGATCACACACACACACCTCACACACACACACTCATTCTTTCACACACACACACATGCACGCACATCCATTAACACTCAACATTCAAACATGCATGCACGCACCAAACATTCATTTTAAAAGATCTCACACACACACACATACTTCAGCCTCAGAGGTCCCAGGAGGGTTGGGACTGCTGCCTTCCCTCATTGGCTGACCTTGAGGGAAGGCAGCAGTCCCAGCTTCGTCACAGAGTGGGATGGGGTCAGTGAGACTGCTGACCCCACCCCACTCTGTGACGAAGTGTCACTGATTGACACTCCCCTTGGGTGCTTCAGGGCTTAAACCTGAAGCGGCCAGGTCAAAGTCAATGGGTGACGCTTTCCTCATCACCCAGGGGAGGGCCTCGAGGCACCTTTGCTGAGCTGAGGAGGTCATGCCCTTAGGAGCTGTGACCTCCTCAGCCCAGCAAAGTTCAGCTCAGGCAGCCAGGAGTCTGCGAAATCACGCATGTCTGCTCCTGGCTTCCTGACCTGAACATGAAGAGTGTCTGTCAGGCTGACCTTTGTTCAGCCTGACAGACACTCTTCATGAGGGGCAGAAGGTGGGGGTGTGTGGCCCCTCCTCCCTAAAGGACGGGCCAAGCCTGCTAGGATTGTGGTTGCTGCTTAACCAGGGCTTACATCCCAGTCAATCAGTAATCTGATTTCTAACACTTCTTAACCCACTTGGCTAAAGTAGGATTTGATACTCATTTAAGGGGATATCTAAATTAAACTGCGACTCCCCCTGACTGCTTAAATCTTTTGCTCCACTCTCATACTCCCTCAAGCAACTCACCAAACACAAATGCTCCTGATCGCCCATCTTTGAATAAAAATATTATCCTAGACATAGCCTTGGTCCTCTTCCTGATATGAAAACACACACCTTCTGCTGATAACATCGAGACAAAACTTCCAAAGCCCTTATATATTAAACTTGTCCAAAAGAAATAAAAAACAGAAATATTACCAACTTTTTTTTTTTTTTAATTATCATTAATTGAGAACTTAACAGTACACCCAGAGCGTAACAACAGAGCAGGTGTTGCTATTACATATTAACATACAAGAACTGTTGTTCTCCCGGAGAGGAGAGCAGAAAGAGATACTAACAGTGTCCAGAGGAGGCCTCCAGTCACATACATGAGAAAGTGTATGAAACAAAAGTGCAGAGAGCCCATCTGCAGGTCAAAGTCATGTAGCACATCTGTACCGCAATACAGCCCATATTCCTGTATAGCGAGCCTCTAAGCAGGGTAGCCCTGTTGTCCCTTGACACCGAACATGCACAATGTCCCCCCTGAACCCCTAACTCAGGCGAGCAAGCGACAAAAGCTAACATGCATTGATAAATACATTAGGTTTCGCTAATGTGATTAATATTTTGTTTTGTTGCTGTTAGTTGTAGTTTGGTGAATAGTTGTGCAACATAATTTAGGAAGCCACATCTTGGAGCAGGCAGTCTTCATGAGGGTGTGGTTAATTGCCTCGGGAAAATGTGACACTGGTAGTAATACCGAAAGGAAACACAAGGAAGACTATTAATTACAAAGCTGAAAGGGGGAGTGGGATCAGTCGGTGGCTCAAACGGCTGCTCCGGCCTCGGAACATAAGGGAGCACCGGAGTGGGTGGTTGCTTCCACCTGGGGGGAACTGGTGAGTGGCTGTTGCCCGAGGGGGCGTGGGGGGGACTGGTAAGTGCTAAAACAAAAGCAGATGTACACAGTACTTGGGCCTAGGGGTGCCGATAATAGCAAACACACAAGCACACGATGGAAAAAAACACATTGGTAAATGGAAGAAAGTGTGACAGCCAACAGAAACGGAGGAAAAGTAAGTGACTAGCACAGGAACCAATGAAAGCAAGAGGGGTGGGATATAAGCCTCTTTTGAGATTTATATTAAATGCATTAGATTTCACAAACACAGCTCAAGCGCTGTGCAGGCGAAATGTAAAAATGATGAGGCTTGGGGGGGTATGATTCTGCTCGCAGGGAGCGAGAGAGAAAGGTCTGGTGCACGGCTGGAATCGCTGAGCAAAAATAAATAAGTGATGAGGGGTTGCCAGATATCCACTGGAGTGGAGCCCTGGGGTAGCAGCTCCCAATACGCAGTCAACTGTTGCTGACAATAGGTCTCAATGTTTAGCCATTTATCCAGTTGCAGTACGTGGTGATGCCCCCAGTGAATTGAAACTCTGCTCTTGGCCCTGAGTAACAGCACAGCGGTGGGGTGCTGAGTCCAATAGGGGACATCCTTAACATAGCCCAGGAGGGCGACCAGCAGGGTCCAGAAATTAGTGATGGTTGCAATAGCGTCACAAACAAGTATCCAAAATTGGTCAACCTTGGAGCACTCCGAAGCATCATACATTATCAGATAGCCCTGTTCGATCATCGGAAGTGCAGCCAGCCATGCCCAGGGTGTAGAGGCAGTGGTGGAGCACAGGGATGGCGAACCTGAAAATATAAGACAGTGCATATAGGGCAGGTAGCCACATTGTCTGATTCAACAGCCGGATAAGACTTGAAAGGAGGCAGGTGAAGCCAACAGTGCATAAAGTGAGCTTGTGCGCAATACTACAGAGTTCAACATCTGGGGTGCACGAGCCCCCCCCCCCGGGTCAAACAGAAGAGTTAGGGTCTCCCAGGTGGTCTGCCGCTGCCTCGCAGCCCATCCCAGACTGACAAGGTGTGTGCAAAGCCTGCGAAAGAAATGCATGGGGAGAGGTAGGGGAATGTTGACAAATAGGGTAAATGAACTCTGGGAGTACCAGCATGATAGCTATAGCAGTTCGTCCCACCAAAGACAGAGGCAGGTGATTCCAGAGCAACACCTGGTCCTCCAGCCCTACCATTAGCTTACCATAATCGGCCTTCCAAATTTCTCTCACGTCTCTGCTAAACCATATTCCCAGATAGCAGACCGGTCCATGAACCATTGCAAGGTGTGCTCTGAAGTAAGGCGCTCCGTCACTGTAGTGAGTGGAAACAACACTGATTTGGACCTATTTATATGGATGCCAGTCAGACTGTCGAAGGGAACAACCTCTTGAATCACTGGGAGCACATTTAGTTGGGGATCACGCAGGCATAGTGTGACATCATCCACATACATAGAAATGATAATACATCTATTATGAAAGGCATAGCCTCTTTGTGGGTGGTGATGACAGATCCAAGCCGCCAGGAGCTACATGGCTATAGTAAATAGGATAGGTCACGGGAGATACCCTTGTCTGGTGCCCCTTGTCACGGGAAAGGAGGCAGTGATTTAACCACTGAAATGCAGCCAGGCACAGGGCAGGGTCTACAGAAATTTACTCCTGTCCACAGTGAAAGGGCTAAGCCCCAACCATTGCAGCAGCTGGAGGAAAAAAGCCCTCTCCAAGGAATCAAACGCCTTTGTATGTTGAGTAGGATTCCCACCGCCTTAAGGTGAGGGTAAACGGAATGAAGGAGCGCAAACAGCATGCATATGATGTGTGATGAATTACGTCTGGGTACAAACCTTGATTGGTCCAGACAGACAATATCTGGGATCAACGGTTTTAAAATGACTGCTTCACGCAACTTAGTGGGTTGGGAAGGCCTCCTCATAGACCAACAGTAGATGGGGGGGAAAGGATCTGTGCGTACTCCTTATGAAAGGACACAGTAACGCCAATCAGCCTCTGCGCTTTGTCACCCGGCATACTCCATATCACCTGCACAATGTCCCCCACTATACAAGAAGCATCAAGGTACTGCCGGTGTGTGTCATCCAGACAGAGCAGTTGAATAGAGTCTAGGTACCTATCTAGGAGATATGGGCCATGGGCAGTAGTGGAGCTGTAGAGATGTGTATAAGAAGTTGTCACGGTATGTTGAAAGGCCACTGGCTCAGAATGCACGACTTATTGGTCATCCAATAGTTCATTAATGTAATCACTAGGTCATGGGTGCAAAAGCAGTCTAGCCAGCGTCCGTCTGGACTATCCTGTTTGCTGTAGCAACTGGCTACGGCCTCCCTGCTGAGTTAATGTGTCTGTGGGGTAGCCTGTTTCTTGTGTTCACTAAGTTTATGCCTAAATGAAGCAAGAATGTTGCATCCTCTGAGGGAAAACACAATTTCAAGGGTATGAAGCTCAAACCCAAGACGAGCAAGTCGCAAGAGAAGCACCTGCTAAACTCCCTACCTGCTTGTCTATACAGGCTCCATGAATTACGACCTTGAAGGCCTCCCACAAGGTGGAAGTGGAAGCCACAAAGACAGCATTACCGGAGCAGCATTCTAGGATGTCAGCACGAAGTTTGTCATGGAGTACCAGGTTAAAGAGAGCCCCTTCTGGGAGCCTCCAAGGGTGCACACAATCACGTGCTTCAGGAAGAGCAAGTTCAACAGGACTGCGTGATCGGACAGGATTCAGGAAAATGCTCAACCTTCCAGGCCCATAAGGCCATATTCCTTGTCACTAGCCTGTAGTCAGTCCTAGACTAGGTGTTATGTGCAGCACCCACACAGGTACCCTCCCTCTCATTCGGGTGGCAGTGCCTCCATATATCAAGGAGGCCATGGTCACCCACAATGAGGTGAAGCTGGTTTACAGCCCGGCATGCAGCCACCTTCTGTCACTGGAGTGGTCAATGTGGGGGGTCCAACACCACATTGAACTCCTTGCCCCGCACAAAAGTTACTGGCCCCACATCGTTGTTTAGGCACCACACCTCTGTGAAGAAGGTGGGGCAGTCAACATTAGGGCCACAGACTGAAGCCAAAGTAAGGGGTCAACCCTGAAGTGTACCATGCAGAATAACACATCTGCCCTGTGCATCACAGATCGATGTGTAAGTGTGCCACAGGAGGCCTTTACCTATAAGGACAGCCATGCCGTGCGCATAATTGGAATATATGGCCATATGTGTTTCTGCAAACCACCTGGAGCACAGTTGGGGATGAGATGCATCAGTCAGATGCAGTTCTTGTAAGCAATAGACATCCACAGAGTGACGCCGGAGATACACAAATATGGTGCAGGCCTTCCGCTGATCGTTAAACCTGCATATATTCCAAGTGAGGCATCTAAATGTAGTCATTGCGGCATAGGGACTTTGGAGGTGTACAACAGCCTACTGGTGGGATTTACATCAGGCACTCTAAGCGCTGGTGGATGCCATAAACAAAATGTGCAATGCGAGTGGAAATGTGCTCTGCTAGAACATAACAAGAGAAAACAAGTAATAAACCCCCGTCCTCCACCCACCTAAACCTCTCAAATTGGTTGAACCATCCAGCCCCCTCCTCCCTTGTCCAACAAACCAACACTATAAAGAAAGGAATACATCCTGTAGGGCACGAGGAGGCCTTGTGAACAACCCAGCAAGAAGGGCCAGGTGGCTGGGAGTGAGTTATGGTAATAGCATCAAAGGCCTGAAGGTGCACTAGAAATGCAATGCAACAATTCACATATATAAAATGAACAGAGAACAAAGACTGCCCCAGGGAGCCACCCATAGCTCCTCACGTTACTTCCAATAAACAGCCCGACAAGTATGGCAGTACTCTGCAACAAGGGTGAAAAGGAACTGGGTCATTCTTCATCGCTGAATTTCCCATTGCATGCAAGATCAGGCAGTGCCTCGTGGTTCTCCTTAGAAGTGTCAAGTTTCTGCGAAAATTTCAAGCCACCTTTGGGTCGGTGAAAAGGTGCATTTGACCATGTAGAGATTCAAAAGGCTTGTCAGGACAAATCAGGGAGTAAGCTACCTCAGCTTTCCAGAGCAGTCTCTTGGCAGGGAGGAACTCTTGATGAGCCGCCTGCACAACCAATGTGAAGTTGCAGTAGAATACAATCAAGTTTCTTTAATTCTGTAGATCATAGCGTGTGTGGGCCAATTGTAGGATGACATCTCTATCCCTGAGGTTAAGAAGGTGGGTTATTTTTTAGCATGCGGCGCCCTGGGCAGAGGCCCAGAGTGCCATAGGCATGCTTGATTGCGAATTTGGGTAACAGGGCCTCACTCAAACTTGGATACTCGCATCTGGGGTCGATATGCCCAGTGTTCCTGGTTCAGCCATTCCTTTATCCGATCAATCCTATTAGTGAGGAGATCAGTCTTGGTATCTATGGCATGCAAGCTATTTTTAAAGTCGACAACCATGTCCTTGATGTCCTGGTCAGGTGGAGCAGAAGTCCCTGAAAAGGCATCCAATCGCTGAGCCTCAGGGAACACCCATTCCCTGGCCTGCCGAGAAGGAGAGCATGGCCTGTTTGGCACTGTGTTTGCCCATCTCGGAGGTAGGAGAGGTTTAGGCAGAGGAAATCTGCAGGTCATGCCCTGTCTCATCCCAAGAGATCCAAGTGCGGCAGGAGCAGGCCCTGACCCACCGTCCTCAGCACAGCACTCTATTGTAGCATCAGTCTATGACAACGTTCCCGGGGCCCAAAGTTCACAGCGACACCTGTGTCCAGGTAGCGCTCAGAATCGAAGGTGCAAGCATTGTGGACCAGGTAGCCTCCCTAGCTCACCCCGCCAGGCCACAGAGGTATAGCGGGGAAGCAATCCCTGTGCCAGCACCAGCAGCAATACTGGTCCCCCAGGCAATCCTCTGAGGACAAGAGCGTCGCACACGCGTGCAGTGGCTGGAGTCATGCAGACCCGCACCCCAGGCTAATTAAATGCAGTAGGCCCCGGCACTATGCAAGGAGGCCGCTTCTTCTTCACATTTAGTGCCATCCCTCACAGTGGCTTAACAGGAGTGGACTGGTTCAGGGCATTCTCTCTGGCAGTGCCGGCCAGTCGATGAGGAGTAGGAGCCTCCCGATGCAAAGAGTCAGGACGGATTGTTTCCCTGACCAGCATAACCATCTCAAGCAGCTGCCATGTTGCGCGCATCTCTCTGGCGTCCTTAACATTGCCAACTTAAATGACAAACTCTTCAGAGTCATATCTTCCTTACTACTGTAAATTACCAACTCCTTCAGAACCAAATAAACATCTCTAAGAGATGGGTACTTCGAACCTGGTGGAACCTCCAACCGTATGCGCCAAACCAAACGCTTAACTAAATCATGCTGCCTTATAGGTAACCCATTCACAATTTATGACCTGCAGAAACCATACAACTACTCAAATTCACTGTACTATAAGAACTTCCTTGTTTAAAGATCTCTACCAGTTAATTAACCACATTCACTATAGGCACTGATATAGATCCACTCTAATTTGTGAACAACAACAAACCCGTCTCTTCCAAGCTAAACTATATGCCTTTGTGGTACTTGATGACCAACACTCCCTGATAAACCTTGAAGCCTCTGATGATAACCCTGACACCTGCCTTTTTCACCTGAAATAATCCAAACCATCTACTGTTGATGACCATGCAACACCACCTCCCACCAGGTTCTTTAACTACCCCGGGAAACAAGGCAACACCACAGGATTGTCTATCAACAAACTCATTACATCTGGAAACAACGCATTACAGGTAATGTAATGGATCTGGAAAAATGGTCTGAATCAGGAAATAGAACAGACCCAACAACCTCAATGAATGATTTAGTGACACCCATTTGGAGGTCCTCACCCTTCTCATCACCCTGGGAACCTTCCCCACCTTTTCCTTTGGTAACTTCAAAACACAATCCAAGGTCTGTATCTGAAAATCCAAAACTACTGTCTCCTGACTCGGTACAATACACAACCTCTCTCTGTTTACTACAAAACCCAAATCCGCTATAACCTGAACTGCTAGTTCTGTCTGCTCCTGTGCCAACTACTTTGATTCCAGGATGATCAAAATGTTATCCAAATACACGATCAATCACACACCTCTTGACCTCAACCATGCTGGAATAGGTCTCATCATCTTGGCCCGAGGGGGCCAAAATGGAGTCATCAACAGCACCTCCGACTTCTCTCGCCCCACTTACACTAGCAGCCTTTAAATCATTGAAAATGGAGGGAACGAGTAAAAGCAACCCAATTCCCAATTCTGCAGAAAAGCATCCGATGCCATGACTTCTGGATCCACCCATCAACTGTAAAGTATTGGAAACTGTGCATTTAACCTGCTTGCAAATAGATCTATAAAGAACGGACCCCATTTCCTTTCCAATTTCTTGAAAATGTCCCTGTCCAATATCTAATCGCTTCATTCTTTCAGATTCCTTGAAATCCAACCCGCCACAGAATTGCTCAAACCAGCAATATGTTGCACCTGAACCATAATATTCAGATCCAGGCATAAATGTCAAAAACCCTGTGATAAATCTGCTAAACCCTTTGATAGTGGCCCCCCCAGACTGTTGACAACCTCACTGCTGACATATTGTCCATCCTCAACAATACACAATCCTTCACCTGGTCCCTTACAAAGCTCTTCACAGCAAAGGAACCTCCCCCCCCCAATTTTGAAGGTTTGCATCCGATTATAATACCTATTCCGGGCACTCCCCAAAAATTGCTCTTCCATACCAAGCCTACAAATTTGTCAACCACCAATTCAACTCCATTTCCTTCTCCTGATTCAACCTCACTTTTCGGGAATACCTCATCCCTAAACGCAGATGATAAGCCTTCAATCTATACAAAGCTCTGTAATGTAATGGTTCTGAAGAAATGGCCTGAATTAAAGAAGAGAACAGACCTAACAACCTCACCACCTGACATAGTGACACCAATGTGGAGTTCCTCACCCAATGTCATCTCCTTGCAAACCTTCCCCAGCTTCTCCTTTGGTAACTTCAACACACAATCGAAGATCTGTATCTGAAAATATTGTCTCCCGACTCGGTACAATACACAACTTCTCTGTTTATCACAAAACACAGATCCTCTATAACTTGAACTGTTAGTTCTGTATGCTCCTGCGCCAACTACTTGGATTCCAGCATGATCAAAATGTCATTCAAATACACAAATCAGTCACACACCTCTCGATCTCAGCGTACAAACCCCTTCCACCTTAAAATGATTGTACTTTACCTAATCATTCAATTCCCATTAATTGATTACCGATCTTAAACCTTTAACTTTCTTCTCAACCAAAACTATACTGCTTAGAAAACATCCTAATACTTTCTGTGACCTTTCTATTTCACCTTGCTTCAAAAGCGCCTCTACCTCCTGAGTTACCAACTTCTCCTGGTCCTTTGTAAACCTTAACATTTTGGCCCTTCTTTTTTGCACTGGCAGTCCCAAAATCTCTATAAGATAACCATGCGCAGTCTCCAAAACCAATAGATCTCTTGTAATCTCCTTCCAATGTGTATGAAACTGCCACACAGTTCGTAATGGATACATGAAAGGCCTCTTGCAAAACATACCTGATGATCCTCTAGCTCTCTTATCTCCTCTAGGTCCCCAGACCCTTCCTCTCTGACGTTGAGGAAAGAAGTAAGATGCTTGGTATCCACTGAGGGGTCTTAATCCTGGCGTAAAAGATGCTTGAGTGATTCCATGTCCACAGCTGGTGAACTTTCCCCGCCATTCTACCAGCCCCACCAAAACCCTTTCTAATATCTTTCTGCAGCTTCTGGATTAAATTGAAGGCTCCAACATATCAAGACATATTGTTAACAAGATCATCACCAAAAACAAAACCTGTAAGTCCCTAGTAGATGGTACTCCTGGTACCCAGGGCATAGGTACTAAAGAGGGTCCCTAACTGCGTGCAGACTGAAGGATGTGTGAAATGGTGAAAACCATTCCAACGACACTGCACACCCCTGTGTGCAATGCCCGCTAACACTGGATGTATTATATGCAAGTCACCTCTACAGCAGGCCTTAGAGCCCTAAGGCAGAGTGCATAATACAACATGTGAGGGCACAACTGCGTGAACAGGAGTACATCTGCATGAACAGATGTATTCCTGTAATGCACTCTAAGGGACATACACACAAACTTCATGCAGATTGCCATTGCAGTATGCGTGAAATGGTGCAAACCATTCCAAAAGCATGACATTGCACACCCCTGTGTGCAATGCCCACTAACACTGCATGTAATATATGCAAATCACCCCTACAGCAGGCCTTAGAGCCCGAAGGCAGGGTGCAGTATACTACATGTACCCCTGTGATGCCTGGTTTAATTGCCACATGTTCCATTGAGAACATGTAGTGGGCACTGGTCATTGCGAGTTACCTAGTTGCATAATGGCTTCACTGAAGATTCTGGTGTATGGTATCAAATACCTTGTCTTAATAAATCCTTACTGATACCATTATCAGATTTATTCTGACACGCACCCAGAGGGCACCTTAGAGGTTCCTGTGAACCCAAACCAGCCCTGTAGTAAGCTGGCCGACTGGTGTAGTCCAGCCTGCCACCACAGATGAGCTTCAGACCCCCTACAAGGAAAAGCCTGCACTCTCAGAGGCCAGAAACAATGCCTGCTCAGCAGAAGGTGTTATCACCTCCTCTAGCAGGAGGGCTAGTAATGGAGCATATCTGGGCCAGAGGCTTCAAATCCTCTGCTGCCTTATGAGTTGCAATCCTGGCTTCCTCAGACCTCAGGAATGTCACCTCCTGCCCTGAGTCCCGTTTGGCACCAGAGCAGGCATGAAACTAGATATGCAGAATGTGTGTCACACTTATAGGCTGACAAATGCAAAAAGAACAGATGATGGTTGGGCTGAACCCAGATCTCTGTGACTGGGGGTGAATGTTTGCATTGTTCAGCATTCCGTCCATCATTTGTTCTTTTGGCCTTTGTTGTCTTAAGTGGGAAGGGTATGCCCAGATGTGGGTCCCGTATTCACTGCGCCACTGGATTCAAGCTAGCCTGGCTGATGAGGGGTGACACTCCGAAACTGGTCCCAGGATGCTTGCTTTCAGTACCAGGAGGACCTGGCCTGGCACTTCTGGCTGGACTGTTCCCATGGGGAACAGGGTCAAGACTGATTTGCATATGGCTGGTCCAAAGTGGGATGGCGTGGTGGGCAAAAAAACAATGGATCAAACCCAGATCTGTGAGCCTGGGGGTGAATATTTGCATTGTTCGGCATTCCAGCTATCATTTGTTCTTTTTGCCTTTGTCGACCTAAGTGGGAAGGGTATGCAGAGATGTGGGTCCTATCTCACTGTGCCACTGGATTCAACTAGCCTGGGTGATGAGGGGTGATACCCCGAGACTGTCCCAGGATGCTTCCTTCTGGTTATGGGAGGACCTGACCTGGCAGTTCGGGCAGGACTGCTCCCATATGGAACAGGGTCAAGACTGATTTGCATATGGCTGGGTCTAAACTGGGGTGGTGTGGTGGGCACAAACCAATGGATTAAACCCAGATTTTTGTGACTGGGGGTGAATGTTTGCATTGTTCAGCATTCCATCCATCATTTGTTCTTTTTGCATTCCTAAGTGGTAAGACGGGGGCCCGTGCTCACTCCACCAATGGATTCAAGCTAGCCTGGCTAATGAGGGGTGATACCCTGAAACCAATCCCAGGATGCTTGCTTTTGGTCCATGGAGGACCTGACCGTTCGGGCAGGACTGCTCCCATGGGGAACAGGGTCAAGACTGGTTTGCATATGGCTGGGTCCAAACTGGGATGGCATGATGGACAAAAGAAAATAGATTAAACCCAGATATCTATGACTGAGGGTGTATGTTTGCATTGTTCAGCATTCTGTGCATTATTTGTACTTTTTGCCTTTGTTGCCTTAAGTGGGAAGGGTATGCCCAGATATGGTCCCGTGCTCACTGCGCCACTGGATTCAAGCTAGCCTGGCTGATGAGGGGTGATACTCCGAAACTGGTCCCAGGATGCTTGCTTTCAGTCCCAGAAGGACCTGGCCTGGCAGTTCTGGCTGGACTGTTTCCATGGGGAACAGGGTCAAGACTGGATTGCATATAGCTGGGTCCAAACTGGGGTGGTGTTGGTGGGCAAAAAAAACTATGGATTAAACCCAGATCTCTGTAACTGGGGTTGAATGTTTGCATTGTTCAGCATTCCATCCATCATTTGTTTGTTTTGCCATGTCACATAAGTGGGAAGGGTATGCCCAGACCTGGGTCCCGTGCTCACAGCGCCACTGGATTCAAGCTAACCTGGCTGCTGAGGGGGGATACCCCGAACCGGTACCAGGATGCTTGCTTCCGGTCCAGGGAGAACCTGGCCTGGCAATTCGGGTTGGACTGTTCCGAAGGGGAACAGGGTCAAGACTGACTTGTATATGGCTGGGTCCAAACTGGAGTGGTGTGGTGTGCAAAAAAATGATGGATTAAACCCAGATCTCTGTGACTTGGGGTGAATGTTTGCATTGTTCAGCATTCCATCCATCATTTGTTTGTTCTGCCATGTTGCATAAGTGGGAAGGGTATGCCCAGACGTGGGTCCCGTGCTCACAGAGCCACTGGATTCAAGCTAGCCTGGCTGCTGAGGGGTGATACCCCGAACCGATCCCAGGATGCTTGCTTCCGGTCCAGGGAGAACCTGGCCTGGCAATTCGGGCTGGACTGTTCCCAAGGGGAACAGGGCCAAGACTGACTTGCATATGGCTGGGTCCAAACTGGGGTGGTATGGTGGGCAAAGAAATGATGGATTAAATCCAGATCTCTGTGACTGGTGGTGAATGTTTGCATTTTTCAGCATTCCATCCATCATTTGTTCTTTTTCCCTTTTTGTCACCCTAAGAGTGAAGGGTATGCCCAGACATGGGTCCTGTGCTTGCTGCGCCACTGGATTCAAGCTAGCCTGACATCATTTGTTCTTTTTACTCTTACAGGCTAGGCACACCAGGGTGGCCACCCAAAGTTGACACTGGAGGAAGGGTTTCACCATCTTATGACACAGTATGACAAGGCCTCAACAAAGACTCAGAATGGCACTATTGGCTGTTTTAATATACTAAGAAAGTTTGTACTGTTGCCATATAATGTTTATTCCTTTTTTCAAGCCTAATACAAATAAGTAGGAACTCACCTTTCAACAATTCGTTTACTTCATATATGGGAGACTAGGGTCCAATCCCCCGGTTAGAGCTCCCACGATCACTCAGTCTCACCAGTGAACAGGCATTTTACCCAGGAAGTTAAAACTGGACTTTCACTTGCCTTGACTAAGCTTATTGCTGCTAGATAAGTAGTTGAAGGAGATGTTGTCAAGGGAGGGTGACTGGGGCATTAGATTGAGTGCGAGATGGCCACTGGTATGTTCATGGGCATAGAGTGTGAAGATTGCTCCATGCAGGTTATACTCAAGAAGATGAATGTAGCTAGCATGGTGGCGTGGTTGAATGCTGCTAAAAGTTTCAGAGAACAGAGGTGAAGTGTTTCCGATGGCAAAGGTGAAATAGTTTACTATTTATGTGAGAGTGAACTGAGATAAGTTGGTGAAATACAGATGCTGTAGGTTGTTTGAGTGTATGGTGAAGAGGGAGTTTGTCAAACACCTGACATTCAAGCACTTTTCAAGAAGAGACCATGTTAGGCAGCTCAATAGTTAACAAGTAAGGTTGGGGCAACCATCAGTTTCTTGTGCAAAGGAATAAACACATCAGATTTAAAGCATGGTAAATATGACTCAGAAAGGTTTGAGGAGTATGATGAGGCAGGACAGTACGTTGGTGGAGAGGCCCAGCAGTTTAATAATTTGGGGATGAACAGAGGGAGCAAAAGAGGACTTTGCTGACCAGAGTATGGATTTGCGGACCAGAGTATGGAAATAAGTAAATCATGAATGAGAGAAAGTAGAGGTGAGATGAGAGGAGTGAGAGACTTTAAAGTGTAATTTCCAGAATATACACTGGGGTTGATTTAAGGGAATTGATGAGGTTGTAGTAATATCCTACTTTGCCAAATCAATGGCAGCTTCATGTGGTAGTGAGGGCCTGTTTGCAGATTTTGATGTGTTATATAATATATAGGCATTTCCTTGAATTGCACAGATATCTGCACATTGTGAGGAAAGAGCAGGCAAAAATGTAGAGAACGCAATGAGAGTCTAGTACACTGTTGAAGGTGTTTCAAGAGATGGAGTTGAGGAGAGTAGTAAGGTTGTGGTTGATTGATCAAAGGTAGCATACTGAATCAGGGATAAATGTATATTTGGATGTGGGGCACTTGGTTATTGTCGCTGGCTGGATTTCCCAACGTAATATGGCTCAGGTCATAGTCAATGGGAAGGGAAATTGATGGCAGTGGGGATGTGAGTCAAGGAGTTAATTTTGATAATGAAGTCCAGGTGTTCATTTTGTTATGGACAGGGCTAGAGGAAGTGCTAGGAGCATAGTAGCTTGAGAACAGCTGACTGAGGAACTAGCTATTGGATCTTCATGACTAGGTAAAGCCCACCAGCGGCAATGATCGAGTTGTCTCAAGGCAGTGACCCAGGTACCAATTAACATCATCAAAGAAGGATCCAGTGACACCTAGTTGTCAGGGGTTGGGGGTAGTATGCTAGACAAGTATGTAGATTGCATGGTGGGAGGATGTTTATTCTGATGACAAATGTGATTCCACCATCTTGGTGGCTTTTGTGGTGTTTGTTTGGATATGGCGGGGTTGGTGTGCAAGAGAGTGGGTATTGTGGTGTCTTTGGAGGTCAAGCCAGGTTTCTTTGATCAGAGTGAAATGAAAAAATGTGTTAATAAATCAGCCTGATGAAGATATGCAGGTATTCACAGTTCAAAGAGAATGGCCAGTCCATTGGCAGTCTTGTGACAAATGGCCATTTATTGAAGTTGTGTTAGGAGTCCAGTCTTGCTGGAGTGATCAGGTTGGGAAGGTGAGGGGGGGGTCGCCTGGGTATCTATGGAGGAATACTAGGAAAAGTGAATGAAAACAGGCCAAGGTGAAGTGAAGTGAAGTGTAGAAAATTAAAAGTGGTCCAGGAGGCTAGTGAGCCTTTGCCATGGAAGATCAAAGCTGGAGGATGAGGCTGGTGGTGGGAAATAGCAAGGCGTATGATGGGTGGAGAGAAGCATTTACCTAGGATGAATCTAAAGCTCACCTTAGTTTGTCCTGAACACAAAGTGGGGCAGTGTGTCCTGGCAAATACATATACAAACTCACAATCTAACAGACTCTTAACATTGACAATATGTTATACATGCTATAACCACAACTCACTGTGTACAAGGGCAATAACCTACACACAAATCCAGTGGTACAAGTACTCTGATGTATTTACTCAAAGTAGCACAAGGGCCCTAATCCACAAACACTCTGGCAATGCTATGATCCACATGCACAGTGGATTGGATGTTGTGATCCATAAACTGTGACACAATTGCTTAAACAAACACACACCAGCGCACAGGTGACCTGATCCATACACACTGTGACACAAGTGTTGATATTCACCTTCACACTGCTACAGGTGCTTTGAGCTGTGCATTGTGGCACGGCTGCTTACACACACATATACAATGGCAACCTAAATAGTATCTTGACGAACACTAGGGCATTAAAATGTAATAAATACATGCACTCACTCTCTTACATGAATGCAGCCCTGCCAGCCCACACAGTGTCATCGTGTGTCTCATTATCACAGCTCCCTTCACACAGTCACCGGATAAGGGGCTGAAATCACATGGTGGCAGAGAAAACTAGCTGGCTTTCCTGCTTGCTTACGGAGACTGTGAGCAGCAGATATCCATTAAAGGGCGTGAAAACAACCCAGGACATCAGTGACTGCCTCAGTGACCCTTTCCTTTTTTGGGGGGAGGGTGGGGGGGAGTTTACAGGGGTCCTGGTGGCGGGCAGAGTCCCTTCGAAGCTCTCAGCATGACGCTCCACCCCCTCTTTACAAGGTGATATTTCTTTGTAAGGTGGCAGGTATGTGAGTGCTCTGATCAACGCCTCACCAACATTGTTCTACCTCCACAAAAGATGGCATGGAGCCATACACTGGTACTACCCCTATCACTGATATCAATTTTCTTTTCCTATTCTTCTGGGTCCTCAGATGTGGTTAAACCCTCATACACTACAAACTTGACAGAAAGTCATGCCTATCTTGGGACCTTTTTAAAAGCCTCTAAATCCACTCAACAGATCAGGGACAGAGTGAGCGGCGAGGAATCTGTGGTTAGAGTATCAACCAGAAAGAGTTTTACCAAAGGTAAGTAACTTGTCCTTCTTAAGGACACGTCTAGCTGCAGATTGCTCATCTTTTGAATATATACCAAAGCAGTACCTCTCAAAAGATGGAGGGTCTGAAGAGTGGCCTTTACACCAGGAAGTCTTGTACGACTGAATAAACACAATGGCCATCTCTGCGGACTTGAGTGTGGAGACAGTAATGCCTGGCGATGATGTGGACGGATGCCCATGTACAACCTGGCATATATCCAACACCAGAGCACCCCTAGCCAACATCCTAATCACAACCTTGGCCTGGTGGATGAGCCTGAAGACCTTTAGGAGGCTCCTCTCTGGCCAGGAAAAAGGTGTGCCTTTATGTATAGCTCAATGGATCTGGGCATGGTGTGCTTCTGGACAGCCTCAGCAAAACTGACAAAAAAGCTGGTTATCCACGCAGTACTCCTTAGTTCAGTAGATGTAAAAACCTGCCTGGGGCTGTCTTCGGGTCCCGCTGGTGAAACATCTCTTCCTCTTCCAAACTTCCCCCACTGACCACAATTAACAGAGTAGGTAGACGGGTGCCTAGCCACTAAGATAGTATGTACTACTTAAGTAGGCAGGTCAAAACCCCACAGCTGCTTCTGCTCAATTTCCAGGCATGAAGATGGAGACTTGAGTTTTGGATGTAGATCCATACCGCACTGCTGGAATATGAAGAGGAAGATTGAGCGGTTAAGAAATGCTCATACACAACAATCCCTTAGCCCAACCTGGGACTATCAGGGTGACCTGAGTCCAGTCCTTTCTGATCTTCTTTAGAACCTGAGGTAGAAGTGGCGGTGGTAAAAATACATACAGGAGACAGCTGCACCATTGTAAGCAAAAGGCATCTCCCAGCGAACATTGAGGTGGAAACTCCAGCACTCAGTAGTCGTGAAACTGACCATTCTCTGTGGTGGTAGAAAGATCTATCCTTAGGCACACTCCTCTGGGCGATGATGCTTTGAACCACCTCGGGATGTAAGTGCCATTCGTGGTCCCCCAGATAACATCTGCTGAGGACGTGCGGTCTGGCATTTAGTGAGTCTGCCAAATGACTGCCTGTCTCAGAGATTCATTGGTGGTCAAACCACCATCAAAGCCTCCTGGTACAGTGCCCACATCCCCACACCACCCTCCTTGCTGCAGTACCAAATGGCCATAGTCCTGTCCATCAGAACTAGGACCAGCTTCACAATAAAGGCCTTCAGGACCAGCAATATGGCTTACAGTGTCATAAAATTCATATTGTGCCTCTTCTCAACCACAGACCACCTGTAGGAGGTGGACATCAAGGGTCCTTAACCACCCCAACCCAAGGATGATGCATTTGTCTCTATTGTGAGCTCTTGGTGACCAGGGAGAACAGTCTGTCGCAGGTCAAATTGGCATGTACCAGTCACCATTGAAGGTATAGGATGCCTCATCCGAGATGTAGATGTTGTCCAAGAAGCAACTTCAGTGCTGAGCCCACAGCAGAGCTTTCTTGGCCTAATGTGCATGGGGAACCAGCACAATGCACAAGGCAAGGACAGCAAGAAACCTCAGAACCGTCCTCCCTGGAACACACGACTGGGCCCAGAACATCAGCATCATAAAGTAATGCCCAGGAGTCACTGCAGAAGTGGAAAATCTTTAATAGCCACTGTGTCTCAGATAGCCCTAACTAATGGAACCCTCTACGTTGGGTGCATATGGGATTTAAGCTAATTGATCGAAAACACCAGGGAGACAGCTATCTCTGCATGTGGTCTGCTACAGTGTGCTTTAAGTAACCAATCATTGAGATACAATTATACATGTAAACTCCGCATGTGCAGGTCAACCACAACCAATTTTATCACTTTGGTAGACAGTTAGAGGGCTGATGTAAGGCCAAACAACAGGACGGCACATGGAAAGTGCTACGGCCATACCATGAGCTGAAGGTACCATGAGCTGAAGGAAGTACCTGGGAGACTGCAGGATGGGTAAATGAAATAAAAAATCTTGAAAGTCCAAGGACATCATCCAGTCCTCATGATCTAGGGTAGAAAGTTTCTCAGTGAGAGTCAGCATTCTGAACTTGTTCTTTTGACGGAAAGTGTTCAGGAACTGAAGATCTGAAACTGGTCTGAGGTAACTGGAAGTTGGCCAAGCGGAAAAAAAAATTACAGCCTGCCCCCTACCACATGTAAATTACCAAAGAAGGTAGACTCAGAGTTTTTTTAACTGTAGTTGCAGCAAAGGACAAGGGAGAAGATGAATTATGTCCCTGCTGTTGGCTGCAGTCTCTGCCACCATCATGTCCTCTGGAATCCTAGAAAGGCTGCATGGAGTGCTCAGAAGCTGCCTCTGACGATAAGGAGGGTCTCCCAAGTACTGAATTGATATGCTGGAGACAACAGGACCAACAAACAGGCCAAGACACAATTTCCTCCATGTACTTCAGAGCAGAATCCTTCTTTTCCCCAAAAAAGCCTGGAGCGATCAAAATGCATATCTTTATGGATGAAGCAAATTCCTAGAACATCCTGTGGCACATATCCATGTGTGACATCAGATCTCCACACTAGTGCCCACAGCACAACCAATAAAGTCTGTTGTGTCCAAGACAGCTCTCAAAACATACTTAGCCACATCCTGACCATCATGGACTGTCTGTGTAAATGCATTCCTGAATTGTTCCGGAATGGCTGGCAAGATCTTGCTGGCCATATCCCAGAGGGTATGTCTACAGTGACCTAGCAATCACTCCACATTCATGGACCTCAATGCAAAACTGAAACAACTTTTATCATGTTTCAGTATGCTTCACCTCCCTGTCTGGAGAGGAAGTGGAAAACAGGTTAGGGCTAACTTACCTTGCTGGTAGAGATCTGAACTACCAAGCTATCAGAGGTCCGGCGCTGGGTCAGAAAGCATTGGTCCCCAGGAACATGCCTGTGACATCCCTCTACAGGGCAACTAACCAGTGGTGATAAGCAGAGCTAAAAGCAAGTTGTCTTCAATATTTCAGCCAGAGCATACTTCCGTTGGCGACCCCTGCAAATCTCAAGGAGGAGGGTGCGGGGTGAAATAATAAAATAATTTAAAAAAAAAAACTTTTAAAAAACGTACCCGTCCGCTGCCTGACTCGCTCCTTTTCCGATGGTGTTGCTGTCCCAGCAGTTCCTGGGACACCAGCATAGGCTCCCCCCGTGGAATCCCAGGGCTGCTCTCATGCTATACCGAGCATGAGAGCAGTGTCTGGATTGGTCTGAGCGGCCTGGTCTGCTGCTCAGATTTTGAACTGAACTTAGACGGCCGGCCAAACTGACATGCACACTTTTAAATGCACTCACTCCACTCCTCCTTCCCCCTTCCATGGCCCAGCCCAGCCCCTCCCTGCACATGCTGGCTTAGCCAGCAGGTGAAAAATACAACAACAATTATATATCTTTTTATTTTTCAGCTGCTGTCTCTAAGCCAGCGGGGAGACGCTCCTTTGCCATTGCAGAGGAGCCGCCCCAGGCATACTTAAGAGGCAGGAAGGGCTTTGGAAATGCTAGACCACACTGCAAAATTTGAGTGATCCGAAGGTCGAGCAATTCTGAAGCTTTGAGGACTACCATCATGAAAAAGACCCTCTCTCCCTTAGGCGTTATAGGGTGGGAATTTTGTCTCAGGGGATTAATTTAGGTCACTAGCATTCTGCAAATCATCATACAATCCATCATCAGTATATAAAGGGGTGAGTAAATTATCTGCCTCCTGATCATAACTTACATTGTGCATAACGTTTGGAGTCCCTGAATAGCACACACATCTGATCCAAAAAGGCCTTGAGCCTTCGGTAGTACTGGCATTGAATCAGTGGCACTGGCTGGGACTCCTCCCGCAGCAGAGGCTGCATTTCTGTTATCTCATAATAAGACATCAATCGAGATCGGGTCAAAGATAGCTCCGGATCTAAAATTGGCATCGAGTTTGGATTTGGAAATGGTGCCTCTGAAATCAGGATTGGAGGTGGAGAGGGTTGGACTGTCATGGCCTTTGTCACAAGCGTTTTAATATGGGTTAGCATCTGCTTGGGGCCCGGTGGGAGCTCAATCGTCAGCCAGCTCCACTGGCAAAAGTTCGACTAGGGCCACCGGCAGATCTGTGGGGTCCAAAGGCTCTGCAGAATTACCCAAAATCATCCAGAACATCCGCAATCTGCTGGGGGTCAATTACAGCCCAGAAATCTCTGTGTTAAGGGTACCCAAGTTTGGTGATTGATGATGAGTCAAAACCTTTGAGTACTAACTGAGCGATTTCTCCCTATAAGGGAGTGACAGGAAGGAGAAGAATCCCATTTAGATTTCTTGTGTTTATGACGAGACCTGTCTTTCGTCTTTGACTTACCTGAAGATTTTGACTTGGAACGGGACTGGGACCTAGAGGGGGAGCGGGCCGGGACTTGGAGCGGACCAGATATTTGGGGCACACCTAACCCACTTCTTGTGCTCTGTGCTTGTGCTCTGTGAAACATAGGCCCATATTTATACTTTTTTAGCGCCGCATTTGTGCCGCTTTTTGACGCAAACTCAAAAAATGACGTAAATGCGGCGCTAAAAAAGTATAAATTATCGACAAAAAGTACCCGCAATATTAATTAAATAAATACACAATCTTTCTTCGGCACCTCTCCCTTATTGCAATTCAGGGGCTACTGGACTGAAAGTTTAAATCCACAGCGGTCAGGGTCTACGGTGTGTAGAGTCCCAGTAGGTTCACACTTTTTACTCTGTGCAAACACATATTTGCATACAACACAACACTACCTGGGATAGGAAATTATATGTTGTAGTTCAAACACACACTTCACTTGGGCCTGTGCCTGTTCAGGAGCCTGGACCCCCTTTACTCCCATCAACATCACTTTTTCTTCTGTATTCTATAAAAAATTACGTCTTCCTCCAAAATGTGTCTACAATAAGGATCTTACAATCCTTCACTTTTGTCATTTAATGCAAATGCTGTAACTAAAGACCATTTTTGTTTATATACGCAAAGTAATGCGGCTGCATACTTTTTTTTATGTAGCACAGACCCTTATTTGTTTGAAACTAATAAAAGAACACACGGTCTTTTTTGTAGAAAAGAACACATAGCCTTTGCTTCCTCCAGTTTCCCGTTACACATTAGCAAAGGCAGGTGTTGAACTGCACACCTCTAAGGACATAAAATACCCCGATATATACAAGGACATTATGTCATTAGCCTCCCCCCCCCGCCAAGTGCTTAGCCCTTTTTTTGGCTATTTGGGGTAGTTTGTGCTTAGGCCTTCATACGTTTTGTCGACATAAGCTATCCATGCCAAATTTGCGTCCTTTTTTTCTAACATCCTATGGATTCTAAAGGTACCCAGAGTTTGTGGGTTCTTCTGGAGAAGACCAAGAAATTAACCAAAATGCAGCAAAAATTTTGTTTTTTCAAAACATAAATGTGGAAAAAGGGCTTCCGAAGGCTTGTGGTTTTTTTCCCTGAAAATGGCATCAACAAAGTGCATTGCTAAAATCACCATCTTCCCAGCTTTCAGGAACAAGCAGACTTAAATCAGAAAAACACATTTTTCAACACAATTTTGGCATTTTACTGGGACATACCCCATTTTTACAATTGTTTGTGCTTTCAGCCTCCTTCCAGTTAGTGTCAGGAATAGGTGTGAAACCAATGCTGGATCCTGGAAAGCTAACCTTCTCTGAAAAGTAGACAACATTCTGAATTCAGCAAGCGGTCATTTGTGTAGATCCTACAAGGGCTTCCTACAGAAAATAACAGCTGAAGTAAAACAAATATTGGAATTAAGCTGAAAAAAGCAATTTTCTCCATGTTTTACTCTGTAATGTTTTCCTGCAATGTCAGATATTTGAAAGCAATATACCGTTACGTCTGCTGGACCCTTCTGGTTGCGGGGATACGTAGGATTTGTAGGTTCATCAAGATCCCTAGGTATCCAGAGCCAATAAATGAGCTGCACCTTGCAATGGGTTTTCATTGTATACCGAGTATACAGCAATTAATTTGCTGAAATATAAAGAGTGAAAAATAGCTATCAAGAAAACCTTTGTGTTTCTAAAATGGGCATAAGATAATGTGTTGAGAAGCAGTGGTTATTTGCACATCTCTGCATTCCGGGGTGCCCATACTAGCACGTGAATTACAGGCCATTTCTCAAATAGACGTCTTTTTTACACACTGTCTTACATTTGGAAGAACAAAATGTAGAGAAAGACAAGGGGAAATAACACTTGTTTTGCTATTCTGTATTCCCCCAAGTCTCCTGATAAAAATGGTACCTCACTTACATGGGTAGGCCTAATGGTCGCGACAGGAAACTCAACATGGACACATCACATTTTTACATTGAAATTTGAAGTGTTTTTTTGGAAAGTGCCTAGCTGTAGAATTTGGCCTCTAGCTCAGCCGGCACCAAGGGAAACCTACCAAGCCTGCTCATTTTTGAAAACTAGACACGTAGGAGAAACTAGGATGCAGTGACTTGTGGGGCTCTCACCAGGTTCTGTTACCCAGAATCCTTTGCAAACCTCAAAATGTAGCCAAAAAACACCTTTTCGGTGACATAAAGTTATGGAATCTGAGAGGAGCCACAAATTTCCTTCCACCCAGCCTTCCTATAAGTCTCCCGATAAAAATGGTACCTCACTTGTGTGGGTAGGCCTAGCGCCCGCAACAGGAAATGCCCCAATACACAACGTGGACACATCACATTGTGATGCGCCTAGCTGTGGATTTTGGCCTCTAGCTCAGCCGGCACCTAAGGAAACCTACCAAACCTGTGCATTTTTTAAAACTAGACACCTAGGGGAATCCAAGATGGAGTGACATGTGGTGCTCTCACCAGGTTCTGTTACCCAGAATCCTTTGCAAACCTCAATATTTGGCAAAAAACACTTTCGCCTCACATTTCGGTGATAGAAAGTTCTAGAATCTGAGAGGAGCCACAAATTTCATTTAACCCTGCATTCCCCCAAGTCTCCCGATAAAAATGGTACTTCACTTGTGTGAGTAGGCCTAGTGCCCGCGGCAGGAATAGATCAACCAACTGTCAATGTTGGTCCTTACATGAGGGCAACTGTTGACCCTGGGGTGATCCATTCCTGACGTAGGTACTAGGTAGAGGCACTCAAGTGGGGTAGTGTTTTTATCAGGACAGGTGTAGAAACACTGGATGGTAGGAATCTTGTGGATCCCAGCATATTTCTGTAGTTTGTGTGACAGTAATGGAAGAAAAAATTGAGTTTTTATTCAACATTTCAGCTTTGCGGGGTATTCTGGGTAAGAAAACTTTGGGGAATCCACACAAGTCACACCTCTGTATACTCCCCTGAATGTCTAGTTTCCAGAAATGTCTGGGTTTAGTATGTTTCCCTATATGGCTGCCGAGCCCAGGACCAAAAACACAGGTGCCTTCCTTACAAAACCACTTTGTTTTGTCATAGATAATTTTGATGTCTCCACAGTACGATTTGGGCGGTGGAATTTGGGGCTGAACTAATTTGGGGTGCTCCCAAGAGAGCACTCTCTCTCTGTGCTTGCCTCCGCATGCACCTGCTCTCTGTGTTGGGCTAACCTGCTATTGTCCTGTTTCACAGACTGTGCTTGCGAATGGACAGCAGGACTGTCCTCATCACCTCCCTCAAAATTACTGGAAGAGGAGTTATCGAATGGGACTCCTATGACGGAAAAATCACTCCCACAGTCTGCGCCGCTGTCTTATCCCTCAGATGCTGTCTCAGTATCTACTCTCTCAATCTCTGATCCTATGTCAGAGCTGTCCTCTATAACCCGAGTGAGGGCCTGAGCAGCAGTCATCCAACAAGATACCATCTGTCCTACTGGCTAACCTGTTGCTCTAAAACACTAGCCTACGTAGACAGTCACAAAATTGCTGGTGTGTGTGTGAGATATGTGCAACAGTAGAGGTCACCTTACCTTTGCTTTTTCCCCTCAATCAGCACGTTCTTTCAAGACACTCCAAAAACACCTTGTCACATACCAATCGTCAGTCTTTAGCACCTCTAGCGCCCAGTCCAGCAATCATTATTGGTGATCCCACTCCCATGTCCTCCTCCTCGGATTCCCTCACTACCACCCAGCAAAAGTGCCCTTTATCTCTCCATACCCGCCCCGCACATACATTTCATTTGTATTATAGCGCAGGTAATGGCTGACTTTACTAATGTACTCAGCTATTTACATAAAATACAGATTTGCTCTTTGCAGTAGGCATATAAACCTTCTGCGCTACTCTATGGCACCAAAACTGCCACTAGACAAAAGTCTGATCCTTTTGTAGCAGAAACATAATCACAAGACTTACTTGACTGTTTTATTGCTGCCTAAATGCTACAGTTGAAACGCGTCAGTTGAAGTATGTGCATTGCTTTGAAGATGCAAGCTGCAACTGCTAGACAACTGGTGGCAAATAAATATATATATATATATATATATATATATATGGAAAATTTCACTTACCCAGTGTACATCTGTTCGTGGCATGTAGTGCTGCAGATTCATATGCTGTGAATAGCTCTTTCGACATCTAGTGTTGGGCTCGGAGTGTTACATGTTGTTGTTCTTTGAAGAAGTCTTTTCGGAGTCACAGGATCGAGTGACTCCTCCTCTTGGATTCAGTGCGAATGGGCATCGACTCCATTGTTAGATTGTTTTCCCGCAAAAGGGGAAGGAAGGAGTGATAGAGTATAGGAATACAAAGAGATGTCCATGCAAATGTAAATGTATATACATATGTACAAATGTAAAACTTAAACGACTACAAGTTTCCTGGAAGGAGGAAGGGTGCATGTGAATCTGCAGCACTACATGCCACAAACAGATGTACACTGGGTAAGTGACATTTTCCGTTCGATGGCATGTGTAGCTGCAAATGCACATGCTATGCATAGACTAGAAAGCAGTTAGTCCTCCCAAAAAGTGGTGGCTAGCCTGTAGGAGTTGAAGTTGTTTGAAATAATGTCCTTAACACAGCTTGGCCTACAGTGACTTGTTGCTGTGAGAAAACATCAACACAGTGGTGTTTTGTAAATGTATGGGGAGTTGGCCAAGTGGCTGCTTTACATATCTCAACCACTGGTATATTCCCTAAAAATGGCATTGACACATCCTTCTTTCTTGTAGAATGTGCTCTAGGAGTGATCAAAAGGTGTCTTTTTGCTTTTATGTAGCATGTTTGTATGCATCTAACAATCCATCTTGCTAATCCTTGTTTTGATATAGGATTGCCTTTATGTGGTTGTTGGAAAGCAACAAAAAGTTGTTTTGTTTTCCTGAAATCTTTAGTTCTATCTATATAGTACATAAGAGCTCTTTGAGACCTAGGGAATGAAGAGCTCTTTCTGCTACAGAGTCTGGCTGTGGGAAGAAGACTGGCAATTCCACTGTTTGGTTGATGTGAAAAGGAGATACTACTTTTGGTAGGAATTTTTGATTGTTCTAAGTACAACTTTATGTTTGTGTACTTGGAAAAAAGGTTCTTTGAGAGTGAACCCTTGTATCTCACTAACTCTTAAGAGGTAATAGCTACAAGGAAGGCGACTTTCTATGTTTTAAATTGTATTTGACAAGAGTGCATGGGTTCAAAAGATGGTCCCATGAGTCTGGTAAGTACTATATTTAAATTCCACGATGGAACAGGTGGTGTTCTAGGTGGAATCATGCGTTTAAATCCTTCCATGAAGGCTTTAATAACAGGAACTCTGAATAGAGAAGTGTGCTGAATATTTTGTAAATATGCAGATATTGCAGGAAGGTGTATTTTGATGGATGAGAAAGCCAAGTTTGATTTCTGCAAATGAAGTAATTAGCATACAATATATTGTGTAGATGCTGTACATAGATCTACGTTTTTAGATTGACAATAGAAAACAAATCTTTTCCACTTGTTTGCGTAGCATTGTCTAGTAGTAGGTTTACATGATTGTTTAATTACTTCCATACATTCTGGTGGAAGCTTTAGATAACCAAAGTCTATGACTTCAGGAGCCAAATCGCTAGATTGAGTGCATTGAGGTTTGGATGCCTGATTTGACCTTTGTTCTGTGATAATAAATCTGGTCTGTTTGGGAGTTTGGAATGTGGTACTACAGACAGATCTAGAAGTGTTGTGTACCAATGCTGGCGTGCCCATGTTGGTGCTATGAGTATCATGGTGTGTGATGTTGGATGTAGTTTGCTGACCAGAAAGGGAAGGAGTGGGAGAGGGGGAAAAGCATAAGCAAATATCCCTAACAAATTGATCCATAGAGCATTGCCATTTCCAAATTGTTTGAGCTAGAAAGGACAGTTGAGATGAATGTGTCCCGCCCTGTTTGTTGAGGTAATACATGGTTGTCATGTTGTCTGTTTTTATGAGAACTTTCTTCTGTTTGAGAAGAGGTTGTAACGCTTTCAGGGCAAGAGACACAGCTAATAATTGTAAGTGGTTTATGTGTAGCTGCTTCTGTTTGGAAACCCATTGTCCTTGGATGGTCTGACTGTTGAGGCGAGCTCACCAACCGCTCATTGATGCGTCTATTGTGATTATGGTCTAAGGCACAGGGTCTTGAAATGACCGTCCCTTCATTAAATTGCTGCAATTCCAACACTGAAGGGACATATTTGTTTGGCGGTCCATCAACACTAGACCTTGAATTTGACCGTGTGCCTGCGACCATTGCTGTGAGAGGCACTGTTGTAAGGGCCTCATGTTTAGTGTTGCATGTGGGACTAAAGCTATGCAAGATGCCATCATTCCTAGAATCTTCATGATAAATCTCACAGTGTATTGTTGATTTGGCTGTGTGAGTGGTATGAGATTCTGGAAAGCCTGTATCCTTTGTATATTTGGATAAGCTAGGGCTTGTTGAGTGTTTAGGATAGCACCTAGGTAAGGTTGTACCTGTGCTGGTTGAAGGTGTGACTTTTTGTAATTTAGAGTGAACCTAGGGTGTGCAAGGTTTCTACCACGTAATGTGTGTGTTGTTGGCATTGTGTAAAATTGCTTGATTTTATTAGTCAATCGTCTAGATATGGAAAGACATGGATGTGTTGTCTTCTTAAATAGGCTGCTACTACTGCTAAACATTTTGTGAACACTCTTGGAGCTGTTGTTATGCCAAATGCCAACACCTTGAACTGGTAGTGTTTTCCTGTTATAACAAATCTGAGGTATTTTTTTTTAACTGGATGGATGGGTATGTGGAAATACGCATCTTTGAGGTCTAAAGCAGTCATGTAATCTTGCTTTTGTAGTAGAGGAATAACATCTTGCAGAGTTACCATGTGAAAATGTTCTGACAGGATGTATAGATTGAGGGCCCTGAGGTCCAAGAAGGGTCTGAGGGTGCCGTATTTTTGGGGAATGAAGAAGTATAGTGAGTATACTCCTGTTCCTTGTTAAGAATGTGGAACCAATTCTATTGCTTGTTTTAATAGTAGAGGTTGTACCTCTTGTTGTAAAAGAACGGTGTGTTCTGGGAACAACTTGTGATATCGTGGTGGAAAGTTTGGAAGGGTGGAGATTAATTCTAGGCAATAGCCATTGCGGATAATTGATAATACCCAATTTTCTGCGGTGATATTTTGCCAATGAGAGTGGAATTGTTGTAGGCTTCTCCCCACAGGAGATGTGTGGAGTGGAAAGGAGGGAAGGAAGTCACTGTTTAGGTTGTGTTGGGGTCTATTTACAGGTTTGGAATTTACCCCTGTTCTTTAAATATTGTCCTCTATAGGATCCTCTAAACCCACCTATTTGATATTGGGTTTGTTGTCCCTACTTTGTTTGGGAGGTGGAAGCATCTGAGGATTGTAGCTTAAAACCTCCTCTAAACTGTGTCCTGTGAAAGGAGCCTCTATATGGGGTGGTATATAAAGCACCCATTGTTTTCGCAGTATCTGAGTCCTTCCTCAGTTTGTCAATAGTGGTGTCTACTTCTGGCCAAAGAGGTGCTTCTTGTCAAAAGGCATATTAAGTACTGCCTGTTGAATTTCTGGTTTAAAACCAGAGGAGCGTAGCCATGCATGTCTTCTAATTGTGATGGCAGTATTTACACTCCTTGCAGCTGTATCAGCAGCATCAAGGGCAGATCTTATTTGATTATTGCTGATAGCTTGTCCCTCTTCCACCACTTGTTGTGCTCTTTTTTGATGCTCCTTTGGGAGATGCTGTATAAGATCTTGCATTTTGTCCCAATGGGCCCTGTCATGCCTGGCTAGAAGTGCCTGAGAATTTGCATTTCTCCACTGATTTGCTGCTTGTGTGGCAACTCTTTTCCCATCTGCATCAAATTTTCTACCCTCCTTATCAGGAGGCGGTGCGTCTCCTGATGACTGTCTGTTTGCTCTTTTTCTTGCCGCACTGACTACTACAGAGTCTAGAGGGACCTGATGACTGATGTAATCTGGGTCAGTAGGGGCAGGCTTATACTTTTTATCAATTCTAGGGGTGATGATCCTAGCTGTGACAGGTTCATTAAAAATTTGGGCCCATATTTATACTCCCTTAGTGCCGAATTATCGTCATTTGTTTACGCTAATTTTCTGGATGCGTGAAACCGCCTTGAGTCAATGAGATGCAAGGTAGGCGTTCCCGTCCAAAAAATGACTCAAACACCTGTGCGCCATATTTATCCAACCGAGCATAAATGATGCACGGCTGGGAAGCAGACTGGGAAAATGACGCCAATCCCAATTTGCCTCAAATTATAAAGCCTGAGTCAGGGCAGGTGTTAAAATGGGGCAAACACACCACTACTTAAGGAAAACTCACACAAGCAACATCATTGCACAAGAAGGAGGTGCTACTTATGCAGCATGCCAGAAGACGCAGAGCACAGGACCAACAGCAGCAGCTACCACCACACCAACATGGACCCCAAAGGCAACACAGAAGGCAGGACAGGCTATTCAGGACCAGGACAACCCTCCTGGGCCTCAGGGAACATGATATCATCCAGAGGTACAGACTCAACTAGCAAGCCATACAGCAGCTGCTGCGCCAAATCGAGCCACAGTTAACAGCCAGCCAGCAGACACCCCACATCATTCCACCGGAGACCAAGCTGCTAGCTGTCCTGCGCATGTTGGCAAGTGGCTAATTTCAAACTACTGGTGCCCTGGTTGCCGGGGTCTCACAGCCCTCACTCTCCACCTTCTTTCCCAAGGTACTTGATGCCATCATCTCCCTCACACCCGCCATATCAGCTTCCCCAATACACAGTAGAAGCAGCAGGAGACCAAACAGGGGTTTTACCAAATAAATGGCTTCTTGCACGTGTCTGGAGCCATTGATTGCACACATGTCCGGATTGTGACACCTGCTGCAACCGAGCACCTATGCCGCAACAGAAAGCACTACCACTCCATCAATGTGCAGGACATTGTTGATCACCCGGGATTGTTCACCAACATCATGGCAAAGTATCCTGGGAGTGTACATGATTCCTTCATCTTCCGCCACAGCACCATCAATCGGCACTTCCAGGATGGACAATATGGCAATGACCTTCTTGTTGGTAAGTCCAGAAACCTAGTAATATACACCCAGCACAGCAACCCTGTAGGACACACAAGACATACACCACTACATTGTGACGTGGGCAGGAAGACACTGAGGTGTGACACTGGTAGTTATGTTTGATATCCTGACCTAATGGGATTCACACTTATGGACAAATGACGGCTGCCAAAACAATAGATGCCACTCTAGAGTCACAAGGGACCAATTTAAAACCACACAGTGACAATGACGTGGCCTTAACTGGCAGTACAACTTGGGAGATTAACCATTCAATATCACATAAGGCCACATAGTCAATCCCACACCCTTCCAAGCAATATGTACTGTGTAAGGGGTGTGAAATGTGTGTTGCTGCAGGTCAAACACCATGAGACCCATGGCATGATGACGCTGACTCAAATGAAGGTGACATGGAATTATTGAGGCAGTACCAACATCCCACACCACTCCTGGGGTGACATTGGCAGCTAGCAATAAGGAAGTGAACTATGCAATGAAAACATGTTGATGTGACACTAATGCAAAGTGCACACTGCTACACATACTGAGAGAGACAATTCCTCATCTACATAACAGATGTACAGGGAGATGGCCCTTCCTACACAAAAACATCCACCCCCACAACCTAGTTAGCCAGCTCAGCTGAAGCAAGTTCAGCAGTGTAGGTGCATGGTTGCACATGAGCCAACTGGGTGAGGGAAGAGAAACAGGTTTGCATAGAACTAGTCACACTTGGGATAAATGTGCATTGTCAATACTGAACACCTCAGTGCGGCCAACTTATGGAGATGTGTTGTGCATTGTCACCCAGCCAAATCAAAGGGCCTCACTGTTGCATTTCATCTGCAATTACATATGTCTAATTGGATGGGATGTCCAGGCCATGTAGTGCAACCATGTTACCACCACAGTGAATACAATTGTGGGTGTGGAAGTATCATGTCACCTCCAGTGAATGCACACGAAAACATCATGCTCACTACATAACGCATGGGAGACACACAGAACTGCAAGTTTTAAAATATACCAGAGATATCTGATCAATTAGCCAAACACAAGTTTTGCTTGTCAAACAACCCAATGCAGAAAAAACCTCACAGAAGCCTAGGATCCCACACAATACCACAAACACATATGAGTCACAGACGACACAAGATAACAACTGCCTTGCAAAATGACATTCCTGGTGCAAGCAACAAGAAAATACTTACCCCTATTTTCTCTTTCAGCTGATCAGGGTTCCGGGATCCAGCCATGGATCATGACCCCATTTGCCAACCCAAGCACAACAGCAGAGCGTGCCTATAATGAGAAACATTGGAGGACACGCACCATAGTTGAACGGACTTTTGGCATCCTGAAGTCCAGATTCAGGTGCCTGGACATCACAGGAGGCAGCCTCCTATATGCCCCAGAAATTATCTGCAAGATCATTTTCACTTGTGCCATCCTGCACAACATTTGTGTTATGAGGAACATTCCCCTATATGAACCTGAACAACTGCCGGAAGAGGAGGAGGAGGATGCTGTCCGGGAAAATGAGGGGGAACATCCTAACACAGCTGCAGGAATGCGTCGCAGACAACATATAGTACAAACATTGTTTCAACAATAGTCACTACCACCACTTTGTAACGATATGGAATTAAACAGCTCACTTTATCACTCAATCATGCTCTGTGTAATTATTTATGCATCACATGATCTCTAGGAATCATTATTAGAGTATTACCTCAAGGTGCATTGCAGAAAGACAAATTTGCATACTTCAGATGCCACATCACATTTCATGGGTATGAATGTACAGCAAACATCACACACAGTTTTTATGAAATACATCCCGTCTATGTCACATTTGAAGGGCAATTTCATAGGACCACAGCTATGAGACACATCCATGTTGCCAACATGGTCCATTGTAGCATATGACACCCAACTATGACACCATCAATCATAAGGTAAAAAAGTGCATCACACATGAGGCAGTGGATGTGAAATTGCATTGGTAACAGGAATGTATGACCAGACCCTTGACAGCAGTAAGTGTGACATCAGCTATCTCTGCAAGGAGCATGTGTGACAAGAAGTGCATCAAACCTGAAAATGGATAGCACGAGTGTCCCAAGTATGACAAGCAATGCTCACACGACATGACCTGCGCAGTCCATCCCAGGTAATAAGTCCTGCCACTGCCATGTTTTAAGTCTCTGCCCACTCTTCTCTAGGGGGTGCTGTAAATGGACTATCTGTACCCTGGGAATCATCATCTACACTCACCCAGACTCCCATTCTGACTCCTGTGTGCTTCCCTTTTCAGTATGGCATGCCATAGTTCTACTTCATCAGCCTGCATGGACTTCAGGTCCCATAATGCACTGCTGGTAGTCGGTAAGACCTGTAATCCGCTGTCCATTGCTTCCCATGTGAAATGTCCAGTTGGCCCCTTATACTGGATTATCAACTCCAGGACTTGTGAGAGACTGAAGCTGCACACACCTTTGAGCACTCTCATGCAGCCCAGCCATTTGACTCTCCCCTTCCCTGGCTGCTGCCTGGAACTGCTTAGAAGCTGCCATTTCCTGAAGCTCCTTGTTGTGCATTTGAGTACAATTCATTTGTGTACCAGAGCCCTTGTTGGATTGTGTTACAGTGCTGAGTACACCTGAAACTGATCTTTGTTTCCACAGTGTTATTCCTGCTTGTTCCAATCAGACTTTGCTCACTGTTTTTCTGCCTTGTTCATGTTTGTTCCTGTCAGAGCCTGCATCCTGTTAGCCAGACTGGTTCCAGTCTTTGCGTTAACCAGAGACGTTCCCTGTGGCTACATTTGCCTCATAGTTGGTTTCCATGCCCTCCGTTTCCTCTTGGGGTATTGTGTCTGGTAAGTCTACGATCAGTCCTCAACTGTATAGAATAGTTTAATTTGTTTTCTTATCAATTTTTGTACTGGGACATGTTATCCAGGGGGCGAATCCAGCCCTCATCCTTTGTCTGGTTCTGCATATATTCATTAGTGCCAAACAGTGACAGTGTGCTATGGCTGGATGCCTGGATTTGGGACTATGCCTCCAGCCCAACAAACAAGGGCTGCTAATGTGTATGAAAGGACAAAACATGTTTGTGCCCTGACGGTCCAGGCACGGATTAATTTCTGCCGCCACATTTTGTTGGGGATTGTGTGGTGATTAGCTATGAGATTAATCTGCACAGAGGCACTGATGTTCCCTGTTGCTGTGGGAAGTTCAGAGCCCTACCCTGTGTACAAATGTAGTGATGAAACCTGCCTGTTCGTCTGTTACTGATCCATAACATATTTGTCCACAACAAGGTTGCTCTGTCATCACCCTTCTGTAATTTCTGCTGTACCATAGCTGCCCTATCCCCTTGTTTGCCGTTAGATGATCTTTGGCTTTAGGTCAAATCTGCTTTGAAAAATAGTCTGTGAACTCAAGGGTTGGCTCCACAGACCCCTGACTAGACCTGCACGTAACCGTTACACCATGGAGGCCAATACTGACACAGGGTACACATGGCCACTGGAAATATGTGAACACATGCAGCCTGAGCTGCTGGTCCACCACAGCCACAGGAGGAACATAGGTCATTTACATCAGTCAAACTGTGGTGTACATAACAATGTTATGATTGGATTTGAGGCTCTGAGTGACAGACACTGTACCTACCTAACATGTTCAAATGCCGGACTCATGGGTAGTATACACACAAGTGACCATGAAGTGGTAGCCAACATTTCATGAGATGTGAGGGGTAACATATCTGACATAGCCCTCATCAGCCGTCCTCGATCTTTCCTGTGTATTGTTTGTCATGGGAAATTTATTGTCCCCAAAGTCAAGCAAGTACACACAGCATAGGAGGCAATAGATAGTACAAACACATACCATGGTTGATGTACCTCATTGATTGGCATCTGATGGTGATACCCATTTGTAATACATGAACATTACACCAAATGTATTGCATGCCGTTCCCACAGAGGCACCCAAATAATTTTAACAGTCAATTCACACACAAAACACACAGGAATCATTTTTTTGTAGCGTAGCCTTGCTGTCCTTTATTGATGCAACACCTGTCCAAACTTTAAAAATCCATTTTAATTTCCAAAGTTTGTGCTGCTGTTGCGTCAGTTAAGAGAGCTAATCTTGCACAACGATATGAGTATTATGGGCCGCAGTAGTATGGTCTGCCACATGTGCCCAAACACTAGAACACACACTGCAGGTCATATCATCCTATCTTTGTCTAGTTATAGGCTGCATGCATGTTAAATTTGAAAAATGACGAAAACACAGTTTGAGTCAGAAATATTGACGCAAACACACATTATACATCAATGGGTCCCGAGCGTTAATTCAACCAGTGCACCCCAGGCATGCGGATAGCCATAGAAAATGTATTGATCCATGAATGCGTGGGATTTTGACGCATATGCATCAAACAATGTTGACGCAAGCCTACATAAGCTTCAACAATTTACACACAAGACTAAAAATGGGCCGCAAATGAGACAGGAATTGATGTAATAGGATATCCTGTATACATAAATGGTACAGTGGGCATACTTTCACTTTAACTTTGCAGTCTGTGAGTTTTCTAGACTGTGTGGCTGTGTTTTGGATTGTCTCTCTACGGATTTTGTGCTTTAGCCTTCTGTGTGGTCTATATTTTGTCCTTTGGTGTTTAGTAAGTGTATTTTGTATCCTGTGTAAGTGTTTGTGTGTCTTTAATTGTAGTTAGATTTGTATTTGTATTGCTGGGAGTCTGTTAGTGGGTAGGATTAGTTGGGGTAGTTTTGGGTTGTCATTGGGTTAGATAAGTTACCTTTTTCCACCTCCTTTCCCTGTTTTTCCCTCTTTACGTTTGAAATACTGTTTTGTGTGATGTCGGGAAGGACACGGCTGGGGCACATGGGTGAGGAGTTGCTAGGGGTATTTGTGTGGCTGGTGTGCCACCTCCTCCCCATGATGTTGGAGGCTGGGGGCCGTGTGATACAGGGCAGAGGTGGGCAAAGGTGCTGTTCTACCTGAGGCAGATTTTCAACACACAACAGAATGAGCACCACCTGAAGCATCGCTGGGCTGACCTGGTGGCCCGAGAGCAGGACCTGCTGGACCACCTGGGTGTGGTGATTGGTGGCCCTGTTGGTCATGTTTCTTGCACTCTGTGACAGTTCTCCGGACCTCTGCCACACTGTTTATCTTGTCGACATTTTGTTGCCAAATTGCCTCGCTCCTCCCAACTGGCAATTTTGAGGTGATGAAAAGTTGATGCTGGTGCTCCGTCACCTCTCTGACCAGTATTTCATGCTCCTCTGCACTGAAACAACACTTCCTTTTCTTCTGGTCTCTCCCCTGGGTCTTGTCTGTGTCCTCCTGGCTGGTTCCTGGGGGATTGGGGTCTCCCCTGGCTTCTAGGATCCATTAGCACTGTTTGCTGTGTTTACGCTGCTTTTTGACGCTAATGCGGTGCAAAATGGCGCATATCCGGTTTGCGAGTCATTTTCCCTGCGTTAACGTTGTTTTGCTTTACGACGGGGCGCAATGGTTAGCGTAAAAAAAAAAAACAATTAAAAAGACTCTAACCTGTGCTTAGCGCCACCGTGCGTCAAAGTATAAATGTGACGCACAGGTGGTGCTAAGAAATGGCGTTAGCTCGTGTTACATTTTTGGACGCAAAACTGCGTTAGCGCAGCTTTGTGTTAAAAAGTATATATATGGCCCTTGGTCTGGATGTTTAACCATTCCCTGTAACATTGGAAGACACTGATATCTGGAATGAGTAGAAGACAGAATAATAAATAAAAAGTCTTCTTCTAATGGGTCAGAATGCATTCGCTATTCCATGATAAGCTGCTGCCCTAGATATTACTTGGGTGTACGCAGTGGTGTCTTCTGGAGGAGAAGGGTTTAATGGAGAAATGTCGCCATCATTGTCCGGGATGGGATCAGGGTCATAGAGGTCCCATGGGTCTGCTGTATCTCCATGTGAGTATAAAGAATGTGTTGGAGAAGGCAGTGGTGGTGGGCTACTCTGAGGTGAGAAAGAGAGCTGTGGAAATTGAGGAGAAGTATGGGGGATAGTGGCTTCTATTTTTGTTTTTGCACCGTTGCTGGTGGGTGCACAGAGCCTAATTCCTCTTGGAAAACCAGCTTTTTTTTGGTTTGTAAAGGAGGTGCAGTGATGATTCTTCCTGTCTCCCTATGAATGTGGATTCTGGACTGTCTCTCATCCATAACCTGTAATATTGGTTCAATCTCAGTCTCTTCTTCAGAAGTTCTATGAGATTCCATGATTGGCTTTGCAATCTGTTTTAATTTTTTGTAAAGTCCTTGTTCCTCTGAATGAGAGGATTTTTTCAGCTCCGAGGTGTGTATCTTTTTCGGTCCTGAAAAAGTAGTTGGATGTCTCGGCTCTGTAGCTGATTGCTGAATTTTCGACTCCGAGGAATGGGGTCTTTTACTGGAGTCTGAAGTGGTGCTCTTAATGCATTAGCTCGACTTCGAGGTGGAAGGAGGACCCAAAGGACGGTTGCCAGCAGTCTTTTTTCGGGATGAACCATGGCCTTCCGGCAGTGATGTACCCAAGGCCTTTGAATGTTTTTTCTGCAGGGGTGTAGGGGCAGACGTACTCACATGCTGGCCAGCCATGATGGGTCTGTTGTATTCCGATTCCTGTTCGGAGTCTGTGTCTCAGATGGAGACTGCTGTCCGCGCCTGCTCTTCCTCCAGGACGTTGAGATGTTTGCTGCTTCTCAACGCCATTTCGAGTCTTCGGGGTCTGTGATCTCTCAGGTCCTTCTTTGATCTAAATGATCAACAGGCCTCACAATCTTCCTCCTGATGGTCTGGAGAAAGGCACAAATTACAAACCAAGTGTTGGTCTGTATAGGGGTACTTTGCGTGGCACCGAGGGTAGAATTGGAATGGAGTCCGATCTATCAGGCTTTCCACGCGGTAGGCCCAAACAGGCCCAAGTTGGGCGCACATGCCCCGACGGGCAAAATGAAGGTTCCGGGGGTGCTACCGGTTCGTTGCTAGATGGGAAACGCAATCAAAACAATACAGACGAATAAGGTTTTCTGAGGTTTTCCAAATCGAAATCTCGGAGCGAGAGGAAACACGTCCAAACCCGACCGCAGAAAGAAAACAATCTAACAATGGAGTCGATGCCCCTGCGCACTGAAACTGAGAGGAGTCACTCGATCCCATGACTCCTAAAAGACTTCTTCGAAGAAAAACAACTTGTAACACTCCGAGCTCAACACTAGATGTCGGAAGAACTATGCAGAGCATGTGTATCTGCAGCTACACATGCCATAGAATATATATAAATATAGATGGTTGTACGATGGAACACCGATTTCCTAAACAATTAGTGCCTTAACAACGAGGTCGGAACACCGACCTCGTTGCTTAACAACGATTTTCGTTGTAAAGACATTCCTGATAAAAGCATTACCCCCCCAACCCCACCCCAAAACCTAAAACCCCCTGACCCCCCACCCAAAATCAAAAACACCCCACCCCCCCAACCCCACCCCAAAACCTAAAACCCCCTGACCCCCCACCCCCTCCCCAAAACCAAAAACGCCCCACCCCCCAAACTGCACACCAAAACCTAAAACCCCCTGACCCCCAACCCCTCCCCAAAACCAAAAACGCCCCACCCCCAACCCCACCCCAAAACCTAAAAACCCCTGACCCCCCACCCCCTCCCCAAAAACACCCCACCCCCCCAACCCCACCCCAAAACCTAAAACCCCCTGACCCCCCACCCGCTCCCCAAAACCAAAAACACCCCACCCCAACCCCGCCCCACAACCTAAAACCCCTCTGACCCCCCACCCCACCCCAAAACCAAAAACGCCCCACCCCCCCAACCCCACCCCAAAAATTAAAACCCCCCTCGCCCCCCACCCCCTCCACAAAACCAAAAACACCCCACCCCCCCAACCCCGCCCCAAAACCTAAAACCCCCCTCGCCCTCCACCCCCTCCCCAAAACCAAAAACGCCCCACACCCCAACCCCGCCCCAAAACCTAAAACCCCCCTGACCCCCCACCCCCAAACCTAAAACCCCCTGACCCCCACCCCCTCCCCAAAACCAAAAACGTCCCACCCCCCCAACCCCACCCCAAAAACCTAAAACCCCCTGACCCCCCACACCCTCACCAAAACCAAAAACGCCACACTCCCCCAACCCCGCCCCAAAACCTAAAACCCCCTGACCCCCCTCACCAAAACCAAAAACGCCACACTCCCCCAACCCCGCCCCAAAACCTACAACCCCCTGACCCCCCACCCCCTCCCCAAAACCCCCCACTTACCTTAGTCAACCCCTTGTCACCTGCGTCCTCTTCCTTCGCCAACTCCCTTCTTTGTACCTTAACCACGCATGTTCATAGTTCAGAACATACGTAGTTAAGGCACAAAATGACGGAGTCGTGGTTAAAAAAAGCGTTGTTGCGCTTTCGTTAACCACGACTTCGTTAAAAAGACTTTTTTGCAAAGGATGTTTCCCAATATAGATCACTTTTATATGTGGGTCTGGTTTTCCAAGGGGCCGAACGCAGCCCCTAGGGAAACCACACATGCATTGACAAAAGTGATCTGTTTGGAAAATGTCACTTACCCAGTATACATCTGTTTGTGGCATGTGGTGCTGCAGATTCACATGCTATGCATTGCTTCTGCCATCTAGTGTTGGGCTCGTAGTGTTACAAGTTGTTTTTCCTCAAAGAAGTCTTTTCGGCGTCACGGGATCGAGTGACTGCTCCTCTCGGTCATGCTGCGCAAGGGCATCGATTCCGTTGTCAGATTGTTTTCCCGCAAAAGGGTGTGGGAAGGAGTGATAGAGTGTAAGAATATAAATGTTCTATAAAAATAGTAAGTAAAAATAGATGTCCAGGCAAATGTAAATGTATATGCATATGTACAAATAAGAAACCTCAACGAATACAGCCTCACGGGGAGAAGGGAGGGTGCATGTGAATCTGCAGCACTACATGCCATGAACAGATGTACACTGTGTAAGTGACATTTTCTGTTCAATGGCATGTGTAGCTTCAAATACACCTGCTATGCATAGACTACAAAGCAGTTACTCTCCCCAAAAAATGTGGAGGCTAGCCTGTAGGAGTTGAAGTTGTTTGAAACAATGTTTTTAAGACAGCCTGACCAACAATGGCCTGTTGCTTTGAAAATACATCTACACAGTAATGCTTTGTAAATGTATGCACTGTAGGCGATGTGGCAGCTTTGCATATGTCTGCCATTGGTATCTTTCCTAAAAATGCCATAGATGCACCTTTTTCCTAGTGGAATGAGCTTTAGGTGTGATTAAAAGTTGCATTTGTGCCTTAATGTAACATGTTTGAATAAATTTAACAATCCATCTAGCTAATCCTTGTTTAGAGATAGGATTACCTTTATTTGGTTGTTGAAAGGCAACGAAAAGCTGTTTAGTTTGCCTAAAATCTTTTGTTCTATCCACATAATACATTAGAGCTTGCTTAAGGTCAAGAGTGTGAAGGGCTCTTTCTGCAGCTGAATCTGGTTGTGGGAAGAAGCCTAGCAAGTCCACTGTTTGGTTTATGTGAAAAGGTGATGCAACCTTTGGCAGACATTTTGGATTAGTTTTAAGCACAACTTTATGTTTGTGTACTTGGAAACAAGGTTCCTCAAGAGTGACTGTCTGTATTTCACTAACTCTTCTTAATGAAGTAATTGCTACTAGGAAAGCAACTTTCAAGGTTAAAAAATGAATCTCTCAGGAATGCATGGGTTCAAAAGGTGGGCCCATTAGTCTTGCATGTACAATATTCAGATTCCAAGCAGGAACAGGTGTTGTTTTAGGTAGAATAATACTTTTTAGTCCTTCCATGAAGGCTTTGATAACTGGGACTCTAAAGAGAGAGGTATTTTGTATAGTCTGCAAATATGCTGATATTGCAGTAAGATTAATTTTAATAGATGAGAAATGTAAATTTGACTTCTGTAAATGAAGTAGGTAGCATACAATATCTTGTATTGATGCTGTAAGTGGGTCAGTATTTTTAGATTGACAATAATAAACAAATCGTTAACATCTGTTAGCATAGCATTGTCTAGTTGTAGGCCTGCGTGCTTGTTTGAGAACTTCCATGCATTCTAATGGGAGTTGCAAGTATCCAAATTCTCTGACTTCAGGAGCCAAATCACTAAGTTGAGAGCACTGGGATTTGGGTGCCTGATTTGTCGTTTGATTTGTGTTAGCAAATCCGGTCTGTTTGGAAGTTTGTAGGGAGGTATTACTGACAGGTCTAGAAGTGTTGTGTATCAATGCTGCGGTGCCCACATGGGGGCTATGAGTATCATGGTGAGAGAGGTCTGACGCAGTCCGTTGACCAGAAATGGTAGTAATGGGAGAGGGGGGAAAGCGTAAGCAAATATCCCTGACCAGTTGATCCACAGAACAATGACCTTGGACAGACGGTGTGGGTGTCTGGATGCGAAGTTTTGGCATTTTGTGTTTTCGCTTGTTGTGAATAGGTCTATTTCTGGTGTCCCTCACTTCTGAAAGTACTGATGAAGTACCTGAGAGTGAATCTCCCATTCGTGTATCTGTTGGTGTGTTCTGCTTAGGAGATCCGATAGCTGATTGTGTATTCCTGGGATGTATTCTGCCAGTAGATGAATGTGATTGTGAATTGCCCATTTCCATATAGTTTGGGCTAGAAGGGACAGTTGATATGAATGTGTCCGCCTTGTTTCTTTAGGTAATACATGGTTGTCATATTGTCTGTTTTTATCAAGACGGTCTTGTGTTTGAGAAGTGGTTGAAACGCTTTTAGGGCAAGGAACACAGCTAATATTTCTAAATGGTTTATGTGATAATTTAGCTGTTTTGAATCCTATTCCCCTTGAATGGTAAGATCGTTGAGATGAGCTCCCCAACATATCATCGATGCATCTGTTGTTATTGTGGTCTGAGGCACAGGGTCTTGAAATGACCGCCCCTTCATTAAATTGCTGAGATTCTGTAGGAAAGTACCATCTCGCCTGGCATGTTACCCCCATTTTTACTTGAGTGTCAGTTTGTTTTTGCCTCTCTCACTGGGATCTTGCTAGCCAGGATCCCAGTGCTCATAGTTTGTGGCCTGAATGTGTTCCCTGTGTGGTGCCTAACTGTGTCACTGAGGCTCTGCTAGTCAGAACCTCAGTGCTTATGCTCTCTCTGCCTTTAAAATTGTCACTGCAGGCTAGTGACCATTTTCTCCAATTCTAATTGGCACACTGGAACACCCTTATAATTTCCTAGTATATGTTACCTAGGTAACCAGGATATTGGGGTTCCAGGGGAGATCCCTATGGGCTGCAGCATTTCTTTCGCCACCCATAGGGAGCTCAGACAATTCTTACACAGGACTGCCACTGCAGCCTGAGTGAAATAACGTCCACATTATTTCACAGCCATTTTACACTGCACTTAAGTAACTTATAAGTCACCTATATGTCTAACCCTCACTTAATGAAGGTTAGGTGCAAAGTTACTAAGTGTGAGGCACCCTGGCACTAGCCAAGGTGCCCCCACATAGTTCAGGGCAATTTCCCTGGACTTTGTGAGTGCGGGGACACCATTACACGTGTGAACTACATATAGGTCAATACCTATATGTAGCTTCACAATGGCAACTCCGAATATAGCCATGTAACATGTCTAAGATAATGGAATTGTCCCCCCATGCCAAATCTGGTATTGGGGTGCCAATCCAATACATCCTCGGGGCCCCAGCATGGACCCAGGGTACTGCCAAACCAGCTCTCTGGGGGTTTCACTGCAGCTACCGTTGCTGTCAACCCACAGACAGGCTTCTGCCCTTCTGGGGTCTGGGCAGCCCAGCCCCAGGAAGGCAGAACAAAGGATTTCCTCTAAGAGAGGGTGTTACACCCTCTCCCTTTGGAAATAGGTGTTAAGGGCTGGGGTGAAGTAGCATCCCCCAGCCTCTGGAAATGCTTTAAAGGGCACAGATGGTGCCATCCTTGCATAAGCAGTCTGCACCGGTTCAGGGATCCCCCAGCCCCTGCTCTGGCGCGAAACTGGACAAAGGAAAGGGGAGTGACCACTCCCCTGTCCATCACCATCCCAGGGGGAGGTGCCCAGAGCTCCTCCAGTGTGTCCCAGACCTCTGCCATCTTGAATGCAGAGGTGTGAGGGCACAATGGAGGCCTCTGAGTGGCCAGTGCCAGCAGGTGACGTCAGAGACCCCTCCTGATAGGTGCTTACCTGACTAGGTGGCCAATCCTCCTCTGAGGGCTATTTAGGGTCTCTCCTGTGGGCTTCTCTTTAGATAACGAATGCAAGAGCTCACCAGAGTTCCTCTGCATCTCCTTCTTCGACTTCTGCTAAGGATCGACAGCTGATTGCTCCAGGACGCCTGCAAAACTGCAACAAAATAGCAAGAAGACTACCAGCGACTTTAAAGCACCTAATCCTGCCGGCTTTCTCACCTGTTTCCTGGTGGTGCATGCTCTGGGGGCTGTCTGCCTTCACCCTGCACTGGAAGCCAAGAAGAAATCTCCCGTGGGTCGACGGAATCCTTGCTAACACAGGCACCAAACTTCTGCTTCACCAGTCCTCTGGGTCCCCTCTCATTGTGACGAGTGTGGTCCTTGGAACACAGGAGCTGGATCCAAATGACCCCGACAGTCCAGTGGTCCATCTGTCCAAATTTGGTGGAGGTAAGTCCTTGCCTCCCCACGGCAGACAGTAATCCTGTGTACTGCGTGAACTGCAGCTGCTAGAGCTTCTGTGCACTTTTGCAAGGAATCCTTTGTGCACAGCACAGCCCAGGTCCCCAGCACTCCGTCCTGCATTGCTCAACTCGCTGAGTTGACCATCAGCTTCGTGGGACCCTCCTTTGTAGTGTTGAGATGACCGCCATGCTCAGTTTTCTTGAACCCGTGTTCAAACGCAGGGAGAGCGTGTTTTTCTGTCCTTTTATAGACCTAATAGTGTTAAAATAAAAATAATTGGAGCACTGCAGTAGAAGTTTTGTTTTTGTTTATGTTGGTCCTGATGACGCGTCATTGGATCTGTATGGACCATCGGACGCAAAACATGTTGACCCACATCTAGAGGCTAAGTGACAAATTCCCTTGCCCTGACTCCTTATGAGAAAGTGGTTGAGCATTATCCTCACACTTACACTTTCACGTTGTTTTTAATCTTGGTCTAAGTTCTCGGTCTTTGCAAATAAATCATTTGGTTGTTGAGGCTTAGAATCAATATTAACCTAACCTTTCTCTCCTGTTCAATGAGAGTCTGCCCTCAGGAAATCAATTGAGATACCCTTTCGTGGCAGCCTCTACAAAAGATCTCCGGCAAAGAGCCCCCGCAAGGGGAGCCCATCAGACATTGAATCCCCCGATGATGAAGTATGACATCCAAACGGATGTGTGAGGGCTCTTGCTCCTAAACCTTTGGGTTCCCTGTGTGATCCTCTGGAACAGTGTACCTTTTGTCTTGTTACGAGTCTACTGGGAGTTAGTACACTGGACCACGAATTTCCCTGTCCCTCTTTATTGTTATTGTCTTCTAGTTTAGCCTAAGCTGCTCTGCTATAGCTACCTCTATCAGCCTCAGCTGCTAGAACACTAGTAATCTACTAATGAGGGATAACTGGACCTGGCACCAGGTGTAAGTATGATCAGGTACTCTCTATAAGCCAGGCCATCCTCATACAGGTTCCACCATTGAAGGGACCTGTGTGTTTGGCGGTCTAACACTAGATCTTGCAATTGACCCTGTGCTTGAAACTATAGCTCTGAGAGGCACTGTTGTAATGTTCTCATGTTTAGTCCTGCATGCAGGACCATTGCTATGCAGGATGCCATCATTCTTAACTCCTTGGGTGCGGGCGTCGGCCACTGGCCGACGCCCGCACTACCTCCCTGGTGCAGGTCACGACCAGTGGGCGACACCAGGGAGGGGGTTACTAAATCCTCGGGTGCGATTTATTTTTATTTTTTTAAATCCACGGGAGACACGGAAGCTTTTCCGTGTCTCCCCTGCCCCCCAACCACCCCTTTGTGACGTCAGCGCTGTTGATTTCCCCTTGCGACCGCTTCCTGCTCCGATGGGGAAAACGGCCCCAAAAGGCCTTCCTTTCTTACAAGGCCTTCCTGAAAGTGTTTCCTGGCTGCGATGGGGGGCCAAGAAACACCACTAGACACCAGAGATTTCACTTGGGGGGGTCGACCCCCTCAGAAAACGGACTAGCCTCCCCCTCCCCCCCAGGGCATATTTAAAAAAAAAAAAAAGTAGGTGTCCCCTTTATTACAAAAAAAATAAAAAAAAATAATAATAAAAAGAAATGGACAGGGGGTCGCCTGTGGGCAGGGCGACCCCCTGTGGGGGCAATATTTTTTGTTGTTGTTGTAGGGTTTCCCTGGGGGCCATTTTGTGCCCCAAGGAAACCGTACAACTACTAAAAAAAATATAGATCTATATATATAGATATATCTATCTACATGGATATATCTATAGATAGATCTATATATATATATATATATATATAGATCTATCTATAGATATATCCATGTAGATAGATATATATATAGAGATAGGTCTATATATATATATATATATATATATATATATATATATGGAAAATGTCGCTTACATCTGTTCGTGGCATTAGTCGCTGCAGATTCACATGCTGTGCACATCCCGCCATCCCGCCATCTGGTGTTGGGCTCGGAGTGTTACAAGTTGTTTTTCTTCGAAGAAGTCTTTTCGAGTCACGAGATCGAGGGACTCCTCCCATTTCGGCTCCATTGCGCATGGGTGTCGACTCCATCTTAGATTGTTTTCCCCGCAGAGGGTGAGGTAGGAGTTGTATATGCTAGTAATAGTGCCCATGCAATGGAGTGAATACGTATGTACATAATGTAGTTTAAAGTAATATATTTACAAATATACAAATGTGCAAGATCAACTTGTAAACGGCTACAGGCTCCCGGGGAGGCGGGTGGGCGCATGTGAATCTGCAGCGACTAATGCCACAAACAGATGTACACTGGGTAAGTGACATTTTCCATTCGATGGCATGTGTAGCTGCAGATACACATGCTGTGCATAGACTAGTAAGCAGTTATCTCCCCAAAAGCGGTGGTTCAGCCTGTAGGAGTTGAAGTTGTTTGAAACAATGTTCGTAGTACTGCTTGGCCTACTGTGGCTTGTTGTGCCGTTAGCACATCTACACAGTAGTGTTTGGTAAATGTATGAGGCGTAGATCATGTAGCTGCCTTACATATTTCGGTCATTGGAATATTTCCTAGATAGGCCATGGTAGCACCTTTCTTTCTAGTTGAGTGTGCCTTTGGTGTAATAGGCAGTTCTCTTTTTGCTTTAAGATAGCAGGTTTGAATACACTTAACTATCCACCTAGCAATGCCTTGTTTTGAAATTGGATTTCCTGTATGAGGTTTTTGAAAGGCAATAAATAGTTGTTTTGTTTTTCTAATTAGTTTCGTTCTGTCAATGTAGTACATTAGTGCTCTTTTGATGTCTAATGTATGTAGTGCTCTTTCAGCTACAGAATCTGGTTGTGGGAAGAACACTGGTAATTCTACTGTTTGATTTAAGTGGAACGGTGAGATAACCTTTGGTAAAAATTTTGGATTTGTTCTTAGAACTACTTTATTTTTATGTATCTGAATAAATGGTTCTTGTATGGTAAATGCTTGAATCTCGCTCACTCTTCTTAGAGATGTGATGGCAATCAAAAATGCAACTTTCTACGTTAAGTATTGCATTTCACAAGAATGCATGGGCTCGAAAGGTGGACCCATGAGTCTTGCTAAGACAATGTCGAGGTTCCATGAAGGAACAGGTGGTGTCCTTGGTGGTATGATTCTCTTTAAGCCTTCCATAAATGCTTTAATGACTGGTATTCTAAATAGTGAAGTTGAATGAGTAATTTGTAGGTAAGCTGATATTGCGGTGAGATGTATTTTTATGGCAGAGAAAGCTAGATTTGATTTTTGCAAATGTAGTAAATATCCAACTATATCTTTTGGAGATGCGGTTAATGGCTGAATTTGATTATTCTGGCAGTAATACACAAATCTTTTACACTTGTTTGCGTAGCAGTGTCTAGTGGTAGGTTTCCTAGCTTGTTTTATGACCTCCATACATTCTTGTGTGAGGTGCAAGTGTCCGAATTCTAGGATTTCAGGAGCCAAATCGCTAGATTCAAATATGCTGGATTTGGATGTCTGATCTGTTGTTTGTGTTGTGTTAACAGATCTGGTTTGTTGGGTAGTTTGACATGAGGTACTACTGACAGGTCTAGTAGTGTTGTGTACCAAGGTTGCCTTGCCCATGTTGGTGCTATTAGTATGAGTTTGAGTTTGAGTTTGTTTTGACTCAACCTGTTTACTACATATGGAAGGAGAGGGAGAGGGGGAAAAGCGTATGCAAAGATCCCTGACCAGTTCATCCATAGAGCATTGCCTTGGGATTGATCTTGTGGGTACCTGGATGCGAAGTTTTGGCATTTTGAGTTTTCCTTTGTTGCAAATAGATCTATTTGAGGCGTTCCCCAAATTTGAAAGTAATTGTGTAGTATTTGGGGGTGAATTTCCCATTCGTGGGTTTGTTGGTGATCTCGAGAGAGATTGTCTGCCAACTGGTTCTGAATCCCTGGAATAAATTGTGCTATTAGGCGAATGTGGTTGTGAATCGCCCAATGCCATATTTTCTGTGTTAGGAGGCACAACTGTGTTGAGTGTGTCCCTCCTTGTTTGTTTAGATAATACATTGTTGTCATGTTGTCTGTTTTGACAAAAATGTATTTTTGTGTTATTATGGGTTGAAATGCTTTCAGTGCTAGAAATACTGCTAACATTTCCAAGTGATTTATGTGAAACTGTCTCTGATGTATGTCCCATTGTCCTTGGATGCTGTGTTGATTGAGGTGTGCTCCCCACCCTGTCATGGAAGCATCTGTTGTTATGACGTATTGTAGCACTGGGTCTTGGAAAGGCCGCCCTCGGTTTAAATTTGTACTGTTCCACCATAGAAGCGAGATGTATGTTTGGCGGTCTATCAACACCAGATCTAGAAGTTGACCCTGTGCTTGTGACCACTGTGATGCTAGGCACTGTTGTAAGGGCCGCATGTGCAATCTTGCGTTTGGGACAATGGCTATGCATGAAGACATCATGCCTAGTAGTTTCATTACCATTCTGACTTGTATCTTTTGTGTTGGATACATGGCCTGTATTACTTTGTGGAATGTTTGAACCCGTTGTGGACTTGGAGTGGCAATCCCTTTTGCTGTGTTGATTGTCGCTCCTAAGTATTGCTGCGTTTGACACGGCAGAAGGTGTGACTTCGCGTAGTTGATGGAGAAACCTAGCCTGCGAAGGGTTTGTATGACATATTTTGTGTGCTGTGAACACTGTTTTAGCGTGCTGGTTTTGATTAGCCAGTCGTCTAAGTACGGGAACACATGTATTTGCTGCCTTCTGATATGTGCAGCTACTACTGCCAGGCATTTTGTAAAAACTCTTGGCGCAGTTGTTATTCCGAATGGCAACACTTTGAATTGGTAATGTATTCCTTGGAATACGAACCTTAGGTATTTCCTGTGTGAAGGATGTATTGGTATATGGAAATACGCATCTTTTAGATCTAATGTTGTCATGTAGTCTTGCTGTTTGAGCAGTGGTATTACGTCTTGTAACGTGACCATGTGAAAGTGGTCTGATTTTATGTAGGTATTTAGTGTTCTGAGATCTAGTATTGGTCTCAGAGTTTTGTCCTTTTTGGGTATTAGAAAGTACAGTGAGTAAACTCCTGTGTTCTTTTGTTGAGTTGGTACTAATTCTATTGCGTCCTTTTGTAGTAATGCTTGAACTTCTAGTCCTAGAAGATCTATATGTTGTTTTGACATATTGTGTGTTTTCGGTGGGACGTTTGGAGGGAATTGGTGAAATTCTATGCAATAACCATGCTGGATAATTGCTAAGACCCAAGTGTCTGTTGTTATTTCCTCCCAAAGTTTGTAAAATTGGCTTAGTCTTCCCCGCACAGGTGTTATGTGATGGGGGTGTGTGACTTGTGAGTCACTGCTTATTTTGAGGGGTTTTGGGGCCTTGGAATTTTCCTCGATTTTTTGGGAATTGGCCCCCTCGAAACTGCCCCCGAAAACATCCCCTCTGATATTGACCCTGGTAGGTAGGTCTTGTTTGTGAGGTTGTGGTTTCTGTGGGTTGACCTCGAAACCCTCCCCTAAAAGGTGTTTTCCGAAATGTGCCTCTGCCCTGCGGGGAGTAGAGTGCGCCCATGGCTTTGGCTGTATCGGTGTCCTTCTTGAGTTTTTCGATGGCAGTGTCTACCTCCGGCACAAACAATTGCTGTTCATTAAACGGCATATTGAGCACAGCCTGCTGGATTTCCGGTTTGAACCCAGAAGTGCGCAGCCATGCGTGCCTTCGTATTGTGACTGCAGTGTTTATTGTCCTTGCAGCTGTATCTGCTGCATCCATGGAAGACCGTATCTGATTATTTGAGATACTTTGTCCTTCCTCCACCACCTGTTGCGCTCTTTTTTGGAACTCCTTGGGTAAGTGTTCGATTAAATGTTGCATTTCATCCCAATGAGCCCTGTCGTATCTTGCCAAAAGTGCTTGTGAATTGGCGATACGCCACTGATTTGCTGCTTGTGCTGCAACCCTTTTTCCCGCAGCATCAAATTTGTGGCTCTCCTTGTCTGGAGGTGGTGCGTCGTCTGAGGTATGAGAGTTGGCTCTCTTACGAGCTGCCCCCACAACTACTGAGTCTGGTGTTAGTTGTGTTGTGATATATATTGGATCAGTGGGCGGTGGCTTATATTTTTTCTCCACCCTTGGAGTTACGGCTCTGCCTTTAACTGGATCCTGAAATATTTGTTTTGAATGTCTTAGCATTCCTGGGAGCATGGGAAGGCTTTGATATTGGCTATGGGTGGAGGAGAGGGTGTTAAAGAGAAAGTCATCCTCGATTGGTTCTGAATGTAAGGACACATTGTGAAACTCGGCTGCCCTTGCGACCACCTGTGTATAGGATGTACTGTCATCAGGTGGTGACGGCTTTGTAGGATAAGAGTCTGGGCTATTGTCAGACACTGGAGCATCGTAGAGGTCCCATGCATCGGGATCATCCTGACTCATTGTGGTATGAGCTGGTGAGTGCATCAGTGGTGGAGTTGTTGCTGGTGATGCATGTATTGATGGTGGTGGAGACGGTGGTGGGGTTGTTGTCTTTGCCACCTTTGCCTGTGGTTGCTTGTCCTTTTGTTGAAAGGCAAGTTTCCTTTTTATTCTGATTGGGGGAAGAGTGGTTATCTTCCCTGTGTCCTCATGAATATGAAGCCTTCTTTGTGTGTAGTCAGGCTCTGCAGATTGAAGCTCCTCTCCAAATCGATGTCATTGGGAGGTTAGTCCTTGTTCCTCTGTATAGGAACTAGTTTTCGGCTCCGAGGCTGGCTGTTTCGGAACCGAAACCTTTTCGGAAGTCTTTTTAGGCTCCAAAGAAACCTTTGTTTTCGGCGTGTCTCGGTGCCGAAATTCTTCGGTGCCGCTGTCTCTGTGCCGAAGTTTCTCGGAGCCGCCGTCTCGGCTGCGAGGTTGCTGTGTGGCGGTATCTCGACCGGAGTCGGATGACTTCGACACCAGCATGCCCTTTTTCGGTGCCTTGGATGGGGCACCTATTTTTCGGGTTAAGCCATGGCCTGTTGGCCGTGGCGTCCCCTGGGCTTTTGTAGACTTCTCGTGAGTCTTGATTTTCGACGTCTTACTCACGGTTTTGGTTGTTTCTTCGGCGTCGAGTTCTTCCGAATCCGACTCGTGGACGGAGAAAGCTTCTTCTTCCTCCTCGAAACGATCTTGACCTGTCGGCGTGGACGCCATTTGTAGTCTCCTGGCTCTTCGGTCTCTCAGCGTCTTCCTCGACCGAAACGCTCGACAGGCTTCACAAGTATCCTCCTTGTGCTCGGGGGACAAGCACAAGTTACAGACCAGATGGTGATCCGTATACGGATACTTGTGATGGCATTTTGGGCAGAAACGGAATGGGGTCCGTTCCATGAGCCTTGAAGTCGCACGTGGCCAGGCCGACCAGGCCCCGACGGGGGATCGAAAAAACCCCGAAGGGCCACCGGAGCTCTTCAAAATTCGGTGTGGATTTGTTCTAACTAACCCGATACCGAAAGCAAACAATACAGACGTTTTTTCCGAGATTCTAACTAACTTTCCGACCCGAAATACGGAGCGAAAAGGAACACGTCCGAACCCGATGGCGGAAAAAAAACAATCTAAGATGGAGTCGACGCCCATGCGCAATGGAATCGAAGTGGGAGGAGTCCCTCGATCTCGTGACTCGAAAACACTTCTTCGAAGAAAAACAACTTGTAACACTCCGAGCCCAACACCAGACGGCGGACTGTGCACAGCATGTGTATCTGCAGCTACACATGCCATCGAACATATATTTATATATCACTTTTGTCAATACATGTGTGGTTTCCCTGGGGGCAGCGATCGGCCCCCAGGAAAACCAGACCCACATATAAAAGTGATCTATATATATTTGCCACCAGTTGTCTTGCAGTTGCAGCTTGCGTCTTCAAAGCAATGCACTTACTTCAACTGACGCATTTCAACTGTAGCGTTTAGGCAGCAATAAAAAAGTCAAGTAAGTATTGTGATTATGTTTCTGCTACAAAAGGATCAGACTTTTGTCTAGTGGCAGTTTTAGTGCCATAAAGAAGCGCAGAAGGTTTATATGCCTACTGCAAAGAGCAAATCTGTATTTTATGTAAATAGCCGAGTACATTAGTAAAGTCAGCCATTACCTGTGTTATAATACAAATGAAATGTAAGTGCGGGTGGGGGGCGGCTATGGAGAGATGAAGGGCACTTTTGCTGGGTGGTAATGAGGGAGTCCGAGGAGGAGGGAGTGGGAGCACCAATAATGATTGTTGGACTGGGCGCAGGAGGTGCTAAAGACTGTGACGAATGGTACGTGACAAGGTGTTTTTGAGTGTCTTGAAATAACGTGCTGATTGAGGGAAGAAGCGCAGGTAAGGTGGCCTCTACTGGTTCACGTATCTCACACTCACCATTGATTTTGTGACTGTCTACGTAGGCTAGTGTTTTAGAGCAACAGTTTAGCCAATAGCAGAGATGGCATCTTGATGGATGACTGCTGCCGTCACTCGGGTTATAGAGGACAGTTCTGACATAGGATCAGAGACTGAGACATCAGATACTGAGACAGCATCTGAGGGATAAGATAATGGCGCAGACTCTGGGAGTGATTTTTCAGTCGGAGGAGTCCCATTCGATAACTCCTCTTCCAGTAAATTATGAGGGAGGTGATGAGGACAGTCCTGCTGTCCCTTCGCAAGCACAGTCTGTGCAACTGGGTAATAGTGGGTTAGCCCAACCCAGAGAGCAGGTGAATGCGGCGGCAAGCAGAGAGAGAGAGTGCTCTCTTGGGAGCTCCCCAATTTAGTTCAGCCCCAAATTCCACCGCCCAAATCGTATTGTGGAGACATCAAAATTATCTATCACAAAACAAACTGATTTTGTAAGGCAGGCACCTGTGTTTTTGGTCCTGGGTTCGGCGGCCATATAGAGAAACATACTAAACCCAAACATTTCTGGAAACTAGACATTCGGGGGAGTCTACAGAGGTGTGACTTGTGTGGATTCCCCAACGTTTTCTTACCCAGAATACCCTGCAAAGCTGAAATGTTGAATAAAAAAAATCAATTTTTCTTGCATTTCTGTCACACAAACTACAGGAATATGCTGGGATCCCCCCAGTGATTCCTCACCTGTCCTGATAAAAACACTACCCCACTTGAGTGCCTATACCTAGTGCCTGCGTCAGGAATGGATCACCACAGGGTCAACAGCTGCCTCATGTAAGGACCAACATTGACCGTTGTGTGATCTATTCCTGTCGCGGGCGCTAGGCCTACCCACACAAGTGAGGTATCAATTTTATTGGGAGACTTGGGGGAACGCTGGGTGGAAGGAAATTTGTGGCTCCTCTCAGATTCCAGAACTTTCTGACACCGAAATGTGAGGAAAATGTGTTTTTTTAGCCAAATTTTGAGGTTTGCAAAGGATTCTGGGTAACAGAACCTAGTGAGAGCCCCACAAGTCACCCCATCTTGGATTCCCCTAGGTCTCTAGTTTTCAAAAAGGCACAGGTTTGGTAGGTTTCCCTATGTGCCGGCTGAGCTAGAGGCCAAAATCTACAGGTAGGCACTTTGCAAAAAACACCTCTTTTTTTCTGTCAAAAAATGGGAGTTGTCCACGTTGTGTTTTGTGGCATTTCCTGTCGCAGGCGCTAGGCCTACCCACACAAGTGAAGTATCAATTTTATCAGGAGACTTGGGGGAATGCTGGGTGGAAGGAAATTTGTGGCTCCTCTCAGATTCCAGAACTTTCTGTCACCGAAATGATAGGAAAATGTGTTTTTTTAGCCAAATTTTGTGGTTTGCAAAGGATTCTGGGTAACAGAACCTGGTCAGAGCCCCACAAGTCACCCCATCTTGGATTACCCTAGTTGTCTGGTTTTAAAAAATGGCAAGGTTTGGTAGGTTTCCTTAGGTGCCAGCTGAGCTAGAGGCCAAAATCCACAGCTAGGCACTTTGCAAAAAACAGGTCTGTTTTCTTTGGGAAAATGTGATGTGTCCACGTTGTGTTTTGGGGCATAACCTGTCGCGGGCGCTAGGCCTACCCACGCAAGTGAGATACCATTTTTATCGGGAGACTTGGGGGAACGCTGGGTGGAAGGAAATTTGTGGATCTTCTCAGATTCCAGAACTTTCTGTAACCGAAATGTGAGGAAAAAGTGTTTTTTTGTGCCAAATTTTGAGGTTTGCAAAGGATTCTGGGTAACAGAACCTGGTGAGAGCCCCACAAGTCACCCCATGCTGGATTCCCCTTGGTGTCTAGTTTTAAAAAAATGCACAGGTTTGGTAGGCTTCCCTAGGTGCCGGCTGAGCTAGAGGCCAAAATCTACAGCTAGGCACTTTGCAAAAAACACGTCCGATTTCAATGTAAAAATGTGATGTGTCCATGTTGCGTTTCCTGTCGCGAGCATTAGGCCTAGCCACGCAAGTGAGGTACCATTTTTATCGGGAGACTTGGGGGAACACCGAATAGCAAAACAAGTGTTATTGCCCATTGTCTTTCTCTAAATTCTTTCCTTCCAAATGTAAGACAGTGTGTAAAAAAGACATCTATTTGAGAAATGGCCTGTAATTCACCTGCTAGTATGGGCACCCCGGAATTCAGAGGTGTGCAAATAACCACTGCTTCTCAACACCTTATCTTATGCCCATTTTGGAAATACAAAGGTTTTCTTGATACCTATTTTTCACTTTTTATATTTCACCAAATGAATTGATGTATACCCGGTATAGAATTAAAACCCACTGCAAGGTGCACCTCATTTATTGGCTCTGGGTACCTAGGGATCTTGATGAACCTACAAGCCCTATATATCCTCGCAACCGGAAGAGTCCAGCACACATAACGGTATATTGCTTTAAAAAATCTGACATTGCAGGAAAAAGTTACGGAGTAAAACGTGGAGAAAAATGGCTGTTTTTTTCAGCTCACTTTCAATATTCTTTTATTTCAGCTGTTATTTTCTGTAGGAAAACCTTGTAGGATCTACACAAATGACCCCTTGCTGAATTCAGACTTTTGTCTACTTTTCAGAAATGTTTAGCTTTCCGGGATTCAGCATTGGTTTGAAGAAAGGCCCAGCAGCTAAGAGGTTATTAGTTTCATGACAGATCTTACAGCGTATTGTTGATTTGGCTGCATTTGTGGTATTAGATTTTGGAAAGCTTGTATCCTTTGTGTGTTTGGATAGGCTAAAGCTTTTTGCGTATTGAGAATAGCACCTAGGTAAGGATGTACCTGTGCTAGCTGAAGATGGGATTTTTAGTAGATGAGAATGAACCCTAATGTATGTAGGGTTTCTGTTGTGTTTTGAGTCTGCTGTTGACATTGTATAAAATTGCTTGATTTTTATTAGCCAATCGTCTAGATAAGGAAAGACGTGTATGTGTTGTCTTCTTTGGTTAGCTGCTACTACCGCTAGACATTTTGTGAATACTCTTGGAGCTGTTGATATGCCGAATGGCAGAACTTTGAATAGGTAATGTTTTCCCGCTATCACAAACCTTAGGTATTTTCTGTGAGCTGGATGGATGGGTATATGGAAATACGCACCTTTGAGATCTAATGCAGTCATGTAATCTTGTTTTTGTAGTAGTGGAATGAGGTCCTGCAGGGTTACCATATGAAAGTGTTCTGACAGGAGATATACGTTTTGTGGTCTGAGTTCTAGAATGGGTCTGAGAGTGCCATCCTTTTTGTGAATGAGGAAGTATAGTGAGTATACCCCTGTTCCTTGTTGCGATTTTGGGACTAACTGTATTGCCTCTTTTAGTAGTAGCGATTGTACTTCTTGTTGTAATAAAACATTGTGTTCTGGGGACAACCTGTGATAACGTGGAGGATTTTTTGGTGGGGTAGAAATCAATTCTAGGCAATAACCATTGCGGATAATTGAAAGAACCCATTGGTCTGTGGTGATATTTTGCCATTGGGAGTGGAATTGCTGCAGTATGTCCCCAATGGAGACGTGTGGTGTTGTGGCATGCTTAGTAAGTCACTGTTTTGATGGGGTAGTGACATGTTTTGAGGCCTGGAATTTTCCTCTGGTGTAAAGTGTTGGCCTCTATAAGAGCCTCTAAATCCCCCTCTCTGGTACTGCTGTTGTTGCCCTTGTTTAGGCTGTGAGGTAGAAGCCTCTGTAGATTGTGGCTTGAATCCGCCTCTAAATTGCTGCTTACGAAAGGAGCCTCTGTAAGGTGTTGTATAGGAGGCTCCCATTGCTTTAGCAGTGTCTGAGTCCTTTCTATTGTGACGTCAACCTCAGGACCAAAGAGGTGTTTTTTTTATCAAAAGGCATATTCAGTACTGCCTGCTGTATTTCTGGCTTGAATCTAGAGAAACGTAACCATGCATGTCTGCGTATGGCGACAGCAGTATTCACACTTCTAGCTGCTGTATCTGCAGCATCAAGGGCAGACCGTATCTGGTTATTACTTATGGTCTGACCTTCCTCAACAATTTGTTGAGCCCTTTTTTGATGCTCTTTCGGCAGGTGTTGTTATAGCTCTGCATCTAGTCCCAGTGAGCTCTAGCTTACCTTGCTAGCAAGGCTTGTGAGTTTGCAATTCGCCATTGGTTAGCTGCTTGTGTAGCTACCCTCTTTCCAGCAGCATCGAATTTCCTACTTTGTCAGGGGGAGGGGCATTCCCTGATGATTGACTATTGGCCCTTTCTCTGGCGGCACTGACAACCACTAAGTGTTGAGGTACCTGGTGGGTAATGTAAGCAGGGTCTGTAGGTGCAGGCTTATATTTATCCTCAACTCATGGTGTTAAAACCCTAGCTTTAACGGGCTCATTAGATATCTCAGCTTCATGTTTTATCATGCCAGGTAGCATTGGGAGGCACTGGTAACGTGAGTACGCGGAGGACAAGGTATTAAAAAGGAAATCCTCTTCCAAAGGATCACTGTGCATAAGTACCCCGTGGTACGCTGCTGCCCTAGAAATGACCTGCGTGTATGCAGTAGTTTCCTCTGGTGGGGAAGGTTTGGAAGGATATAAGTCTGGGTCATTAGCAGGTATGGGATCTGGATGATACAAATCCCAAGGATCAACCGTATCACCATGAGAATAAGGCTGTGACTACGTTGGTGAAGGAAAGGTGGTGGGCTAGTGGGTGGTGGTAAAAAAGAAAGTTGTGGTGAATGAGGGGGAGAAGTATGCAGAAGTAATGGCTTCTCCTCCTGTTTAAAAATCTTTGCTGGTGGTGGAGCAGTATCTAGATGTTCCTGAAAAAACCAACTTTCTTTTAGTCTGTGGAGGAGGTGCAGTAATTATTCTGCCAGTCTCTTTATGGATATGGATCCTTGATTGTCTCTCATTCATGATTTAGAGAATGGGTTGAATTTCCGTGTCCTCAGAAATATATTCTGATGGTTTGATTTCGATGATTTCGAGAACTATTCATCATATGGCTTGCAGCTCTGCTTAAGATGGCTCGAAAGTCGTTGTTCTTCTGAATAAGAAGACTTTTTTGGCTCTGAAGTAGGCAATTTTTTGGGGTCCGAAAATACAGCCGATTGTTTCGGCTCTGAGGCAGGACGTCGAGGCTTCAACTCTGAAGAGTGTGGATGCCGACTCGGTTTGGAGGTTGAGCTTTTGGTGGACTTGCTCGACTCCGAAATCGAAGGAGGTGTGGCCTTTTTCGGGCCCGCCGAACCCAAAGGTCGGTCGACGAGTATTTTCTTTAGGGTCAAACCATGGCTCTCTGGCAGTGGTGCACCCAAGGTCTTCAAATCTTTTAGGAGTGGGCATAGGGGCAGTCATACTCACGTGCTGACCAGCAATGATGAGTCTATCTCCTTCCGAGTCTTCTTCAGAGTCGGTGTCTTGGATGGAAATTGCCGTATGCGCCTGTTCTTCCTCCATGGTGTCGATATGCTCGGTACTCTTCGACGCCATTTCCAGTCTCCTGGCTTTCCGGTCATGTAGGATCTTCTTGGATTGGAACGATCGAGAGGCTTCACAATACTCTTCTCAGTGATCGGGAGACACACAGATTACATACGAGGTGTTGGTCTGTATATGGAAATATTGCGTGGCATGGGGGACAAATCTATCCGCTCTATCAGGCTTTGACGTGGTAGGCCTGAACAGGCCTGAGTTGGGCGCTCGCACCTAGAAGGGAGAAATTTGGTTTTCAACTGTACTTTTGGTTCGAGTATGGTTGGAACCAATACCTACGGTCAAAGAATGTTATCTAAAGCTTCTGATTTGAAATCTCGGAGCGAGAGGAAACACGTCCGAACCTGACTGCGGCAAGAAAACAATCTTACAACGGAGTCAATGCCCATGCGTAGTATGACAGAGAAGAGGAGCACTCGATCCTGTGACTCCGAAAAGACTTCTTCGAAGAAAAACAACTTGTAGCACTCCGAGCCCAACACCAGATCATGGAAGCAATGCATAGCATGTGTATCTGCAGCTACACATGCCATCGAACACACACACACACGTATATATTTTCAGTTCTGGAAGGCCTTGTTCCCCTTTCAAACGAGGCATTCCCGGACGTCGGGGGAAGGCTGCTTTCCCCAGTGCAGTAGGAAGCAGCCGCAAGGCCGCTTCCTGCTCCGATGGGGAAAACAAATCAGTAACGCGCTGACGTCACAAAGGGGCGGGTGGAGACACAAAAGATCTTTCGTGTCTCCCGGGGTGCTTTTGAAATAAAATAAAATTCCTGGGTGCAATGAAGATTTTTTAACATCCTCCCTGGTGTTGGCCACTGGTCGTAACCCGCACCAGGGAGGTAGTGTGGCCAGTGGCCGATGCTTTCACTCAAGGGGTTAAACTCCAACAAGTAAACAGTTTAGATGTGAATTAGAACAGGCTTCTGCTTCCCATCCAGCATGATAATTGTGCAGTCATTTGTAGATTACTTAACCCAGATGCTTTAGGAAAATTATCAAAGGAAACAATTTCAGGGTTAAAAAAGAACGTGCGCAGGTTACCATTAACATGTTCTTCAAGTCCAATGGCGACATTTGAACAATGATGGTACAAGCAGTACTCCTTATCTGAGAATGTTAGCCCTTAATGGCCTGTCCTGAGCAGGATTACAGTCTGATTCAAGAAATGCAAGTCACTGAGACCCATTATCTACTGGAGTATTTGTGATTAAAATGCTACAAAAATAAACACAAGCTGAACCAGAAAAGATAGAGGGCATGTTTTGAAGCTAACTTACCACATGCAATGCCATCTATGTATTCCATGGGTCCTCTTCCTCATTTCATGCTGTCAACTTAAGTTTGTGCCTCTTTGCTAAGTAAGGAGTTTAGTGTCAGTCTTACCAGACCCTAGGATAGAGCTTGGGCCGATCTTCTTAAGCCCAGCTAACCTTGCTCCTGATTGGGCTTGGGGTGAATTTGCTAACATCATACCAGTGATGAGTAGCTTCTATTTTTTAGCATACTTGCACCCCATGAAGCATGGGCTGCATGTCTATGGACTGAAAATGTGTGAAGGAGCTAGAGTCCTTCAGCAATCCCTGACATGCACACTTTGCGCTATCACCACATAGACATCGGAAATATGAACCGAGAGGATGACAGCCCCATCTCTTTGTCTATTATCCTTTGTGCTGCTTGTGTCAAGCTGCAAAGACCAGCTTCTCTTTCTGTAGTGCAGTTGCTGGTGGGATGGCAGTCCCTATGCATCAGAAGCCTCTGGTAAGAAAGCAACTGATGTCAGTGCACAGGGATGACGCCTATGTATGATTCTGTGCCATTACTTCTGGAAGCAGTACGGTGTCGCTGTGGAGACCAATGATGCCGCCTGTTGGCACATGGGAGCAATTTCTGGAGCAGTTCCTGATCCAGTCTGGTAAAGTGGGAAATTTGAAAGTTGATAACTCTGCGGTTAGAAATGTATATCAGAATGGAGCAGGATTCTTGTGATCCACACACTCTAGGAAATAATTATCATGATCTATACACACCCTAGTAAAGTTCTGCAAATAAAGATAATGATGTGCACACACAAATTCACACTAGTTCCTTGGTCCATGGTACTCTTGTGAACCACACAAAAGACCAGTGTGGAAAGATGGGCCAAGGTAGCATAATGACCCATGTTTCTACACTAGCAAAGCATTAGCATGATGCGTAGAATCAGGATTCACAGAAAAGATGTACTAATGTTAGGATAGTAGCCAAATAGACACTACTAGCGGGATCAAATTGTAAGACCATTGTTGGGATCAAAGAAAATGAGGCTTCTAGAATTAATGTATAGGTAGACAGAAATAGTGTTAGGATCCATGTACCAAAACCTGTCAGAGCAGATCAATAAAGGTGAAGCAAAGTTTATTAAAACAATAATTTCATCCAGATGTAATATGCTTTATTTATCGAAATTACATATTTACATTGTGTTGATTCACTTGAAGACAATTTATAAAAATAAACATATAACTGTTGATTCTGGAGAACAAAATTAGGGAAATAGTGACTATTCAGAGAATAATTTTCAGACACTCTGTCCTACGGTACAGTCTTGTGCATATCCCTGTAATCAATATGATCACTGACAGATAATCTTTGGGTACCAGCCAGCCCGTAAGCTAAATGATTGTGTGGTACCACATCATCTTCAGTGTGTCCTTCTGGTAGATATTGAGACATTTATAATATGAAATCTTGTTAGGATGTGATCCCTTGCTTAAAGATTTTGGGCTGGAGAGGATTACTCTGGGACCAGTCATGAACTAATCCTTAGGATAAGGTGGTGGTCCAAGTTTCATCAAAAACAAAGAACCTGCAGCACTGGGAAATCTGGGGGAGTAGGTCCCGCATTTAATTGGCAAATGAATACTGATGGTTGGGACAGATATATGAGATAACTACAATTATGTCTCTGATGGTGACAACTACATAACTATAGGAAGTCCCTGAACGTGATAATCACATGGATACTTGAGGGTCTTTAAATGTGATCTTGACATGCACACTACAGAGTTTACAGATATAAAAGCAAGTGGTGATCAATATTTTATAGATGTGACTGTCGCTCCCTCAACATGAAAGTCACTGGGAGAGTCTCTGCTTGTGTAAATCGCATGGGCACATGATGAGGTCTCTATACAATGGTAACAAACACAAGAGGTGTTTGGATAAGTTGATCATATGGACATGTGGGGTTTCTGTACTGGGAGGCCAAACGTATATTGATGTTCACTGCCTTTAGCAAGCATGTGGATACCAGGGGCCGGTGGTTGTGATACCAACATATAAACTGGAGATCTCTGAATGTCACAGATGTTTGGTTACTGGGGGTCTTTGGAAGTGAATGCCACATGATTAAAAAAACATTTGTATTCTACTGCGTTTTCCGTGGTATTCTCTCGCCCAATGGAACGTCAGTGGTCAGCTTCTGTGAAAGAATGAGAACAAGAGTCAGGGTAAGACTAGAAATTGAGGAAAATGTATAGGCCAGACAATGGAGCAATGACAGAGGACCAGACGCTGACAGTGGATGAAACGAAGTCCAGACAGCAAAGAGGCAGGGTGTAAGAAATTGAGTGGAGAGAGGCAGAGACCAAGAGGAGAGGGTGGAAAACCAGAATAGAGTGGTTGTGAAGATGGTGGGTATGACGAGGGGGAACCAGTCATTTACAACAGTTCCTCTTTGGAAGAAAAAAAACTGTATTCCCTGTGCCAGTTCAACATTCCTTTTTGCAACCATTTCAAAAGACGTTTTTATAACGTTCTATAACGTCTTACGGTGTAGGGCCTCATGGGTAGTCATTTATCACACGTGGATGATAATCTCTTAAGTCACCTGCGGGTCCAAATACCAATTCATGATACAGGTGCAAAAACTGTGCCAAACAACCCCTGTGAGAACTCTGAAAAGGGAGGCTTGGAAATACCTGGGAAGGTGCCCAGCTGCAAATGGCCTGAAAAACTATCTGGCCTCTTGGTTTGTCCAACACAAGGACTTTGCCTTACCTGGCCAAACCCACAGCAGTAGATGGAGCCCACAGGCACTGAAAGTATGGGTTATAATGTTGCTGTGCACTCCCAAAATAACCATGCTGGTGTTCCAAAGGTGAACGAGCAATAAAGATGACTTTGAATTTTGTTTTTATCTTGTTATACTTGCTGTGCTTCAAAAACAGGTCAAATGTCAAGCTATGACTTATGTCAAATTGCTGTTTCTTCTTTTAATAAGGAGACTGGTGTTTAATTTTCCTTCTCTACAAAGTGGGAGCATTTTGTAAAGTGAACTATGAAGCAATGCTGCTGGGGTACAAGGATTGTGAAAGAAAAGGCTATAGGATGTACTTTTTTCAAACACAACAAAAATTTAATTCCTGTAAATGAAGTGTACAAATTATTTAAAATATATCAGCAGTTGGGAAAGCCGAACTGAAGTACATTATTTGTAATTCTGAAGTGTGATGGAAACAAAGGTTTTAATGGGATCAAAACAAAACACCTTGTGATGGTCAAATGAAGTACTCCCTGAAACCCATATTCCACTCATTATCATTTGTGCGCTACATAGTTTTATAAGTAAAGCTGTATGTCTGTGCAAATTTAGTGGTAATTTTGATGGAAAATGCACTGTCAATACAGCATGCTACCAGACCATTCTTTAGTAATATTTTTGAGACATGCGCTCCAAAATGCACCACCAGCTGAATACATTTGCTACACTTGTTTGCTGTGTGAGGCCTGTATTTGTCACAATTCTCATTACTTCAGTGATGGAACATAGATAGCAGCACCCCACTCTCAAAACTTTTCCAGTGCCACTGACATATATAGTGCACCTCTATTTTACAGTTTTACAGAGTGGCTACTGCCCATAATACCCAAGCTGTGGTAGGCTGACAGTGCTGGCAGCATTAATCTATACTCAGGGGTACCTGTACCCCTGTACCCTTTAGGAGGGGCTGCCTACCAGATTGTCGGAAAGTACCATCTCGCCTGGCATGTTACCCCTATTTTTACTTGTATGTATGTTTGTTTTTGCCTGTGTCACAGTGCTCATAAAGTGTGCCCTGTATGTGTTCCCTGTGTGGTGCCTAACTGTATCACTGAGGCTCTGCTAACCAGAACCTCAGTGTTTATGCTTTCTCTGCTTTTAAAATGGTCACTGCAGGCTAGTGACTGTTACCAATTCTGATTGGCACACTGGAACACCCTTATAATTCCCTAGTATATGGTACCTAGGTACCCAGGGTATTGGGGTTCCAGGAGATCCCTATGGGCTACAGCATTTCTTTTGCCACCCATAGGGAGCTCGGACAATTCTTACAAAGGACTGCCACTGCAGCCTGAGTGAAATAACGTCCACGTTATTTCACAGCCATTTTACACTGCACTTAAGTAACTTATAAGTCACCTATATGTCTAACCCTCACTTAGTGAAGGTTAGGTGCAAAGTTACTAAGTGTGAGGGCACCCCGGCACTAGCCAAGATTCCCCCACATTATTCAGGGCAATATCCCCGGACTTTGTGAGTGCGGGGACACCATTACACGTGTGCACTACATATAGGTCAATACCTATATGTAGCGTCACAATGGTAATTCCGAACATGGCCATGTAACATGTCTAGGATCATGGAATTGTCACCCCAATACCATTCTGGTATTGGGGGAACAATTCCATGCATCCCCGGGGCTCCAGCATAGAGCCCGGGTACTGCCAAACTAACTCTCTGGGGTTTTCTCTGCAGCTACCGTTGCTGCCAACCCTCAGACAGGTTTCTGGCCCCCTGGGGCCTGGGCAGCCTGGTCCCAGGAAGGCAGAACAAAGGATTTCCTCTGAGAGAGGGTGTTACACCCTCTCCCTTTGGAAATAGGTGTTAAGGCCTGAGAGGAGTAGCCTCTCCTGGCCCCTGGAAATGCTTTGAAGGGCACAGATGGTGCCCTCCTTGCATAAGGCAGTCTACAACGGTTCAGGGATCCCCCAGCCCTGCTCTGGCGTGAAACTGGACAAAGGAAAGGGGAGTGACCACTCACCTGACCAGCACCTCCCCAGGGGAGGTGCCCAGAGCTCCTCTAGTGTGTCCCAGACCTCTGCCATCTTGAATGCAGAGGTGTGAGGGCACAATGGAAACCTCTGAGTGGCCAGTGCCAGCAGGTGACATCAGAGACCCCTCCTGATAGGTGCTTAGCTCTCTCTGTAGCCAATCCTCCTCTGAGGGCTATTTAGGGTCTCTCCTGTGGGTTTCTCATGTGATAACGAATGCAAGAGTTCACCAGAGTTCCTCTGCACTTCTCTCTTCGACTTCTGCCAAGAATCGACCACTGACTGCTCCAGGACGCCTGCAAAACCACAACAAAGTAGCAAGAAGACTACTAGCAACATTGTGGCACCTCATCATGCCAGCTTTCTCGACTGTTTCCTGGTGGTGCATGCTCTGAGGGCTGTCTGCCTTCACCCTGCACTGGAAGCCAAGAAGAAATCTCCCGTGGGTCGACGGAATCTTCCCCCTGCTAACACAGGCACCAAACTTCTGCATCACCGGTTCTCTGGGTCCCCTCTCATCTTGACGAGCATGGTCCCTGGAACACAGGAGCTGGATCCAAGTGTCCCCAACAGTCTAGTGGCCCTTCAGTCCAAATTTGGGGAAGGTAAGTCCTTGCCTCCACGCGCCAGACAGTAATCCTGTGTACTGCATGAACTGCAGCTGCTAGGGCTTCTGTGCACTTTTGCAAGACTTCCTTTGTACACAGCCTAGCCCAGGTCCCCAGCACTCGGTCCTGCATTGCCCAACTCGCTGAGTTGGACCCTGACTTCGTGGGACTTTATGCTGAGACGACCGCCGTGCTCAGATCTTCTGAACACCTGTTCAGGTACTTCTGCGTGGGCTCTCTCAGTTGCTGAGCGCCCCCTCTGTCTCTTCCTCCAAGGGGCGACCTCCTGGTCCTTCCTGGGCCCCGGCAGCACCCAAAATCCTCAACCACGACTCTTGCAGCTAGCAAGGATTGGTTGTGGTCTTTCTGCGTGGAAACAACTCTGCATTCTCCAGCAGGCCGCGGGATATCTTCTGACCAAAGGAGAAGTTCCTGGCACCTTCCGTTGTTGCAGAATCTTCGGCTTCTTCCACCTGGAGGCAGCCCTTTTGCACCTTCATCCGGGGTTTAGTGGGCTCCTGCCCCCCCCGGACACTTGAGTGACTCTTGGACTTGGTCCCCTTCCTTTGCAGGTCCTCAGGTCCAGGAATTCGTCTTCAGTGCTTTGCAGTCAATTGTTGTCTTTGCAGAATCCCCTATCTCGACTTTACTGTCTTTCTGGGGTAGTAGGGTAACTTTACTCCTACTTTTCAGGGACTTGGGGTGGGGTATCTTGGACACCCTTAGTGTTTTCTTACACTCCCAGTGACCCTCTACACACTACACTAGGCCTGGGGTCCATTCGTGGTTAGCATTCCACTTTTGGAGTATATGGTTTGTGTTGCCCCTAGGCCTATTGTCTCCTATTGCATTCTATTGTGTTCTACAGTATTTGCACTACTTTCCTAACTGTTTACTTACCTGATTTTGGTTTGTGTGTATATTTTGTGTATTTTACTTCCCTCCTAAGGGAGTATATCCTCTGAGATACTTTTAGCATATTGTCACTAAAATAAAGTACCTTTATTTTTAGTAACTCTGAGTATTGTGTTTCTTATGATATAAGTGGTATAGTAGGAGCTTTGCATGTCTCCTAGTTTAGCCTAAGATGCTCTGCTATAGCTACCTCTATCAGCCTAAGCTGCTAGAACACTACTAATCTACTAATAAGGGATAACTGGACCTGGCACAAGGTATAAGTACCACAAGGTACCCACTATAAGCCAGACCAGCCTCCTACACATCTCCTTCCCTCAGGTTTGAGCAGGCTCCCTTGCCTGTGTCCTTTAAGCATCTGTGGTATGTGTGTATTGAAAGTCAGTGGGTTCACTGGGTGAGGGTGATGAGCCATTGTGTTTAAAGTGAGCCATGCTGGTATTTGTTTTGCTGGACAGTCCTTTGCCCCTCCCTATTCTTATTGGAAGCGTGGTGGGTTGAGGCAGGCAGTAGCTCTATTCTGTCTTTGGTATAACTCCCTCTGCTAGGTCAATCCCTTCCCTTTTTGCTGGGTGATGGTCAGCGCCTCCTGGTCTGGAGTTAATGAAAACTCTGCTCTGGGGGATAGGACAGACTAATACCAAATGACTGGATGAGCCCTCCTCACAGGGACTGATCACGCAGTGAACATGCAGGAAATAGACGGCAGGATTTGAGGGGCAGCCAGGATGCAAAAGTAGCAGACCCCCTGATTAGATTAGGTTATCAATCAGGGAGTGATTAAAGTCTGGCCTTATCGGCCAGCTGTTTGTACAAGGATGTTCTCTTATTCTGACAAGGCGCACACAAGGGATCATCGAGAAAGCCGATAACCAGGAGAGGAGTCCAGGGGTTGCACTGACAATCTCCTTTCAGACCCAGGAATAGAGTTTGAACCTGAGAAGGTGTCTCTGTGGGGGATTACCAGTGAAAGAAAATGAACAGTCCGAAGCTCATGAAGCAGCATCCCAGCAGAGAACGAGCTGTCTGAAGCTTGTGGAGACTACTTGTGCTTTGGAACACAAGCAGACTTCAGATGGCTGCTCAAAATAAGGAAACCTACTGCACATCAACATCAAGAGAGGCAGGGAAAGCCCATGTTGCCATTGAAGGTGAGACTGACTCCTGACCCCTCCTCTGTTCTTTGGGAGGCAATTGGTGCTTCCATTTACAAACTGTAGCTGGGGGAAGAGTGTCCTGTTCAAGAACCTATCATGTGAATCCTTGGGCAAAGCCCCAGGACTTGCATAGTCTCTAGCTTCGTCCTTTCTGTCCTGCACTGTTATCAAGTAGCATTGTCACTGTGCATGCTTTGCTGTCAGAAAATCTAGTCTATGGCATGTGGCCCTCACTTCTTTTGTGTCATCAGAGGGTATTATGATGGACTACCACCCAGGCCAGCAGTGGAGGATAGGGTTCTCCTACAAGTAGCCCAGTGACTGTTGGAGTACTGGGACTCCAGTAACTGTGCCAAGACACCCATATCCATATACCCCTGACACCACCAGAGCAGTGTCGCTAAGGAAGGATGGGCACTCCTGTTGCTTTGGGTGGTGAAACAGTGGGTGGAAAAAGAACATTTGACTTCATATAAACTGCTGAGATCATATCACTGAAAGAAAAGTACTGGTACCACTGCCCTAGCTTTGAAGAGTAACCCTGTGCAACATGGTCTATATAATGCAATTCTGTTTTATTAGTGCTTGGCATTTAGGCACTATAATATTGTTTGGGGTCAGAGTTCTGGCCCAGGGGCTGGTAGAGACTTCTGGCTTTCACTGTGTAGCTTAGTTTTATGTGTAGTATGTTTTTCTTATGTGAATTAAAGTACTTTTCTTTTATAAAGTACAGCACTGACTGAGCATTGGTCTTATTAGCTAGTATTACAGTATAAAGTGTATTCAGAATGTCTAACACACCCCACCTCCTTGAGAAGGCCTTGGGCTGCTCTGTCTTGCTACCCTGATTGAGTTAAGGGCTGGAATGATGTATTTGGTTATTCAGTAATGTGGCATCAGGATGCCAGAGGAGAATAACTCCAATTGATACAACTGAAGCTCAGAAACCCGACTGCCCTGATGCCTCAGAAACGCATTTGCCACAGTGACATAAGCCAACCTTCACAGGAGAAGGGCTCAAGAGATGAATACGGGAACCAGGTTTCATAAAGGATGGTGAGTTTTTCTTACTCATTTCTAAACAGGGAAAGTGATTTGTTGTCTTTAGATCCTCAAAAGTAAAAGACATCAGAACTGTGTATAAGAGTGAGCGATAAGAGGCATCCACCTCTCTGTGGTATGTTTTGGAGTAAACCAGTTAGACATGCTACTGCACCGAAGTGAGGTTTGGTGTCACAGCCAGGATATTTGTTTGTATTTGTTAGGGACTGCAATGAGCGCAGTTTGTTTAACAGCAAGCATAAGTTGTGAATATACTGATATCTACATGAATAACTATGGACAATACTTTTCTTCTTGCTGTGTTCAACTGATATATACTGAAATGTAAATTGATTGTACAGTTGCACATCTATTTATTAATCAATATACTGCAAAAAAGAAAAAATACGTTTTACTACTCATAATTACTCTGCTCACAAACCATCCTTAACTCTTTGTATTTTACATTGGTTGATCTACGACTGTAGATACATGTTTGAAAGCACTGGAAATGTGGCCTGACAGCAAACATTAGCAAAGTCGGGATATCTAATATGGCTGATTTATGGCACCTTCATTAATGATGGCAGGTGTCCTGGTTTTCCTAAAGGTAGTTATCAGTTACCTCCCTCCCTTCCAGCAAACATGTTTTTATTACTTTGTAACTGCTTCCCTACTTCTACTATTGGCCCCCACTCCTCACTCTTCTTGGTCTTTCTACTTTCATCGTCTGTTCTTTCTGCTTTGTTACCTCCATATCATTTCTCTCTCTTTCAGTCCGCTTCAGTTCTCTTCCTTCTCTTTTCTCATACTCTTTCATTAGCTTTTTTATCTCTTGTTGTGCAGTGTTGTTTTTTGTTTCCTTAACTTTATTTCCATTTCCAAACTTTGTGCTTCCCCTCTCTTCATATAATATTTTCTCTTTCTGTTTCAACCTCTTCTACCTCTCTATCTCTCTTCCAGTGTATTTCACCCCTTCTTCTCATCTAACACTGTTACACCTTCTGTTTCTCCTTCTCGTTTCTCTTCCTTTATCACTCTATTCTCCTGCTACATCTTCTACCTCTGTGTTCTAATTCTTCATTTAGCCATTCCCGTTTTCTCCCTTTTCAGAAATTAATTCATCTCTCTATTCATCCTCTGCCTTCTTTCCATCGTTTTCTTTATTTTCTTTTTCCCCACCATACATCTCACACTTCTTTCTACTATCACTCCGCCTAATCTCTCTTTCAACCTCTTTACATTCCTCTCAGTTTTTCTCTTTATTGCCATTTCTGTTCCCTTCTTCTATCTCTCCTTTCTCTAGGTCCTTTTTACACATTGCATAGCTAACATCATGCTGTACTGTATATTCCCTCCCTTTTCTCTCTTCATTTCTTCTCTCACCCTTATCGTTCTTCATGTTATATTCTTTTGATCAAGTTCTGTCAGCATCCTTCTTCCCAACTTGTCATTTCTATCACAACTAACTTACATGTCATCCTCCCTCACGACATCCCGCTCTTCTCTCTCTGGAATATATCTTTCACTCTTCACAGCTTATACATTTCCCTCCTTCTCCTTGAATCTCTATTCTTTCACTCATCTTTATCTATGGCTATCTCCACAATCAATTTACCTTCTATCTTCTCCCTCTTCTTTTCTTCCTCTATCCCCTACACACATCTCTATCATATCTACTGCTTTCCCCTTCTCACATATCTGACTGCTAGCTCCACATTCTCTCCCGCTTCACAAACTCACCCTCAGGAGTCGAACATAGTACATCTGGTCGTCTTCTGCTGGGGCTTTCTCAGGGGCCCTTGGGGGCAGGTATCGGCTGTACGCGATGGTTAGTTCCTTTAAGTCATATAAAGTAGCTGGATCCAAGTTGTGGTTATTAATGAGTCTGACCAAGTACTCCTTGTAGTGCGATCTGGAACAAAAGGGAAGAGAAAGATCACTGAGGGAGGGAGCAATAGTGCAGACAGAGCGAGGGAGATGTCAGGGAGGGGAGGAAAAGCAGAAAGCATTCAGGATGGAGCAAGAAAGAAGGGATGAAGAAGAGAAGGAGCAGTGAGGAATGGAGCAAGGATAACCATATTAACTCCTGGACTCTCAGTCATAAGGAACCTTCAGGAAAAGGAACGGAATGTCCAGTTGTGAGGACATTTTTGCAGGGTCCTGGGGCAGTAGACATTACTGGGTTTGATACCCTTGGAAATTTTGTGAATGAATTTTACACTGATTTTATGCTACAAAATGGCACTGATTCTATTGGTCCTGGTATTTTCTTAATTTACCTTGGCCTGAATGCTAAAGTTTGCATTCACTTTAATTACCATGTCTGGTCCAATCAAAATGATACTGTGGATTCTGTGGTAAATGGAATGTTGTTAGTAATATCATAATTTGCAGTCACTGTTTTAGGGTACATTCACATGTATCAGTCTATCTCTGCAATATTTATGAACAATTTAACTGACAATCTTTTATCTTAAAAACTATATATCATAGTGAGTATATAATCACTGACTGACATTGCCCACGGTTTACTCTTATTTCCCTTTTCTTCTATATATGGATGTACCAATCTAGGATTTATACACCTGCTTGTTATCTCTACTTACATCTTGAATACTTTTGTCTGCAATTACTTTTGACATCACTTTGATAAGCATCATTGAACTTCAAGATATTTTTTTTCAGGTCTTTTAAGTGTACCATAGTTTTCTATAAATCCTCTGCGTAACTTTCCAATTATTTACTCTCAAACTACACTATACAGCTCAATCTACTGAATTCCTATGAGACTTGCCTCTCTCAGTATGCCTCCCCAGTGTTATAGCAACTCTTTTACAAAAGTAGTTCAGACTACTTTAGAATAAACTACCCATCCAACATTTCTAAGAACAGATTTGAACTATAAAACACAAACTTGGAAAATAAATTCCTGGTAATTTTATTTCAGTCCAATCAATTTGTATTCACAAAGACTTCCTTGAGACTGCCCTTTTATTTGTCTCTAACGATACAAAGTGCTAGTCTGATATCCTACTTTAACAATTGTCAGTTGTCTATCTCAGAAAGTGAAAAATTCATAGTGACAGAAACATTCCATCTCTACTTCACCATCTTTCAACAAAGACCTTACTGTGTCAATTTTTAGTAATGAAAAAAATTATGATTCACCTCTGATGACAACCTGTAAGTGCTTGACTGTAGATCCCACTTCCTACTGGACAAATACCACAATGTGACTTCCTCCTTTGTCATATCTCCTCTGCATACTAGCACAGGCCATCAACACTCAGCCACTCAATTACCTGTTTCTTCTAACATTTGTACACTTCTACCTACTATATTATCTTACGATTCACCTGTGTTCTCGCTCCACTTTGGCCATTCAAATCTGAAATAAATATTTCTCCCTTTTTCCTCTCTCTTACTGTGCTTTTCATTTCACATGTTATAAATGGCTACGTCTTCTGGTAAAATGGAATATGTCACTTACCCTGTAAACATCTGTTTGTGGCATGTAGTGCTATAGATTCACATGCTGTGCATTCTGCTGAAACCTGGTGTTGGACCCGGAAGTGTGCATGTTGTTTTTCTCCAAAGAAGTATTTCAAGTCACGAGATTCTGTGATTCCTCCTCTTGTGGTAATGCACATGTTCATTGACTCCATTGTTAGATTGTTTTCCCAATTGGCAGGTGAGTATGGAATGTGAAGCGAAGTGTAGTATAGAGAGATGTCCATGCAAAAGAGGGAAAAGACATAGTAAGAGACAGTGCAATGGCTATAGGCATCCGGGGAGGAAGGTGGGAGCATGTGAATCTACAGCACTATATGCCACGAACAGATGATTACATGGTAAGTAATATATTCCGTTCAAGGCATGTGTGGCTGTAGATACACATGCTATGCACAGACTGTAAAGCAGTCCTTCCAGAGCGGTGGCTAGCCTGTGGGTGTTGTAATATATTGAAAAAGTCGACACGCCTATACAGTACCTCCTGCCAACATTGGCTTGTTGGGGTGCAAGCACATCCACACAGTAATGTTTTGTAAAAGTGTCTGGTGTGGACCGGGTAAGCAGCTTTACATATGCTGGATACTGGAATGTTCCCCATGGAGGACACAGAGGATCCTTTTTACCGAATGGAGTAGGCTTTGGAAGGAATAGTCAGAGTTCTCTTAGCTTTAGCATAGCATGTCTGGATGCATCTCATGATCCATCCTACAATGCCCGATTTAGACAGAGCCTTCCCTTTATGGGGCTTGGAGAAAGCAACAAAGAGTTGTTGTGTTTTTCTAAATGGTTTAGTTCTATTAATGTGTTACATGAGGGATAGTTTCCCATCCAAACTATGGAGAGTATGTTCTGCAACTGAGTCAGGTTGGGGGAAAAGCAGGGAGTTCAAAGAATTGTTTAAGGTGGAAGTGGGAGGCCACTTTAGGGAGGAATTTGGGGTTGGTGTGAAGGACAACTGTAGCCCTATGAACTTGGAAAAAAGGTTCTGCTAAAGTTAAGGCCTGTAGCTCACTGATACGCCTGAGTGAAGTGTAACCAACTAAAATGCCACCTTCCAAGAAAGGAACGGAAGGGAGTAGGAGTGGAGGGGAAATCACAGGCATCCCTCTTTTTTTTTTTTTAAGAGTAGGCATTTATTTACGTAGGTCCTGAAAAAATGTCATTGGATCATTCCATGACTCAATTAGGCATCTCCACAGAAACACCAACCACTAGTGACAACACATTAAAACCTTCTAAATCAGAATTTTTACCTTTCAGTCCCATAGCCAACAACAAATCAGTAAAAATACGAAGACATGCAGGAGGTACAGGAAAATAAATCAAGGGCAAAGAAGGAATCTTTGCAGTCTCTTGAAGACTTTAATATTTCCTCAGTTCAATTAACACAGTTCAAAAGAAAAGTATTAAATAAAGGCACATCCTTCTTTCCCACATATCGTAGCAACATCACAGAAAGTGAGGTGGCTTTCTTTAAATTTATGAGGAACCTACGGTTAAAATATTTTTTCAACTTCATGGAACCAAAGGATCAACAACAAGGTCTTCCTGAATATAATGGGGTCAGACCTAAAAGTACCTTCTTAGCACCAGTATCTCATAAATCAATTGACTCCTTTGACAGACTATTAAAAAAATGTCCTTAAATCCATAAGACTCAACGCGAAGGTTGCAAAGACTCTAACCCAAAACTAATGGAGTAATTTACACACGTTGGCAAATAATGCTAGAATTACTTTTCAATAAGCTGATAAAGGTGGTGCCTTAGTTATGATGGATACTACGTTTTATGAGGGCACGGTCAATCTACATGTTCATGATCCTGACATTTACAGGCCATTGGATTTGGATCCCACAGAAATATTTCAATCTATTCTCAAAGATACATTGAAAAGGGCTGTAGATTGGGAGTGGATAAATGATCGCACAAAGGTTTTTTTGACTGCTGATTACCGTCGGAGACACAAGTTGTACATGTTTCCTAAAATACATAAAAATCTGTTAGATCCGCCTGTCAGGCTGGCAGTATCAGCTTGTGGTTCTCTGCATGAGCCAGTAGGTTGCTTTCTGGATTTTGTTTTTGTTCAACCTTTCATGCAACAATGGGCGTCATATGTCAAAGACACCACAGCATTTTTTAACACTCTAGCTGAGCTTCCCACAGAAGGCATAACAAATTGGTGGTTGGGTACAATTGATGTAACTTCTCTATATACATTAATTCCGCACAATGAGGGATTAGAAGCAGTAGAGTGGTCCTTATTACAACAGGAGAACGTAGCAGCCAACAAAGTTTTTCTTTTGGAACGGTTACATTTTTCACTGTACCACAATTACTTTAAATGGCAGGGGAGTTTCTTTTTACAAAGAAAAGGAACATCTATGGGTTTTTCAGGGGCACCATCATATGTCAATATTCTTACGGCTAAATTTGAGGCTGACTTTGTGTTAAATGATGTACAGTGGCAGAAATGATTCACAGATTACATTTTTCTGATATAGAAAGGCCATCCAAAAAACCTGGAGTACAACATTCAAGGACAGAATACCAGAAATGAACGCATCACTTCACACATCAGATCGAAAACAGGAAATAGAATTTTTGGATGTAATGGTGAAGCTCACAGCAACAGGCATAAAAACCACAGGGTACACCAAACCTAATGACAGAAATAATAGTTTACATTTCAGAGTTTCCATCCACCAGCCTTGAAAAACCATCTTCCTTACTCACAATTTATTAGACTACAGGGAGTGCAGAATTATTAGGCAAGTTGTATTTTTGAGGATTAATTTTATTATTGAACAACAACCATGTTCTCAATGAACTCAAAAAACTCATTAATATCAAAGCTGAATATTTTTGGAAGTAGTTTTTAGTTTGTTTTTAGTTTTAGCTATGTTAGGGGGATATCTGTGTGTGCAGGTGACTATTACTGTGCATAATTATTAGGCAACTTAACAAAAAAAAAATATATACCCATTTCAATTATTTATTATTACCAGTGAAACCAATATAACATCTCAACATTCACAAATATACATTTCTGACATTCAAAAACAAAACAAAAACAAATCAGTGACCAATATAGCCACCTTTCTTTGCAAGGACACTCAAAAGCCTGCCATCCATGGATTCTGTCAGTGTTTTGATCTGTTCACCATCAACATTGCGTGCAGCAGCAACCACAGCCTCCCAGACACTGTTCAGAGAGGTGTAATGTTTTCCCTCCTTGTAAATCTCACATTTGGTGATGGACCACAGGTTCTCAATGGGGTTCAGATCAGGTGAACAAGGAGGCCATGTCATTAGATTTCCTTCTTTTATACCCTTTCTTGCCAGCCACGCTGTGGAGTACTTGGACGCGTGTGATGGAGCATTGTCCTGCATGAAAATCATGTTTTTCTTGAAGGATGCAGACTTCTTCCTGTACCACTGCTTGAAGAAGGTGTCTTCCAGGAACTGGCAGTAGGACTGGGAGTTGAGCTTGACTCCATCCTCAACCCGAAAAGGCCCCACAAGCTCATCTTTGATGATACCAGCCCAAACCAGTACTCCACCTCCACCTTGCTGGCGTCTGAGTCGGACTGGAGCTCTCTGCCCTTTACCAATCCAGCCACGGGCCCATCCATCTGGCCCATCAAGACTCACTCTCATTTCATCAGTCCATAAAACCTTAGAAAAATCAGTCTTGAGATATTTCTTGGCCCAGTCTTGACGTTTCAGCTTGTGTGTCTTGTTCAGTGGAGGTCGTCTTTCAGCCTTTCTTACCTTGGCCATGTCTCTGAGTATTGCACACCTTGTGCTTTTGGGCACTCCAGTGATGTTGCAGCTCTGAAATATGGCCAAACTGGTGGCAAGTGGCATCGTGGCAGCTGCACGCTTGACTTTTCTCAGTTCATGGGCAGTTATTTTGCGCCTTGGTTTTTCCACACGCTTCTTGCGACCCTGTTGACTATTTTGAATGAAACGCTTGATTGTTCGATGATCACGCTTCAGAAGCTTTGCAATTTTAAGAGTGCTGCATCCCTCTGCAAGATATCTCACTATTTTTGACTTTTCTGAGCCTGTCAAGTCCTTCTTTTGACCCATTTTGCCAAAGGAAAGGAAGTTGCCTAATAATTATGCACACCTGATATAGGGTGTTGATGTCATTAGACCACACCCCTTCTCATTACAGAGATGCACATCACCTAATATGCTTAATTGGTAGTAGGCTTTCGAGCCTATACAGCTTGGAGTAAGACAACATGCATAAAGAGGATGATGTGGTCAAAATACTCATTTGCCTAATAATTCTGCACTCCCTGTATAAAGAATAACCTCCGATGCGAATGATCTTCCTAACATGTATTAGTAAATTAAAATTAGGTTCAAACATCGGGGTTATCCACTGTCAGTATTAGATCAAGCAGTGACAAGGGCATGGCAGTTAGAACGAAAGGACTTGTTAAAACAAACGACTAAGCCTGAACCCAAAAGAATGGTGTATGTAATGAAATATTCCACTAAGTCTCAAACTATCGAAAAGGTCATAAACAGAGGGTGTGAAATTCTGCAGAATGAACCTGATTTTCAAAGTTTATATCTGGAGAAACCTATTTTTGCATACAGTAGATCAAAAAACCTAAAGGAGATTTTCACAGCAAGAGCGAAAAAACATGAATCTAACTTTATCGGTACCCGCAAATGTCACAATTGTGTACATTGTAATAATGTTATAGCTGGCAACATGGTGGTGCATCCAACACAAGGTTATGATATTCAGTTGAGACATTCAGTGGACTGCAATACTAAGCATGTGGTGTATGCATTAAAATGTCCACGCAGCAAATTGTATATTGGTCAAACGGAACGTAAAGTTAAAGTGCGTATCACAGAGCGCAAGAGTAACATACGGAAAATGTTAAAATCGAGTGTAGCCATGCATTGGATGGAAGCCAATGATTACATTACTCAGTTAGGATTTCAAGTGTTGGAAGTGCTACAGTGGAAGGTGGGGATGGACAGTGAAAGGAACCTCTTGGAATCTGAATGCTTTTGGATTAAACGATTAGGTACCATGCAGCCAGCAGGGATGAATGGCAGACAGGAATATGCATGTTTTCTTTGAGGGCTCTGAAATTTAGCTCACAAACATGCATAGAAACTGTCTCTGGTATCTTTTTATAATGTGAGGGTTCACATAATTATCAATACCATTGATGTCAGACTACACTTTCAAAAGAAATGGATGAATATTTTAGACATGCCGCATTTAAGTTGTTTATACTATACTGACTTTCTGGAGTATGGGGCAATAGTTGGGGTTAATCCACTGTAATTATTTTTATGAAGTCATAATATCCTATGATGTTCGGATCACAAGTGGTTCACGAACCTAATGTTAGTACAGCGAGGGGCAGCATGGTTTAATGGTATGTGTCCCTTAGAGCGTTCGAACTAGTCAGTGACATCACATGGTCACTCTACCTGGCACAGAAGATGAGGGGGTAGAGTCTTCTTTCTGCCGGAGTCTTTTGTTTAGGTTTACCCTTCACGCAACGCAGAGGGAGGGGTCACAAGTTTTAGGCAAGGTTGGAGTCTGGGGATGTTAAGCGATATAACAACTACTATGAACGGAGAGTTCTACTTCTGCATACTAAGGCATTGCGGGTGTTTTTACAAGTAATTTGGTTTATTGTTCACGGTTCGTTATGTAGCACAGGAAGACATGATGGTATTACATGATAGCAACAGCGACAAGTGTTAACGGCGGAGACAGCTCATTGTGTTCACCGCGGTTGGCGCTGAACTGCGGCATCTGGTCGGTTTCTGTTGCTTGAGTGCTTTCAAAATTTTGCTTGTACATACATACCATGTTGAGTCAAACTAACACCTTCTGTGATACAGGGGTTCATTTTAAGGAAAACTTAGTAAAAACTCATAGGACACGACTGCACTAACAGACTTATTAGAGGAAAATGCTTGTTTTTTATTGACCCTGATTTAACTAATAAACATCCACATTTTCAACGTTTCAGAGGTTTTTTCATACAGCGCTGCACTGATGCAAGTGCATCGGTTTTCGCTTTGAGCATGCATCGAGGCGAAGGCTTTAAGTTAGTTTTTCATTTATTCACAGATTAAGTCTGTGTATGTTTGTCATCTGATGGCATAGTGTGAGGCTTGCCCATGGTAGTTCCATAAGGTGATGCTGAGTATTTCTACTTTCAAATAAACTTGAAGAAGGGCCAGTTGACCCGAAATGCATTGGGTCTTATAAACGCGCACTGTAAGAAGCAATATTATTTCACAATATTTAAAAGGAAATGTAATTGAAATGATGAATTGGTCAAAATGATGAAGCAACATTTCTAATTCAAGTGTAATTATGAATTAAATTACCAAAAGGTAAAAACATTCAACTGACGTGGTCCTCAGTTTCTGTGCAGCAAATGTGAGTGAACCTATGGGCTGCAGCAAAGTGCATCAGGCAGCTGGTTAGTGGGGCTCACAACCAGCACACAGAGCAGTAATAATTAAGCATAAAACATGTTGACCAATAACAAAGATCAACGTGAATCCACTTGATCTGATTTCATTTGCATAGCACAACACTTGTTTTTCTCAGAAAGACTCGTATCTTTGTGTCCTTGAGTTACTCAAATTTTTTTGAATTGTTATATACCTGGATTCCTATCAAATTAATAAACTCACCACCAGGACTGTAGTTAATTTTAACCCACTGTTTCCAATCTTCTCACTAACCGACTGGAACTCAATCACCTTCCCAGTCCTCCTTCGGCAGTTAAAAAAAGATTTCCAGCAAAGTGCCCTCTAGAGGGGCCTGTTGGGCATTGCAGCACCAGCCCAACAAGGAGCAGATCTGATGATGAAGCATGCCACTTTTGGGTGGGTAAGGGCACTTGCTCCTATGAGCAAATGCTCCCAGTGACTACTACCAGACCAAAAATGGAGTGTCTGACTTGTCAGTGCAGAACAGCATACCCGAACTTAGATTATAATTCTGTGTCCCCTTGGCGGGTCTGCGTCATAGAAGACCCATGGGTCAGCTTGTGTTGGTGTGTCAAATATGTCTCCCGCCCCCCCCCCTCATGAATACTTATGTCAGAATGAGTTGACTCATGAACCGTTATGTCAAGTGGATCCCTGAGAAGAAGACTGGATGTGAAGGACGAGGAAGAGGGTGGGGTGATGTACATGTGAAGGGTATGGGGTTAGTAGACATGTTCACCTTTTAGCGCTGATTCAGTGGGTTGGAATGTCCAAGGCCTTCTCAAAGGACAGCTGATGTTTGGAGGATTGAGCAGTTGCAGAGGCCAAGGGTGGGAGAAGATCTGGCCTGTGTGGGGGTGGATGGCCAAATGTTTTTGCTGAGCATCAGTCTCCTCTAGAATTTTGTGGAGAATTGGTTATCCAGTGCTGGAGCCGAGGTCAGACTTGCAGGTCAATGCCAAGGGTTTCAGCTCCAAAGGTGGCTTAGGTTTTGGCACAGATGGTCAATGCCAAAAGTCAAGCTGCTGCAGATGAGGTTGGCGCCAAGGTGGCTGGTCTCACTGATTTCTTCGGTGCCGAACTTAACTGACTGGGTACATCCAAAGGTGATTTTTGGTGCCGACAATGGCCCAAAGGCAGCGGTGGGCCAGTGGCTTGCCTCTGGCATTCCAAAGTGACTGGATGTCCTTTGGCAGAGGACTGTTTGAGTGGTTGTGAGGGAGAGGGGTCCCGTACTCACTGACTGCTGAGCTGGTGGAAGGTCCTTGATCTCTAAACCAGAGCCGAAGCTGTCCTGGTTTAGGGGGGGGGGGGAGAAGGGGGTACTTCTTCATCCACTGTCAAAGGCTGTGGATGGTGCTCCACTTCAATGTCCTCTAGGCCAAACAGGTCTAGGGTGTCGTCTCCCCTCCTATGCGATAACTCGAGACACTGAGCTTGACGTTCTCAAAGGGTTTTTGTGGGGTTTTTTGTTTGGACAGAAGGAACAGCAGGTGTTGCAAGCAGCCTTGCTGTGATCGGTCGAAAGACAAACATTGCAGGCCTGATGGAGATCGGTGCGAGGATACTTTGTGTGGCATTGAGTGAAATAGTTGTTGTTCAATCACTCGTCGAGGCATGGTGGAGAGAAGCGACCCAGAGATGGAGTGGACCACAAACGGTGAGGCCGTAGAGGGGCAGTGGTCAACCCGAACCCCACTAGAGAAAAGTCACAAATGTCGACCCAAGACAGAAAAAGAAAAGGAGACACAATCAATTACATTTCTGATGGAGGTAGGGATCTCATGTGGACCGAAAACAGCACCGAAACAGTATCATACTGGAGCATGGGTGCACACGTCCGAACCAGACGACGGAAAGAAAACTATTTAACGATGAAGTTGATGTCAGAGCACAGTATCAGCAAGAGGAGAACTCACAGAACCTTATGACTCAAAAGACTTCTTCAAAGAAAAACAGCTTGCATGCAGCCAGTCCCAACACTAGATGGCAGGAGTATGCACAGCATGTGCATCTACAGCACACATGCCTCAAACATATTGTTCCTCGAATGTGTCGCAGATATTTGTTAAGCAACATATCTCTTTCCTCTGAATCTGAACTAAAACAGTTGCTGAACATATCCCCCTTGTCTAACAAGAAATAATTTTGTGATAGTTTCTTCAATTCACATCTCTTAAAACCAGAAGAGCCCTGTTTCTCAGGCACAACCCGCTTCTCCACCTCCCCATATTATAGCCACAATACTGCAGATCCTTCTAACAATGATATCCTTGTGCAGGTACTCTTTAATGGACTCATCAACCAATTCCATACTAATAGTATTAAGTCCAAAATGCCCACAATTAGAGTTTGCAAACTGAAAAGGAAAGTATCTACTATCTACCTTTGAACTCTGCATACAGAAGGCCAATTTAATATCTAAAGAGAAAAATCAAATCTTAGAAATCTCTACCATTACCGGTTTTAAACCTGTGAATGGCTACTCATCCCTTCACTCTTCCAACAAGTTCAATGATACCCAAACTAATCCTGGAGTTGTCCTGTAGCCTTGACCAATGAAATAATCAAAGACTTCTGTACTAAGGACATTCTTACCCTAGATGATTAGAACAGTCGGAAAACATATCAAAATTATATTCTTTCCCTTCCTTATTCTTTCTCAAAAATATAAATTTTCCAATGACAAGGAAGACGTTGTGCATAATGACCCCTTTTTTCTACTCACTATGTTAAACCCAGTATATTAAAGTTGTTAAAACATCACTTTGTTGTCTCTTACATAATTCCAGAGAAATATAGATTGGAAATCACTGGAATAGGTTTGATCTTCGGTCTCTTAATCCTGACAGAAACGTAGCTTAATAACAGCTCACAAAATATAATTGATTAAAATATAATTGATTGTCTCATACTTCCTTACTACCCAGCTGTGATCAAAAGCCAAAGTTGGTGGTGGGGTTGCAGTGATGCATGCGCCTGCCTAACAAAATCTACTGTTCCTTCCAATGCCTTCTTGTGGGATACGACACAGAGGGGGTCATTCTGACTCCCGCCGGGCGCGGTCACCGCGCGCCCGGCGGGAGCCGCCAAAATACCGTACCGCGGTCGGAAGACCGCGGCGGGTATTTTGAGTTTTCCCCTGGGCTGGCGGGCGGCCTTCAAAAGGCCGCCCGCCAGCCCAGGGGAAAACGACCTTCCCACCATGAAGCCGGCTCGTAATCGAGCCGGCGGAGTGGGAAGGTGCGACGGGTGCTACTGCACCCGTCGCGTATTTCACTGTCTGCTATGCAGACAGTGAAATACAAGCGGGGCCCTCTTACGGGGGCCCCGCGACACCCCCTACCGCCATCCTGTTCCTGGCGGCCGAACCGCCAGGAACAGGATGGCGGTAGGGGGTGTCAGAATCCCCAAGGCGGCGCAGCATGCTGCGCCGCCTTGGAGGATTCTGACGGGCAGCGGAAAACCGGCGGGAGACCGCCGGTTTTCCTGCACTGACCGCGGCCAGAATGCGGCCGCCAGGGTCAGAATGACCCCCAGAGTGTGTTTAAAGGGCTTAATTTGCAGAATTCGTGCTGTAGTCACCTGGGTGATGAAAGACAAACTAGCCTCTATCTGCACTCCAAAACTGGGGACTCTGCTAGGGTGGTGGAGGGTTTATTTCTTTGTGCCAGTATTCCATAGCAGTGAAGTTTCTTTTGTTCTAGGCAGCTACCTTTTCAGTTAGTTTAAGAAAACTGATTAAATCCTAGAGTGGATAAAGGACAGACACTAAAATATTGTCCCTGAATGAGACAGCCCAATTTAAGCTCGGTGTCATCAGCATGCATGTAAAATATGTCCCCATCTGAAGACAACACACTGGATAGGGGTTAGATGTAAAGGCTGAATGATAAGGGAGACAGATGTACCACAATTGATATCCCTGGCCTTTGAGCAAAATGGGCACAGAGGAGCGGAGAAGAAGAATTAAACCCAAGCTAGAATTGGCCATGTTATACTCGCTTCAAACCGTCTTGAGTCCAAATTATAGTATGGTTAACAACATTGAAGGTGGCCGAGAGACCTAATAAAAGCAACATTCTGACACTACCATCTGCTATTAGTCTCCTAAAATTGTCCAACAGAAATTCCACTGCAAGTTCTACGATCTTCCAGGTCGCAATACAACCTGGAATCAGTTGGGCAGTCCATTCTATTCCACGTGCTTTTTTAACTGGCCCGAAAGCTAGCCTTTTACAGGGATATGGTAGTAGAAAGTTAGGGCAAAAGTTTAGAGTCCTTTGATGATAGTGAAGGCTACTTTAATAATAGTTGGACTATGAATTACTTTTATTCTCAACAAAAGATTCATGGGGCTAATGAGCAACTGAACATAGTTTGCAGCTCTGTTTTTGAGTGATTTCTATTTGTCCCACAGGACAGGAGAATGTTGCCAGAGACCCCCAAGGCCTACTGTTTCTAAAATTCTTCAACAGTTGACGTCCAGAGACAGGAGTAACATGAGATTCTGTTGTGATGGGTGTTTCAGCCGGAAGCATATGGTCTATTGAATTCTACATCTGAAGGAATGTTTTAAATGTTATCACTGAAAAAGAATGCCTGACATAATTTTTCAGTGATAAGATTTCAAACATTGATGTGATGAGGCCACCTCAGATGTGTATGCTATAGGAGACAGTAAATTACAAATTGGTCTGTAAAGATGCATTACAAGATTAGGGGTTTTGCTGATCTTATTGAAAAAGGAAGCCTATTTGTCTGCTAGGATGTCTATTATTAAACTATCAATGCAGCATAAGATTATTGACTGTTGATGAATAAGAATAGGAACTCTCTGCCCGGTGGGTTTTCAGTTTTAACTTTGGCTAAATTAAAATAACACAATTGCTTTGATTTATGTCTGTAATTATGGCCTTATTATCCAACAGCAAATTGGATGACTCGAATTAAGGATGTTCATGAAAGCATTATTAATATAAGTGACAGAATTCCAAAGGTTAGACGTGGCTGCCTGAACAATGAAGCCAGCCAGGACTTACAGATCCAGGGATGATGTAATAAGCATCGGTGATTCTGGCAATCAGGATCTTTGACATTTCACTGCTACCTTAGATGTATAATATCATTCAAGACAGGATGTCACTCAATTGTGAAACTTAACGCTCTTTGACCTAAATTTCTCTTCATCTCCCCTATATATACAGGGAGTGCAGAATTATTAGGCAAATGAGTATTTTGACCACATCATCCTCTTTATGCATGTTGTCTTACTCCAAGCTGTATAGGCTCGAAAGCCTACTACCAATTAAGCATATTAGGTGATGTGCATCTCTGTAATGAGAAGGGGTGTGGTCTAATGACATCAACACCCTATATCAGGTGTGCATAATTATTAGGCAACTTAACAAAAAACAAATATATACCCATTTCAATTATTTATTATTACCAGTGAAACCAATATAACATCTCAACATTCACAAATATACATTTCTGACATTCAAAAACAAAAGAAAAACAAATCAGTGACCAATATAGCCACCTTTCTTTGCAAGGACACTGAAAAGCCTGCCATCCATGGATTCTGTCAGTGTTTTGATCTGTTCACCATCAACATTGCGTGCAGCAGCAACCACAGCCTCCCAGACACTGTTCAGAGAGGTGTACTGTTTTCCCTCCTTGTAAATCTCACATTTGATGATGGACCACAGGTTCTCAATGGGGTTCAGATCAGGTGAACAAGGAGGCCATGTCATTAGATTTCCTTCTTTTATACCCTTTCTTGCCAGCCACGCTGTGGAGTACTTGGACGCGTGTGATGGAGCATTGTCCTGCATGAAAATCATGTTTTTCTTGAAGGATGCAGACTTCTTCCTGTACCACTGCTTGAAGAAGGTGTCTTCCAGGAACTGGCAGTAGGACTGGGAGTTGAGCTTGACTCCATCCTCAACCCGAAAAGGCCCCACAAGCTCATCTTTGATGATACCAGCCCAAACCAGTACTCCACCTCCACCTTGCTGGCGTCTGAGTCGGACTGGAGCTCTCTGCCCTTTACCAATCCAGCCACGGGCCCATCCATCTGGCCCATCAAGACTCACTCTCATTTCATCAGTCCATAAAACCTTAGAAAAATCAGTCTTGAGATATTTCTTGGCCCAGTCTTGACGTTTCAGCTTGTGTGTCTTGTTCAGTGGTGGTCGTCTTTCAGCCTTTCTTACCTTGGCCATGTCTCTGAGTATTGCACACCTTGTGCTTTTGGGCACTCCAGTGATGTTGCAGCTCTGAAATATGGCCAAACTGGTGGCAAGTGGCATCGTGGCAGCTGCACGCTTGACTTTTCTCAGTTCATGGGCAGTTATTTTGCGCCTTGGTTTTTCCACACGCTTCTTGCGACCCTGTTGACTATTTTGAATGAAACGCTTGATTGTTCGATGATCACGCTTCAGAAGCTTTGCAATTTTAAGAGTGCTGCATCCCTCTGCAAGATATCTCACTATTTTGGACTTTTCTGAGCCTGTCAAGTCCTTCTTTTGACCCATTTTGCCAAAGGAAAGGAAGTTGCCTAATAATTATGCACACCTGATATAGGGTGTTGATGTCATTAGACCACACCCCTTCTCATTACAGAGATGCACATCACCTAATATGCTTAATTGGTAGTAGGCTTTCGAGCCTATACAGCTTGGAGTAAGACAACATGCATAAAGAGGATGATGTGGTCAAAATACTCATTTGCCTAATAATTCTGCACTCCCTGTATTCCAACCTCTTCAATCCTTGATGGATCTTTCAAATGTTCATGACTATAACCCTTTGATAGCTAACCACACTAAGGGGGTGATTCTGACCTTGGCGGTCTTTTCGCAAGACCGCCGAGTTACCGCCGCGGTAAAGACCGCCGACCGCGGCGGTATGCCGCGGCGCGTATTCCGACCGCTGGGAGCGTTCCGCCGGAAAACCGCCAGCAGCCACACTGGCGGTCGGCGGGAAAGTGGAGACTGGTCAACCTCCACCGCCACGCCATCAGAACACCGCCCACAGAATTACGACCCACATTTCTGTGTGGCGGTCTTCTGTTGGCGGTCTTCTGTTGGCGGTCACGTCCCTATGGCTCCCGTCGCCTCCCGGAGGACCAACGCAAGGTAAGTTGATCGTCCGTGAGGGGAGGGGGTGGGGGGGGTGTTGTGTGATGTGTGCGTGCATGGGGGTGTGTAGAGGGGGTGTGTGAGTGCGTGCATGCGGGCGGGGGGTGCTGCTGTGCCTATGGGCAATGTGTGTAGTTCGGCGGGTGCGCATGTTGGCATGTATGTGTGCGGGTATGTGCCCCCGTTGTGTATGTGTGTGTGTAGGGGGTGTGCATATGTGCATGTTGGGGGTGCGTGCATGTCGGGGTGCGTGTATGTGCATGTCGGGGTGGGGGGGGCAGGGGGTTTGTAACATCTCTGGGGGTGGCAGGGGGTGGAGGGTGTGGGGGGGGGGGGACTCGTGGGGGGTAGTGGGGGGTGGGGGAGACCCCTATCAGTGCCAGGGATGGAATTCCCTGGCCCCGATAGTGCCTACCGCCATGGTTCGCATGGCGGTTCCCGACCGCCAAAAACCTCGGCGGTAAGCAGGGTCATGATGCGGTTGGCGGTCTTGGGTCGACCGCCGGGCCGGAGTGCGCAAACTCCAGCCCGTCGGTCATGACCGCCGTGGCGGTCGGAGTGGGAAAGTGGCGGTCGATCGCGGCGGTGACCGCCGCGGTCAGAATGCCATTTTTTGGACCGCCGGTCTGTTCGCGGTCCGACCGCCGCCTCTCCGCCGACCGCCGGGGTTAGAATCACCCCCTAAATGTTTGAGCATCACTCTTGACGAAAGACAAAGGCCTTAATTCAGAATTAGTCAGAACCAAGGTTCTTTTTTATCACACTTTTTAAAAAACAATACTTAATTTATTGGGTGCAATATAGCACCTATTACAGTATTCTAGAGAACAACATGCAGATTCTTGCACTTTTGCCCTCGTTAAATTTCAACAGGCTAGGCTATCCAAATCTAATGAAGGGTGAGGTATTTACTGCACTTTTCACTATTGGGTGTGTTAAATATTACCCAACTCAGAATTCCAGTCCGGCACAAACATGAGTTTGTAAGGGGGTCAGATCCACTCATAATTAGGGCTTTCAGAGGTTATTTTGACATCGACACGTGATCCTCAGGCCCACTAATTCGGTGAAGACCCTGACCTCCTCCCACCTCCGGTCGAGGGTTGCCTGCTAGGAAGGGGTTTCTGTGACTTACATGCATTCACTCACTGGATATCTAGTTTGGTTTTTTAGTTGTTTGGTATTTTTTTAAAAATCTCAAATAAACTGTCAACGTGAGAATTTCTTTGAGGAAAACTAAACATTAAAGGCCTCTTGTGGAGAACAGCAAAATCTTACAGTGATATTAGAGACCACCCATAAATTACAACTGGTTGGCTTTCCTGTCACTTTCATTTGCTTCTTATTCAATGACTGTTGTTCATCCTCCTGTCTCTCCCCCTCCCTTGGAACATGCCATCTTCTTTACCACCATTTTGATTGGATTACTTGTATCTTATGCTTACACTGCTCACATTAAGGGAACTCGTTTTTACTTCTCATTCAGCACTCTGTGAGTGCATGTGATTTCTGGCTCTCTCCCTTGTGTGCTGCTCCTGCTAACAATCAAAGAACCGTCTCCTACGCTCTCAGTGTTGCTTTGCATCCCTTCCAGGTTGTCTGTACAAGCAGATGTTTCAATGGAGCTGCAGGAGGGACTGGCACTCATCTGGGGTGTGAGGCAGCAGGTGTACTGAACATGACTTAAAAGAGGTGTCTCTTCTACTGGAGGCCCATAAAGCTGGTCCTGTGGCTACTGCAGAAAATTCTGCACCTCTAAGTTACCACTTTTTAATTCAGCAGCTTGGCATTTGAACTTGCTCACTATAAGCATTTTCAACGGTATGATTTTTTTGAAAGAAGTAAACCAATCACCCACCTGAACTTTTTATTCTATCAAGTGGAGGAAGTTGTGCATTTTGTGAGTACAGAAGACTAGAGACCTTACCAAATGTCAAGATAAAGGTGCACTGCTGTATTTTCTCCACTTTGCAAAACTGGGGCTTCGATTCTCATCTATAAAGATACACCTTGCAGGTTGTATTGCTTATAAAACATATACTTCACAAACTTTTTGTTCACAGTCCAAGTCATCAAGGGTTTTAGAAAGTTAAGTGATGAGGACGCCCTTATTGAATTACTGAAATGCACTGCTTGTTATGTTTTGTGTTATTGTACTGTTGAATCATAGCTGATACCAGACGTGACAAAAATACCAATAAAGAAAGTTAAACATAAAAAATAAAAAAGTGATGTAGAGAAACCATGATTTTCTTCTCAATGTAGATTCAAAGTTTAATATTGACCAAACAATTACCTTGCCTACTTTTATCCCAGCATCCCTCTTCTCCTCATTAAGAGCGTTTCACACACTAGACATTAGGAGAGTGCTGACATTTTATATTGACAGGTTTAAAAACCATAGAAAAACAAACAATGGCCATACGTTCTTTAGTCAGCTCCAAGCATCCAAACTATGATCTTGTATACCAAATTGCAGGTTCACTGACCCCCAGTTTCTGTATCTAACATATAATCATCATGTTGTTCATTAGTAAGAAGACCACTTAGTGGCACAGTGATATCGGACAACATTTTAGAGCCAAGACAATTACTACCAGTTTTAATATTTCAATCTGCTGCTGAGTCTCTATCGCTAGGCCACTGACCACCTGTACTGGGAAGAATGATGTGTGTGCGCCCCTTTGTGCCCCATCACATGTGAGACATTCTCTGTGATGTAGGTTACCTGCTGCCATGAGTTTGTAAAAGATCTGCTTAGTAAAAGATTGTGCAACAGAAAACCAGAGGCCGGCCTAGATATATGAAAGGCCATGTGTGAAAAATAGATCACTTCTGCCGCCTTGTTTGACATAGGCTGCTGCAGGTGGTTGGCGGTACGACTGGTGGTAAGCAGGCCTATATTGTGATTGCGGTTAGTGCTGCCTGTGGTAAGTACCTCTAAATGAAGAGAAACCTCTGTCTCTGGCTCCGCTAAATGGTTGTCTTTTATACTGTAGCCTGCCGAGAGAGCAGGCAGTATCTGTGTCAGTCTTGATAGCTAGCAAAGCATCATCTATGTGCTTACCAAACAGGGTTTCTCTGGTAGGCCATATCAAGTATCTTTGACTGAACCTCAGGTCTAAATGAGGTAGCCTTCAACCAGCCCTGGTGAGGCGTAAACCTAGGTGTTTTGCCAGAGGCAGAGGCATGCTTCACTTGATGTTTGGGGTACAGGCAGTACAAACAGTCCTTGTGTGGATCATCCACATGGAACCTTTTCTTGCCACAGGTTTTAGAAGGGCGAAAAGGCCTTTCTTGGAAGTATTAGTCATTTTCTGAAGTAGGAAGTTGGCTTTGAGAGGAAAAAAAGCTCGGGGAGACTCCCTTCACACGGCATGCAGTAGAAAATCCGAGGGAGAGAGCCTCTCTTAGGAGTATTCTAGAGGGTGCTGGGGTCTGATTGGTCATTGGTCAAGTTTGTTTTTCTCTTCAAAAGAACATAGATAGGCTATTTGATTTATGGCTTCTGCCATTTTGGGGGGGAATGATTCAAGCATGTGAATCTATGAAAGATCCAAAACTGGAGAAGCACAGAAACAATAAAACAAGAGAACTGATATAAGATTGTGAGAGTTCAGTTAGTACCAGAGGAGACACTCTAGCCTCGGTAGTAAGTTGGGGGTAAAGATAGGAAGGAGGTCCTTACTCGCACAGTCCAGCATGCCCTGCAGTTGTCTCTTTTCCACAGGGCTCATCCTTCAATCTGTCCACACCTTCCTTCTGTTCCAGAACACGACAACCACCTAAGAATGTAGAAATGTAGACATGTTACCATCTACCACGTCACCACGATGTAGGCATTTACCACGTCACCATCCTGGTGTCCAGTGCCCATAAAATGTGGTGCAATATAATTTCAGCAGAGACAGAAGGAAGACACTGTGGTGAAAGTGGGAGCAACAAGAAAAAATCCACTGTCAGCAGTCTCTTTGCTCTCACCTCCAGGTGCGGTCTGTGTCCCTGCAGGAGGGTCAGTGTTGAAAACAACATTGTTATCCTGAAAAAGCAAAGGAAAGTTTGACAAACTTCAGAAAAGTGAAGGAATGGAAATGAAGAGCAACATTGCTAGAAAAAAAAGTTATTACTGCTAACAGGCAACTTGTAATCTACCAAATAACCAATACAGAATATCTTGAGATGCTAAAGAGGTTCCTTACATCTCAAGATGGACCCGATGCGTTCACTCTTAACATGTACAATTCACACGGTAAACATAGGAAATGTTTATTGGAAAACCATGTATTGATTTAGAACAGTACCTTGCACATCACAGTGAGATGTTCGTGGTGAACTCGAGCAACACTTGTGGATGAGGGGTCAATGGGTGATCTTTCTTTAACTATTATACTGTTTTTCGCCTGGAGGTGACAAGACTAAACAATTTCTACACTAGGCCTGTAACTCACCGAAAGGATTTTTTTTTAGCTTTTTTTCACCTATGTATATTGCAATTTACAATGCAAAGATTAGTTTCTGCATGTTATTTTCCAATTAATTACAATACAAAATCTGTGATAGTATATTTTGAGCCATCATGGATCAGGATTTCAGTCTGCTATTGAGTATACATTGATGGATGGATGTATACATCTGGTATTTATAAAGCACAAGTCTAGAAGAAATAAAGCAAAGCACTGTACATTTACCCAGGCAATACACAGTCAAAGTATGATTGGCTGGGTATTTGGTTTCTAAGAGAAAATGTTTATTGTTACTGCATCATCATTTAGTGTTCTTTAGTTCTTTTCTAAAACGCAGTTGGACTGTCCTAATGGATACAAAGATGTCATTCCAGATCCTTACAGCATTCCCACCCCCACATCCCCGAACCTCCCAGTAATCCCCCACCCCCAGTAATGATCCCCTTCACCCCCTGCATACACGTGCTTACTTCCCACCCCGATCCCCGTTCTTAACCCTCCCCCCGCATACCGCATGCACCCACACACACCACACGCACACCCTGACACTCAACACCTTTACACTCACACACACCCCCAAATCCATTTATACACACACAACACCCCCACTCACACAAGCTCTCACTACATTCACCCCATTAACAAGCATACACACTCCATCCCCCACCCCCTCCTTTCCTCATCATACATACACACAACCCCCACCCCCGTCTACATGCATGCACACACGAACCCCGACCCAGCACTCACATTCACCCTCCCATCGCCATCACCACATTTACACACAGACACAGACAGACATGCAGCCACGCCCCTATTCATGACGCAGATACACACATTCATTCACACCCTCCCCCCCTTGCGGAGGACACTTACTTTGTCCGACGACGTGCTCCTCCCTGAGGGGAACCGCCTCTGCGCCTCCGATAGCCAGCACATCTACTAGAGGATTTCCGCCCAAATTGTGGCAGAAATCCTTCAGCACTCGTAATATGGCGGTCTTTTGGCGCCCGCGGCTTCGGCCGTCTTAGTAAAAGACCACCAACGTCAGAATGACCACCTAAGTCTTGAGAAAACTGTTGCAAACAGATGCATGTGACAGATACCCACGAGGTCTACCTCCAGTGTTTGGGTTCAGCACACAATTTCTAGTAATGCGACAAGTATGCCCTTATGGACACGAGGGTGATTAAGGAATGCAAACCTAAGCTGTACATGAAAACACCGAAAGAAACCTAGGAAGTCACATTCCCCCTCAAACTCGATGGCATGGACTCATTCCCACTCTCAAAGATGTTTGCGTGAAAGGTTGTCATTCGTCCCAGCCCCACCACTCTTAACCTGAGAAGTCACAAAAATGTAAGGCCGCCTCATGGTCTCGCTCTTGGTCTCTTGTCGAAGAGCAGATTGCGCAACTGATCCTGATGCACCTCAAGTTTATGGGATCTTTGGCAATGTTGCAACAAATGTGGGCCTTTAGAGAGAAGATGTGAATTTTTGGCACTCTTCTGGCTCCCTTTGGCCTGCCTTCGGGCCCCAAGGATCTGAGGCCACCTCCAGTTGGAATACATCTGCCAGCTCTGCTCTCGGCACCATCTATGCCTCCAGATCCTGCTTCAGGTTCTGCTCAGTCACCTGAGATGGCTTCCAATCCTGCTCCAAGGTCCACACTGGTCCTTGTGACACTGATGTCGGCCGTAAAAGCTTTGTAGATAAAGCAGCCGGTTCTGAAGATGGGTTGGGCTGGCAAGGGCAGTCTGTCAAATTCCATCAGGGTGGTCACATTCTTCAGGCCCTTAAAGAATTGTGCTGCTGCATGTAGGGTGCCTTCAAAGTGGGCCAATTTGGTGCATGACAGATCACTGAGCAGAGCATTGCCACCATTCAGATACAAGACCACAGGGCTGGAATTAAAGTTCAAAATTTGCTATGTAGCAAGAATGGTTTAACTTTCTTGGGTAAAGAGAGCTGGTACCAGGCATCTAAGTGTTCTTAGCAAAATGGGTTTGAGGGTTAGACTGGTGTCCAAGGTACTTTCAATAGACTTGCATTGGGTAAAGTTGGGATTCAAAACCACCCAGATTCATGTTGTTCTGCCAGGTCTGGACTTGTTTTTTCCTGTTCTTTGTAAACAGTGGGCATTCTGTTTTGATTGAGTTACGCTTTAGGTACGTGGAAGACATCCAGGTCGGGATGAGGTGTGTTAGAATTGGGGTCTCTTGTTTGCAGAAGTATACACCTTTGTCCAAATAGGGACCACAATCCTAGTCAAGGTAAGTCACACACAATCCAAATGATCCTGTGCCCACCCTCTGGTAGCTTGGCACTGAGCAGTCATGCTTAACTTAGAAGGCAATGTGTAAAGTATATGTGCAATAAATCATACAGTAACACAGTGAAAACACCACACTAATACACCACACAGGTTTAGAAAAATATATTTATCTGGTTAAATTAAGGTCAAAATGATAAAGATTGAATGAGTCCAAGTTGAGATATCACTTTTGCAAAATTAAAAAGAGTTGTAAATCTTAGAAATTAACAGTTGTCTCTAGTTTACACAAAGTACCTGGTTTGCGTCAAAAATAACATGCACAGAGACCGCAGAGGAGGAGATGCGTGGAAAAATAGTGTGTGCGTCAGATTTTCCAGTGCTGCACAGATGATGTGTTTCTTTCCACGCTGCAAGGGGCTTTGTGCTGATTTCCGGCACGCAGTCTTGGTTCCTCACTGCACTGTGGGGATTTTGTTTTTACATCCAGGGATGATGCCGGGAAATCCTGGGTGTGTGGAAAGAAGTCACAGGCATTGCTTCGATCTGGTAAGCGATGCGTCAAATGTTCTGTTGCACAGCAGGCGCTGCATCGATTCTCCACTCGAGAAGTTGGGCTGCGTCGTTCCGGTTCTGCTGTGCGTCGATCCGGTAGGCTGTGCATCTAATTTCCGTCCTGCAGGCCTTGCGTCGATTCTTCACTTGGGAAGTCTGGCTGCGTCGTTCTGGGTCGGCTGTGCGAAAATTTCTCAGTCGCAAAACAGCTGTGCATCATTTCCAGCAGGCTGTGTCTCTATTTTCGGCACACAAGGAATTACCTGAAGAGATGAAGTATTCTTGGCCCTGAGACTTCAGAAAAAAGGAGGCAAGCTCAATCCAAGTGCTTGGAGAGCACTTCCCAGCAAAGTCAGAGGGCAGCAGGGCAGAAGTCCTTCTTGGTAAAGCAGTCCAGATAAGTCCTTTGGCAGCCAGGCAGTTCCTCTTGACAGGTTGCAGGTTCAGGTCCAGAAGTGTCTGAGTTGGTGGGGTCAGAGACCCAGTTTATATACCCAAAAAATGTCTTTGAAGTGGGGGAGACTTCAAAGAGTGGTTTTGAAGTGCACAAGTTCCCCTTTCAGAACAGGTCTGTCTGCCAGGGTCCCAGTAGGGGGTTTGGTAGTCCATTGTGTGGGGTCAGGCCATTAGCCTTTGAAATATAAGTGTCAGGCCGTCCACCCTTTCAGCCCAGGAAGACCCATTCAGTATGCAGGTACGCAGTATGCAGGTGTGACTGAGTGTCCTGTGTTTGTGGTTGTCTGGGTGAAATGCACAAGGAAGCTGTCAACCAGCACTGCCCAGACGTTGACTGGAGACAGGGTGTAAGGCACAGGTGGATTTTAAGTGCAGAGAAATGGTCACTTTCTAGAAGTGTCATTTCTAAAATAGTAATATAAAATCCAACCTCACCAATAAGCAGAACTTTGTATTACCATTCTGGACATACTAAACATGACCTGGTTATCCCTTTCTGATCAGAATCTACCACTCAAACAGTATATGAGGGTAGCCCTAATGCTATCCTATGAAAGGAGCAGGTCTCAAGGTAGTGGAAACCTAATTTAGTAGTTTTCCACTACATATAAAACACACAGGTACATGTCCTGCCTTTTACCTATATAGCACCCTGCCCTATAGGTTACCTAGGTCCTACCTTAGGGGTGACTTATATGTAGAAAACGGGGAGTTTAAGGCTTGGCAAAGGTTGGCAAGACCAATGCTTCAGGCCCACTAGTAGCATACAATTTACAGGCCCTGGGCACATGTAGTGCACTTTACTAAGGACTTACACGTAAATTAAATATGCCAATTGTTTATGAGCCAATGTTACCATGTTTTTAGGGAGAGAGCACATGCCCATTAGCACTGGTTAACAGTGGTGAAGTGTCCAGAGTCCTAAAGACAGCTTAAATGAGGTCAGAAAAAGAAGAGTAGGAAGGCAAAAAGTCTGGGGGTGACCCTGCAGAGAGGCCATTTCCAACAACGTGCAAGAAGGATTTGAGGTGTTAGATATATGGGGCAAAGGAGACTTTCAAGTACAACTGCCTGTCATCTGCACATGGGTACATTTTGATAATAGCATCTGCACATACAGACCTAAGGTACTTCACATAGAGGTTGAAGTTTTGAGGGGGCAAGCAAGATGGAACCCTGGAGAACTCTGCAGGTGATTGGGATGTTCTGGGACCTAGATGTGAATGGAATGATGTTGTTTGGATAAGTAGGAGGATCAGTGAAATGTGTTTCCTGTGAATCCCTAACCTGTCAGTTAAATTGGGAGAGAGACAGAGAATATATATTCAGGCTGGAAATCACAAGACGGACATCACGAGTCCAGCACAGAAAATCTTTTTGTGTAGCACTAACACATGAGGCTCAATGAAATCCAGCACTCTCTGGTCCATTTTGAAAACACATTCACAACATACGACAGGCAGCATTCATACTTGCATAAGCAATGATGAAGGCAAATTACACAGGTGACCATGACTAAATGGTCCTTTTAGAGGGGAGAACCAGGAGGCAACCCTCCTTACAAGTGGGCATTTAAATAAGGCTCATGCCCCTGCATAGCATCTCACTGACACCACTGTCAGACACCACATAGGCCCTCACAACAATAGTGGTATCCCAGAGGAAAATACTGCTCCTGGCCTTTCTAACGTTCTAAGAATTACTGCATCCACAAATGACAGACCCAGTTACCCCACTGAAGCCTTTTGGGGGTGCTGCTAGGTCTGCAGGCAGCTGGTGCGCCAAAGATCCCAGACCATCTTCTGATTAACTGGGGAAGCAACTCCTCCACACCTATTGTGCCTTCAAAATAGCTCCTGACACTTATCACGTGCTGAATGCTGGTGGTAAATGGGTGTACATTTCGGATCCTAAGGGGGAAGCGGGAAAGGATGCAGAACTGAAGTTGATATTCCCAGTCTGCCTGTTAGTCCCCATTCCAAGGGAAATGAATCCTAATGCCAGATTTAGGTGTTAGGATGCTGTCAGAAACAGAGTTTCTGGTTTCCTCAGTATTCCCTCACCTAAATCTAGGAAACTCGTTGTGAGGCCCATGTCTATGTAGGCAACCTTAGAACGGCTGTAGCTATTCTCACTTAGAGTGGAGGTACACGTTGGATAACCCTCAATATCAGAGGGTTTTATGTTAGAAGAAACATAAAACACAGGGAGCACCTCCAGTAGGGTTGTATCATCATCATGCTTTTGGTGATTCCTGACCTCTCAGTCTAGCTCGGATGTTAATCAAAAAATATCTGTATGGTGTACTCCAGTGGCTTGCAGGATTGTAAAGACCATGGATGGAGAAACACATTGGGTTGTTCATAGATGTACAAAGGTTTGCGAAGCTTTACAGACGTACTGCTATAACAGCACAATTACCAAAAGGCCTTATTTGTACGGGTAGTTTATAAACTGATACACAGAGTGCAATAAAAACAGACTTCTTCTGCAATCATTGCTGAAAGAAAATTAGCAAAATAGCATTTTACTCCACCTAGTTAGATTGCAGTGGCTGCCCAAAAAAAGAATACAATCAAGGTAGCAACTTAAGACACAAAAACAGAGACATTAGGACCCAGATTCCTGAGGCACATCTTTAAGAGTTATATGCCAAAGAAAAGTTATAAACCAGCTACCATGACTACAAATATCGCTGTGCTTAATAAAAAATCTACCTCAGGATTTACTGGCCAGCTTATGGACACTGGAAGGCAGTCTTCCACCACAACAAATCTCACCGCTCTGCACAGCCCTAGACAAAACCACGGGGAAGCACGATGCACATCAAGCAAAGCTAGCTTTTGAAGGCAAACAACACATTCACCACGCTGAACAAGAGACACCACCTGAAGATCCCCCAACCCGCCCTCTTGATGATGCTCAGCGTGACAGCAACCTCAAGAAACTACTTGTTGAAGTAAAAAACTAGCCTGAGAGCAATAGACGTGAAGCCTGACCCACTTACTAATCGCCTGGATCGCATAAAGGAGCGTAGCCACAAACACGAGGACTGCTTAAACCACCTGGAAAACAGTGTCGGCTGCAGATGACGCTTACTCCATCTCTAGGGAACACTTTCTGCGCATGTACAAGGATCCTGAAGTTATCAAATTGAAGAACGAAGATCTAGAAGCGCGCTCCAGACACAATAACCTTAAAATTACAAGGAGGGGGGGCAGAGTCCACCGCTATCAATAAAATGAAGGACTATGTTGAGACCATGCTCCGCAAGCTGTTTGGTGAGGCCATAGCCCTGGTCTTCATTGTAGAGCATGCACACTGATCTCATGGACTGTGCCACCCCCCCCCCCAACCCCCAAGGGGGACCCATGCTAAACCCATAGTTTCACAACTCCTAAACTACAGAGACCGAGAGTCTGTCCTACCTCCAGCCTAGGAGCACCATCCAGTTCACTATCGGGGTAACAAACTCTCCTCCTATCCAGACTTTACCCTATCAGCACGAGCAGCCCAGCCTAGAGACTTCTTCACAAAGGTCAAATTCAGTATGCACTCCTCTGTCATGCCAAGCTGCGTATCCCCCATGGTGGGGAAACCACACTACTTTACTGATACCAAAGCAGCCCTTAAATTTGCTAACATTTTACTGCCATCTCCACCGCGCCAAGATGAGGAGCTCCTCAGTGACGATTAACCCGATATACTTGAGACACAGCCACAGGGCCAGCCACCAGAGACGATCCCCCTCTTTGGGTGAGAACAAAACTCAGTGTCCCCATGGGAACATTTGCTGTCTGACTACTCTGCATACACCATGGCTGCCACAATCATGGCCCTCACCGGAAGCGCCTTGTGCTCCATTGCCAACATGCCTGTTCTTAACTGGGTTGTCCGCCTGGCTTGCCACCACCCTCAGGGATGATTCCCATGTTGCTTGCTCTTTTTGGGGATGGGTATTGGGTGCGCTTATTGTACTCAACCACGTTGGGGGTTGGAGTGGGTGGCGGGTGAGGTTGCTTTGCATGTTTTTGTTAGTAGTCTCACTCCCTTTAAGAGCCCTAAGATTGGAGTAGGAGGTTGGGGGAATTTACTCATGAACTATTGTTGGTTGTTGTTTCCTCCCCTTGACAGGTCCCCTGCACGGCAATACACTTCCACTCGTCCTTCCACTCGGTGCCCCCTCACAGGCCTCTCTAACATGGCTCCTACCATCCTCCCTCACTATGGCATGACCACAACAAGATGCCTAACCTGGAACATCCGCGGACTAAATGACCACAGAAAAGCCCCACAGGTGCATTCGAACCTCACCAGGCGTCATGTGGACATTTGTCGTCTCCAAGAACTTCACCTAGCACAAACCACAGTGCCAGGCCTGCGTGCAAGATGGTACGAGGAGGCTTACACCTCTCTGTACTCCAACTATGCCAGGGGCGTAGCATTACTGATGCGCAGAGGCCTGCCATGGA